>NC_092803.1:131647240-132339740 GCF_040954645.1 Diabrotica undecimpunctata
ACTTCGTCCCCCTGTTATTCTTTTATATATTTCTTTTTTGAGACTTTCGCATTCATGTCACCAATGATTATTTTTATATCATATTTCTGTATATTCTCTATTAGATAGAGGAAAAGAATAAAGAAAATTGTTTTGTGAAAATGGTTCTTTCCAATAAATATATAATTATTGCAAAGGTCAATAGCAACAAAAATTATAAGAGAACGAACATACGCAACTAATAGATACTGATTGAAAGAATAGTAAAGTTATCATCTGCTCTTCTGCCGTGTGAATGGGGACATGTTTATACATCTATATTTTTAGTCGTTTAGATGCATTATTTTACGCCATTTTCCGGCGTTACAATTGATTCAAAAAAACCATTTAGTCCCCTATCTATACCAATACCTCTCAAAAAATTACACCCTTCGCAGCGACCTATATGTATCACATTTCATTATTTAATATATTTATCTAGACCATTGAAAAAAGCTTATTATGTCAAATTGGGGTCTGGAGATAAAAGATGCTCCATCCACGTGTTAGAATTTCTCACGCATTTTAGATATTCCTTTCACCTTTTTAGGACATTATTTTTAGAAAATGTAACGGACTTGTGTGGTCAATATACCACAATTGAGTTGGGAGCAATCATCCCTCAATTTTTTAACACCGAGTTTTTTATTTCATAAATATACGGTTTCTGGTGTGGATGCTTAATACTTTAAGAGAGATCGTTTTTTGCAGTTTTTTTTTATTAAAGGGACACACTTGCAGGTATATATTTTATGAATTGATTTGCATAAACGAATTTAAGTAGCAGAGATATTGACTTTTGGTAGATTTATTACTAATTCTAAACGGACAAAAACTGTACCAAAATGTCTCCCCTCAAATATTTTTATCAGTTTCGACAGCATGTTATTTTGTTGGTTATTTAGCTATTGTAACTAAACCGTATATTGTTTTTTCGTCTTATCTTTCGAGCTATTGTGTTGGTTATTTGATATATCCCACATCTTATATTTCTTTACATATTCTTTTTTCTTCTTGTCTTTGGTTTAGCCAATTATACCTTTATTGGCAGAGAATGTTAATTTCGAGGCCCCAAAAAAGATACAAAGAAGTTTGCCACTCTTACCCCCGGACTTCCCCCTAAAAATTCCCTCCTCGGGGGAAAACAAAAAACATCTATTTACCAAGAATCTGTATGCCGTAAAAAAATATTTCAGTAACAAGTAATGTAGCTGCGATAATTTTAAACAAACATTTTAATTGGCACTTTTTCTGTAGAGAGAATCGTTCTCTCAGAAACAACGCTTGAAGCGACTTTAAATGTCAGTTACGCGCAAGAAATCAATTTTAAATAAAATTTGTTTCTACTCGACGCTAAAAATTTAATATCTTTTCATCAGAGTGTCCTATCGACAAAAATCAAAATACATTTTAAAGGTAAAGAGTGTAGCTTTTGTACTCAATTTATGTATTTTTCCGCAAATGAAGTCAGTTTCTATAAAGCTCTTAAATAAATAACCATTGCGCAATGTTTGTTGTTTTTTACGATTCTCTTTTACAATGAGATCAATAAAAATTATTTCTTACATGAGCACGTCACTATGGTATTTCCATTGTTATAGCCTAATCTTCAAAACCGAGAGCATGAAATTTCGATTTTTAGTTCTCGCAACAAATGAGGCGCCCAGAATAACAATGGTCCAACTCCACAAAAGTTGAAACTGAGATATTGAAGGTTTTGTGAAATCAGTTATAGTTTATTCTAGAAATATCACTTATCTACCGTAATTGGATTTTAATTAATATTAGATGTTTAGTTTTATAACAATGACACAAAATATTAAAATCTTGCTTGAATACTGAGTTTAAGTTGTGTTTGAAAAAATAAAGTTGGACTTGAAAACCGTGTTGCTATCTGCGTCGGCAGATTTCTGTAGTAGTGATGAAAGATCGACATAACATGTCTCTTTTTTTTTGCATCAGTGAGTGCTCTTCTGGATGGATACAGAGGACCTTGCTGTACGTTGCACAGGTTTTTCATGGGTCTACCGCATCTCTTTTTGAAAATATCCACCGTGTAAAACTCCATACATTGGTTCAATGTTTCTTTATACTGGAACTGTTGCGGACGATCTCGTTGAAAACGGAGCCATCGAATTTTTAACAAATCGAATTTATAACCGCAGATAGTTTTCTTTCTGTTTGTTACTTCGTTTTCCTTTTCTGTGCTTAAAAATTCTTCTCGCTGCATTTCAGTGACGACAAAGTGAGTTTGCTTGCTTTTAGCATTTTGTATTATTTGTATCCATTCCCGAGGGCTGTAAATAAGAGCATGTTTTCTGCTAGCACTCTCTATAATTCCAAATTCTCCATCATTCGGCAAGTAGAAGTGACCAGAAACTAGGAACTTCAAATCTATTATTTTAGTTCTTACGTCTGGATCTTGTACAAGTTTTAACAATGATAGGATTGTTTTAATGTTACGGTTTTGACCCGTACACGAATCAGAATACGCAATTACATGCTTATAAGAAGAACCTTCTTGCTTTAGGTGTTTCACCAAACATGATGCAATATCTTGCGATCCACGACAACCTTCAGTTTCGTTGCATACATACATGTATCCTGTTTTGTTGTTTATGCAATGTATGCCAAAATTGTATATGTACAAATTCCTCTTATAATAGGCTACTGAAGTAGTTAATTGTGGGTAGGGTAGCGCTTTCTGTAAGTCAAATGTAATCACATAGGCTTCATCTATTTTCTTTGAATCATTATTTAGACTCTCTCTGGCAGCATCTGCTTTCCTTTGATGTAGATCTTTCTGTAGTAGTAATCCTTTCTTGAGTTGTTCTTCTCGTGTGGATTTGATTTTCAGTTCAAATTCATCACATAACTTGCAGGTATCTCGGAGGGGCAATTTGAAGTGCAAGTTAAATTTACTGTTAAAGACGTCGTAGTAGTACTTTAATTTCTTTCTTTTCCCTATTCTCTGTGGCATATTTTTCTTTATAGAGATCGTACATCTTTTTTACTGTAAGATTGCTTTTTAAATATTTTCGATGAGGGTTTTTCAATCTCGAATAGTGACTCTGATATGCAGGAAACATACCGATGTCTGAGTCGTCTAGTTGTCTCGAACTTGATACACCACGCCGTTCTTTACATTCAGATGCTACAGCTTTAGATATGCATCTATATAGGCGTCCGTTACTTATTTTAAACGTAGCAAGAAAGTATTTCTTGCATACCTTCTGTGTTTTCGTATCATATTTCAATAAGAAGTTAAATACTTGCTGTTTGTTAACACCAGAGCCATCTTTTGGACGTCTACGGTTTACAGCACTCGATTTTACCAGGCCATAGAGATATAAATTCTGTTCAACATAATTTCCAAGTTTACAAAACTCCTCAAATATTGCTTTTCTCTCAGTTTCTGTAAACAAAGTTAAACACTTTTTGGTACAACCACAATCTGGGTTATCAAACTGCTTTTCGGGTACTCTCATTACATTGTTGGCAAAATACTCTTTCCCACTATTTCTACTTTTCTTTCTTTGGTGTATTTTCCATCCTTTTTCTTTTCTTATTCGTTTTCTAGATGTGGCTTGTACTTGTACAAGTACCTTGATTTACGACGGCTTCTACAGCAGCTGGCTCATTTTTAATTACTACTGCTTCTCCCTGGACAGTCCCCGGAATGTCAGTTTGGACAGTCGTTGATGGTGTTGGTTGTGGTACTAGACCAGGAGTGATGGAAATCGGGTTTGCAGTGAGTTCCATCAGCAGTTGTTCATTACTAAGGCTCTCATCACAGTCTAAAACAATAACACAATGTTTTAGTGCAATTAAAAAGAAAAATATTTTAAATAATATTATTTAAACAATTGCGACCTAAACTACGCAAAGATAAACTTAATTAGGTACTCTTAATTAAATAACTAAAATGTTAATTGCAATTTGATACTATTTTTTTTCCTTAAAATATCATTACTTTTAGGTTATGTTAAGTTATGAGTACTCACCGGATGAATATTCATTATTCCTGTCTGAACTCGGAAGATATTCTGATCCAGAATCACTATAATCCTCATTTTCGTCGGAATTCATAACGAAAACTTACAATTTTAATAAAAATACATCTTCTTCTTCTTCAGTACCTTATCCGGTCCGGATGTTGGCGATCATCAAGGCTATCATGGTTTTGTTGACTGCTCTGCGAAACAGCTCCGCTGAGGTCATCCCAAACCATTGTCGGAGATTTTTCAACCACGAGATACGACGGCGTAAAAATACATGCAAGTTCAAAACACGTTCCCCAAAGTGGCGTGATAATTCAGAGTGATAATGGTCCAACTTCGGATTTGTACCGTTATTATACTGACATTTA
The DNA here is from genome assembly GCF_040954645.1 of Diabrotica undecimpunctata. NCBI lineage: Eukaryota > Metazoa > Arthropoda > Insecta > Coleoptera > Chrysomelidae > Diabrotica > Diabrotica undecimpunctata. Next base: position 131,651,628 of record NC_092803.1, read on the forward strand.
AACTTAGACCACTTTTAAACTGAAATATTTTGATTTTGTATGACGGCTTTTGTATGACGGAAAGATACTCATAAAGCGAAGCCTTCTGTACACAAAACGCGAATTTTAAAAAATATGGAGTTGGACCATTAATATTCTGGGCGCCTCAAATATGAGGCATTTGAAATATGCCTAAAAAACGCTGAATTTAAACTTTCACATTAAAAACGATCTGAAACGTGTAAAACTCATTTTTTTTCACTTGCACAAGTACGTTTTTTAAAACTACACAACTTCAGTTACAAAACTCTCCTAATACCGTCTTCGTAGTAGAAGTATTTCCTGTGACGTGTGATTGTTTGTGATGTGAAACTTTAAATTTAGTGTTTTTTAGGCACATTTCAAATGCCTTATATTTGTTACCAAAACTCAAAATCGAAATTTCTTGTCATAGATTTTGAAAATTAGGCTCTAATAATGGAAATTTTACAGCGGCCGGTTAACAGAAGTGATAAATTTTATTAATCTCAAGAGAATCATAAAAAATGTCAAAATCGCTCAACGTTTTTTTATTTAACAGCAGTTTTATAAAACTGACTTCATTTGCGGCAAAATGCAAAAATTGCATACGAAAGCTAGCCTCATTAGTGCAGCTCGTCGAGTTGATACAAATATTTAAAAATTTGATTTCGGGAGCATAACTCACATTTAATATCCCGGTCGCTTCAAGTGGTGTTTCTGAGAAAACCGTTTATTCTACACCAAAAGTACTAATCAATATTTTTTTTTCAAAATTATTTCAGTTTTCAATTTTATATCTACCAATAAAGTTATCTGTACGGCGTACAGATTCTTGCTGAATCTATGTTTCTCGTCCTCGCCCCCCCCCCCCCTTCGTGAGCGGGTTTTAGGGCGACGCGCGGGGTGGTAGGAGTAGCAAACTTTTTGCATCTTTTTTGGGCTCCCAAAATTGACATTCTCAGCAAAATTCAGCTTGTTCGTATGATTTTTAGAAGTCAAATCTCTGACGATTTGACTATAAATGTCCTTTTTTTCTATCTTTCTTTTTAGATGAATACTCACCAGTTCTTTTAATAGCATCACATCCTTCCAAAATGCTGTAGTTCTTTCTACAGTGGCTATATAATCAGCATAAATGAGTTACTAAACTAACTATACTTGTATAGCTAACCCTAACTTGTATAATTACTTTTTCTATTTCAAGGTTGCAAAATGTGTAACAAGGCGCAATATAAACGTAATTTGATCCCGAAATGTTATCCTAAAACATCCTGAAATAAACATATTACAATTTTTATGATAAAATCTGCTGCTCTAGTTATTTCTACTTTATTGATGATCTTCCTATGTGGTCCAGAAAGGTGTTTGTTAATTATTAACTCAGAGTCTAGTCCTCTCGAGACACATTTTGGCTCAATATTTGGGCCGAAGATAGAGTCCACGATTAGACTCGGCTCTGTACTCTTTCCCATTACGTTTTTATTTTAGATGGGTTCACTTATTTCTGAACCTTCTTCTGAGCCATCTATTTTTTATTTTGTCTTTTTGTTCATTTTTGTTTAAACGAGTTGCGACTAAACTTCATCAGGCACGGCAGTGCGCCCTTACTGTGGTTATGCAAAGCTTGCCAGCTCCTTGGTGCATCGGTTAAGGATATATTTTTTCCCTGTACCATGCGGTCTCTGGGCACGGTGGTGATATATGGAGCGCAGTAGTCGCTAAGGCTATAATTCTCCAAAGTTCGCCAGCTCTCTGTGGCATCGGCTAAGGCAACATTTTTCTCCTGTACCACGCATTTCCTGGGCACGATAGTGTTATATGGAGCGCAATAGTCACAGCACAAATCTGATCTACGATGAGCCAGTTATGGTGTAGCAGTCTGTGGTTTGTCCTGTGATTGTAATATAAATGTTCGTGTGCGTGTGTGTGTGTGTTTGTGGATAATGTTCAATCAACAAATCTACAGTAATTATATAGCTATTGCTCCTATACCATATTTTCACTTGATCCGCGGGTGTTTATTAGCTTATACATTATTCACACCTATTATATATGTCTATAGGACATTATCTGACAGCGCATTGTGGAGGTTGAGAACATTCTTATCACGGATAGTTCATATTTAGTCTGGTGTCTAGTTGTTTTTAGATTTCACACAAATAAATAGTTTCACATTCAGAATGTATGTTATATGTACTTTAACCAACCTTTACCAACCTATAACTTTTTTTGTTTATTTTTAATATTTATTGCCAATAAATACCATTTTTATATATCTACTTTTTCGAGGTGTTGAATCGGGTTTATGTCCTATGTAAAAAAAATATTACCATAGTTGTATTTATTAACATATTAAGTAAATATTTTTATTTGTAAGATGTATACACTATGTATTTCACATGACTTCTTTCAATAACTAAATTATAGTATAGCTATACTATAGTAGTTATTAACATAGTATACTTCATCTAATTTACTTACCGTTGCACGTCATCCGCGTCATAGCCCGTGAGGTCACATGATACCAACACGAAATATTTATTCGGTAGGTGTGTTCTTTTTTAGAATCACTTTGCCGAGTACACTGGCATTACAGCCACTAGACATATTATATTATATACGCGTAGAAATAATATTTAAAGATTTCTATTAATGTTAACTTAAAGAAATACACAATAATATGTTTCATTTAATTTGTATAAATGCATTATAAAGCGTTTTATGAAGAACATTTGTTCGGAACAAACTGTAACTGTAATCGAACCATCGAGTTAGAATCTATAGAGAGGGCATCACGTGACTAAAAACGACCTCACTTCGGCCATATTGTGTTGCCACTTTTGACAGATCGTATATGTTTATTTACGTTGGTTGTTTTTCGAATATTTTTAGTTTTATAATACTTTTATAGAAACTGTAATAGTATATTGTGATAGTGCATAATAATGGTTTCTTGTTCTCAACGTAGTTGCAGTAGCAGAAGCGGTATTAATAAAAAATCTTCAAGAATATCGTTCCACAGGTTATTATACAAACATGTAAACAAAGAAATGGCCCGTACTTCAGAGAATAAATTAATAGTATTTGACTGTATTAATTTATCTTTATGTATAATATATCGTGTTTTTAGTGTTTACCGCGGGATAAATAAATCATAGTTTATTAAAAATGTATTGCACTTTTTTAGATCATGATTAAATCTTCTAAATAACTAGTCATATTTTTCTAGTAGTTTTAATATTATTGAGTCCATCCCTGATCCCACCGCCATATTGGTTTCACAGTTAGCCACGCCTACCTACGCCGTTTTTAGTACATACGTTAATATGCTCATAGCTTCTCCATAGATTCTAACTCGATGAATCGAACGAAGGTAATATTTTGGCATAAATTGGTAACAGTTATTTGACAGTTGCGGTGTTGACACTTTTTGTACTTTATTATTTTGAATTTTAAAGTGAATACCTCTTGTTTTATGTTTTTACCTATTTAATAAAATCTGTTCTTTTTAGAACAAAATAAGTGTGTTTTTTTTTTCAAAAATATGTATATGATTAGATATCTAAAATAATTAGTATCTAATTTAAAATATCTAAAAAATAAAATTCTATCTAATCACTATCGATCAGAAAACCGTAGTTTAAATAAATCTGAAGAAAAAAGAAAAAAGCATTTGAAAATTTAGTTGTAACAAAACATCAAGTAAATAAGTAATGAAAAAAGTGTTGTTTTTGTTTAAGTATTCCAGTTTACATCTTTATACGACGCATACAAGCGGCTCAAATTGTTTTTAACAAGATTATTTTTTAACTCTTGTTTTGCTTCTATTTATTTACATTAAATACACTGGTAAACACATAGTTTGCTGCCGGAAATTTTTTTACTGTTTCTAGGTAATTTGGGTCTGCTGAATTCAAAAATGCCACCAGATTTGCTCCATCAGATCGTTTTCAGGAAATACAACAGATCACATTTCTAACATATAGGGTAATTTAACGCAGCACTAGTTACATATATGTAGTGCTGCTAGCAATTAAATAAACAAAACACTAATAAAAAGTAAGATATTTATTGTACAATAATGTACATACGAAAATCATCACACATATCTGCCAAAAAAACTTAACTTTTCATCTAACCTTACCAGCATTGCAGCACAAATCTGCTATTCAGCGTCACCTAAAAACGTCCTTTTGTATGATTTTCTTACAAAGGCTTTAAAAGGACGGTCCCCTTGAAGACTCCAGCAGTAATCCGCCATCATGTGAGTGTCCCATCTCCCCTGATACCTCTCTTTCATCGTGTTGATATCTTGGTGGAAGCGTTACCCTTGTTCCTCACTAAGGTCACCAAGATTTTCTGGGAAACGGAAGTGGCTGTGGAGGTAATGAGTTTTAATACTCATATGACAACCGTGTTTATTAAAATTGTTGAGCATTTCTTCCACTATATCCTGGTAATTTTCCGATTTATTGTTTCCAAGAAAATTTTGCACAACTTTCACAAAAGAGCACCATGCATTACATTCAGTTTCAGTCATCGATTCTGTAAATTAAGAATCTTTTATAAGTTGTCGTATCTGAGGCTTATCAAAAACAAGTATTCTAAACAAGGACGATTCTGGTCTAGGGCCTTTACAAATTGTTTCATCAGCCCTAGTTTAATATGTAATGGAGGTAATATTATTTTCTCTCGGTGGACCAATGCTTTGTTAACTACATTAGCTTCCCCTTAAACTAACGCATCTCTGGGATGCCATTTACTTTTACTCCAGTGTTGGTCCTTAGCCCTGCTATCCCAAAGACACAGGAAACAAGGATATTTTGTAAAATCAACACAGATCGTCCACTGATGTTGGTCATACTTGATGTTTTTTTAGCACCAGCGAAATTATTTTATATTCTTCTATCATTTTTGTAGAATGTCCAATTGGTATACTTCCATATTTGTTGCCATTATGTAAAAGGACACACTTTAAACTTCGTTTGGAAGTGTCGATAAAAAGACGCCAGTGATCTGGTGTATATTCCGATACACCAGATCACTTAGCTCTTCCTGAGTAAAGAGTTTAGACGTTTCGACATTATCTTCTGGTAACGTAGGTAGACAGCTAAATATTGGAATGAGTATCTGTTCAAGCTGATGTGGAATTGGTCTTATTGTTAAGTTTTCCAGACAAGTTTTGCACACTACATGTGAAGCCCAGATCTTCATCTCCTAAATGAACACCAAAATAGGCTTGATATGCCCTTTTTATAAAATCACAAACTGGTTTTCTACTTTCCTTTACAATGTACTCGCCACATATGTAGCAAAAAACGTCCGAGTTATTCACACAACAACGCCTGCTTGTAGAAGCCATGGTTTACAGTTGTCAAAAACAAACTCTTGCAACGAAACTCAAGTTCAAACTAAATTTTAGAATAGAACGCAGTTGACTTTATAGGAATTTATTAAGGCCGTTTTAGAGAAAATACTATGTGCTTATCAGACAGTAGTTAAAAAGCAATTAGCGCTAATTTCAAGTTATGGGCATTTCCAAAAAGTACACTTTAATTAGAAGTTACTAGTATGTATTTGTATTAGAATTTGTTGAAGTTGATTTATAAACATATTGCAGTTATAGTGGTGAAATATACAGAAATATAAGAATATTTAAGTATTTGATGAGTATGTTATATCTCGAAAACTAGAGCTGATACAAAGAAAAGGTTTGTATTTTTGGAATCAGCACAGATGAATTAACCAAAATCAGTTGATTTTTTTTCGGCAGCAAGACAAAATTTTTTTTTGTTGGGCTGTGATATTAATTTGTTTTGTTGTATAATCCACTTTTGCAATAATTATGTGATCTATTTGATTTAAAATGGATTCAGGATTTTTTTATACTTTGGCAACTATGTCAACTTCGATCTCTGTCAATGATAATGACGTGCAACGGTAAGTAAATTAGATGGACTGTATGTACATTAGCTAAGTACGGAATAATTATATTATTAATATTATATTAATCATGTTTCACTAATAATTGACATATATAAATTCTTTAATAAAGCTCATGTTGATTGAGACTAGCTGAATGACAATTGTCCAAGTCAAAAGAAAAAAAATTATATCTGCTTCTTGAAGTGATGTATATCCTTGGCGTACGTTAGCTATCATTTTAGCAATTATCTCCTTGTTGGCAAAGAATCAGAGGCAGATCTAAACTGTGATGGAGACAATAGGTGGAAGAAGGCTTAAGGAGTATGGAAATTAAAAATATAGGAAGGACAATCAAAGAGGGAGAAGAATGGAGAGAAGTAGTAAAAACAGCGAAGTCACACCAGAAACTGTAAAACCAAAACCAGAATGGGATGATCCCCCACACAAAAAGGATCTTCAAGTGAAAACGGCTTCAGCTTTTTCGGCAGTTTATAGCTTGTATATACAATATATATCTCATCATTAGCAGCTGTTTGAAAAAAGGATTTGGTTGATTCCTATACATATATAAAACATATACTAATAAAAAAATAATATAAAATTTTAGAGTTACGGTAAAAAGGTGTACAGTTGTGCCATGGAGATTAGAATAGTATTTTTCAATTAACCAATTGACCAATATTTAAAAATAAGACTATTACGACAGTGTCTATTCTCAGTTTTATCCTAAGTAATGAACGCTTGGACACAAGAAATATATTATAGCCATGTTTCCGCTGAACTATGGACTTACTGATGAATACTGAGATTAACCTGAATGGATTGAGTTACAGTTAAGATGAGATGATAAAAAGAGTGGAAAAAAAGAAAGTTTTAAATACAGTAAATATTATAAAATCAGTATAAGAACACATATGTTTTAAAAGTGAACATCAATTTTTTAGAAAATGCAACCCTCATTAAAATATATTTGTACTTGTACTGATATAAAATTTCTTCTGCTGGGCTTGATGATGAGGTATACATTATAAACCCCAAATATAACATGTAACAAACAAGATTTATAAATAAATATATATGTTAGAGGGTTGATATATTCTGGAAAGCCTTAGAAGAAGCGTATTTCTAATTAAAAAAAAACGAAGACAGGAGTAGCACAAATTAGTGTATCTGATGCAGTCCCACACCAGAAGCAAACTATATTATGCATTAATGCATGACACTATACCCAAACTACACCACAATTTTAACACAATATTAACTGTAGAAGATAAAGGGAAAGCAACAAGAAATCTACAAATCTCTAGTGACCCAATTAATGATTGCAACAAAATTTACATAGATTTTGTAAAGAAAAATTAACAATACGTTACAATTAGTATAAATAATACTCAGGTATGACATAAATACACAGTAAAATATTTGGGTCTTATGTATATTTCCAACGTAAACATGTGCAATTTTAACAGTTTTGTTAAAATTCAAATAAAGACAAGTATGAAGTGACAAACCCCACAGAGACTATAAAAAGAAAACCCTATGCTCATTTTCTGCTTAGCAAAGGATATCGAAGAATAATTAACGGAGATTTTAATCCGAAACGTGTTCATTGGGTATTTAGACTGATAGAGTCTAAATACCCAATGGACATGTAAATGTGATTTACTTACCTAAATAGATATTGTGATTAAAAATAAATTCAATATAATTTAATTAACAAATCAACCGACTAAAAAAACTTTAGAATCATCTTTAAACGTATTATTGATATTTTTGTTGAAAAGGGAGAAACGATTAGATTAGGAAATAGAACGTAAAAAATATTCAACAAGACGCTTTGAAAAATATCTCAGAGATTAAAAGAAATTAGAGACCTTGTACAAGAAAAAAAAAAGAAAAATTAAAAGAAAATGGGAACAAACAGAGCACCAACTGATAAAATAGCATTCAATAATGCAATATAACAAATAAAACGTGAAATTCAGAGTATAAAAAATGAATCGATTAGTAAATATAGGTACATAAGCGAATTAACTAATGACAGTAGTACAGAATATTCAATTTGGAAAGTAACCAAAATATTAAATAGGCCTACTATACATCATCCACGTATTGAGAAACAAGATGGAAGGTGGGCGCGAGATAATTTACCAAATACAACCGATTCGTAAAACACATATGGAAAATCCAAGACTGGTCTAATCCAGAACAGGAAGATACAGTTATTGGACCTACTTTTACAAAACACATTCCTGCTGAAATCGAAGCACATAAATCCTAAGAACGTTCCTGGATTTAATTTTACATTTGAATGCACAACTCAGAATAAAAAATTCACCAAATTGTTGTGATAGCCTAATTTTGACGAAATGCCCCTGATGCTCTAGGAGCGAAAGTAGTTGGGCAAGATTTAATAAAAAACTGTGCTCGATATCTGCTTTTTATTTGATTAAAGTTAATAATAAAGAAATTGAGTTCTTTCCTAGAAGAAAACTGCTTAGTTCCTGATTACCAATTTGGTTTTCGACAAAAATACGCTGCAGTTGAACAAACGCACAGAGTTGTTAATATCATAAACCAGGATTTGGAAGAAAGGCGCTATTATTCTGTAGTATTCTTGGACATCACACAAGCTTTTGATAAAGTGTATCATACAAGCTAGCTGTATAAAATTAAACAACAACTACCATCTAACTACTATAGGATATTCAAATCCTACATAACAGACAGATATTTCCAGATAAAATACGGTACGGTAGTAACAGCATTGAGACCTATAAACTCTGGCATACCTTAAGGTAGTGTGCTTGGTCCACTATTATATCTATTATACACGGCCGACCTACCCACTTCTGATCAGTGTTCCTTGGCAACATTTGCTGATGACACCGTCATCCTCTCGTTGCACACAAATTCGATCGAAGCATCTAGAAGGCCACTTAAACACCATTTAGATGTGGTTAAGAAAATCGCGAAGCAAGATTAATGGAAGTAAATCAAACCATGTAACTTTTACAACTAAACGTCTGACATGTACAACTAAATAATCAAGATATACCGCAATCCGATAGTGCAAAATACCTTCGTATTCACCTTGATAGATGACTTACTTGGAGAAACCACATCTTCAATAAACGAAAATAACTTGGATTAAAATTTAGGCAACTTTACTGGCTACTTGGAAGAAGATCTGAACTATCACTAGAAAATAAATTAGTAGTGTATAAAGTAATTCTAAAGCCCATCTGGACCTATGGCATTCAACTGTGGGGGTGTACACGCAAATCCAATATTGAAATACTGCAGAGGTTCCAATCGAAGGCAGATTTTTAGTGCACCATACTACAAAGAAATAAAAAAGTGTAGTGATAGGCATTTAAAGCAGTTAGAAATTCACCAAAATTCTAGTACAGTAAATCTACTGGACAACAGCAGGGAAGTGAGAAGACTTAAGAGACACAAACCCTTGCACTTACCAGATAGATTTGTTTGTCTTCATGTTTGTCTAATTTTATCTACACACGTCATCGGCGGTATTCGTATAAATTATCATTTACCGTTACCAATTAATAGATTCTAAAGTACACTATTGATCAGATTGTAATTATAGGAAAACACTTTCGAATGTTTTATCTTAAAAAAAATTTTGCAAGACTACGTCGAAGAGTTCACATAAAAAAGAAAATCCAATATCTACTATTAAAATGTATTTAATTATTAGTAGTTCAAAAATACTCCTGTGTTTTCAACTCGTATAAACATATAGCCTCCATTTCAGGGATTTTACCTCTAAAAGACAAACAGATATTACCCAGTGACTCCAAAATAAATTGTCAAGGAGCATGTTAATTAATAAACGATTAAATAGCACTCTTTGGTACTGTAGAATCAATTAAGATTGATTTATACATATCCGTGCCGAGTTGAAAATATAGAGGGCCGCGTTCATAAATCTATAAAACTATAAGGTCCGTGTGGCCCATGTCATTTCCGTGCATTGCCAATGCCGAAAACAAAAATATAGTTTGGGATTAATTTTAGGCCGGGCACGGACGGGCCCCGTCCGGAAAACGCTAGTGTATAAATATACCCATACGAGTACATTATTGTTTTTTTTTGACGGACACTGTCACAACACGGAATAGACACGACACGGATATGTATAAATCGATCTTAATCGACCTTTACCTTCCAAAGAACTTGATAGACACCGTTAACTAGACGGTGATGAGAGACTTTCACATAAACATATTATTTAATGTGAGTTTTTTTTTTGAAAAATCACAGGGGAAGATACGTTTTAAATCGCAAGGTTTAAATTTTAAATATTCAGATTATAATACAAATCGGAAACAAATAAGTGTTTGTGCTAACAATCATATCGCTGACTAAACGCTTTGCTAACAATAAAATTCTTAAAAACGGTAAAAACAAGTTCTTAGCTTAAGATTCTTAGATTCGATTATTAAAAGATGATCCATTTATTTAGATTAAAGAGTAATCCAATAAAATTCACTTCTTGCGATAGTTTAATGAAAAATTCGTATTTCCTCAAGTTTTTTTTAATCTGCAATAAATTTATGTAAAATTATGCATCATATTACAGGTTAAATGACCTTTTTCGCCACAAATCTTCACTCATATATTTGCCGGAAGTTGTTCTGTTCATTCAACAAAAAGATGATGAAAGAGAGATCCCCGAAAAGTTGCAAAAGGTATTCCCTCTAGAATGAGACAGACGAGCGGGTCCCGGGCGAAGGAAGACAGTTATTAATCAATTGTAAGACGCTTAAAGGAAAAGTAAAAGTAGGTCTGAGAGTTCAGAGTCTCGAGTCGAAGTTGTTTTTGCGGCTTGTATATAAAAATGAAGGAAGATTCATCGTATCCTTTACCTTTCTTGGGAAAGGTCAGGACAAGAGTTGTTGCCGACGACCCTTCAGACACTGGAGTGAGTGGGTGGTAGTACATAGGGTAACGCCATCATATACTTACAAACATTTATAAATCATATAAAATATTCTTAATATGGAAAAGTTATTAGGTTACATTATTAGTGATCATTAGGACGAAAGTATTGGATAGTATAACCAGGATAAAAAAGAACAGTATAATAATTAAACATATTATCCTACAGTTTTACAAGTAGCTGAACAATAATGATGTATAAGTCAAAATTAGACAAAGACAATTGACAGATTTCATGTAAGCCAATCAATGTCAGGCGGTCGATTCTGATGTAAAATTAGATTATAATTAAAAGTACAAAAATCCTTTGAGCACTACTTTAAAATATATTTTGTGATGTTTAGATCCTAAAGATCTTAACACCTATGGCTTTTGAACGTGAATTTTGTATTATTACGATACTAGATGAAATTCAATCCAAACTACAAGGTCAAAGTTATTTTACTGTCCTGGATGTTAAGAAAGAGTTTTTTCAAGATAAAAAATTGTATCTTGAAAAAACTCTGTAAAGAGTCTAGCAAGTTGTGCATTTGTATACCACAATTCTTTCAAAACTTCTTCAGGTTCCTTCTCCTATCGGAGGTTGGAAATCATCATCGCTATTTTAATTTTATTGGCCGCGCTTCTGAATAGTTCTACTGAGCTGCAACCGAACCACTCTCTCAAATTTCTTAGCCAGGACATTTTGCGTCGTCCTGGGTTTTCTTCCATTGTATCTTCCCTTGCATAATTAACTTAAGTAATCCGTACTTCCCGCCCCTCAATATATGACCCAGATATTGAATCTTTCTAATTTTAACAGTTTTTATGACTTCACATTCTTTCTTCATTCTTTGTAACACCTCTATATTAGTTACTTTTTCAGTCCACGATATTCTGTGGATTCTCCTGTAGCACCACGTCTCAAAGGAGTTTAATTTTTTGATTTCAGACTGTTTTATTGTCCACGCTTCCATGCCGTATAGTAAAGTAGAAAAAACGTAACAACGTAGCATTCTTGTGCGGATCTCTAGATTAAGGTTACGGTTGCAAAGTAAGTTCTTTTTAAGCAATTTTATGAACGTGTTTCTTGCCATTTCTATTCTAGATCTTTCAAAAGATAATAACAATTTTGGAGATATACATGGCGGTTTAGTGTATTTTGTTGACTCCCAGGAGTCATGATAATGCTTTGAATAAGGTTTTGTAGCGTGCTAGCTTCACTACCTTCGAAATTACGTTCCTAATTTGTCAACTTTGTCTTCACCTTTTAGATAAATACTTAAAGATAATATTGGATTAGGCGAAGGTAATAATGCATTGGCAGCCATCTAGGCGAAAAAAACGAGAAAGACCGAAAACAATATGGTTGATGGAGTCCAAAAGGCAATGTCAGAGAAAGATCTACGAACATTAGACTGGACCGATAGATGTGAATAGAGACTGGGAACCGGAATGCGCAAAACGTTATAGACCAGACATTATACTCGTATATAAATAAAGATAATACTGTTGAACAAACAGTCGAAGTTCCGAAATCAAAATTCAGATAATTGCACAAAAGATTTAATTTCACGTTTAGAGCTTCTACATAGTCGCTCTAAGGAGTCATGATAGAACGAAATACGTATAAGCGAAAAGTGGAAGCAGTATACTGAAATCAAATCTTAACTGCATTTTTTGTATATTACTATTGCTTGGTATAATATAAAATCTATAATAATCTGTTTTAGACAATTTTGATGAAACTAAACCAATAGTTTTGCAGACAGATAGTAGTCAAAGTGATCTTGGTAGTTGTTTGTTTCAAAATTGCAAAAATATCGCGTATGCTTAACGTACTTTAACTGATGCTGAGTCACTATATAGCCAAATTGAGAAAGAGTTTATTGTAATTTTATAGTTATGTAAAAAGTTTCATAACTTTATTTATCATCGTATCGATAGTACGTACCATAATTACGGTAATTAAGGTGAATTAAGAACATATTGTTATTAAAATTTAAAAGTTTTTCCTTACAAATAAATAGTTAAGCAGTTAAACTTTACAAATAGTACAGATACTCTTGTACCATAGTGTTAGATGGGTGTACTGAAATATAGAAAAAGACAATATATGTTTTTCCAACCTAGAAGATCAAGTGAGCATTACTTGTTCAAAAAAAAACGGGTGTGGCAGTCCAGTGGGACTGCCGGTGGAAGTTACACTTCTATACACGCATTCGCCGTTACAAATTTATTTGGGAGTCAATCTGCACAATCATTACATATGTAATTCTATAGGTAAGACATAGCAGAAAGAGAAACAGAATTAATAACAACTTACTAACAATGAAGGATTGAATCAATATTTTGATGAAAATGTATATTTTTATTTTCATATATGTATGAAAGGAGTTGAATGCAAAATTTTTTTTACACATACTCTGCAGTAAAATTTATTGTTCATTTTGTTAATAATATAATAATACAATACAAATTAAACTGCAATATTCATAAGTATTTAAAAATGACAATAATATACATAAAAAAAATACGGTGCAACATAATTCCATATAATAATACAATACAAATTAAAATGCAATATCCATAAGTATTGAAAAATGACAATAATGTAATAATATTAATAAAAAAGTCCTCCCTGACTGGGAATCGAACCCCGGTCTCCCGCGTGACAGGCGGGGATACTGACTACTATACTACCGAGGACATGACACAAAGATATTTCAAAATTGACAGTTCTGGATCATACAGTGATTTATTGAGATTATTATTTTGAAATACAAAAGACTAATATAATTATAAACATTTAATAAATAATACAAAACATATCACATAAATAATAATATTAATAAATATTTTATTATATGTATAATATTATATGTATATATATCTTTATATAATATATATAATATTAAATTATATATACAAAAGGAACATTTTTATATTCGAGAGAGGAAGAGAGAGAAAATATATCTTCTGTCTCTCTCTTACTCATTATCTTACATATGTAATGATTTCACAGATTCACTCTCATACAAATTTCCAACGTGGAGCGCGCGTATAGAAGTATAACTTCAAAAATCAAGTGCTCTTTATTAAGAATCAAGCAAGAAGTCAAAATGAGCAAATGTTATACAACGTCTGGTTACAGGAAAAACAAGAAAGAAAAAATCTAAGTATGATCATACAACAAATGGAAATCCAAATAGATAGATTACAAAAGAAAATGGATGAAGAAAAATAACAGCAAAATGAAGACACAGAGTATCGCACTGACGACGAAGAACTCTGTAAAGAAACCTAATGGATTCGAGTTAGATATACAAAAAAAGGAAGGCAAGTGACTCCAAAGAAAGTACAGCCAACCAACAGAGAAGTAGACTAGAAGAGACTCAAACGCCACGTAAACCACCACCAGTCATTATAAAAAAATTGAAAAAATACTACATTCTAGTGAGACACTTATCAGGTAAGCAAATATTTTGTCAAACTACCAAGCTTGCAGGTAGAAATATAAAAATTAATATAAACGATAAAATAGCTACAGAAATCTAACAGACGCTAAACAGCACAGATCTCGAATGGTATTCGTTTGAAGATAAACAAAATTGGCCTCTAAAAGTGGTTGCAAGAACACTGTTTCAAACTTTCCAAGCTAAGGACATAAAACAAGATCTAGATAAGAGATTTAAAATGAAAAACGTAACCCAATTACTAAAAGGAAAGAACGAATCACCATTGCCATTTTTTGCACTTACTTTTAGTAAAGAGGAAATTACCGAAATTATACACATGAAAGTGACCAAAGAAGCTTTCGGAAAACCGAAATTGATTTCACAGTTTAAACGACGTCAGGAGTACGGACATATACAAAATTATTGCAGAAGAGAACCGAGATGTGTAAAATGCATCGGAAAACATTTAACAAAAGATTGTTAAAGGAAACAAAAGAAAGACGATAATTGTGTACACTGAGGTGGTGGCCAACCACCTAATTATACACGTTACACAAGTGCTATTTATAGTCTCTAACATTCTTTAAAATTTATCTGAATGAGGCACTGAATAAATTGAGAAGATCATGCTCTGGAATGGGTATACCATTAACTTCTAACTGTATATGCTTTATTTCGCGGAGGATCAAGAATTCATCGCACAAGATCAGGAAGATTTACAGTTCATGACAATGCGAATAATACAAGAATATGAGCGATGGGATCTACATTTTAATTTAACTACATGTGGATAGAAGTTGAAACCGATGAACTTAATTTAGAAGATGGAAAGGTAATTTCATTATGTTATGTTTCATCATGGTATTGAAGAATGAATCATTTAGGGTTATTCTTTGATCTAGAACCGAGATATTTTCGTCTTATTTTTTGAAGTGAAGTTTCTATACTGGCGTTATATTACTTTTTTCTATAGTAAAATGTTAATGCGAGCCTCACGGAAGTAGTGCTACGATACGGCGTTACGGAAGTATCGACACGAAATAGCGCGTTTCGTGGCGCTACTTCTACTACAAAAGCGCCTTATAATGCTTATAAGGCCCTATAAACAGTTTGGAAAGTCTATTTACACGACGAGGGGAGTCCGTTGTAAAACATGTACACTTTTTAAATTCTTTTAAAATCTATAACAAGGATATTAACTAACAACGGTTTTACTACCGCCTACTGTACCACTTTTTTTTGCCTGATTCTTTTCTGGACAAATATTCTTCATTATTGTCCTCAAAACCTTCACGTTGGATATCATCTTCAAGATAAGTCCGTTTTTCATACTTCAAGCCCTATAGTTGTTTATAGGATGTTATAGGTATTTCTTTATTTTGGGATTGAAATTTTGTCTTTAAAACAATTTTTATGACGATCCTGTTTAGGCTTTCGCCTTTTCCTGTATGCTTCCAGCATACAGCTAAGCTCAATGTTCATTTGAGGATTAGGATTTTTTATTTCGAATAAATTTGAACATGAAGTCCCCGTTTTGGATCTTTTGATCCTCTTCAGGTTTGCTTTGCATGTTGTTGGTTTAGCATAGCACCGAAAAAGGCAATGTGGTAGTTGTCGTGGCGAGTGTTGTGGAGCGTCTTGGAGGCTGTTGAGATGGAGTCGCCAGTTAAATCAGAGGTGAAAGGTTTTATCTGGAGGTAATGATCTTTAGTCTTTAATGATCAGTCTCAGTATTTGCCAGTTAAGGTGAGAAAATAGTTGCGACTATTTTCTCGAGGGACGGACAGGTATTATTAAGTAGTGAGATTGGGAAACAACAAAAAACCAATCTCCCCCTGTCCGGAGTAAGGAAAAGGATTAGGTTATAGAAAGTTTTGCTAAGCGGAGTAGCTTTAAGGATATCAGCGTATTCGCCGGGAGTTCGTCTATGCAAGCCTGCATTAGAATGGACGAAATGTGAAGGTTTTTGTGTGTTGGCTTCGGGATTCGTAGGTGACCTAGATAAGAGCCATGCATACAGAAAGCTTTACCTTTTTTAGCCTTTAGCTGTTAAATACCTGGCAGCATCTCTTGTGATTGCTCCTATGCGCATGCGAGTGGGTGGGGTCTTAGTCAATGTAGAATTAATTTCCATGCAGTTGGGAGTCTTTGGGCAAGATCTCTTTTTTAATGTTTTTCAATTTCTATTGCTTTCCTGATTACACGTTTAGTCTTGTTTCCAATGTTAGGTAACGTCATTGTTTCATATAAGTTCATTTTATGTCTTGTATTTATGACATATTGTGGTACGAATGGCGTCTTCTCTTTTCTTTCAAAGGCATTTCGATGTCCTTCACGTCTATGTGATGTTTTTCAGCAAAGAAACTTATTTTTTCCTCACAGAACTTGACCTTCTATTTTTCATGCAGTATTCTACAGATATTTCTTCTTAATACATGTTGACAGTAGGATTTGATGCTGCTTTTAACGGTATTGTTGCGATAATTGGTCAATGATAGCTATTTTATTTCAATCGCACTACTCTTTTAGGTAAAAAACGGAAACTACGTACAAAAACAAAACTAAGACTGATAAAAATCATCCTACTACCCATATTAACTTATGCATCTCTCGCATGGGAACACATCAGCGAAACATATAGAAAAAAGACACAAGAAGCCCACAATAACTACCTAAGTGAAGTAGTAAACGTACCTAGATATGTCGCAAGCCGATGATAGACAGGGTGGTCGAAAAAACTAGCGTAAATTCGCAGAATTGGAAAACCATCCAAGCCTGATATTAAGATAGATCATAAAATATGACGCGTTCCATCGATAGAAACACAAACGTCCTAAACAACAGATACTGTCTAACACGTAAAACAGAAGATATGTTCGTAGCTCTAAAAACGACGACAATTGTAAGTACTGTGTAAAGTCCATTAATAAGCTTTGTAAGTGAATTATAACATGACTAATAAGATTTTATTTCAGGACACACCCCCAAAAAGATTTACAGAAGAAAAAGCAAAATACCTACTAACAAAAAAACCTAAAGCCAACCAAAAAAACTAACAAAAACGCCAAAACCTGGGCACGAAGGGCCCACATCTTCGAGCACCAAGTCGCCGAACTGGGCGCAGCCCAGAACGGAGACTTCCGAGCAAGTAATTTTAGTTCGATGATATGTTCCTTGAAGATATCAGGTAAAAGCAGCTCACGCTAGCCTGCAATTGATCGGGCTAGGTAACCATGGAGTTTTATTACCCAGGACTCCCACATAAAGAGCAATTGGCTGATAGTTGTGCCCCTATCGCGCATCAGAGTGCTATAGGGGGAAAAGGGATTGTCTGGAGCATTGGAGCGCGGTGAAGTTTTTTCTGTTTACACGAATTAATCCACCTCGCTCCAATGAATTGTTGCACCCGAATGTTATTCCAAAGAGTGCACAAGTCTCACAGGCTCGGTTAAATCAAATTGCTTGCCATATTGCATATTCTATGAGATAAGTATAGAAAGCTCAGAGCGTTAAGAGAGAATTAAGATGAGATGGAGAGGGCACGTTAAACATTGCTTACGCAGCAGCCAGACTATCTTGATGTGTAAGATGTATAACATCAAAAAGACTGTATTCTTTGTAATTCTGCGATTTATTTCTATATCTCCCGACAACTCAATTTTTTTTAGTCGTTAGAACTTTTGTCATAAAGTACTATACTATACTAGAGGCTATAGCTGATATTAATGCTCTTCTATAATTTCCATTTGATTAAATCTGATTACAGTATAGGCTTTAAATATTTTTTATTATCAATCGGTAAGAATAATTACAATAAAATACGTAAATTGTTTTGGTGTTGCTTTCGACGAAAATATGAAAACATGACACCATGACTTGTGATTCACAAACATGATTTGTGAATCACAATATATTCGTATAGGTAGTTGGTTATTTTCTAATTATTTTTGTACTATTTGATTTCAACAGAAAACAACAAATAGGTTATACTTCGCCTCCTTGAATTAGCATTAAAAATATACTTTACTCATAAATTCACTTATGTCATAATTAATCTAAAAGTTGTCGAAAACATCAGCGCACAGTCAATCGAATGCCACCCACCAAATAAGAATACGAATTCCAAGAAAATTATTTTAACGCAATATTGAGTTTAACCTTGAACTCGGAGGAATTTTGACCCCCATTCTTAAGAAATATCAGCACAGATCGCGACTGATAATCGACATTACAGCTTACTACCAAAATTAAAATTAAAATATATTTTAGACCAGGTAATAGTGGCCGTTAAATGTTTGAGTTATTGTTTTGTCTTTAACAGAGATAAAGTGTACATAAGTTCTTTTAAAAAAATAAAAATCCGCCATATTTCTTCTAGATCTTGATTATAAACCAATTAAATTTGCATAATGCTATTTCCATATGAAATGAATTTGTGATATGATATTGCTCTCAATTGTCAAGATTTTCAGACGCTCGTTATAGTGAAAGAGAATAATGCATACACACGTTTTGCAACGTATTATTTTTTTAAGTTATTTTGCCTATATAGGTATCTTTAGTTTTTGGTTTGGTAGTTCATACAGAGACTGCAAAAGTAAAGTAATTACTGATATGAAAAGTGTCTGATGTCTTAAACTGCCTTAAAAAATCAAGATTAGTGTTTTGCTGATGCGGAAGAAGATGCGGAATAAGCAATTATTTATCTGCAGTTGTATAAGCAATAAATAGTCGCCACACACGTCTACCTAGTTATAATTTGTTTATAAATGTGTATTTTGTAATCTATACATGTATATATCTTTTAGTTTATTAAAGTGTACTATAAATGTGAAATTCCAATAAAAAATAGCAACATGTAAATTGCTAAATAACTAACAAATTTAAAACAAACTAAAATAACAAAAAAATATGAAATATCTTAAATACGGATACTTTTTCTTTTTTGGATATTCATCACTATATGTTGGTGATAAGAAAAGCTATTTTGTATTTTGTTAGCTGTGAAATCATTTTCCCCCTCCTTCCATTATATTTTCGTAGATCAGTAATCTCGCTTAATAATTAGGGTTAATCTTCATTATACAACCGAAATATTTTCGATTTAGTTTTTTTTTGTTTGAATCTTTTCTGGACAAATATATCTTTTTGTCTTTACAACCTGCATGTTGGACATGCAGGTTGTAAATCATACATCATCTTCGAGATAAGTTAGCTTTACATACTTCAATCCTTATAGTTGTTGTTAATACTCGAGTTCATGATTCATCGACATAAAGAAACTCTGGATCGGAAATTATGCAGCTGTTATTTCTTTCTTTTGAGATTTAAACCTTGACTTCAAAATCATTTTTATATTCTTTATAACAATGCTGATATAAAAGGCATTCAGGTACGAAACGCCACAGAATATTTTCAGACCATAATAGTGAGACTTTCTCCAACATAAAAAATATACTAGAATGATGGCATAATTCCGAAATCAAACAGAGTCTCCATTCGGATTCCAATACTACAAGTTAGAAAAATCAGGATACTGTCTTAGAATCGTGGAAGAGTATGGAGTTGGTAGATGTACTTGTAAGAAGGAGAGTACCAATTATCTCAATCTTGAATTCAAGAAACAAAGCGATAGGATAAAGGACGAAAGAACTGTGTGAAGGGTACAAATTGGGGTATTTAGTAAAAAGTAATACTAGCAATGAAGTTTGTATAATAAATTGCTGAGAGAGAAATAAAAGAGAACGTAATAGGAAGTTGTGGGAACAAGTGATACAATATTGTTATAAAATGTGTACTTGATAAAGAATTGTTGAATGTTGCGTGTGTATGTTCCTCAAGTCAGTTTGGGTAAAAATGAAAGAAAAGCTTTCTATGATCGATAAGGGAATATACTAAGGATTGAGAACTAGTATTAAACCAGGGGTGCTAGAGGCTGACAAAAGAATGGGAATACGTCAGGGCTGTGCTTAGTCCTTATTTATTTTAATTACCATTAAATAAAGGAAACTAAGGAAACTACAGGGTAATATTCCCTTGTTCTTAATATATACTGATGATGAACACAAACTTGGACAATGGAGACAAACTACTGAAAAAAAAGATTTCAAACTTAGTAGGACAAATATATAAATACGGAAATATTAAATTCACCTGGTCTAGATATCAAAGACCACCACATAATAAACAATATTTATTATGAACAAACTGTAGTTGTTAGAGTAGGGATCAATTAACAGACGACATGAAGATTCAAAGAGGTGTGTGACATGGAAGTATACTGTCTTCATCATTATTTAATAGATGCTCAGAGCACGTTATGGACCTAGCGCTAACTGATATAGACGAGAGAATACTTAGAAATCCAGAACGACTGAATGGAGACAGTCTGAAGGGTCTGCAGACGCTTGTTTCCAGAGAGTTTAATAAGATCATCCAGAATCTGTATGGCATCATCTTGGGTTCTCTGGATAAGAGCTTTGCAATCATCAACATATCTAGACCAAAAAACTATTTTGTAGTTGTTATTAACAAATTTCTTTTCTAACTTGTCTAAGAAAAATCAGCTAAGAAAGGAGATAATGGAGAACCCATCTCTAAACTCGTTGGTTGTTTGTATATTTTTTGATTAAATTGAAAGAAATCCGGATCAAGACAAAATCTAAGCATATTTGAGATGTCACCTTTGTCTTTCACTAATATGTATCAATTATTTAAAAGGTTTTGTACTAAAGGTAAAGTTTTATCTCTTGATTCAAAAGAAACTAAATAAAAACTCTCGTTTACTTTTGTTATTTAAACGTTCTATCTGTATTAAATACAGTTAAGTTTTTGTTGTTATATTTACTAATAATACCATTAAACAATTTAACCATTGCTTTTTTTTTTAGTTAAAGTAAATCAAGTAAAACGGCGGGATCTCTTAACGACACAATCTGGAAGAACAAACACCTAAGACAAGACACAAAAACAAGAATCTATAAAGCAGCAATCAGACCTATATTAACATACACGGCGGTGACAAGACCTGACACATCTAAAACGAGACGACTACTAGAAACAACAAAGATGAAAATACTCCGACGAATATCAGAGAAAAGTCTGTTGAATAGGGAGAGAAGCGAAAACATAAGAAGAGCATGCAATATAGAAGACATCAATGGATGGGTGACAAAACGGAACAGGAGTGGAACGAACACATTAGTAGAATGGCAGAGGATAGTATAGTACGAATAGCACGAGATAAGGCACCAAATGGACGAAAAAGTATTGGCAGACCAAGAAAAAGATGGTGCGATAATTTAAACAAGTTAGGAGGCTAATATTGAAGAAGAAACAGGTTTTAAAGCCTACATGCAAGAAGGAAGAAGAAGAAGGTATTAATTGGATTTTTCTCTAAAATTACAAAACTGTTATTTGAAAGAAAAGATTCTACTTTATCTATGTATTATTCTTGTTCTAGAATTACAACACAGTTTCCCTTATCAGTCTTGCTAAGTATTAGAGAATTTCTATCAAGTTTCTGTTTACTTGATTGTGGCAAATTATTTTGTTTTTTAAAAGGTTGGTGAATTCCATGAAATTCAAAAACAGTATCCACAATAGACGAAAAGAGTCTTCATTTTAATAAAATGGACTTTCTACTATGAATAAGATGATAACGTGGAATGAAACTTGGATTTAAAAATAATAATTTTTCGTACCTAAGATCGGTATTACAGAGTAATAAGAAAGTAGAGGAAAATTAATAAAGTAGAGTTAGGGTGGGATGAATGAAATAGAAGGAGGCAAGGAGTTTGATATGTGACAGAAAAATTAGAATGAAACTGAAAATTTTTTTTTATAAGTATTAGATTAGGTATGATGCATGGAACTGAATATTCCAACTCACTAGTATTATTTAGTCCTGGTATAATACCTTTTATTTTCTCGTTAAAATAAATAAAATCCTTGGCGCAAGTGTCAGTTTGGTTAATTGATAGCTTTACCCATGTCGTTATATTTTTTACATCGTATCTAAGAGAACCAATTACAGATTTTTCTCAAATGGATGTTTTTCTTATAAATGTTTGAAACTAATAGAGGGGTGGTGGTAGTGTTTATTTCTTTTGTTTATTCTTTTAGTTTGTAGTTCAATAGACGATTGCAGAGAAACTTGATTAGTTTTTCTCGAGACTGTTCTAGTGAGATTGTGTTTCACTTTCTTGTAAGTGTTCGTGTCTAAAAGTTCTTTTAGACTTGGTTATTTTATTTTATCAAGTACATCAATAACATCCCCTAGATCATTAGGCTCAATTAGAATATTATTATACAAGGAAAACGAAAGGAAATAAACGCAGTAAGAAATACTTTAAACCAAATGCAAATAAGCACAGAACAAGTAGCTAGGGTATGGAAAGAATATTATGAGAAAAAATTTGATATCGAAGTGATAAAGGAAGACAATATAATTAATGAAGGCGAAGAAAACACAGAGCCAGAGCAAATAAGTAGAGAAGAAGTAATAGAAGGATTATCAAATATAAAAATAGGCAAGGCAGGTGGAGATGATGAAATTGAACCAGAAATGGTAAAATACATGGGAGAAGAAGGAATAAACTGGCTATGGAAAATATATAAAGAGGCGTGGGAAAAACAAACAATCCCTAAAGACTGGCAGAACAATATCATCGTGCCAATATACAAAAAAGGAGAACATGTAAACTGCGACAACTATAGAGCAATATGTCTGTCATCTGTATGCTTTAAAATATATACGAAAATAATAGACAAGAAGTAGAAATGGTATTGGGGGAAGAACAAACGGCATTTAGACCGGGAAGACAGACAAATGACAACATATATATCATTAGAAACCTAATAGAAAGAAGTATAGATACCGGGGAAACACTAGTATTAGCATTCATAGAGGCGGGAAAACTTAAACAAAAATCACTAGAGGAATTGAAAATAATGGCAGGAAACAGAAAAGAATGGAAGAGGTGGGTAAATGGAAATTAAAATAGCTAGCCCAAATTCGACACCCTGATAGGGTAAAAGGAAGGGGAGAAAGAAAGAAAGAAAGAATATTATTATAAAAATTTAGGACTTTAATTTCTCTCTTTGCAAAAGACCTAAAATGGTACTTCGTTTGGCTTCTTGTAGTATTGGTTAATTTTTCGTCTAGATTTTGTCTGTGATATTCTACTACAATTCATGGATTCCGACTGAACCTTGCAATTATGTATTCAATCAGTATTGTGCTTGGTATGGTAGCAAGGTTTTACCGTTGACTAAAATACTTACCTTTCGATGTTGAGAGCTATTTTAGCGTAAAGAGTGAACTAACTGTATGTTTAATATCAGTTTCCTATATGTTTGAGCCAATTCTCGTCTGACTTGATGGACGCCTTCACGAATAATTGCAAGGTCCATACTGTTGTAAATCCTATTAGCTTACATTTAAAGCTAGTTTAAATTGGTTGACCATTTTTTTTATTTTTAACACAGTAAATGTGTTATATTTTTATCTCATCATAAGGACTATTTATCAAAGAGGGTAGACTTTCGCGAACAATATTTTTCTTCTTCTTCTTCTTTTTATAATTATAGACATGACTGTCTGTTTTTCAATGTGCCTCCAGTAAGTTGTCGTTCCATCGTTTTCGTGGTCTTCCTACTGATCTTCTTCCTATTGGGAAACCGTCTCTTGCCGTTTTTACTACCCTATTTGTTGTCATTCGGCTTATATGATCGTTCCAGTCTACTCTTCTATTTCTTAGCCAGTTATTACTGTTCTCCACCTTGCATCTACGTCGTATATCTGTACTTCTAGCTCTGTCCCATAGTGTCTTACCATCAATTTTTCAAGTGTTTTCATCTCTGCTGTTTCTAACATCCTTTTTGTCCTCGATGTGTAAGGTCGTGTTTCTGCTGTGTATGTCATTATTGGTCTGATGGGTGTTTTGTAAATTTTGCCTTTCATTTCTTTCCCGATATTCCGATCCAGACCAATATTTTGTAAAAGTTAACTCTTATTTGGGATTATAGACCACGGTCTAGAATTTTTTGTCCTTAAAGTTTCTTCTGCAACTGTGACTGGTCTTTTTGTCCCTAACGTTTTCCAGACACCCCTGATAATAATATATCTTTGCCATACATCGACTACGACAACGTACACTCTGTGACTCATCTTCAATAGTTCAATTCAGTTCAATTCTATATTTAATTTGAATTCCCAGTATATAATTTAAACATCAACTAAAATATATACATATTGCTGCTTACTCTCTCAGTAATATCATTAATTACTATCGTTTTACTAAGTGTATGATTAGGGAATGAAAAAGTGTATGAAACAACGAAGTCATGAGAAGAATCAACAAAAGAATGGAAATATTGGAAACCATCAAGACACGAAAGCTGCAATACCTGGGGCATGTTATGCGTAATGAGAGATACAACCTACTTCAATTGATTATACAAGGGAAAATCCAGGGCAAGAGAAGTGTAGGAAGAAGAAGAATCTCATGGTTGCGTAACTTGAGGGAATGGTACGGATGCACATCAATTGAACTATTCAGAGCAGCAGCATCTAAGATCAGAATAGCCATGATGATTGCTAACCTCCGTCGCGGAGATGGCACGTGAAGAAGAAGATGATTAGGGATATAAATACTAAAAAAAATACTAAATACTAATTTGATACTGATTGTCTACTTATTGATATTGATTTTAATTTCTTAATTGCTTTTATTATTATTTTTTCTATTGCAGTTCTATTAATTTTAGATGTTTGTATCGTCCCTGTCTATTTTGTTAAAAGCTTTTTTGAGCTTAATACTTACTAATACATATTTACTGGTCTAGCACCAAAACAAAACAACTAAATATTCGCATGAATCATCATTACTACTAGCATGGGAACGACCTTCGCGATATCTCATTGGATATAAAAGAATGTGTAACGGAAATTGAAAGTTTTTTTTATTTAAATCTTGGTTCCGGAAATTCCTCCGTTGGTTCACCGAGTCTAGTTAGTTGTCTTCAGCTGCCGAAAATTATTAAATTACGTTTTAAGTGTTTTTACGATCGGGTGGTTTAGTGGTTTTTTGAATTGGCAAATTTCGTGTCGTGGTTGTCAAATTTGTAGTTCCGTTTTTTAATGATTGTTGTTCTTAGAATGACATGTGTTTTGTCTGGGGCACTTTTAGCATTTTCGCTAAAAATATCAGCACATGTGTCAACAAACAAATTACAAATTGCATAAAATAAAAATAAGTTGTTTTGTTGTCTCTAAAACGTAAGCAAAAATTGTTGTTCGGATAATGTAAATAGTAAGTAAGATAAACTTACGCAAGCTATTTTTAAGTAACAACTTACTGCAATAATTCAATAATTTTTTTTTAATTTACGATTACAAAAATAAATTATAAAGAGTTCTATCATAAACCATATCATAGATAGTTAAGTAGAATTATCGACGTGGAACAAATTACAAAAGCTACGAGAAGCAGACGGTTATAAATAAAGGGGATATTTAACAATGTATATGTTAAGGATAATAATGTAAAATAGACATTGACGTTACAGATCGGGAATTGTTCGGGAA
Organism: Diabrotica undecimpunctata; assembly: GCF_040954645.1. Taxonomy (NCBI): domain Eukaryota; kingdom Metazoa; phylum Arthropoda; class Insecta; order Coleoptera; family Chrysomelidae; genus Diabrotica; species Diabrotica undecimpunctata. The sequence continues at coordinate 131,677,545 of NC_092803.1, forward strand.
TGTTCATTTTCCCTGGTTATTAGCCGTAAGGTCTACCTTTAACGACAATAATGTTAGCTATTGGCCAATGTTGTAAAAAAATAACTTAAAATTGGAGTTTTCATACATAACCAGTCAAAAACGAGAGTGGCCAGAAGCAAATGGCCAATGTTGATAAATAAATAAAATTATCCATGATGTATTATTTTTTATTTTAAACAACTTTTAGAAACTAATCATTTTTATTTTGACAAGATAGTGAACCATGGCATTTTGAATTACTAATTTTATTGTTTGCACGACATGCACACTTATTATTTTTACAACCACATTTGCATTGCCAACGCTTGTAACCTTGGTTGCCTAATATGCTATTTTCCGCTGAAGCTTGTCTGAGAGTTATTTCCTTCTATTTTATTGAATCGGTTATATTTTCCAATAAAACTAATTTTTTGCTACATGGATTAAACTCGAACCTTACGAACCTTTGTTTTAATACACCATTTTTCGTACCTAAAATAATAAACACGTTTGTATAAATGAAATTCAAATAAATTAGGAACTTAAAAAGCTTATAGAGAATATCCTCTATATTGCTAACTACAGCTAAAATATTACGAGGAGAACGGCTAGCTCTATCTAAATTTGGAATTGGTACACGAACCGTTGTGCCAACTTCTATGTACATCTTGTTATCACTGGAAACTTTAGTCATTTTTGCAGGTTGTTTCTCCAACGATTCAGTAGATCGCTTACGTTCGTTAATAATATTTTCTTGTTGTTCACAATTATAGCAGATTCCAACAGTGTTAACTTTTTCCCCAACCGGTTATATGTTGCAGCACTGGTTACAAATAATTCTTTCTTCGTATACTAAAACACATGGTGTTTCATGATATATATAGGTATAAATTGTGACACATCTAAGTCATAAATGAATATTTTCGAGGATATATTGCTTTGTTCAAGGAACTGATGAAACTTATTAATTGTCTTTAATTCAAAACCGAAATGGTTTGTACTACATTTTTTAATTTACCTTTATTACAAAACGTACCGATTTCTTTGGAATTATGAATTCTTCAGTATTTTTATTTTTTTCTGATTCGTTCTTCTCTGAATAATTATTTTCATCGCCATTTCAAAATCCCCTTCGTTCACCGAATTATTTTTTTTTTTTTAGTTTCTTTAGACGACTCCAATTCATTCATCAAGGTTTGTCCATTCAGAAGCTAGCCCCACTCTTGCTGGACATACATGCTGAACATCGCTTCGTAGGGTGATCCACATATTCCTTAAATTATTACAATAATTTAAATTAATTAATTTTAGTTTTTTGATATTGCGATAGTTTTAAAAATTATACTTTATTTACTAACCTGAACGAAGTGCTCGACTTTTTTTTAACTAAATAAATTTTTTTCTTGGAGTCCAATCTGCAGTTTGGTTTTCATCCATCCAATCCCCTAACATTTTTTCTATATCCCTGTTAGCTCGCTTCAATTGACTCCTGACTTCGGCTGAGGCTGGGTTTTCCGTGAACAATTTTTACTTCCGGCCACATAGTATGTAATGTAGTTTAAAACTGAGTTAACTAGTTCTCATCCATTATCAGAATGTATAATAAGAGGTGCACCAAATGTTTGTAAATTTCCAACAAGTTTGATTCAATTTCTTCAGCCTTTTTTTCAGTTTTTAAAGGTTTTAAGATTACAAATTTCGTAAAATAACTTTGGTACATCATTATAAATCGAAAATCATTATAATTTTGTGACTGCATGTTAATCAAATTGATTTAAGCGCGTGAATTAAATTTTGAATGCAAAATTGGCTTCGAAACCAAACCTTTTCTTAGGCTACTAATACTTATTTCACACTACACATAAAGTCGTAGGTCAACCATAATTTTTTCCTTATTTATATCACAACAAAACTTATTTATTTTGGAAACCATACGATTGCGTCCATCATGTCCAATAGGGATGTTCACTAATTTTTAAATATTGTTAAATTCAATAGGTTATAACATATATAAAAACATAATAAACATAAAATTGTTTAAAAATATATATTTCTTAAGATAAATCAATTCTTAATTTCAATTCTGATGGAGGCTAGAAAAACGGCTCCTCGCAGCGAGGCTACAGTGTGTGACGTCAGCAGTCGTATCGACAACTTGTTTTGTATACGTATTTACGAAGTGTGACCAGTTTTTTTTAAGTATTTAATCACTGATAATGAAGCCAAATAAGTGGCGTTTTGTTCCTGGGTGTCTAAATACATCTAAAAACAATTCTGAGAAGATTTTTATTACAGTTTCAAACAATTTAACACCATATTCACTTAAAATTGTCAAACCACAGATTTTTATATCTGTATCTCGGAGGGATACAACACTATGTCCATTTTTTCAATTTTGACACTTTTACAGACTAATAATTAACTTTTCTAACTTTATTTAAAGGAATAGAGTACTAGGTCCTAAACCATTGGCTGATAAAGAAAGTGACCTTTAAAAGAACACCAAGTCCATTTTTACTTAGAGGGATAAAACACCATGTGGACTTAATATTTTGTCCCTCTACGCATGTGAATTACCGTTGCGCATATCTCTATGATGAGAGGTAGACTGTTAGTGATCTAATAATAATACTTTTGCCATTTATGGTGTGTTTACAGTGGTTTGTTACTAATAATAAGAACAATGAACCATAATTCTCGTAGGAGAAAGATTCTTGAAGTACCTACTAAAAAGTTCTGCGAATTCTTCTACTGCATTTATAGGTAAGCTACCTTTTTGCTCATTATTTTTCAATTATTAAAAAACATAACCTCAAAAAGGTAATGTAGTGATTTGATACCAACCTTAGACTAGCAATATTATTAAATCTTTTACAACCAATATTATACGCCTTGTTTAATTTCAGAATCAAATAATACACCAAGCAATGATGTTTTAAATGAAGAGCATATTATTAGAGATGCCTTGAGTTTTGATAACGAAGATCAGTCTGATATAGACAAAAGTTCTGATAAACTATTCGTAGTGGAAATGAAATAAGATCTGCATTACTAAAATGGGCAGATACCGTCATTCCTGACAGTAACATAGAAGAAATCATACTATGGTCTTACAAATGTTACTGCCAGAATAAAAATGTTAGCATTAATACTTGTTTAAAAAATTAAAAATTATCATCCAGAAGTTTCTACTAAAGAGTAATAATTACATGGAGGTGGACACTGTCCATGCGCTGATACAGCGAAAGAGAAAAAACATAACATTTCTATTTACACGCCCTGGGACTGGCAGCAGTTAGTCAGACAAACCTCAATGAAATATACCATAATATGGAACCATGAAATATACCAACATAATATGGAACTAAAGATTTTAAAAATTTAAGGTCTTTGTATGATGTCAAAACATCTTAAAATCCGCCTTTGATTAATAAAAAAGAGACATTAAAAAACAACAAGTTCTTCTGTCAAACTGTGTTTAACTGCAAGTTAAACAAAACAGCATTAGAACTCTGTTTTTAAAAAGTAATTTTCATGACGAAAACCAGGAGATTGACCTTGTTAGATTTTGAAGGCGACACCTTACATTGCCAAAAGATTTGCAACTGGTATCACAAAAGTGTAACGATCTATTGGCATTATTGTCATATGTTCCTACATTTTGCCATGATTTTTATCAAAACTTAAAGCATACCTACTAGTAATACTAATAGTGACTATCCAGAAGGAGACTTACTTGAGGATGACTGAGTGGTTTGTACCTAAAATGCCATTTTGGTTAAATACATAGATGTATTATTTGTATTTGTAAAGGTAAATTGTATGGTTAAATAAATTTTGTCAGTAAAAGTCAAATAGGATTGTAGTTGTTATTGAATACCCCATACTAATTCTTACAGTACAATAACTTTATTAAATCATTACAAATATTATCAAAACATTTTATCAAAACAGTGTATCAAAACATTAAAAATATGTTGTATGATGGATACAACACCATGTCCGTTAAAAGGGTTAAAAAACACAGGAACAAATTTGTTTTTAATTATAACAAATGTATTATGTAAATAACAATAAACAGAATGTTCTATTAAAATATTGTTTCGATATCTCAATAAATAGCTGCAGCAATAATACTTTTTGGTGAAAAAAAGTTTAAAACTGCTCTCCTGTAAAGTTTTAAAAATGAACATATTGTCGATTCCTTCCGAGGTACAGATATTTGCATTTATTTTTTTTTCTAACTTGCATAATAACTGCCTTTTCTAGTTTTTTCCTCTCTTTGTAGCAAACACCACTTATTTGGCTTCATTATCACTGTATAAATACTTAAAGAACTGGTTACACTTCGTAAATACGTATACACAACAAGTTGTCGATACGACTGCTGACGTCACACACCGTAGCCTCGCTACGAGGAGCCGTTTTTCTAGCCTCCATCAAAATTAAAATTAAGAATTGATTTATCTTAAAAAATATATATTTTTAATCAATTTCATGTTTACTATATTTTTATATATTTTATACTCTATTAAATTTAATTGAATTTAACTATATTTAAAAATTAGTGAACATCCCTATTGCCAAGTGCGCATTATGAATTATATTAAATAATTCATCAGTTGTAGCATAATACTAGCACTTTAGACCATCCGTTTTCGTCAACTATCATAATCAGTCCCTCTTTACTACTTATTGTAATTACATCATTACCTCATTATCATCATCATCATTACTTTATGATTTATTGTCTTCACGTATTGACCTTACTATTAAGTTTATATAATCATTAAAACCAGTGCACACATCGCTGATCTCCGTGATAACACTTTTTACATAAATTTACAACAAATAATTTTAGCACAAGAACTGAAACTTCAACATTAACCGATTATCAACGATCAATGTCGACATCATAGACATATAATACAAATCGCTACAATGCGACAGAGAGAACTGATGCAAAGCAGTCCCTACACCTTTTTCTAATGTCCGGTTTTATCGACCACGTGACTTTCCAATTGGTCATTAGGTCACGTGGTCAAAAAAAAATCGGCCGATTATAAAAAGATGCAGGGACTGCTCTGCGTCAGTTTTCTCTGTAGAACTGAGGGAACGTCGCTGTATTGCAATGCTTAGTCTATTTTTATCCTATGTATATGGTCGATATTGCCGTACAGTGGAAGAAAGGTTATCAAGAATTTCAAATTGTCAACAATGTCCAGTTTCTATGGACAATAACGTTAATTTATTGTCCATAGAATATTATAGGCTGTATAGATGTTAACTCAACAAGCCATTGTCGATATTGACTGGTTAATAACGTTATTGACCGGATTTTCGTTACGGTTCGTAACCAGTATATACATTAATATGGGCCATAATAATGAAAAAATTCCAATGAAATGGCTAATTATTTGTAACTTACGGTTAGACTGAAAATTCGATTTAGAGTAAGACTTTAAAACTCCTAATGTTAACTTCAACAAGCGTAAGTAACCACAAGCAGATCGCATTTTCATTATAACTGAGTTACACACTTTATTTTCTGAACATCCAGCAACTATGAATACAACAGAATTAAATCAGAATAAAACAAGTTGTTGATTATATTAAATTATTATTTATATTTGTATTGTTTGAAGAATTTCTAAAATAAAAGTTTTTGCATTGGAAATATTTTCTGCACTATTTTTTAAAAAAATCTTTTCCCTTTTTTGAGGAAAAGTTTACTGGTAAATTAGATCGTGTAATTAACGAAACTAATTGTTTTCTGAATCTACTATTGGATTTTGCCAAATTTATTAATCTAAAACTTGTCGGTAATCAGTAACGCATTGATTAGTGATCAGTGTAGTAGTGTTTGGGGGCTCGGGAGACTGGGACCGCGCAAGTTCTAAAGAAGACATCAGAGAGGATGTCGAAAACTTGGCGCAGTGATAATCAACGGGATTCAACCTGGAAGCCTGTTGAGTTTAATATTGATTCATGTAATAGTATTAATCTTAGCTTTAGGTTTAATATATATATATATATATATATATATATATATATATATATATATATACATTCTCCATTCTCTATATATATTCTCCATTTTCAATTTTCCACTGTCATAGGTTGTTTAGGTTCCTTGCTTCATCTATATCTTCAGGCTAGCTTCTTCGAGGTCGTCTACTTGTTCTTTTCTTATGGAAAATACATTCTAGTGTTCTTCGGGGCAACTTGTTTTCTGGTATTCTCTCTACGTGTCAGAAATATTTTAACCGTCTTTTATTAATCTTTTCGCCTACCTAGCTTTATTTAATCTCGTATTTGCTTGATTCTGATCCTTTCTAGTTGTGTTTGTATGTTTTTATTAGCTTTCGTAACATCCCAAATCTCCAAACCGTATAGTGTAATGCTTTGACCAAGACTTCTATAGATATGTTTTTTTTGTTTGTTTTTTGATTGACTTTTGCCAAAGAGAAGAGTTTATCGCTCGTGTCGTTGCTCTACTTTTACTTATTCTCGGGCCAATTTCATCTTCTATATTATATATTGTCACTGTCTTATGTTTGTTATTATGAAATAATATACTTTTATTCTTTTTAAGTTTTACTTGAAATCTTACATATTACAATGTGCTTAACCTCTATTCGTTAAGTGACCTGAAGTTGGTCGTGGTCTTCTTGAAGCTGTCATAGTCATATGCTTAGAACATGAAAGTAGTTCCAAGCCAATATGAGACAGTCACTATGCTTTATTGTCACTGAAAATTTTACAATTATATGGACAAAGCTTATATAAGTTAAAAACAAAAGTAATAATACCAATTAAAATTTACTAAAATTACATAAATCGTCAATACCACAGAATAAAACTTAAAATACACAATCCATTGCAAAATTTCACTATATTGCAAGTTGCATAATAAAACCTTTCTACTCGTTCTTCAAACTAGTTTACGAATTCCCTTTCTTTCTATTCTTCTATTTTATTCCCTTTGTTATTGAAACTAATAATTATTGGTTTTTACAGCGTTGATTTTTTTCTTTTGTAAATCTTAATCGGGTGTTTCATCACTACCTACTAATAGATATTCGGATTAAGCAATATTCGTAAAATATGCCATAACTTAAAATAGCGTTAGTTCGCAATGACATTGGTTGGACAAGTAATGAAATATCTATTATTAACACTATCTAGAGACGCATCTAAAGATGGTAAAGCGGTAGGGCCTGACGACTTTTGTGCACAATTCCTAAAACTTATGGATGAACAGGGAATAAAATGGATAACAACTGTATTCAACAACAGCTGGTTAAAGTCGACCTTCGTGACCATACCAAAAAAAGTAAATGCCAAGACATGCGAAGACTACAGAACAATTAGCCTAATGAGCCACTTACTTAAAACGTTCTTGAAAGTGATACACGGCAGAATATATAAAAAATGCGAAGAACAAGTATCATGGACGCAGTTTGGATTCCGCGATTCCTTAGGCACCCGAGAGGCTCTATTCGCTGTCCAAGTGCTTATGCAAAGATGCAAGGATGTTAACTGTGATGTGTATACTTGTTTTATCGACTACAAAAGGCATTTGATAGAGCATGATAAACTTATAAACATCTTGCAAGAAGTGGGGTTAGATGATAGGGACTTAAGAATCATCTATAATTTATATTACAACCAAACAGCCAATATTAAAGTGGATGACCAATTGACAGAGGCAGTCTCCATAGATAGAGGAGTGAGGCAAGGATGCATTTTGTCCCAGGTGTTATTTAATATATACTCTGAATATATCTTCGAGCAAACACTAGGCGAACTACAAGAAGGCGTATTAGTCAACGGAATACGTCTACACAACATTAGATATGCCGACGACGCAGTAGTTTTTGCAGATAGTCTGGACGGTTTGCAAAGAATAATGTCGCGTATATCAGATATAAGTAGAGAACACGGACTTGATCTTAATACGAAGAAAACAAAGTACATGGTAGTCAGTAAGCGCGAAATATTAAATACACAGCTTTTGGTTAACCAACATCCAATTGACAGAGTGGATAGCTACACATACCTTGGTATTAACATTAACAGCCAACGGGATCACTCCAGTGAAATAAAACAAAGCATAGGAAAAGCGAAATCGGCGTTCATAATGATGAAGTCTCTTTTCAAAAGTCACGATTTACCACTTGCTACCAAAATCTCTCTCATTAGATGCTATGTATTTTCTACGTTATTATACGGAGTAGAGGCCTGGACACTTTCCGAAGCTTCTTTAAGAAAACTCGAGGCATTCGAGATGTGGTGTTACAGACGTATTTTAAGAACTTCATGGGTGGATCGTGTGACTAATGTTGAGGTCCTACATAGAATAGGCAAGGAATGTGAGATTATTAACACTATCAAAGAGCGCAAACTAGAATATCTTGGCCATGTTATGAGGAATGAACAGAGATACGGCTTGTTGCAACTCATTCTTCAGGGCAAGGTATTTGGAAAGAGAGGACCAGGGAGAAGAAAAATATCTTGGCTTCAAAACCTGAGAAAGTGGTTTAATACATCGACAACTGGACTATTCAGAATAGCAGCAAGCAAAGTTAGGATAGCCATGTTGATCGCCAACATCCGGAACGGATAGGCATCGTAAGAAGAAGAAGAGACGCATGCTTTAAAACCCACACAACTGACACTAACGATGTCCAACCAGTGGCGTTGCGCGCTAGCTTTCGTTTACTTATTTTTATCTTTGGTACCTTGCGTTTTTAACAGTTGGCAACCCGACATTTGAGATCGTTTCTGCTCAAGCAGCCTTATATCATCATATTAAAAAAAAATTAGCTTTAATTTGATATAAAGAAAAACATGCATATACATCATGAGCAACTTATTTCATTTAAAAAATAAATGAACGAAATTTTTGTTAAAAAATTAATTATCATTACATGAATTAAAACTGTTTGCGCCCACTTTGCCATGTGTTTTTTGTTGATACATACTCAGTTTTTGGTTCGTCATGATTCATTTGGTTCAAACCACTTATGGAATAAAATTGTTTGTCTCCTTATTTTAGAAAATAATAAAAAACGTTGAGATACCTTACCTTTTAAATTTAAATGTGCGCTTTTTAAACATAAATTTGAATGTACAGGGTGATCCACGCAAGTCTGACATAGTCTATAATCTGTATTTTAAATGTAACACCCTGTATATTTTTACGTTTTTAAAAGCTCCTTAACAACCCGATCTTAACGACCTATATCATGTAGGGTCTATCGTGAATAATACAAGGTGAAATTTTGAAATTAAGTATCTATAATTTTCTTCAAGACAGTTAAATCATAGCATATCCGAGGTAATTGATTGGATTACGTTAAACTAAATGCTCCAAAATGTTCGTCCCGAACTTTGTTTAAAGTTTGAGGTGAAATATTCCGTATTTCTGTAGTTATCCTTTCTTTGAGCTCTTCAATGCTAGTTGGTTGTGTTGCATATACTTTGTTCTTGAACCCCACAGAAAAAAATCCAAAGGCGTAAGATCTCGCGACCTAGCTGGCCACTCAATAGTACCCCTTCGTCCAACAAATTTATTGAAGAAGATTTCATTTAAGTAATTTCTCACCATTAAAGCATATTGGGGTGTTGCACCGTACTGCTGAAACCAGACAGTTTCATGCGGTAGGGTCGGATCTATTGGATTGGGATATAAGTTAGCCAACTGAGAAAGAACATCGTCTCTTAGCAAGCTTAAATATTTTTTCGCTGTCAAATTACCATCTAAAAATATGGGACCAATAATATGATCTCGTATAATACCTGCCCAAACATTCAACTTTTGAGTATACTGAGTGTGTGTCTCCCGCATCCAATGAGAATTCTCCGCTGACCAATATCTACGGTTTTGTCGGTTTGCCTCTTCGTTGTAAATGTAAATGTTGATTCATCAGAAAAAAGAATTGTGCCAAGAGCTATTTTATTTGTGTTAATTTTATCCATCATTCTTTCGCAGAAATCCATTCTACGATCTAGATCGTCTTCTGTTAGCTCCTGCACAAAAGTCAATTTATATGGATGAAGTTTTTCTTCATGGAGGCCCCTGTGTGACAGTTATGTGACTCACATTATTTTTAGGTGAACTTGACGTTGGATTCTCTGCGACATTTAACAAAATATCCACTTTCACCTCATCTTCAATGAAGTTCGGTTTTCTTTTTAATGGTTTGACATGTCCAAGTTCTCTGAATTGTGTATAAATTTTAAACACAGTACCTTGTGCAATTTTAGGCAACTGAGGATACCTCTGATTAAATAAGTTTGCTACTTTAACTTGACTTCTACAATTCTCTCCGTAACTGATCATCATTAAAATCTCAATTCGGTGGGTCTCAGTTAAATATTTCATTTTTATTTCTACAAGAAATTAGCTTTTGACACCAACAACTGATTGATAACAATCCGCATTATTTACAGATTTAGTTTAATTAGCAGACTATCTATAATATATATAGTCATCTATATATCTATATATATAATATTATAGACAGTTTTTACCTATTCATGACAAAAAATGTTAACACGGTTATTAAACAGAAATTTTCCCCAATATACTGAAACTTAGATTAGAAGTGTATTGTCTGTATTTAGCCAATTTAAAATAATACCATAACACGTGATAAATTATTAATTTCAAAATTCCACCTTGAATTATTCATTATAGACCCTACATGATATACTTCTATGAAATCAGGTTGTTAAGAATCTTTTAAAAACATAAAAATATACAGGGTGTTTTATTTAAAATAAGGATTATGGACTGTGCCAGACTTGCGTGAATCACCCTGTACATTTAAATTTATGTTTAAAAAGCGTACATTTAAATTTAAAAGTTTCCGTGCCCCAGAGTTTTTTATTATTTTCTATAATAAGGACACAAACAGTTTTATTCCATAAGTGGTTTCCACACTGTATATTGTTATTGATTTGGGAGAAATATCATATCGGTGGAAGATGTTGTGGGTTGGTGTATTTGCATTTTGTACTACCTGGTGCTTGTGAGGAGATTTGTGGATAACCCTGTATATTGTTGATTTGTGGATGACTTTGTGTATTGTTTGGAATCTTCATTAATGGGTAACAATTTATTTGGTTTGGTTGATACTGGATTGGCATTCGCTGGCTGTTTAAATTTTGCATTTGTTGGCTAACTATATAGTTGTCAAATTTTGGTCCGTTCCCGGTTGGAAACATTATAAATAAATTAGTGAATTGCATTTAAATTTTTTAAAATTTGACGAATTTATTATTTTCAAGTCTGTTAGTAATTGATTGCTTTTTAATCACTTCACATTAACATTTATCTGTTCAATTCGAGAAACAGGCTGCACGGTGATAAGGAAACATTTTAATCGTCCGCTCGGTTTGGAGTCTCGATATGAACTCATTCTCATTAAAGTCGACCCAGAAACGCAACTCAAAATATTGATAATAACATTCTAAACTATAAAATATTGTTACGTAAAAATATGAGTCATAGTTTTAACCTTTAAAACATGTTTTTATTCTAATATGTTGTAGAGTTTACGAGAGGCCTCGATTTACCTGAGCGACCTTCCAGAACCGATGCGAGGGAAATCCAGTTTGCCTTTACCGTTTCGCCATCGAAGGTTTTAGATTTTTCGAGATAACGGCACTGGTATATAATAACGGAACTTTATTTGGAAGGGACAGTTAATTCTCAAGACCCGGGCTCGCGAATTTGTTACGTACGGATATAATAAATTATTGTCAGATAAGTTAATATAAATAAAGAAATAAATTAAATCCGTAAGTGTTATAAATATTGAACCTTTTAATAAATTCACAACAAATGGTGTCAGAGTGAGATCGAACATAAATTAGACTTATAATAATAATACAAGTGAATATAAAATAAATTGTGAAAATGGCTACGATTTATGAGCTGACAGTGACTAATTTAAGAAGACATCTTGAAGACAGAGAATTAGCTTCTACCGGAAAAAAGGCTGAGTTAGTTCAACGACTAAAGAACGCTTTGCTAGAAGAAGGACTAGATCCAGAGACTTATATATTTGAAGACAAACATGATGCTGTCCTCTCGTCGATTTCGAAAATTTCTGGTGACATCGCATCATTAGAGAACAAAGTTTCTGACGATATTTCGAAAGTTTCTTCTGATGTAGCCAAAGTTTCTGGTGATGTAGCCAAAGTTTCTGGTGATGTAGCCAAAGTTTCCGGCGACATCGCTTCGTTGGAAGACAAAGTTTCTAACGAGATTTCTTCGCTGGAAAGCAAAGTCTCTGCTAACATCTCTTCGGAAATCTCTAAAGTCACTTCTGAGATGTCTGCCCTGGACGATAGAATATCTTCATTAAAAAACCAAGTTGCTGCCGATATGTTAGCCTTCGAAGAAAAGATATGGAAAGAGATGGAAAAGAAGATGGAGGAAACAGGGACAGCAGAGAGAGGTAACAATCCGATTACAGTGGAGATAAAAGAAGACGAGACGAAATGTAAGTTGGAAACACGGCCGAAATTTGAAGGAAGTGGAAGTTCTGTGCATGTCAAAGTCCCAACTTTCGACGGAAAATCGTCATGGAACAACTACATGAAACAGTTCGAATCAGCTGCAAGAGCGAATGGATGGTCTGAAAAAGAAAAGGCTGTAAACCTGACTATCGCTCTTCGAGGAGATGCCTTAGATGTGCTTCAGACCATAGCCGTAGAGGAGACCGATGATTTCGAACAACTGAAGAAGATGTTAAATATGCGATATGGCCACGAACATTTGGAACATGTATATCAGTCGCAGCTTAAAAATCGTAGACAGAAGAAAGATAGTTATCCTCTGCCTCGGATCGATGACACATTGGACACATTGGCTGGAAGTAAATTGTTTTCTACTTTAGATTTGAAGTCTGGATACTGGCAGGTAGAAATGGACCCAGTCGATAAAGAAAAGACAGCCTTCACCACAGGATCTGGATTGTGGCAATTCAACGTTATGCCATTTGGACTTTGTAATGCTCCTGCGACATTTGAGAGGCTTATGGAAAATGTGTTGAGAGGGTTATCTTGGAAAACATGCCTGGTTTATTTAGATGACATAATCGACTTGGGGGAGACATTCGAAGATCATTTGAGGAATTTAGAAAACGTTTTTAATCGACTTAAAGCTGCCCAATTGATGCTAAACCCCAAGAAGTGCCAGCTATTTCAAGGTAAAGTCAATTATCTGGGTCATATAGTCAGTAAAGAAGGAGTGGCCGTGGATAAGGGAAAAATCGATTCCATTAAGGAATGGCCAAAACCAACTGACAAACATCAAGTGAGAAGTTTTCTTGGACTATGTACTTACTACCGGAGGTTTATTAAGAAGTTTGCAGATATCGCTAAGCCATTAACGCGACTTACAGAGGAAGCAAGAGAATACCGCTGGGATATAGACTGCCAAAATGCCTTTGAAACGTTGAAAAAGCATTTAATAACAGCACCAATTTTGGGGTATCCACTGCCAGAAGGAGAGTTCATCTTAGATACGGATGCAAGTAATGTGGGAATTGGAGGAGTGCTGTCTCAGATTCAAGGAGGACAGGAACGAGTCCTCGGATATTTTAGTAAAGTTCTTTCAAAACCTGAGCGGAATTATTGCGTCACGAGAAGAGAACTTCTAGCAGTAGTTAAATCAGTAGAGCACTTCTATCAATACATCTATGGCAGAAAGTTTCTAATCCGAACCGACCATGCCGCCCTTAAGTGGTTGATGCAGTTTAAGAATCCAGAGGGTCAGATAGCCAGGTGGATCGAACGACTCCAAGAATACGATTTTAAGATTGAGCACCGGGCCGGAGTTAGCCACAGAAACGCTGATTCTCTTTCCAGAAGGCCATGCTCAGCAGAGTGTTCCCACTGCAACAAAACGGAATCCAAGGAAGCAGCAGTGCTAAGAACGACGATTGTCAACAACGACTGGACGCCTACTAAGATCAGGGAAGAACAAGAGAGAGATCCAGTTATACAAAAAATCCGAAAATGGAAAGAGGAAAACCGTCGACCACCTTGGCAGGAAGTATCAAACCTATGCTCAGTAGTTAAGACGTACTGGGCCCAGTGGGACTCATTTATCATCGAAGATGGCTTGCTTAAACGAGTCCTGGAAAATGATGACGGTTCGGAGAAGAGAAGACAGTTGGTGATCCCAAAGAGCAGAATAGCCGAAGTACTTCGTCAGTTACACGACAGTCCATCGGGAGGGCATTTTGGTGTAAGGAAAACCCTTCAGCGAATTCGGGAACGGTTTTATTGGATGAACAGTTCCGACGACGTAAAAGACTGGTGTAAGAAGTGTACTATTTGTGCTACGAGTAACGGGCCTCACCGAAAAAGGAGAGCTCCTATGAGACAATATAATGTTGGAAGCCCGTTTGAAAGAATAGCTTTGGACATCACTGGGCCATTTCCAAAAAGTGAAAATGGAGGCAAGTACATGCTGGTAGTAATGGATTACTTTACTAAGTGGGTCGAGATTTACGCACTTCCCGACCAGAAGGCCGCCACCGTTGCAGATAAGTTGATCCAAGAATATATCAGCCGATTTGGAGTGCCTTTGGAGATACATAGTGACCAAGGCAGGAACTTCGAAAGTGATCTATTCCAAGGAATATGTGATAGACTAGGCATGAAGAAAACAAGAACTACCGCGTATCATCCGCAATCGGATGGTATGGTAGAACGAATGAATAGGACAGTTGGCAAGTATTTGACAAAGATGGTGTCCGATCATCAGCGAGACTGGGACCAATACCTTCCGTTCTTCACAATGGCCTACAGATCTGCTGTTAACGAATCAACAGGCCAGACACCAGCCAAAGTCCTATTCGGACGCGAAATGCGACTACCTTGTGATCTCGAGTTTGGATGTCGACCTGGAGAAGATGTAGCAGGTGAAGATTATGTGATCGAATTACGAAGAAGAATGGACGATGTACATGAGTTAGTCCGTTCCCACCTTCAGATCGCTAGCGACCGAATGAAGAAACGGTACGATACACAAGCCGAAAAGGGTTGCTTTAAGAAGAACGACAAAGTATGGCTGTATAATCCCAAGAAGCGAAAAGGTTGTTCTCCCAAATTGCAGCAGTTTTGGGAAGGTCCATACCTCATTATGGAGAAGATCAACGATGTCATCTACCGAATAAGCAAGATTCCGAAGGGAAAGCCGATGATAGTACACCATAACCGGCTGGCGTCTTTCGAAGGTGACCACGACGTAGATGAAGAAGTGGAAGTAAACCAAGTCCAAGACGTGTCTGACCTCACGTTTGAGGAATTCATGGGTGCCTATGGAGGTACCGGTAAAGCAAGACATGGTGTTACCACTGAAGAAAAGCAAGATCTACTCGCGCTCCCCGATGACTACTCGCTGGCCCTTACCATCCCGGCCAGTATCAAAGACGCACCAGGGTTGGCATCCGTCTTTCGAAGGAAGTTTGGTCGAGTTGCAGAACTTCAATGCCAAGTGCCAGCTCCCGGTAAAACCTCGAAACTCCAAGATGCATCACGTTACCTTTTCTACCTGGTAACAAAAGACACTGCCCGTGACCAACCTACCTACCGAGATGTATGGGAAGCCTTACTTCAATTGAGAGGGCACGTACTAGAGTCCGACGTGCAAAAGTTAGCCATGCCAAAGTTGGAGTGCCGCCAATTAGATTGGAGGGTTATCCGAAATATGGTGGAGGAGATCTTTAAAGACACCGAAGTCCAGGTGTTAGTCTGTTGCAATCCGCATAGTTACTGGTGCGGAGAGAAAACCGTCCCTTGTCATTTTTATACAACTGGAAGTTGTAAAAGAGGGTCCAGTTGCCGATACCAGCATACCGTTCCAGTTCTAGTCCCAACAAGGTTCCAGGAGGAACCATCTTTTGAGAGGGGGGCAATGTTACGTAAAAATATGAGTCATAGTTTTAACCTTTAAAACATGTTTTTATTCTAATATGTTGTAGAGTTTACGAGAGGCCTCGATTTACCTGAGCGACCTTCCAGAACCGATGCGAGGGAAATCCAGTTTGCCTTTACCGTTTCGCCATCGAAGGTTTTAGATTTTTCGAGATAACGGCACTGGTATATAATAACGAAACTTTATTTGGAAGGGACAGTTAATTCTCAAGACCCGGGCTCGCGAATTTGTTACGTACGGATATAATAAATTATTGTCAGATAAGTTAATATAAATAAAGAAATAAATTAAATCCGTAAGTGTTATAAATATTGAACCTTTTAATAAATTCACAACAATATATAACATGTCTGAATTGCCAATATGAACAAGTGAGGTAAAATTAAATTATTAGAACAATTTTTTACCAAGTAACAGAAACAAAAATTTGTTTAATTTATTAATGTTTTGTATTTTGAGAATGATTTCTGTAGTGGAAATCAAAACGTCAAATAAACTTTTTAAAGTAAAATTACAGTTTATCGTCAATAAAAATAGTAATTGCATTACAATGTGACTTTACTAGATTTAGAACAATGGTATAAAATATTTACAATTTTGAAATTTTTGTTTTTGAGAAATAAACTAGTAAAATATATATTTTTAAGTTTGGTAAAATTTAATGAAGACAAAATAAATTATTATTTTAAGTATTTTTTATTTGTAGTTAGAAATGAGTCTAAGTATGTCTATGTAGTCTAGAAATGAGTACTAAAAAATTAAATAAAGGTATTATATATTCTTATAATTCGGCAATCTTTTCTCATTTAATCTGCTGTACATATTGCAGCTTTTATCTTTATTCCGACTTTCGAAAACACTTAACCTGTGTAGTAAAACGTAGCAATGAATTTTCTATTTTTTATGATCTAACACTATCAAATATCTTCCAAATGGCACATGACCTTTTTCTGAAATCTTGACCGAAATACATCAGAATTCCAAAAGAGGATCCAACCCAGCGAAACCCCAAATCCCAAAAAAACGTGTAACAATGCATTAGAGGTCACTCCATCAATCTGCAATTAATTTCCCCGCCGCCTAAGACCTTTCCGGATCCGAAACTCTTGTAGAGACTTTGCCAGCCAACAGGTTGCCGGTTTCGTTGATCTTTACCCTCACTTGAATCCTTTGAAATCTCGGAGCTTTCTGTTTCTTAAGTTTGCCTTGAATGGGAGCCGTCCCCGCAGACACACCGTCTCCGATGGGATCGAGGACCGCCGCAAACCCTACGCCGAATGCCGCCTTCAACTTTCCGTTCTTATGCAAAACCCAAGGAATTCCAATACTTTAGAATTTGGTGACGAGGATATGATTCCTTGGGGTAGGTTAGGACTTTAACAATATTCATTTTACACGTAATACACAGCTGGAGAATGTTATAAATATGATTCATATTTATATAATTTATTTATTTATTACAATTAGTTATACTTTAAGTTTATATTATCATTAATAGCTGGCAGATAATGATTTTGAAACTTAATAATTTTGATAATATTGCACAAATATGTTTCTTTTTACTTTTAAGATACACTGCTGAAAGAAGTTAACGCCTAATACACAATACATAAAAAAAACTTTTTTGCAAAACAGTATGAGATTTTTTAAAAAATATTATATAAAAAGGAAATATCAGTAAATACAACTTCTATATTCACTACTTTCCGAATTGTACGCTTTTGTTACATTACCAAAGACAGCATACGCAACATGATGTTCATAATACAGAACATTATCTTTAATAAGCCACACACTTAAAATAATCTTAAAAATAATACACGAAAGACACTGTAAAAAAGTTGAAGAGGATACAGGTGATACCCAGTTCAAATATAGAAATGGAATGGAAACGAGAGAAGCATTTTTCGATTTTAATGTGCTGACGTAGAGGTCTGAAAATATGAATCAGCATCTGTATGTTTGTTTCATTGATTTTCAGAAGGCATTCCATATCCATACAGTTGAGACATCAGAAGCTTGTAGAACTTCCAAGAGAAAAGAATATTGACAGTCGAGACATGTATATCATAATTATCTGTATTAAAATCAAAGAGCGACCGTCAAAATTCAAAACTTTGAAACAGTCTGCATTGTTATTTAACCTTTAGAGGAACCACTATTGGAAGAAAAGTACACTATAGTAATAAACGGAAAAAATCTTAAACAACATGAAATTTGCAGATGATATTCCTGAGTCTTACTTATTTTAGCTAGTCTAAATAGATTGAAACATTTAGTAAATAGAGCAAATGAATGTAGTATTCAGCCCTGATTCGAAATGAACGTGAAGAAAACCAAGTTCATGATTATTACAAAGAGACATATATACAAGTGACGCCAGCCATTGAAGAAAAATAGGTAGAAAGGGTTAGCAACTACAAATATCTAGGAACTTAAATAAATGAGAACAAAGAACAAAGTAGATAAATAAGACACCCATTAAAATTGCGAGGCAAGCTTTTGTGAAAATACAAAATATTCTTGCTAATCGCGATCTAATTATAAAATTCTGGATAAAAGCGTTAAAATGTTACGTTTTATCTTCTTTTGTGTATGGGCTGGAAAGCTGGACATTAAGATAGAACAAATGTATCAGTGTAACAAATATATATACGTATACGCTGAAGGTGCTCCTGAGGATAATACATAATAGGATGTGTAAGAAGTTCTTCTTCTTCCTCTTTATAAGCAATGTAGCTTGTTCACTGTCGGATTATTACTTCTATGGAAGGTTGCTGCTTTACCTTTTGCGGCCGATATGTACTTCTTATATATACTTCTTCTGTCGATTGGTGATTTATCTCTTGCTATTTTGACCACACAATCCTCCTCAATTGCTGCTTATGTGGTTATTTTATTATTTTTTTTTCTATTTAGTGTCCATTTGTTTGTATACTGTACATACATTCTAGTACTCTCATCTCTGTCGTTTCCAGTAGACTTTGTGTTGTGGCTGTATCGGGTCTTGTTTCTAAGGCATATGCCATTATTGATTTTACACTGCCTTAATAAATTCTTGACTTCATCTCAGTGTTAACGTGTCTGTTTCGGCATATAGTGTTATTAAGGCATCCTGCCAGTATATTTGCTTTTTGTACTTGATCTCTTCCTTCTTTGACCAGGTCTCCATACCTGGACAGTGTAACTTTAAGGTATTTTATTTTCATTACTTGCACAATACTCTATTTAATCCATTTCTATTTTACATCTGATTGGTTCTTTAATGATTACTATTGTTTTAGCTCTCAAGGATGTAAAGCCAGGTAAAGCCCCAGGTTTTGACAATATTTATCCCGGATTCTTAATTAACAGCGGCAAATATGCGAGAGAATGGATGGCCGACTTTTTCACAGATATTATGAAGACCGGTACCATACCACAGGAACTCAAACGCTCAAAGATTATTGCTATATTAAAACCAGGGAAGCCAAATGATCCTAAGAACTACAGACCAATAGCCCTACTATCGGCAACGTTCAAGCTACTAGAACGACTTATCTACAACAGAATTAGTCCAAAGCTACTTGAATCAATACAACCGGTATTGATTCAAGGCAGTATATCAGGCAGGTTTCCGACCGAAAAGAAGCTGCGCAGATCAGGTTCACTTACCACATATATCGAGGCAGAGTTCCAGAGAAAACTTAAAACAGCAGCCGCATTCATAGATCTAACAGCGGTCTACGATACAGTCTGGAGAGAAGGCATGATATACAAGCTCCTCCGTACAATCTCCTGTAAATCCACCGCTCGAATAATCAACAGCATGCTAGCCGACCGAACGATTTAAGTAGTCATGGGAACCAACATCAGCACTCCAAGAAAACTGAAGAATGGACTGTCTCAGGGATCTGTCCTAGCTCCTCTTCTCTTTAGCCTGTACATCGCTGATATACCAGAAACCAGATCAAGGAAGTTTGGTTATGCCTACGACTGGGTCCTTGCAACAAGGTGTAAGTCATTTGAACAAACAGAAGAAATCCTTACGGCAGACTTACACACAGTGGGAAAGTATTTCCGTAAATGGAGGCTCCAACCAAACGCTACCAAAACAGAGGTTTCCAGTTTTCATCTAAATAATAAGCTTGCAGGAAGAACACTGAACATCCAATTCACACAAAACACCACACTCGCTTACAATAAAACACCAAAGTACCTTGCGGTGACTCTTGACAGAACCCTATCTTTCAAGGAACATCTGCCAAAAACAGCGGAAAAACTTAAATCCAGAAACAACATCATCCAGAAGCTGTGGGGCACAACATGGGGAGCATCGGCTTCCACCTTGCGATCATCCGCCCTGGGCTTAACAGCCCACATATACACAAAGTAGATGCCCAATTGAACAGTACAATGAGAATGATTGCTGGTGTTATCAAATCCACCCCTACGCAATGGCTCCCAGTACTGAGCCACATTCCACCACCCAAACTACGGCGCATACACTCCCTCACTAGTGAGTACAAAAAGATACTTAGTAACGAGATCCTGCCAATTCATCAAGATATAGATGCTGCCAACGGTAACCGTTTACGCTCCAGACGACCGCCAATAAAAACACCTTAACGACCACTTGGACTCGAGAATGGATGGAACAACAAAATAGCAGCTTACCCTGCATCACACAGAAACCACCAGGTTTTGACTTACCACGCAACACATGGAGTATGCTGAACCGAATCAGAACCCAACTTGGGAGATGCGGTTACATGATGCACAAATGGGGTAAACGACCATCCCCACTCTGTGACTGCGGACAACCCCAAACCATCTGTCACATTACAGAATAGTGTCCCACAAGATCCTATCAAGGCAGGTCAGAGGATTTCCTAATGACGACTCCAGAGTCGATAGAATATATAAATAAGTTAGATGTTCGTTTGTAAACATATATGTAATGTTTTATACAAAATATATTATGTAAATTTAAATGTAAATGTGTCAAGTGCCATACGATAAATAAAATTGTTTTAGTTTTTTGAGATGATGTTGTCATATTAAATTCTTTTAAATGTTAAATCTGTGGACCAGTCTTTACAGACTATCTTCATCTTGAACTATCAATATTGCGTAGTCTTCATAACAGAGTATTTTTACTTCTTTTTTTATTTCCCCGTCTGTATCCTCTTCCTTTGTTGACACTTTTGATTATTTCATCATTAATTAAATTGAAGAGCATAGGGCTCGATGAGCACTCTTTTTTCTGAGTCACTCTGTCGAATGCTTTCTCTAAGTCACTCAGAGATCTATTATACTCTAGTGATTTCTCAGTAATTTGCTCTATGACGAATATTGCATATGTACACGATCTTTCAGTACCTTATGATAGTATTTGCCAAGTTTATACCTCTGTAGTTTTCTGTCTGTTTTTTATCTCTTTTTTTGAATAGTAGAATTAGTTCGCTCGTTCTCCATTTATACGATATTTTATTGTGTTTTATAATTTTTTTAATTAATGTTGTTAGTTGTTCTGTCATTGCTGCTCCACAATATTTCAGGAATTCTCTGTATATTTATATTAAGTCCTTTATTTGTAGTAATTTCTGGTGTTTCCGGTTTTGTATCCCATGTGTTTTGTATAAACCATGTATCCTTTTCTTTGTGTTTTGGTTCTATTAGTTCCTTTACTCCTCCTCCGTTCTTCGACCTCTTATAAAGCACATTTCATTTTGTAGACCATAAAAATCATATTACATTTCTGTTGAAAAGCATTCCCAGCGATCATTTTTTATTTTTCTTACAATTACATGTGTTTCGTTTCTTAATGTCTTGTAATTATGATATGCCTCTTATGTTTTGGTTGACATGTATTTCAGGTAAGCTTTTTTCGTTTCTTTACATTTTCTGTACAAAACCTTGGGAACGATTTATTTTTATTTATATTTTTTTCAGCAAGAACTTCTTTGACCGTGGCTAAGATTTAGACTTAATTTTTGCCCAGCTTTATTCGACTCTGTCACTTTCTGTGATTTATGCGTTTATGCTTTTTTTTTGTTATTATTTTTTGGAATAGGTCTCTTGCGGAGTCGTTCTGTAAGCTTTCGACTTTTATCTTTGTAGTGTATTCTGCTGTTTTATGTTTTCATTCGGATTTTGCACAATACCAATTTATGATCGCTTCCAATTTCTGCTGATGTTAGTACTCTTACATCCAAGATTTGAGTGAGTTGTAACTCTCACTGTTTGTTTCAAGCATTAAAACGTTGGTGCTATCTTAAAATTCTGTGTATATCGTAGATAGACCGAGTTACCAACTTTGAAGTCCTACGTAGAGTTAAAAAAGGAAGGACGTTCTTCAAACTATTAAAAAGTGAATATTTTGGATATGTCATGAGAGGATCAAGATACAAACTGCTACAGTTGATTATAGAAGGTAAAAGAAGTAGAGGAAGATGGCGAACCTCTTGACTGCTAAATATGAGAAGAAGAAATTTGTTGATTCAACATGACACACAGTTATTAATAGAAAAACCCATGTCCAGACATATCCACATTTAGAATGTGCAAAAGCTGAGAGATGCGACAATTGAAGAACGGCACTCGGAATACTTTAACCAGGCACTTATTATAGAGGACGAAGAAGAAAACCTGGAAGACGAAAGAGATGAGGTAAGGGGAATAGACGAGAAAGAAGAGGAACCACCAACGTTGGTTCTTCATTCTTGAAGTTAAAGATGCACTTAAAAAACTAGCCAAAAATAAATAACCCGGAATAGATAATAATCTCCCAGCTGAACTTTATAAAGAAGGTGGCCACTATACCATAATGGCATTATAGCAGCTTATAAAAGAAATATAGATACAGAAATTCCTCTACAATAATTAAAATATTGGAATACTTTGCACAATACACAAAAAGAAGATATCTAAAGTAATACGTATATCACAAATCACAACCATTGGTTCATATATATATATATATATATATATATATATATATATATATATATATATATATATATATATATATATATATATATATATATATTATTGGGATATTTAAAGTCTTGGTGCGCCAAGCAATAATTAGCTAATTAATTTTTTTGATTAATTAAAATTATTTAAATGATATGATTATGACTCTATCACAATTTTTAATTCTTTTATCTCAGGGTTAAATTCGTGCTTCAATATCTATGCTATTACATGTGAAAGGTAAGGTCCAGAGAATACCGGAATAATAAAAAACACATATGATCTAACACTATATATTGAAATAAAAATAATGAACTAATTCACACTCAAAAGTTTTCAATAAACAAATCTCATATAATGATTCTCAAAAATTTTGTTCTACATACGAGAATAATCAAATTAAATGGTACAAACAATATTAATTGAAATCTCAAAATTCCGAACTATTCTAACTCTCCTAATCAAAATATTTATATCCTTTCTAAATTAAGTGTAAAAATTGTGTTATCAATAAAAGAAAAAACTGCAGAAAACAAAATATCTCTCTCTGATGATGAGTGGTCCAAATCCTTGTTCCTTATAGACTGTATTATCTCCTCTCAACCGCTCCCTATGTAATCAGCAATCTTACACCGATTGTTGCAAGTATATCGTCCTTAATGATCTCCTTCAAAAGCACAAATCATTCAAATTATGATAGCCTTTTCTCCTCTCGATAAACTGAATCTCTCGTTGGCCCGAGTGAAAAAATGACTCTTGGAATATCTTCTCTTTACGATAAACTGAATCTCTCGTTGGCCTGAACAGTGACTCTTGGAATATAAGTAGAGAAATATGACTTACAATATTTTGCTGCTTCAGCTCCTGTCAGATACACTAACTCCACAAAACTCACCAACATTCAACACTACTGCTTGCTACATTTCAGGAACCGCCAGAGAACAATCCCTGTTCCTCTTACAGACTTGGAAAACCAACTGAACTATCTTTTCTCTCTCCTCAATCTCGCTAAACTTTCTCCCACACACTTATCCCACCTTTTTCAATCTCCGCCAATCACAACTCGTCACAATTCCCCCATTTCTTCATTTCGATAACAAACAAATTTTTACCTATAATTATAAATTTCCTAAAACTTATTTACAAATAATATTTTTCTATAAATCTTAAAAACTAACAAAAACCTCTTTCTATAATCCCTTCTATTGTCTTTAATCACTGCATTAATGGATTTTGAAAAACCCCGTTCTATTCTTTGGCTTTCACTTAAACTTATGCGGGTCACTCAAGTATAACAAAGAAATGATTGATGTAAAGCTTACATTTTGTTTGGTACAGGTAATTCAAGGATTTAATAACTTTCCTTCTCCGAAATGTTTGTTGGATATTATCCTACTTATCTGAATTATTTTAATGTTTTTGAATTTTGAAATATTTTTAAACAAACCAATATTTTTCTCGATTTTACATATCATAACAAATCCCCGCCATTTGATCTGCCGAAAACTCTTTGTTAAATTTTAAAAATGACAAAAGTTTTCTAGGATCAAATTATTTCACTATGTTATTAAAATCTACTTATGATACTGACAAATGTCGTGAATGTTAAAATACCCCGTATATTGCCTGTCTTTATACGGGATTGGATATATTTTCGTTTTAAATTTTTCCAAGTATTTTCCCTTAGAAAAAAGTTCATAATTTTTAACCACTTGATTTACTTTATTAACAAAATCTCCATGTTTTCCTAAAATCTTCTCTATTTCCTTCTCCATGTTTTTTCCACAATTTATTTTTCTTTCATCCACCTTTTGTTCACATGTGTTCACTGTCCATAATACTTCTTCACAAAATTCTGGATTCTCGTCCATCAGTGCCATTTTTTCTTCTGTTTTCTTTTTATCCTCTAATTCCCTTTGGTATTCCGAGCACCATGTTTCTATTCCTTTCACTTCTCTGATGATACCTTCTTTTTCTTCCTGCTTCCATTCTGTTTTATCGTCGGTTGCCAACAATTCTTCTGTACCTTCTATTTCCTGTTTTTCTCTGGTCTCCATCTTATTTTCCTGCTTTCTTTTCGAACTCTTCTTCTTTTTCTTCCTTCTCTTTTTCTTTTCTGTTAGATCTTGTTATTGTACTTTCGGTTTATCCTCTACAGTCATATCGATTTCTTTGCGTTTTTCCTGTGCATTGATCCTTCCAGAATTTGTTTTCCTATCTGTTTGCTTTTCTTCTCCTGTGTTGTCTGGTTCTGCTCTGATTTCCAGTTTATTTTCCGAAAAATTTATGGTGATATCTTTTTTCCTCAATTCATCAATTCCCGCTATCATATCATGATTTAAATCTTCAATCACCACACATTTCATAATATGGAATTTGTTTCCCACTCTTATCTGTACTCCCAAGCCTTCGTTTACTGTCGTCAAATTTTTATTGTTTGCACCCACTAAATCAACCCTAGGAATCTTATACACAAATCTGTCCAAATTTAATTCTTTTACTAGTTTTTTATTGATTAGCGATATCTCCGATCCCGAATCAATCACAATTTTAATCGCTTTATGTTTTATAAATGCATCTAAAAATATTAGATTAGAATTAGAAATTTGTCTGTCGTTTCCTATTGCTACATGATTCATCTCCCTTCTATTTTGTTGTTGGAAGCTCTGGTTATTTCTATCGTCCCTTTGTTCGTTAGTATTCCTATTCGAAGGATTTTGTGCACCTCTATTCCTGTTGTGATTTTCATATGTTCTCTGTTGTGTGTCATTCCTGTTATCGTAATTTTGTTGTCTATTGTAATTATTGTAATTTCTCGGCCTATATTCGTTTGTTGATCTGGGATGTCGGTTTCTCTGGTCATAATTTGATGAATACCTTCTTTCCGGTCCATTATATTGGTCATGTTGTCTTCTATTTCTCATTTCTTTTCTTTTCGCTTCTTTTAATTGAAGGAATTGGCACAAACTATCAATATCTTGATAGTTTCTCAAAATCACGTGATCTTCCAACGTTTCCTCAAAATGTCTGCTGATCATTTCTACCAGCTGTTCGGTAGAATATTTGTATTCTAGATATTTTGAGTTGTTATATATCTGCAAAGCATATCTTTCCTCAGATATTCCCATTTTTTCGTGATATTTTCCATTCTGTAGCTCTTGGTTGATTTCTCTCTGTTTATTTTTCCCCCAGAAATAGTTGAGAAATTTATTTTCAAAATCTGTCCAATTTTCAAACTCATCTTCCTTGCTTTCATACCATAACGCTGCTCCTTCTTTCAAATGGTTTCTAATTGTTTCTTTGCAATCGTCAAAATATCTAATATGTTGTAATTTGGTTTTCAAATTTTTGACAAACGGTACTGGGTGTGTTTTCCGAATATCCCCGCCAAACTGTATTTTTATGTCACCCGGACTTTGGATGAGTACTTCTCTCCTGTCTCCCATATCTCGTTGTTTTCTGATATCCTCAATTTGTTTTTCTATTTCTTTCTTGTCTTCTTGTAAAGCCATTTTAAATTTTGTTTCTAACTGTTCTAATTCCTTTTTCTGTACAGTCTTAATATCTTTCATTTTAGTTTCTATTTCTTCTCTCTGCATCTCTAGTTTCCTCTCTGTTTCTTCTCTGACTTTTTCTAAACAGACTTTTACCTCATTTTCATATTTGTCCAAACGCTTTTCCATTTTTCTATCATTTTCTTCTAATTTTTGTTCATAGTTTTCCAAGCGCTGCTCTATATTTCTGTTATTTAGTTCTATTGCTTGCCTTGTTTCCCGTTGGTTTTCTTCCATTGTTTGTTTTGTTTCATCCATTTTTTGTGACTGGAGTTGCATTAGTTGTAATATTTTATCTATTCCTGATAGTTCTTTTCTCTCCTCAACTATTGTCACATTTCCTTCATTATCCGATACTTCTTCCAAAATTGTTTCATCTTCTCTGTTATCCTCCTTCCTTTCCTGCATTTTAATTTGTCTCCTTGTGACAGACATGTTGTTACTTTTTGTTATTGTTTTTGTCCCCGCCAAATGTGAAATTTTACAACACTCTATATGTTTCAGAACACGACAATGTTTCTCCCCAAATGTATTAAATTTTCACGACAAATATCAAATATGCAATCAGTAAAATTCAAATAATTCAAAATAAATATCAAATGTACGATTGGTAAAGAAAATAAAATCAAATAATTCAATAGCAGTAAATATCCACTAACTACGATCAAGCAATAAATCAAATTTATATTCCCTGGAAAAATTGTCAAAATACTTTCAAATTCAAATTCCCTCAATGTTATATGTTTTTATCTCTGGATCACCTGTACTTATTCCAGATCTCTTTCCCTTCCTTCAAATGTAAAGCTGCGATATTTTCAAGCCCCACGTTTTGGAAGCCAGTTATTGTGATATTTAAAGTCTTGGTGCGCCAAGCAATAATTAGCTAATTAATTTTTTTGATTAATTAAAATTATTTAAATGATATGATTATGACTCTATCACAATTTTTAATTCTTTTATCTCAGGGTTAAATTCGTGCTTCAATATCTATGCTATTACATGTGAAAGGTAAGGTCCAGAGAATACCGGAATAATAAAAAAACACATATGATCTAACACTATATATTGAAATAAAAATAATGAAATAATTCACACTCAAAAGTTTTCAATAAACAAATCTCATATAATGATTCTCAAAAATTTTGTTCTACATACGAGAATAATCAAATTAAATGGTACAAACAATATTAATTGAAATCTCAAAATTCCGAACTATTCTAACTCTCCTAATTAAAATATTTATATCCTTTCTAAATTAAGTGTAAAAATTGTGTTATCAATAAAAGAAAAAACTGCAGAAAACAAAATATCTCTCTCTGATGATGAGTGGTCCAAATCCTTGTTCCTTATAGACTGTATTATCTCCTCTCAACCGCTCCCTATGTAATCAGCAATCTTACACCGATTGTTGCAAGTATATCGTCCTTAATGATCTCCTTCAAAAGCACAAATCATTCAAATTATGATAGCCTTTTCTCCTCTCGATAAACTGAATCTCTCGTTGGCCCGAGTGAAAAAATGACTCTTGGAATATCTTCTCTTTACGATAAACTGAATCTCTCGTTGGCCTGAACAGTGACTCTTGGAATATAAGTAGAGAAATATGACTTACAATATTTTGCTGCTTCAGCTCCTGTCAGATACACTAACTCCACAAAACTCACCAACATTCAACACTACTGCTTGCTACATTTCAGGAACCGGCAGAGAACAATCCCTGTTCCTCTTACAGACTTGGAAAACCAACTGAACTATCTTTTCTCTCTCCTCAATCTCGCTAAACTTTCTCCCACACACTTATCCCACCTTTTTCAATCTCCGCCAATCACAACTCGTCACAATTCCCCCATTTCTTCATTTCGATAACAAACAAATTTTTACCTATAATTATAAATTTCCTAAAACTTATTTACAAATAATATTTTTCTATAAATCTTAAAAACTAACAAAAACCTCTTTCTATAATCCCTTCTATTGTCTTTAATCACTGCATTAATGGATTTTGAAAAACCCCGTTCTATTCTTTGGCTTTCACTTAAACTTATGCGGGTCACTTAAGTATAACAAAGAAATGATTGATGTAAAGCTTACATTTTGTTTGGTACAGGTAATTCAAGGATTTAATAACTTTCCTTCTCCGAAATGTTTGTTGGATATTATCCTACTTATCTGAATTATTTTAATGTTTTTGAATTTTGAAATATTTTTAAACAAACCAATATTTTTCTCGATTTTACATATCATAACAATATATATATATATATATATATATGGGTTCTAAAACGTCTGTCGACGTTGCCCGATGCCTAACGTCCTTCCACGTCCTTCTATCATCCCATTGGCCATCTCTAAGATCCCTTGTCTCATTGCCTTGGTTACCCTTTCTTTCCATGTCTTTTTGGGTCTTTCTCGTTTTTTACGGTTTGGTGGCATAATCTTTTTGGGCAATATTGTGTCTTCCATTCTTTGAACATGACCATACTAAATTAACTGTTTCCTCTCAATATCTGTTGTTAAGTAACCGTCTACTCCAATTCGTCGTCTTATTTCCTCATTTCGAACTCTTTCCCTGCGGGATATACCTAACGATCTTCTAAAGACATCCATTTCAGCTTCTAATTTTTTCTGTTGTTCTCGGTTATTCGCCAAGTTTCTGATCCGTAAAGTAGGCTGCTTTTAATTAGTGTTTCATATATATTGTATTTTCGCTTTATTTCTATTTCGGAGCTCCAAAGTATTCCATTTAGGCAGCCAATTGTTCTTCTAGCTTGTGTTACCCTTTTCTTTATTTCCTCATCGTCTTTTCCTGTTTTATCGAAGATTACTCCAAGGTACGTGTATTCACTACAGGATGTAATTTCTTCATTATTCTTAAGTTCGATATTGGATATATCAACTCCTATGGGTAGGTATTTAGTTTTTTCCACATTAATTTCCAAGCCCCACTGTTCATACTCCTCCTTTAGTTTCCTTGCCATATACTCTAGAGTCTAGATTGTCTTTATCATTAGCTATGATGACTGGGTCATCAGCAAATTGTAAGGTATTAAAACAAATCTCTCCGAGGTCTATGCCCATACCGTGACATTTACGTTTTCACTGATTTAGTGCTTTTGCAACATATATCTTGAACAACGTTGGTGAAATACAGCATCCTTGGCGCAGACCCTTGTTAACGATGAACTTTTTATATAGTCTGTTGCCAATTTTTACTTGTGATGTAGAATTTTCATATAGATTTTTTAAAGCTTTGATTAGAGTGTAGCTAATGTTAGTTTCTTGTAGTGATTTCCACAATTTAGTCACAGGAACGCTGTCGTATGCTTTACGGAGGTCAACACACATGAGATGGGTCTCTTGATTGGTTGCTAATTTTTTCGATTAGTTGTTTTAGACAGAAGACATTATCTGTGCAAGTCCTTCCGGCGCGGAAACAGGCCTGTTCTTCTTCTTCTTGTTCCCTATACTCTATCTCAATGAGATTTCTAAGAATGCGTCCGTACACCCGACTTAGTGTACTAGTTACCGATATTCCTCTGTAATTTGAGCTGTCCAACTTATTTCCTTTTTTATGGATAGAAAAAATATAAGCTACTTTCCATAGACTGGGTGGTGTGACACCGTTTATATATTTGTTCATACACCAAGTAACTGCTAGAAAGAGTTTATCTGTGCCACATCTTATTAATTCGGCTGGAATGTTTTCTGGGCCAGGAGCTCTACCATTTTTTAGTTCAGTTACAGCTTTCTCCACCATATCAACTCCCACTACTATCTCTTCGCCTTCAACGAATACTTCCGTTGGTGATTGTGTGGTATATTCTGCTCTACTTTCTGTTAGCAAATTCTCGTAGTGTTATTTCCATTTTTCTGTTGGTATTAACTGAATAGAAGTAGTATTTCGTTCTGTGTTCTTTATTTTGTTTAAAAGTTTCCATGTCTCTGAACACTTTCTTCCACCTATGTAAGTTTTGATCTCTTGGCATTTTCTATCCCACATTTCTTTTTTTGCTGCTATTACTGCTCTTCTAGTTGTTCTTCGTAAATCCAGATATTTGTCTTTGTCTACTTGATGTTTAGTACTTAGCCACCGTGCGTACGCTTTCTTTTTCTCCATTATTAGGTTTTGTATGTCTTTGGTCCACCATAGCTCTTTACTGTGTCGTTGGGATTTTAAACCAAGCGCTTCGTTTGCAGCTGTTTGCACGTTGTCTATTATATTTTTATACACTTCTTCCACGGATATGTAGCATTAAAAGAATCAGCTACAAAAATAGGCTTAACAATAAAAACCAACAAAACGAAGTATATGAAAATAAGCATGAAAACATGTCTAAAAAAAAGTACTAAGGCGATTCTATGGAGCAGTGAATCACAATGTAGTGTGGAGAAGACGATACAACTTCGAACTTTATAAAATATATCAGAAACCAGATATCGTAAAATATATTAAGATAGGACGTCTGAGGTGGATAGGGCATGTAATGCGGATGGAACGAAATAACCTAGCTAGAGGAACGCTCCTTGATAGACCCATTGGTCAGAGAAGAAGAGGAAGACCCAGAAGGCAATGGGTAGAGACGACAGGAAAAAATTTTTTGAGGAAGCTAGGAGCCTCACAGGGTTGTAAAATGATAATGATTTGCACATCTACGAAATGCTCAATAGGAAAATTATCATCCAGCCGTACCACAATTGATTCATCATATTATAAAATTGCTGGATCATCCCAACTATCAGGATAGAATTAAATAGATACAAGATAAAAAGAAATGTTATAGAAAAAAACTAGCCATCAATTATTTTTCTGAATGCGTAAATAAAAATGTAGAAGGAAGTAGCAGAGAGGCCAAAATTTGATAGAACTTAGTGCTATTATCAAAGGATTTGGGTTAGGTTAGGTTAAGTTCAATATGAATGAGCCCTTAACCACCCTTCCACGTAATCTAAGATGTCTATTATGGCTCATCCCATTGTTATCTTATCCAACCTTGGAAAATTATGCAAAAAGTGTTCGACCGTCTTGTCTTCAAGCTGACAAAATCTACAATCCGCACTTTCTGTCAGTCTGCTTTAATTTATGTGCCGCTTGAGGCGACAGTGTTCTATTAGGAGACCTGCGGTAATTCGTACATTATTCCTATATGTATATATATATATATATATATATATATATATATATATATATATATATATATCTAGTAGATCTTTGGAGCTATTTTTTAAAGATTTATGTATAAAAGCCTTCGCTTGTGTATGACCTATTTGTTGGTACCATTTCTTCCGTTGCACCAAGTCCGACACCGTTTTTTTGGCTGTGCTTCTTGCTATACCAACTAAAGGTTCTATGCCCAAGAATATTTCTTTTGTTCTTCATCTGGAAAGTTGGCCTGATTTTCATCCAGGCACCCAGAGTTAACTCACTTTGTTACTTTTTCTGATCCGAATCAGATTCTGCAGACAGTTGCAAACTAACTTGGTGTCAGTTTGATTCAACTCTAGCGCCTTTATTGCACCTGGCTATACGATATCATTTTTATAGATCTGTCCCTGCAGTTTCTCTTTATTAGTTCCTACAAAGATATCTCTATGGCATACATTTCTACTTGGAAGATAGTGGAGCGATTACCTAGGCTTTCACTAAGGCTTAGCCTTGGTTTTCCTTACATACTGCAGCTCCAACTCCTTCATGGTACAGTTTGTTATCGCTTTGATATGAGAGCCAAATCAAGGCCAAATAAAGGTCCTTTGGTTGTTGGCAGAGAGCTTATACTCGTCTATATCAAGTCTTTAAACTCCCAAGGACTTTTATAATAGTTAATCGAAGATGTATCATAAGTCGATTGGCTGCAGTGCGACTCGTGTAAAACTAACAACTGTCAAAAAAAAAAAACTAATCAGTTTCCGGATTTAAAATAGATTGAACTCCAGACGAGTTTCCCTGTTCTGAAATAGCTACCTGAAAGTGTAGCGAAACGTTGACATAGACTCACAAACAGATATTCCAAAAAAGATACAGTTTAAACCCGGAAGAAGATTAGTTAAATCTAATGAGTTGGGAGAAACCCAAATTATATGCAATTGCAAATAATAATTCAGAGAACCGTTCAACAAAAAAGACATCTCACCGTATAGTTTAGTAACATTTTGAATCAGCAGTAAATAAATTAAAAATAATTAACATTGTAGCTGACTTGTTGCTATATTTATATTAATATCTTATTATTGGTTAATTTATAAACATTTTTAAATATAACTAAAATACAATATATTTATTTTGAACACTATCTGTTTTTAGGTTCTATGACCAGTTGGCTGCAGCGTATGATAAAATCTTGCTCTTCTTTATCAAAACTATCAGTTTCTTTCCGCTTTTGGTCGTTACGATCATCTACAAAAAAAATACTTTTATTAAATTTGCATATATTAAAATATATAAAAAATGTTTAGTATTTTTTTGGGAGTACCTAATTGATTTGACTTAAACATTATGATATTTTAGTCAAATCTTACAAATAAAATGATACTATCAAGTCTTCTTCTTCAGCCTGTATTTGTCCACTGATGGACATAGTCCTCTGCCATTTGCTTCCATTGATTTCTACTCTTAGCAATTATCATCCACTGCTTAGCCGCGACTTGTTTGATATCATCTGCCCACCTCTTCTGTGGTCTGCCTACTCCTCGTCTGTTCTCTCTTGGTCTCCAATTTGTTATTCTCTATGTCCATTTTTCGGAATTATCTCGAGTAACATGTCCAACCCATTGCCACTTGAGCCTTGCTATACGTTCTGCGACATCAGTAATCTTTGTTCTTTCACGAATGTTGATATTTCGAATCCTGTCTCTCAAACTAATCCCTAGCATGGCCCTCTCCATCGCTCTTTGGGTTGTACTGAGCTGCTCTAAGGTTTTCTTTGTAAAGGCCATGGTCTCCAGTCCATATGTAGTTACAGGCAAGATACATTTTGTCATAAACTCTACGTTTTAGACACATTGGTATATCTTTTTTCTTCAAGATAAAGCTTAACTTGCCGAAAGCTACCCAAGACAATTGTATGCGTCTTTTTGTTTCGGCTATTTGGTTTTCTTTGTTGATTTTAATGGTATGTCCAAGATATATATAGTATAGTGGTCTACATTTTCAAGACTGACGTTGTCAATAACAATATTAGTTTGTAAATTACTCCTTATTTTTGTTTTCTGAAGGTTCATTTTAAGACCTATTTTATTTGACTGCTGATTTAATGCCTTGAGCATTTGCTCCAGTTCCTTGATAGCTGTACTAAATAATACTATGTCGTCTGCAAACCTCAAATGACTCAAACGAACACCATCAATGTTTAGACCTTTTTGCTGCCAGTCGAGCTGTTTGAATACATTTTCCAATGCTATGGTAAAAAGCTTTGGTAAAATAGTATCCCCTTGTCTAATACCTTTACCAAGACGCACTTTTTCAGTTTTTTCGTCTTCATTGATTTTGATGTGGAATGTGGCCTGTTCATAAATGTTTTTAATAAGTGTAGTGTACCGTGGGTCTATTCGAGCATCCTTCAAGGCTGACAAAAAGGACCAAGTTTCAATAATATCGAAGGCCTTGTGAAAGTCAATAAATGCCATATGTAGAGGTACATTGTATTCTGTGGTTTTTTCTACCAGTTTTCTGATGGTTTGTAAGTGATCGTTAGTGCCAAACCCTTTTCTAAATCCCGCCTGTTCAACCGGTTGATATAAATCAAATTTTTGTGTTATTCGGTTGGTTATTATTCTTGTTAGCAATTTGTATAAGTGTGACAACAAACTTATTGGTCTGTAGTTTTCAATATTAGTAGTGTCTCCTTTCTTGTGTAAAAGTATTATTTCGGCGTTTTCCGACAGATTGGCTGTCAGACTATCAAGTAGTAAGAATAAATGTAAGTTCTGAGATTTGGCCGTTTTTTAAGCAAAATGGACAAAATTGGTAAATCGCTGAAAACAAGAAATTGAAAACTGAAGTATGAAAGTCAGTATCAAAAAAGTAATAAAATTATTATAAATGACAGTCTCTGAATTTATTAAAGAAATGCCTATGAATATCGGGTCAAATTCATTATAAATAATTACAAAATAGATGAAAAATTAGCAAATAAATTGGAAAAAGGTTTTGAAACGATTTTTTGTATGAAATAACATGTTCTTTTTCTTAGGAGATGGTGATATTGCACTGTTAGCTACATCAAATAAATGAATAATTCTTAGACCACATTTAAACTTTACTATTAATTATGTTCTGAAGCTATTTTCTTGTGGTATCTTAATGCAATTACTATTTTCGCTGGGAATAAGCCAGAATATAAGTTTAAAATAAGTTCATTTTAAATTTATATCGTGACTTATTTCCAACGAAAATAGTAATCTACTAATAATTTCGACACTGTTTATAGATTTAAAGATTTAAAGTCTGTAAACAGTTTAAATAGGTTTGAATGAATTTTTGTTGATGATCAACTTTAAATACAAAGAACTGTAACTGCTTTATCCTTTGTCCCACATAATTTTCATCTTTACGTCTGACACGACCAAACCATGGCAGTCTTTGTTCTTGAATATTTTTTTAAACTGTAATTACCTTGGCTCTCCCTAATCAAGTAGTTTCTCATCCTGTTCCTTCTAGTCTTACTTAACATCCACCATAACATTTTTATTTCAGCTACCTCCATCATATTTTCCTAAATCTTCTTTACAGGCCACACTTTACCTCCGTACACCAACGCAGGCCTCACTACACTCATGTATATCTTTTTTTTAGCCCTTCCTCAAATTTTTTTTATCACAAAGAACCCCGCTCATTCGCTTCCAGTTAAACCAACCCGCCTGTATCCCGTGGGCAATTTCTCGATCTAGTGTCATACATCTGCATAGCTCTTGTCTAGGAACTGTGCTGTACACCTTCTCAAGATCTGTAAATATCAAATGTAGCTCTCTTTTCTTTTCGTCGTATTTCGCTATCAACTGCCGCAAAGCAAACCAGGCATCCGTTGTCCTCCTTCCTGGCATAAACCCAAACTGTTGTTCTCCTACCAATATCTCTCTCCTTAACATTCGCTCTACAGTTCTCTCCCAATTTTTTATTGTCTGTAACATTAACTTAATTCCTCTATAGTTTTTACAGTCCTGAATGTCACCTTTATCTTTATACAATGATACCATCATACTTTCCCTCCATGCATTGGGCATCCTCTCCTAGAGCCTTCCAAAACTCAACAGATATTCTTCATATTATTTAACGCCTCGACAACTTCATCTCTTACTATACCCGATATTACATGCTCATTGACATTGAGATCCCGCATTTCCTGTCTCTCCTCTGGTGTTCTTCATTTAGCAACTTTTTAAAGTACCCATACCATCTTTGCTTTATTTCAACATCGGTTCTTAACACTCTTTTTTAATCTGCCGCACGTGGGTCAAGACCTTTAATGACTTGTCTCTTGCTTTAGCAATGCTGCATAAACTTTTTATTCCCTTGGTGTTTCCAACCCTTCATACAACTGTGCAGACGATATTTTCTTAGTAGTAGGCAGATGGTGCTTTGCTTTACTCTTTGCGAAGTTGTATATATCCTTATCTTCCTCTCTTTTAGACCTGTCATACCTCTTTCTAGTTTCATTTTTCTCTCTACCCTTCTGTTGCACTTTATAGTTCCACCATCAAGTTTCTTTGTCTCTAGGAGACCCTTTACCAGATGTTTTCCTAGCAGTTCCTTTTTCACTCGCATCGCAACTTCACTTTTGAGTTCCTACCAGTCTTCCAGCACTCTACTCTTAAAGATAATTGCCCAATACTTGTCCATTAACTTCTACCAGTTTACTTTCTGGTGTCCTACTTGCTTTCCTTTCCGCCTCACTTTGATTTCCGTATCCACTATCACTGGTCAGTGTTGACCTCTTATAGCTGACTTCTTCTACACAGCACAAAATGTTTCTGACTTTTTCTTCCCATCCCGAAACCTCCATGAACTCTTTCTGTACCCACTCTTTCTCTACCAATAGATCCATTCAAACCACCTCCAATAAAACACCTTGCGTCTACAGGAATCTCCTGCATCTCGGAATCGAGGGCCCTCCAAAATGTTTTTCCATTTTTGCCGTGACTGTTAAAGAATATTGTCAGACCATATAAGCGACGTGGATTTTAATTTTAATTTAATGTGAAACTTATATTATTTTCATATTTGTATTGTATGTTATTTATTTTTTGTCCTGAGAGTACCAGAAAGGCAGAAGTTATGCTTTAACAACTAAGTAGAATCTATAAAAATAGATAACATTATTAAGCTACATTTGATGTATAGATTAGAATTGTACTGATATCTAAGTATTTTCTTTCATTCATTTATCTTACATTATTTTATTTTATTAAAAATGACTCATACAGTTAACATAAGAGTTAAGGTGGTCTATTGAGTCTTAATATCTAATATAAATTTAAATCACACATACATATTTCTATTCTATAGTTTCTTGAGGGTCTCAGGATGCTGTAAAAGTTTGTAAACAGCGAAATTGGTAGTTCATTATCTTTTACCAACTTTAATAAAAAAAACTATAACGGATTGTGAGTGTTTGTCTCCTTTCTTGTGTAGTAAAAGTACGTGCACATTTTTCCAAGAGTTTGAAAGAGAACCCCAAAGAGGAAATTGTTCATTAAGATTTTAACTGCCTCGAAAGGATATAGGGTTAGAACTCTAAAAATCAATTCTTCTTCTTTGTTTATGCAAGCAATTTTGCTTGTTCATTATCGGGTTGTTGCTTCTATGAAAGATTGTCACTCCAGACAGGATCGAGATTGGTTGGAGAATGCAAAACTTCTACTATTGGCCTTGCCAATTGATTTCCTGCTTAAAATATTGAGGTCATAGTTATCGATATCGAGTTATCAGTGATATAGATAAAAATCGTCGTTACAAGCGAATTCCACAATTCTACGTTGTATAACTCCCCTAGCAACAATTTCTAATTGAGCGTGTTGTAGATACTCTATCTTATACTTCTCAAATAACAATCTACATGTGCTGAAGTTACTCGAGGTCGTCCAAATCCATGATGAAGAATGAGGACATCTTCTTCAGACCACTTGGACTAATATTGAAATAATATTGAAAGAAACAATAACTATGAGATATCACTACATGCATATGTACTTGTAAAAGTATTTATTGACAGTAAAATTAAAACAGACTAGAATAAAAAGTTTCATAACAATTGAACGACATGTACTGAGAATTTGGATTTTTGAAAGTCGGTAACTATTCCGTTAAAGATATACAACACAAGTCCTTTAAATAGTTGTATTCTATTTAGTATTTACGTTCGTAATAACTGCTAAAATTTTACCTACAATATAAAATCTGATGTTTTAAGTAGATATAGAATAGTCAGAACAATCAGTATTAAATGTATCAGTATCATATGTAATATAATAATATGATCCACAAGTTAAATACTAAAATTTGGTAAAATTTAATACAAACACAAGCTCTTTAAAAAGCTCTTCGTGAAGGGAAACACAGACATATAAATACAAAAAACATATAAATCGTCTTAAAAATTCTTATTTCCAAGAAATTCAATGATCAATATCCACAGGATTTGTACTCATATGCTTGGACAATTCTTCCCAAAAATTCTTGTGAAACAAATATGTCGATTCATATTATACCATACATTAATGCGTCACATCTCTATAAATCGATAAAAATGATTATACATACTTACCTATGTTTTTGTGCAGATGATTCAATTCACTTATAGAAACTGTTGAGGATATTTCAACTCTAATGATTTGTTCAGTATTAGGACTAGCTGGTTTTGATAACGAGAATCGAATAAATTTCTTCATCTTATGTTTCGATCTCTTTCTACACCGTTCATGTTTGGTACAGTGAGTTTTATCTCTTTTTTCGTTAGTTTCAATTTCCCTTTGGGATTTTTTCCACAACTCTTCTATATCAGAATTTACGTCGGATACATAGTCCTCTTTGCCGATATCCCCTTGGTCCAGACTTTCTAAAATCTCACTAATGTCGTAAGCGTTCTCGTCAAGTACATCTAGATTTTCCCTCAGACCTTTTCTTTGAGCTGACTTTAGTCTGGATCTTTTCTTGGCCCATTTTTCCAACGAACTGCCTGTATTGTAGGAGGAAAAATTTTCGGGTAGGTTAATTGTATTTACTGCTAATTTGGGTGACTTTCGTTGGTCTTCAAATAGTTTTCTAATAAAAGATATAGAATATCTACAACAAAAACCACAACTGCAAGCATATTTAAATATATAGAAAATAAGAAAGTGATGTATTTAATCTACGCAAGTAAAAAAAGTAGTACAGTAGGCGGTACTGTAAACTAGCGCGAAGCTTCATACTAAGTTTTTTGTGTTTTTAAATTTTAAATAATATTTTTAAAATTGAATAAAATAATTTTATTATTTATTTATTATGTTAATTATAAGTGTTATTTTAATAAACACGTGGTGAATCTTTAGATGATTCAAATAAACAAACAAATAATATTTAAGAATTGCATAAAACCGCTGTTAGTTACTATCCTTGTTTTAAATTTTAATAAAATTACAGAAGTTTACATGTTGTAAAAAGGACGCTATTCGTCACCTAAATGGACTTTTCCAATTGTTTACAGCGCCTTACCAAGGTGCTTCTGTAGTAGAAGTAGCGCCACATAATACGCTATTTCATGGCGCTACTTTCGTGACGTCGTGTCGTGACGCTACTTTTGTGACGGTCGACTCAGTATTTTACTATAGAGAAAAATTAATAGAGTGCCAGTATAGAAGCTTCGCTTTAAAAAGTTTTGGTAAACAATTTAAAGAAAATAAATACAGTTGTGCGTGTTCGTAGAGGTAAAAAACTGCAATGTTTGAAGTTAATAATTATGATTACTGCATCCTTTGTTTGCTACTTTCCTAATAAACTGTTAATTATAATACGACTATATGTATAAGTAGTATGGAAAGTGGTTGCAAGTTCAATAGGATGAAGATTCAAAAGGGGTTAAAACAAGCAGATAAAAAATAATAATGTTTTATCATTTTTAAAGTGGACAAATAGAGTAATTTCCCTTCGGTCCTCACCCTCCGGAGGGAGTGTGTCGTGACTTGTCCGTCTCCAAAAATCTCTGTCTCTGGTTATTTATTTTAACTGATATTCCACTAATTTAGTCGATCCATCTTACTGGGGGTCTTTCTCGTAATCTTTGGCCTTCTACCTTTCTTCATCAGGCTATTGATTGGAATGCTTTATTGTGTTATAGAGCAAGTGAAGCAATTTTATTCTGGTTTCGTCTATGGCTTTGAGCATTTCTGGTGTTATCATATCTGGACCTAGTGCTTTGTTATACTTGAATTTAATGATCGCCAGTCTTATTTCATTCTCGAATATATTAGGTTCTTCTTCAATTTCATCAGGGATTTGGTGAACAAATTACTGACGTGATTATATAGATCCCAGCAATATAATCTCCATGTCTCTGCTATATCTTCTCTGCTGGTTATTAGGGTGATTGTATGATCCTCAACGGCCCAAGTTCTGGCTTTAAAGTCATTTGTTGTTTAGTGCATTTTTCTAAATAGGTCTCTTAGCTGATTGTTTTGATCGTGGCTCTCAATTGCTTTGCATATATTGTGATACTATTGTTTATCCACCTTGCATCTTCATTTTATTTCTTTGTTGGGGTCTCTTAAACTAGCTTTTTCTCTTTCTCCCTTTCAGTATGTACACTACTTTGTCAAAGATTTCTTCTATTTTCAATTATTTTAAGGGTTTTATCTTTTATCCAATGTTTCTGTTTCATTATTTACCTTTGGGCGATTAATTGGTATTGTTTCACAATGTTTAATAGTCTTTTATATTTCTTTAGATGTACTGTTACCAATATAAGGCATACTTTTTGCAATTCTTGGAGAAGGTCGTCCTTTTTTTTATTTCTATCCTATTTGTCTCTCTCTCTCTCTCTGTTTATTGGGCGCTTTAAGCTTGAGCTTTACTTTAGCTACGAGGAGAGTATGATCTGATACACACATCGCCCCTGGATATAATTTGACCAATTGGATTAATGATCTCCAGCCAACATTAGTGAGGATATAGTCAATTTGATTTCTAGACCTATTGCTAGGACTTTTATAAGTGTAAAGTCAGCATAAATTGTGTTTAAAAAAAAATAAAAAGACGAAATTGCTTTCAATCATGAGAAGGGGAACAAGATATATGTATAGGGTCATATACTTAATGACAAAACAGATGCCGAAAACTACAACACCAACCGAAAGAATAAAGTGAATAACAAACAAAATTCAAGACAGGTTAATATCACTCAAACAAATCGGTATTTGATTCCATCATAAATTTTACCAAACATGCAAAAACAGTGGTCTAGTTTAAAGAAATGATAACAGGAAACGTTTCAAATAACACTAATAATTTTCATGTTTTGTGGCAAAACAGATTTTGTATGACTGGCAGAATAGACAGGCTTGGCGAACGGGAACCCAAAGGCGGATTACGCTATGAACGGGATATATATACATGGTGGTCCTTAAGTAATTGTACAAACGAAAACCGTAAATTCTACACTTAAAAATATTACGATTTAAGCCAACTTGCTTTAATAAAATGTTGATATTAAGAAAGATACAGTTAAAGTGGAAATTTAAAATTCTATTTTTCGCTATAACTTTCACGTTTGTAAATATTTTTGGACAAAAATTTATAATTGAATGCTTTAAAGCAAGTTAAATTATAATTTTATACAAATTTTAATGTAACTCATAGAGGGCGCCACATATGCTACATGTGTGGCATAGATTTGCGCTTAACTTTTTGCTCATTAAGTTAGCTCTATTTCTGTTAAAAAATATTAAAGATACATTATTTTTACAAGTAAAAGGTATACTTGTAAATAACTTCAAAATTTAACCGTTTTCGAGATATTCGCATTTTATAAGTCAGCCGCATAATAATTCTTAGTTGTAATATTTGTGCGGTAAAGCACTGAATACCTGTAGATAAGCATAATTCAGTTTATTCTTATTACAACAACTCAAAGATGATAATGTAATATTACAAAATTTTTGTTATGGCTGCTAAATGTCTTATTGAAGAAAACATTCTTCATCTTCTTCTTTAGGTGCCGTGTCCGTATTCAGACGTTGGCCGTCATCATGTTTACAATTTCCGTTTTCTATCGCTTCTTAAGTTTCTATACCTACTGGCGTTGTATTACTTTTTCCCTATTGTAAAATACTGAAAACCCAAAATATGTGGTTTATGTAAGATAGTACACCTCCACATTCTAGAGAGAAGGCAGTGAGAACATACTTAAATATAACTGTTCTGAACGTTGGATTGATCGTGGCAGTCATATTCCTTGGCAATGTGGTGAGATATTGATATAATTATTTAATTTATAAAAAATCCCAAAAGAATACTTATTATTCATTGCATAAATTTACCCATTTTTATTAGGACAATTAGAAACTAAAGCCTAGGTATTGAATAACACATATGTGTCTTGTTTCATAATACTTTTGCTACCAATCTAACCTTTTGACCTAAAGACTCAGCATTTTTACAAAAACTTCATCGTTGGCCTAATAACCGATATTGTTATAAATATAGTAAACACACAAGTAATTTAGTTCTGCATAATATTAGTTCGTTAGTTAATGATAATAGACCATTTGTTCGAGATGTAATTATAGTTACTCGTAAGCTGTAACGTAATCATATAAATAAGTAATTTCATCGATAGGTTATTCCGTGTTTCTATAAGTAACCAATGAATCAGATACATCACAGTTTAATACATTATTTAACCTCTGGGACAAATAAGATGTAGTTCCATAATATACCATAAGGTTTGGATATGTATCCAAAAGAATATATTCATCCATTATACATCATAGCCACCACGTAGCGCAGAATTTAATCCGCTTGATTTTGGTGTATGGTGAGTATTAAAACAACGTGTCTATAAGAATCCCATAAACATTCGCAACCAACTACGGGAAGAAATAAATACTGCAGCAGTTTCTTTAGAACCAAGGATGCTATTTAATATGAGACGATCTTTTATGTAATATATTGACAAATGAATTACAGAAAATGGTGGACATATCGAACACTTACTTTGACAAAAAGTTATGTTATTTAGTTTAACTATTTCTTAACTTGGTTTGTAAACAAAATGTTTTGATTATGACTTTAATTTAACATAAAACGTAAAATGTTGATGTAAAATCCTATTATTCTGTTTTGTCAAATCCTATTATTATTTACCCTGCTGATATATTTATTTTATTTAATATTTCGCTAACTATTAACTTAAGTTAAAGGTATTTTATACCAAAATTTAGATTTATTAATGTTTTTGTCTATTTTTCCTTCGTTGCCTGGAATAATTGACTTAAATCAGAATTATGCAGCTGATTGTAAAATGCGATTATCACGAAAACTGTTTTAAAGTTATTAAGAAGTATACCTTTTTTTGTTAAAATAATGTATCTTTAATATTTTTGGTCACAAATACAGGTAACTCAAAGAGCAAAAAAGTTAAGTGCAAATTTATGCCACATATGTGGCGCCCTCTATCAGCTACATCAAAGTGTGCATCAAATTATAATTTTTCATATTTAACAGTATCCAGTTGTAAATTTTTATGCATAAATATTTACAAACATGAAAGTTATAGCGATAAATAGAATTTTAAATTTGCACTTTAACACCCTGTATCTTTCTTAATATCAACATTTTATTAAAGCAATTTGGCTAAAATCGTAATATTTTAAAGTGTAGAATTTACGTTTTTCGTTTGTACAATTACTTAAGGACCACCCTGTATATATATATATATATATATATATACATATATATATATATATATATATATATATATATATATAAATGATATATATATATATATATATATATATATATATATATATATATATATATATATATATATATAT
The DNA here is from genome assembly GCF_040954645.1 of Diabrotica undecimpunctata. Lineage (NCBI taxonomy): Eukaryota > Metazoa > Arthropoda > Insecta > Coleoptera > Chrysomelidae > Diabrotica > Diabrotica undecimpunctata. The sequence continues at coordinate 131,721,039 of NC_092803.1, forward strand.
ATATATATAATGATAGCTACTTTATCTATTTAACAATTTGTTCAAACTAAGCATAGCAAAAAGAGCACTTAATATTATATTAATATTCTATTTTAAACAAGTACAAGACATATGCGGTATATTTACTTAGCTGATAGGCAAATTATCTTTAAACGATATTATCATTGCAAACACCTGGTATAAACTATCCAAGCGACGACTATACACTTGGAAAGCCCCATTTGATGATGGCAATAACCCTGGCAATAATCCTCAAAAAATCAAATAGACCATACACTTGTATAGGAGCGTTTCCGAAATGCCGTCAAAAAAGTCACTACATTTCCTGGGGCAGATATTGGATCTGATCATCAACCACTTGTAACAGATATTAAACTAAGGTCAAAACGAACTCAGCGACAAAAACCAAAAACCAATGTACTTAACTTTGACGATATAAACATAAAACATATCATTAAAAAAGAATTTAACAATAGAATAAAAACATCGGAGAACAACTAGAAGATCCAGAAGAACTATGGAGTGAATTTAAAAACCAAGTTAATGAAATCTCTACAAACAATGATTATAGAAAAAACTTAATCAAGAAAAATAAATGGATGACAGATGACATCTTGAAATTAATAGAACAACGTCGACTGATAAAATCTAATGAAACAGAATATAGAGACCTGCAGAGAAGAATAAAAAAGGAGATAAAATTAGCAAAAGAAAAATGGATGAGAGAAAGTGCGATGGAATGGAGGATGTAATATCTAAACACGACTTATTTAATATGCACAAAAAACTAAAAGAAATGAGTAACATATTTAAAAAACGAGTTCCCTCTGTACTCGTTGACAATAATAACAAAATTATTCTAAATGAGCACGAAATAAGAAAAGAATGGCAAATGTATATATCAGAGTTGTTTGAAGATGACAGGAATAATATTGACGAATTCTACCAAAACTGTACTGACGGCCCAGAAATGATGAAATGTGAGGTAGAACACGCTATAAATAATGCTAAAATTAGAAAAGCTTGTGGTCCAGATGATACACCAACTGAGTTGCTGAAACTAATAGAGGATGATAACATAAAAGTAGTAGTAAGACTTTTTAATTCAATATATAACACCGGAGTGATTCCCACAGATTGGCTCAAATCCATCTTTGTCGCAATACCTAAAAAACACAATGCAAGAAAATGCTCAGAATATCGATTAATTAGCCTAATGAGCATATAAGAAAATATGTTTTTGCATTTTCCGTGGACTTCGAAAAGAAATTCGATAAAGTACAGCATGTAAAATTAATGCAAATACTGAAGAATATCGGAAAAGATGACAAGGATATTCGTGTCATTAAAAATTTGTACTGGAATCAAACTGCTATCGTAAAAATTGGAGATAACTACACCGATGAAATCTCCATACAACGAGGAGTCAGACAAGGTTGCATTTTGTCGCCAACATTGTTCAATGTTATCTCGGACCAGTTATTTAAAAAGGCACTTGAGAGACAACCATATGGAATAAAAATCAACGGGAAACTACTTAATGTGATTAGATAGTTGAGAAAGTCCACAAAATGACATATTTGGGAACTGTGATAACGGACCAACTAGATCCAGACATAGAAATAAAACGTAGAATAGCAATGACTAAAACTACTTCAGTCATTTCTTTGCAATAATCATCTCAGTTTAGAACTAAGACAAAGAATGCTTAAGTGTTATGTTTGGTCCGTACTTTTGTATAGTGCAGAAGTGTGGACGCTAAAAGTATCGATTATGAACAAAATTTAAGCATTGGAAATGTGAGTTCATAGACGAATGCTAAAGATACCTTGAACAGCAAGGAAAACTAATGAAGAAGTACTAAGGAGCGTCAACAAAGATAGAGCTGCTTTTCATAGTAGAGCCCACCCTTGATTCGAAAGGTACTCGGCTGCCTAAATAGATAAGAAAAGCCCCTTCCGACATCATCACTTACTTCTTAGATATAAACATCAGAATAACGCACATTTCTGCATGTAAAATCATGGAAAGTAATACACAAAAAAAAAACAAACGCATAATCCTCAATTGATACAATCTAAGCTACGTAAATCTATAACTTACACTTTACGGTACAATACGTAATAATTTTATTTTGCATGATAAGACGAAAATGAGCTTAGTATTTAAACCATTTACATAGTAATATCTCAGAAACACGTGGGACTGATAGATTGTCTACGAAGAGCTCTTCTAGATCCCAAGATCGGATGTTACTTTTCTCATTCCAGTGAAGTGTTAACATAAAGCACATCAAATTGAAATGTCTACACTATATGTTGTGGCATATGCTTACATATGTGTATATTAAACCAATCAAACTAAGCAGTAAAAAGTGCAAGATTAAACCACTGATATAAAAAATCATTCTAAACCACTGATATAAAAAATCATTCAAAACTCACCCATAATGTTTTTGAGTAAAATATTTTGGTATATCTTCATTTCGGCTTTGAAAATAATTATCAAATTGTCTTCTAGGATATTCCACTCGATGATACAGTTTCATTGGTGTACATTTCATAGCTTTTGTACTTTAACGTCTCGTAATGTTGTGCCCTGTAACATTATTAATTTACCAAATTTGCCGCTGTCTGAAATTCATGTAAGAAAAAGAGTATACATTATACAATTCATCAGTATTTACAAAAAAAAACTAACCCAGCAATAACAGCAATAATCTTATCAATGCACAGAGCAACTTAATTGCATTGCCGTACTATGTTTTTTTTCAAACAAATGTTAAAAATGCTAATTAGATATTAAATATATATTGAACGTAAATCACCAAAAATATGCAACAAATATGTTTCAAAACTCAAACCTACTGTCCATAAAACAACAGCTGTCTCAATCAGATGTAGTTTCTAAAATAACATGTAAAGACTATAACTCATCATTATATTGGGCAGACGCACCAGTAATTGCTTAGACGAATTATTGCACATAGAAATACTATAATAAATAATAAACCTATTATTACAGCCTTAATTATAAAAAAATATGTATATTGGATACAATACATATAAAAATCCAAACTGCATTAATAATAAGACCGATATCAAAGGGCTCTCTAAAGATCTATATTAAATTTTAATTAACTAATTATAAAAAAGTTTATAACGACGTTGGCATAAACAACATGCACAATTATTCTTAAAGAATTCGCTTGTTTTGTATTATTTTATTTTTAGATACCAATACTATAACATGTATATAGCCAAAGTTCTAGTATATTATAAAGTGTTCATTAAAAATGGCCATTTGCCGAAACGATTAAACAACAATAAAGGGTTTACATAATCCCATACCAGAAAAATAAAGGAATTTAGATAACACTAATGGAACTAAAGTGCGGAAATCACTAGAAGAGCAAGACTGGCATGGGTAGGATTTGAAAAACTTAGTTGGATACTGAAGAACCGCAAAATACGTCAATACTTAAGGAGCAAAGTGTTCAATCAGTTCTTTCTTCCTATTAAGGCATATCGATGTCAAACCTGGACCATAACCAAGGTAAATATGAATAAGCTAGCCACAACCGAAAGGGCTACGGTATGTAGGTATACGAGTCTCAGATAAAAAGAGGAACAGCTGAGTAAGATCAAAAACAAAAGTTGAGGATGTCACAACAAAAATTGCCAAATTCAACTGGAGCTTCGCAGGTTACACTGCTAGGCAAAAAGACCAACGTTGGAACGCCACAATACAACATTGGAGACCTTACAACGGTAGACGACCAAGAGGAAGACCACAGATGAGATGGGTGAAAGGCATCAAAAGAATAGCCGGAACAAATTGGAAGTATGTTGCTCAGGATAGAGATCGATGGAAGGAGTTGGGAGAGGTTTATGTCCAAAAATGGAAGCGAGAAGTCCTAAGAAAAAAAGAATAAGAAAAATGAAACTAGATTTTATTGTGCCATTTAAATCAACGTTTAGGCAGGTAATCCTTTCTATTGTCAAGATTCTAAAATGTACAATGTACTCCTAAGTAATGCATATTCCAAATTTCTAATCTAAATGGTTTTCAAATTAAGACTAAATAAATTTTACAGCTATACCAATATCAATAAAACCAACAGTACCAAGACGACAACTCTCTATGGAGGAGGCAATAATCTTTTAAATAAATATTTCACAAAACTGAAAACAAAAACTCCAAAACTCAAAAAATCACATATTATTTACGAGATACCGTTTACTAAATATGAAGGTGACTATATTGGTCAAACCAGTCAACTGCTTTAATCCAGAATTCGTTCCCACAAATATGACCAGAACAACACCACTGCGCTCACATGAGAAGCATGAGAATAAGAGGAAGCATTAATTTGACTTAAAATTATAACATGATATCTCCACTTTACCTCTTTCGAAAACACCAAAGATACGCCCATGTAAACATAATTATATATTAATGACAGTTGACAGTAAGCAATGAGATATCAGATGTTAATTTTTACTCTCTGTCAGTGCATTACTGTCAGTATCTCGCTTTAGGTTTGGTAAGTTTTTATATGTTTTACAATAACTTTTTGTTTACCAATAAAGGTAAATTTACTTAAAAAACGCTCAAACCCGTCGATTTTGTATTCAAGGAAGACAGTTGGTCCATAGTTCACTGTCATATCTGCAGCAACTTAGGAGGGGATGGCATCATCCATAAAATCTTAAATAGAAAGGGGGGTCGAGTGATTCATGATCTTTCTCTTTTTGGTGTATGTTTCTTTCATGAATATTGATGCATTTTTCCATTGTACTCTATGCTTATTATCCCATGCATATATTATATCTGGGATATGTCAAAATCTCTGTTTATCATGTATGATTCGTGCTCGTCTATCTTGCTATTTAGAGGTCTTCAGGTTTCTCCCACATAAAAATTGTTGCATTCCCAAGGTATTTTATATAAGGTCCATCCATCTATCCATCCTCTAAATCCCCCTTCAAACCTATAAATCCGTTACGGCCTGTAGTCATCCTCCTCCACGATCGACTGCCAAGGAAATTTCTGGCGTCCTCATCCACATCATCCTTCCATCGCTTTCTAGGTTCTTCAATAGGTCTTTTCTGCTGCATTCTTGCATTTAACAGTTTCTTTGGAAGCCTGTATCTTCTTCCATCCCAAATATATGGCCTGCCCATTTAAACGGTGTATGCGGAGATACTGAGATAAAGGTGGTTCTTTATATATAATATATATTTTATAATTGTATTTGATTCGCCACCTGTTGTCTCTTTCGTTTAATGATTTATCTTTTTCATGTTGACGTTGTAATTTGATTTCTAATTTAGATATCTGTTGGACGCTGCTTTTCATACACATGAAAGGTAACGAGCAAATCAGTCAACTACCTTCCAATAAAGTCGTCCCAGGAACGCAACTCAAAAATATTGACAATACTATTTTAAAGATATCCATTTTAAAATGTATTATATATGTCTGAATTTTCAATATGAATGAGTCAGATAAAATTAAATTATTAGATGAATTTATTGCATTACCTACTAAGTAATAAAACAATATTGGTTTAATTTGTATTTTGAGAACTATTTCCAAAGTGAAAATCGAAACTTCAAAACTAACATATGTTAAACTAAAATTGTGGTTAATTCCCAATAAAAATAGTAAATTGCAAATATTTGTTTTTTCATTTTTACTACATTTTATACATTTTAAACATTTTTATACAGTTTGTATCTTAGAAACAAAAAGATACAAAATGTATAAAAATCCAAAAAGAAATCAGGAACATTCTAGAACGTGTTTTCAAAAAATTGGAGTGAGAATTCAAAGGAATCAATGCAACAATCGAAATGCTCTCTCACCTACGATTTGCGGACGACAGACATTATTCTGATAACAGATAACAGCTAACTTAACAGAGATTGGAACTATGCTTACTGAGTTAGATGACGTCTGTATGAAGTAGGTTTGAACTTAAATTTTCTAAAGACTGCAACGAAATAAGATTAGTTCATAAGTATAAATACTTAAGTCGTGAAATCCAAATTGCTAGAGACAACCAAACTCCTGAACTGTAAAGAAGAACCCACTTTAGTATGGGCCGCATATGGAGCTCTATCAGACATCTTCAAGAGCAACATACCAAATTATTTAAATTCGTTCGAGACGTTCGACCAATATCTGCTTTCAGTCATGACTTACGATACCGAAACACTTTCCTTAACAGAGGCTACGGCAACCAAACTCAGAGTAGCCCAAGGACAAATGGAACGCTCGATTCTTGGACCAACTCCCAAATGCAGGGTTAGAAACGAAGAAATAAGAAGAAGGACAGGCCTCACACATGTCATAGAGCGCATAGTATGGCTAAAGTGGAACTGGGAATTGGCTACAGGAAGCTTAACACCGACAGAACTGGAAGGATGCTCAACTTTGGACGCAGAAGGCTGGATGATGATGATGACGAGTGCATTTGACTACTTATTATTATCTTTAACCAAAAAAAAAACATTAGTTATTATTACTAAACCAACCAAAACATAAGCCATTCTATATTAATCTTACAGTTTTTCAAAAACAATTCCGTTTAGCTCCCGGTGTAATAATATTGATACAATTGATAATATCATAGTATTTGAATAAATTTATAGATATATACAATTGTAGGTTTTAAATATGGTAGTAACGATAAAAAATAAAAGAAAAACTTAGAAGAAACGTAGATCCAAACAAATAAAATAATTGTCAATAAAAAAAACTTAATTTAATTGAGTATTTAATTCGAATAATTAACAATAAAACACTCACAAACCTTCAGCCATATTTTATTAGTATCTGATTATTATTACAACATAAAGTATTTTTATCCATCCTTAAATAGATTTTTTGTGAGAATCTAAGTCTCTAAGAATTACCTCATTGTCAAAAAACATGCGAACTACAAGGTGATACTGTTGTGAATTTATTAATTGTTAAGTCTTTAATTTATAATGTCTTGTTCTTATCTTAATTCATTAAAAAGCACAATGACTGATATTTATTTATTTTCACTAAACATACATAATTTATTAAAAAGCGAACGTAACATTTTATCGCGAGCGCGTCGTCCGAATTAACTATCCCTTCCAAATAAAGTTCCGTTATTATATACCAGTGCCGTTATCTCGAATCGTCTAAAACCTTCGATGGCGAAACGGTAAAAGCAAACTGGATTTCCCTCGCATCGCTTCTGGAAGGTCGCTCAGGTAAATCGAGGCCTCTCGTAAACTCTACAACATATTAGATTAAAAACATGTTTTAAAGGTTAAAACTATGACTCATATTTTTACGTAACATTGCCCCCCTCTCAAAAGATGGTTCCTCCTGGAACCTTGTTGGGACTAGAACTGGAACGGTATGCTGGTATCGGCAACTGGACCCTCTTTTACAACTTCCAGTTGTATAAAAATGACAAGGGACGGTTTTCTCTCCGCACCAGTAACTATGCGGATTGCAACAGACTAACACCTGGACTTCGGTGTCTTTAAAGATCTCCTCCACCATATTTCGGATAACCCTCCAATCTAATTGGCGGCACTCCAACTTTGGCATGGCTAACTTTTGCACGTCGGACTCTAGTACGTGCCCTCTCAATTGAAGTAAGGCTTCCCATACATCTCGGTAGGTAGGTTGGTCACGGGCAGTGTCTTTTGTTACCAGGTAGAAAAGGTAACGTGATGCATCTTGGAGTTTCAAGGTTTTACCGGGAGCTGGCACTTGGCATTGAAGTTCTGCAACTCGACCAAACTTCCTTCGAAAGACGGATGCCAACCCTGGTGCGTCTTTGATACTGGCCGGGATGTTAAGGGCCAGCGAGTAGTCATCGGGGAGCTCGAGTAGATCTTGCTTTTCTTCAGTGGTAACACCATGTCTCGCTTTACCGGTACCTCCATAGGCACCCATGAATTCCTCAAACGTGAGGTCAAACACATCTTGGACTTGGTTTACTTCCACTTCTTCATCTACGTCGTGGTCACCTTCGAAAGATGCCAACCGGTTATGGTGTACTATCATCGGCTTTCCCCTGGGAATCTTGCTTATTCGGTAGATGACATCGTTGATCTTCTCCATGATGAGGTATGGACCTTCCCAAAACTGCTGCAATTTGGGAGAACAACCTTTTCGCTTCTTGGGATTATACAGCCATACTTTGTCGTTCTTCTTAAAGCAACCCTTTTCGGCTTGTGTATCGTACCGTTTCTTCATTCGGTCGCTAGCGATCTGAAGGTGGGAACGGACCAACTCATGTACATCGTCCATTCTTCTTCGTAATTCGATCACATAATCTTCACCTGCTACATCTTCTCCAGGTCGACACCCAAATTCTAGATCACAAGGTAGTCGCATTTCGCGTCCGAATAGGACTCTGGCTGGTGTCTGGCCCGTTGATTCGTTAACAGCAGATCTGTAGGCCATTGTGAAGAACGGAAGGTATTGGTCCCAGTCTCGCTGATGATCGGACACCATCTTTGTCAAATACTTGCCAACTGTCCTATTTATTCGTTCTACCATACCATCCGATTGCGGATGATACGCGGTAGTTCTTGTTTTCTTCATGCCTAGTCTATCACATATTCCTTGGAATAGATCACTTTCGAAGTTCCTGCCTTGGTCACTATGGATCTCCAAAGGCACTCCAAATCGGCTGATATATTCTTGGATCAACTTATCTGCAACGGTGGCGGCCTTCTGGTCTGGAAGTGCGTAAATCTCGACCCACTTAGTGAAGTAATCCATTACTACCAACATGTACTTGCCCCCATTTTCACTTTCTGGAAATGGCCCTGCAATGTCCAAAGCTATTCTTTCAAACGGGCTTCCAACATTATATTGTCTCATAGGAGCTCTCCTTTTCCGGTGAGGCCCGTTACTCGTAGCACAAATAGTACATTTCTTACACCAGTCTTTTACGTCGTCGGAACTGTTCATCCAATAAAACCGTTCCCGAATTCGCTGAAGGGTTTTCCTTACACCAAAATGCCCTCCCGATGGACTGTCGTGTAACTGACGAAGTACTTCGGCTATTCTGCTCTTTGGGATCACCAACTGTCTTCTCTTCTCTGAACCGTCATCATTTTCCAGGACTCGTTTGAGCAAGCCATCTTCGATGATAAATGAGTCCCACTGGGCCCAATACGTCTTAACTACTGAGCATAGGTTTGATATTTCCTGCCAAGGTGGTCGACGGTTTTCCTCTTTCCATTTTCGGATTTTCTGTATAACTGGATCTCTCTCTTGTTCTTCCCTTATCTTAGTAGGCGTCCAGTCGTCGTTGACAATCGTCGTTCTTAGCACTGCTGCTTCCTTGGATTCCGTTTTGTTGCAGTGGGAACACTCTGCTGGGCATGGCCTTCTGGAAAGAGAATCAGCGTTTCTGTGGCTAACTCCGGCCCGGTGCTCAATCTTAAAATCGTATTCTTGGAGTCGTTCGATCCACCTGGCTATCTGACCCTCTGGATTCTTAAACTGCATCAACCACTTAAGGGCGGCATGGTCGGTTCGGATTAGAAACTTTCTGCCATAGAGGTATTGGTAGAAGTGCTCTACTGATTTAACTACTGCTAGAAGTTCTCTTCTCGTGACGCAATAATTCCGCTCAGGTTTTGAAAGGACTTTACTAAAATATCCGAGGACTCGTTCCTGTCCTCCTTGAATCTGAGACAGCACTCCTCCAATTCCCACGTTACTTGCATCCGTATCTAAGATGAACTCTCCTTCTGGCAGTGGATACCCCAAAATTGGTGCGGTTATTAAATGCTTTTTCAACGTTTCAAAGGCATTTTGGCAGTCTATATCCCAGCGGTATTCTCTTGCTTCCTCTGTAAGTCGCGTTAATGGCTTAGCGATATCTGCAAACTTCTTAATAAACCTCCGGTAGTAAGTACATAGTCCAAGAAAACTTCTCACTTGATGTTTGTCAGTTGGTTTTGGCCATTCCTTAATGGAATCGATTTTTCCCTTATCCACGGCCACTCCTTCTTTACTGACTATATGACCCAGATAATTGACTTTACCTTGAAATAGCTGGCACTTCTTGGGGTTTAGCATCAATTGGGCAGCTTTAAGTCGATTAAAAACGTTTTCTAAATTCCTCAAATGATCTTCGAATGTCTCCCCCAAGACGATTATGTCATCTAAATAAACCAGGCATGTTTTCCAAGATAACCCTCTCAACACATTTTCCATAAGCCTCTCAAATGTCGCAGGAGCATTACAAAGTCCAAATGGCATAACGTTGAATTGCCACAATCCAGATCCTGTGGTGAAGGCTGTCTTTTCTTTATCGACTGGGTCCATTTCTACCTGCCAGTATCCAGACTTCAAATCTAAAGTAGAAAACAATTTACTTCCAGCCAATGTGTCCAATGTGTCATCGATCCGAGGCAGAGGATAACTATCTTTCTTGGTAACGTTGTTCAGCAAACGGTAATCCACACAGAACCTCGTCGTTCCGTCTTTCTTCTTAACCAGGACCACCGGAGAGACCCATGGGCTCGTAGAAGGTTCTATCACCCCGTCTTTCTTCATTTCCTGAACAATCGTTTCAGCTTCCTCTCTTTTCGCCTGTGGTAATCGTCGAGCTGTTTGACGAATTGGCTTAGCATTACCAGTATCAATTTTATGCTTAACAACCGTAGTTCTTCCCGTCTTTCCTCCTTTCGGTACGAAAATATCACGATACTGCCGAAGAAATTCCCTTAATTTCCTTTTCTCCATCTGATTTAGAGACTGTCCTGCAACTGCAACCATTTGGTCGAATTTATCGTTGGAATTATCAGATGTTGTCGCCTGACGGATTATGGATGTCACAGGTACACAAGTTCCTACTTTTGTCTCTTTCTTTATGGTCACTGGGTAGTCGTTGACATTGATAAGTCTCACAGGAATTTCCTTAGCCGAAGTCACCAATTCCTTTCCAATTATGATTCCACGGCCAACCTCATCGTCGTGGTTCCAAGGCTCCATCATAACAGGTCTCCCTTCGTCCACAAATCCCTGTAGCCGCGCTACTATGATCGTTTCGCTTCTCGCAGGCACGACTGTATCTTCTGTAATGGCTGCTTGCACAGTGTTGTCATTATGTGGATGGAGAAATACCTCCTCGTTGCCAACTTTGATTACCTTATTCTTAAAATCCAATTGGAATCCATGCATATTCATTACGTCCATTCCTAATATAACATCCTCTTCGATGTCAGCAACTATAACAGTATGGACGAACTTTTCTGCTCCAATTCCCAATTGTACCTGGATTTCTCCATGAATGTTGGCATTTTCACCTGTAGCGGTCCGAAGTCGTAACCTCGTTGGTAACAGTTTCTTTCGGCTGTTTATAACTGTCGGGCGTATAATGGTTCTGGTCGCTCCGGTATCCACCAACAACGTATGCTTTTTACCATTTATGTCTCCATCTACATATACACTATCTTCACGACATTTCAAAGAAGCTATTAGTATGAGAGGGTCTTTGGAAAAGTTCTGGGTCGAAGCTGCCCCCCTAAGGCTGACCCGTTCTAGTTTTCCTGATGGTGAGTTTCTTGATTTGCGTCGTACCTAGGGTGCTTACAGGAGCTTCGTACGTGTCCTATTTCGCCACAATTCCAGCATCTGATGGTCTTCGTTTTCTTGTATGTCATGCTTTTCATCATATTAACGAGCTGGTCAAGTTTATCTTCATCTCCTTCCTCTTTTACAGTCCTAACTTTACTGTACCCGCCAGAGGCCTGCGTAGCTGACTCGTATTCGAGGGCGGCGGATAAGACATCAACCAGCGTCTTGTGACGAGCTAATCGTAGTGTTCTCTGCATTTCATGATCACGAAGACCATCAATAAACGTTTGAACGGCCAATTTTTCCATCATGTCTTCGGGAGCTGTTGGATAAGCATATCGTACTAATCTGGCAATATCTACCTCATATTCTTGAAGAGCCTCATCTTTCTTCTGTCTACGATTTTTAAGCTGCGACTGATATACATGCTCCAAATGTTCGTGGCCATATCGCATATTTAACCTCTTCTTCAGTTGTTCGAAATCATCGGTCTCCTCTACTGCTATGGTCTGAAGCACATCTAAGGCATCTCCTCGAAGAGCGATAGTCAGGTTTACCGCCTTTTCTTTTTCAGACCATCCATTTGCTCTTGCGGCTGATTCGAACTGTTTCATGTAGTTGTTCCATGACGATTTTCCATCGAAAGTTGGGACTTTCACATGGACAGAACCTCCACTTCCTTCAAATTTCGGCCGTGTTTCCAACTTACATTTCGTCTCTTCTTCTTTTGTCTCCACTGTAATTGGATTGTTTCCTCTCTCTGCTGTCCCTGTTTCCTCCATCTTCCTTTCCATCTCTTTAATCTTTTCTTCGAAGGCCAACATATCGGCAGCAACTTGGTTTTTTAACGAAGACACTCTATCGTCAAGAGCAGATATCTCTGAAGTGACTTTAGAGATGTTAGCAGAAACTTTGCTTTCCAGAGAAGAAATCTCGTTAGAAACTTTGCTTTCTAAAGAAGCGATGTTGCCGGATACTTTGTTCTCCAATGATGCGATGTCGCCGGAAACTTTGTTCTCTAATTTCGAAATCGACGAGATGACAGCATCTTCAAATATATAAGTCTCTGGATCTAGTCCTTCTTCTAGCAAAGCGTTCTTTAGTCGTTGGACTAACTCAGCCTTTTTTCCGGTAGAAGCTAATTCTCTGTCTTCTAGATGTCTTCTTAAATTAGTCACTGTCAGCTCATAAATCGTCGTCATTTTCACAATTTATTTTATATTCACTTGTATTATTATTATAAGTCTAATTTATGTTCGATTTCACTTCTGGCACCATTTGTTGTGAATTTATTAATTGTTAAGTCTTTAATTTATAATGTCTTGTTCTTATCTTAATTCATTAAAAAGCACAATGACTGATATTTATTTATTTTCACTAAACATACATAATTTATTAAAAAGCGAACGTAACATTTTATCGCGAGCGCGTCGTCCGAATTAACTGTCCCTTCCAAATAAAGTTCCGTTATTATATACCAGTGCCGTTATCTCGAATCGTCTAAAACCTTCGATGGCGAAACGGTAAAAGCAAACTGGATTTCCCTCGCATCGCTTCTGGAAGGTCGCTCAGGTAAATCGAGGCCTCTCGTAAACTCTACAACATATTAGATTAAAAACATGTTTTAAAGGTTAAAACTATGACTCATATTTTTACGTAACAATACCATAAGAATTGTCGCCGCTATCGATTTAAGTTTGCCGCTATGTAGATTTATTATAGCTATAAAACGTATTTTTATACCGATTTAATATTAATGTTTTGGCATAACTTTTTAACAGTTTTTTATGCTTGGAATTACATTAGTAAATCATATTAATATGCTTGTTGTCAATGAGGTCACAAAATTTGTTTTTATTTGAAGAAAAAGATTTACAGCATGTGAATTTTACATAGTATAAAATATAAATATGTAGGTACATTACAATGCCACTGATTATCCAAGAAAATACACAATACAGGATTCATAATACCATAAACAGAAATGAAGGCGGATACACAGTAATACCATAAAAATCAAGAAAGATACTATCAAAAATAACAAAATTAAAGTAGGTTCAAAGAAAGGATTGCGCATCGAGTTATTAATTTTTTTCGTTATTTTTATTTGAAAATATGTAAGGAGAAAACATGTTAGATGAAGAACAATATTTATCTTAGCAATTCAAAAAAATTATTTGTGTGGTTGTGTGTGAAGAGGGAGATGGTGTAACATTTTTTTATAATTAGATTAGTAACTAATTATTATATATATTATTAAGATTAACTTTAAAAACCCCTTGCAATTACCGCAGCTACGCCAAGGGCTGTATCCAAAAATCTTCCTTTTGCACTTCGCCGAAACTAATAACGATGTTTTGAAAGTAGACCTAGAATCTCATATTTTATATAGGTATTATTGTAATCTGTTTGGCACGAGAGGTGCTGATATAGTCTTTTATGAGAAGGTGACGGTACTTTAGAATTTTGTTTCTTTATAGACCTAATTCTTCCTATATCTTTCAGCTTTTTTATACTTTAAAAGAGGAACCGAAACATGCAGATTACTTGATGGCTGCTTGATTAGAAATTTGAGAGCAATCGTCATTTTTTTGAGAACAAAGAACATTTAGGCCCCTTTTTCATAGCGCTAGTAAGAGAGTAATAAAATTTGTTAAACTTCTAACAAATAGCTTTACTTCAAAGAGAACCTTTTCTTCAATGTGGTACAGTTATTTGCCTTTTTTGCGTCTCTTTTTAAAAAATACTGTTTATGTTTATGTGTTTATGCCGAAAATAAAAATAAGTCGGTTCTTGTTAAGAGAGAGTTCTTTAAGTCGATATTATTCTATTCTAGGGAATAATTTGTCCAATTTGAAAAAGAAAGAATCACTTTTAGTTGGGTAGTCTACGAGATTAGACAGACTTCTGGTTGCGACGTCTAAGAGTTTGGACGTATTTATTTCTCTGGGAATTTATCTATAAGTGTATATATACACTTGGCGGAGGAAGGCGTTGGATAGGGACGACTGGAGAAAAATTCTTGGGGAGGCTAGGACCCACACAGGGTGGTAAAGCCAAAATGATGATGATGTATATATACACTTCTATTGTATCCCAAGTAGTTTAATCTAACACCCGAGTAGATCAAATATACATTATAAATTAACTTCAGTGTTTGATATTAAAGTTGAGTACAGAATCTTATAAAGAGATCACATTGCTCTCTTCAAATATTACTTTGTCTGATGCTCTTCCTCATAAGCTTTACTGACATAAGTTCTTAACCCACCAGGTAAAACATTAGTCATAAACTTAATTGTTAAATGAGATTTATATTAAGAACAAAATCGTATTCGGGATCACAAACACTTTGGCGTCTGTACATAAATTTCAGTACAGTCTAAAAGTAGCCTAACAATTTGAAAATTGGCAAAATAACCTGGCATGTTTTTAAAAACTTCTTCCTTGGTGGGAAAATACAAAAAGGCTGTAAAATAGGGCTCAAGGTAGATATTAATTCATAAATATATAAATATATGTTTTTGTTACGCCAAACAAAGAACCCAATTTGGTATTGGTAAGTCAAATTTAACTTAAACTTTGTAAGAAGTTTAAGTTAAATTTGACATTATCCGCTATCGAATGTTTAACCTATGAACTCGTTTGTCTTTAATATACTTTTCCGTCATATTTACTATACAATTATAAATAGCTAAGTTATGTACACCAGTAAAGTTTTTTAATTGAACCCATTACCGTTCAAGTTTTTTTGAAAATCTTTACTTTTAGGGTTAATTAGATGAAAATATTAATAATTGAATGCAAAAAACAAGTTTTTCGGTTTCTTTTTTTTTTTAATTATGTGGTGTTACGACATGGTAACGCTGGGCGCTTAAGGTATTTTTAGGATCGTTAAAATCTAAATTTTTAAATTTTTTAAAATATTTATTTGAGAATATTTTCATCGTGTGGTGTGGTATCCTATAAAACAATTAACACACAAACCAACGTTGCATTTTTGGCACATTGTTCGTCCAGATGTTGTACATCCGTTACCAGCACATCGCCTTCTATTGCTTGGTGTAACGAAATGGTCGAAGCGATCAAAACGAAGATCTATCAAGTTCTGTCTATGTAGACTAGGTCTTCCTGTATATAAGGGAGAACTTCCCTATCTTGCGAGAAGAACTTGGGCCAATTATCTCCCAAACAATAGCAAGGATATATATTTTTTATGTTTTTTATACAAATGCCATGAATTATGGACTGCAACATCCAACAACCATGTTACAATTGGCCAGTACCATTTTTTACTGCGAATTGCTACAGGGTAGGTTGAAACAACTTGATCCATTAAGTTGGTAACAACATATTTTTATTGTATTCAGCAATAAAGTGAGGCCGACTTACTTGAATATGGTGTTTTTCTTCATGAGAAAATCTTTTTACTGTGCCCAATGCTGAACCACCACAACTCGTAGATGCCATTGTAACAACAGAATTACACCGCTGTTTTTTTATTGCGTGTTGTGAATAGCCACGATTTATTTTAGTAAACTCCTTTTTTTCCAAGAGACAGCTAGGTGGAATTCTGTTTTCCCTTATTGTTTCAATTGTGTCGTAACCCAAAAATCGTAGGTAACTAAATAAATTTAATCCTGAGAATAGTTTGTCAACGTGTAAGTTGTAGTGCAAATCTGACTGATTTATCTCTTCAAGCATTCGAACCAAAGGGGATGAACACTTGCCAAAAATTTATCATATTGTTCATTTGAACGTGGATTTCTTCCTTGGTATAGGTCAAAGTTTACCAGATATCCAATGGAAGTATTTAATAACCACATTTTATAACCAAAGCGGATTGGTTTATTTCGTATAAATTGATTACATTGATGGCGACCATAATACTTTATCATAAACTTATTATATGATAGATTTTTTGTTGGAACAAAAATTTTCAAGACATTTTGTTATTATTCTGTCAATCAATGGCCAAATTTTCTATGTTTTGTCACTAACATTAGGCTTTGTATTATCTGCGAAATGCAAAAACCTTTGAATTTGCAGAAATCTATTTCGTCTCATTGAATTAGAAACTAAAGTGTTCTTTACATCATCATGTGTATTTCAATACATTCTCTTCGATGGTAATGGATAGTACCCCTATAGTAGGAGAATACCTATAAAACAACGTATTTTAACAGATGTAACGCATGGGTCACTTTGGTTTACAAATTGTGCATATTGTTGGGTTTATTCCGCTAAGTAGTTTACGATCTTATCATCAAAAATATACTGAAGATATCAAGATATGATAGATTTTCATACCTAGAATAATCTTCTGGAAACGAAAACTAGCAGACTGTAAGTGTGCGTTCATAACGAGGCGCCGACCCTCGCTCGGACCATAGGATGGTATCATATTGGGGGCTATGATGTATCATTTACGTAAATAATTACATACTAGTGTAAAATTCAGAAAACGTACATCAGATTACAGTTCTCAAAACATAATGTGTAAAAACGGTATGATGTATCATGACCTGCGTTGCTATGTGTAAAATGACCAAGCCACAGCAGAAAATTACATAAAACGTTATTTTCGGTTCTGTCAATCCTGAAGATCTGTCAGATAATTCAAATTAACCTAACTTTTGGCTTCTTGTTTGTTTTTGAAAAAATGGATTTTGTAAATTTGTTGTTACTCAATGAATTGAATGATGTGGCAGAAAGAAATTATGTAAATGTAGAGCAACGTCAGTTACGGGACACCAGTAACTCATTTGAAATAGATAACCAGCTCTAGCTCGTCATAAAGTATTTTAGGGTGTCAAAAACAATTGCTTGATATGTTGTAGATACTTTGCGACCTGTAGTTCCTGAAAGGCAGAGGGGTAACTAAATTCCAATAGAATTAAAGGTTCTCTCCCTACTTAATTTTGTAGGAAATGGAAGTTACCAAAAATGTACTGGTAACAACAACCTGTTATTTTCAATGGAACAAAGTACATTTAGTAAAGTATTAACAGAAATAACTGCAGGGATAGGGGAGGACTTCTTGCCAAAATGGTGAAAAAGATGAAGTACAGCCTGTAGTTCTCATAGAAATGATTCCAAAGGAGGCAAATCAAAACAAATGGTTGGATGGTGGAAGCACAGATAATAAGAAGTGTTATTGCTGCAAACTTTGTGTAGTGAAACAAAAACCTATTAATATTTTCATAATTTATTTATTTCACAATGATAAATAGTGATATCGTTTTATAATCAAATATAGTTAGTAATATCATTTTACAATTTAGTGATATAAATATTAATATTTCAATTAATTACAAAAAGCTCAAAACAAACAATATAAAACATATTACTAAGTGGCTCAAAATTTTCTAACATGTTTAGATAATACGAAGATAAATTGCTGGAGACTGTATTATAACATATTAAATTAAAAATGTTTATATATTATTAAAAACAAAAACATGTGTGTGTGTGTTTGTGCATTATTGGCTTCGGAGTCTCTGTCCATTAACAAAAACATAAATTATGTATGTTACAATTAATTACAAAAAAACACAACAAAATAAAAATATATTACAACCTGGCTCAAATGTTTTGAAAACCCTTAGAGAATATAAAGAAGTGTTATCGCTGCAAATGTTAAGTTATAAAATACTTATTTAAATAAAAATGTTTATCCTTAGTTTATTTTATAATTATATGAGATATAATTAATATATATACTTATATATATATATATATATATATATATATATATATATATATATATATATATATATATATATATATATATATATATATATAAACTTTGTGTTATAAAAATGTTTAAAAACATAAAACCTGTATGTTAACAATTAATTGCAAAAAGTTCAAAACAAACAAATTTAAAATATATTACAAATTAGTCCAAAATTTGTTAAAACCCTTTGAAAATTAAAACATACAAGTAAAGAATACAATTTCAAAAACTAAAACAAACCTAAAATATACTACAAAGTAAACCTACAAATACACCTAAAATATACTACTACAAAGAACAAGGTTTGCATTACAACTTTGGGTTGTATAGAACCTTTGTGGAACCTGACATAAAATTCATTAAGGTGGCATACCTTACATGGATAGAGCATTTCATCAGGCAAGAGGTAGGTGCAACAGTCGGAAAGGTTTTTAACAGAAGAGGGCTGATGGGACAATGAACCAGAAAAAGACCCAAGACTTAGGTATCAAGACAATTTAGAGGATGATTTAAAATCTATTGGACTTAGAATGTAGAGAAGAGTTGGTAGACAGAGGGGTGAATGGAGGATTATCCTAAAGAATTATTTGCACAAGCACAGGGTTTTACATTACAGCCCTGTTAAAGCTGAAAACATACATTCCTGTGTTGTATTGATGTTAACTAATGATAATAGTAAAACAAACTAAAATATATTACAAAATGGTCCAAATGTGCTCATAACCCCTTAGAGAATATGAAGAAGTATTATTGCTGCAAACTTCGTGTTGTAAAATAAAAACAAATTGTTAAATAAAAGTGTTTATAATTAGTATATTTCATAATGATATGTTACAATTAGTTACAAAATCAAAAAGAATAACACAAAGATCAAGACAAAACAAAAAATCTGAAACATATTACAAAGCTGTTAAAAAATTTGTTTAAATAAAAGTTGTTTTGAGTTATAAAATTGTTTAAATAAAACTGTTTATATTTAGTTTATTCCATAATTGAGATATAATTTTATAAAGGATATGTTTATAGAATGTTAAATAAAACTATTGCCTTTTTAATTTCCACAGGTTGATTTCCTTTTCCTTCTGAAAAATATTATACACCATAATAAACATAATACATCAATTATTAATCTTTACCTTTAAAATCAAATGTATTTATAATCTGGGGCTGCCCAAGATGAATCTTTGAAATGAGTTGCAAAATCTTCCACTCATTGAACACCTAAAAATTTAGCATTTATTAAATTTGATAGTAACAGAAATTAATTTTCTTACATGTCTTCATTGTTCTCCTGTTTTTTTAGGGCCACCATCTACTATATTTACCATGATAGCAAATTCCTCTAACAATTGGGCTACTTTCTTAGCCTTCCTTGACTATTTTGCCAGTAAGCACTATTTATTTTTATGAAGTCTAACATCACTTCCAATTGTTTCCTGATTGTTTTCTTTTTAATTGAAGCCATTAGTTTAATGTATTACCATTATAAAAAAATAGTAAATTGTTTCCACAAATTACATACAATAACATAACCTAACTAAGAGCACTAAGAGCGAAAACGGCACGTAATTTTAGGCAGCTTAAAAATTACATTTACATATAGATAAATTACATATCAAGGTAGGCAACCCGTTATACGTAGTTCTTACATCATACCGATCTGAAAATTTTTACATAAATGTGTTAAAATCGGAGTTTACAGCATGTAATTATTTCACATAAATGATACATCATAGCCCTCATTATCAACGCCACGTAAAATAATAGCATTATTTTAAATGCGAGCGTTCACTGTCAGTGCTATTCTCCAGGCGAGGATACCATGCGATGATCTCCGTAATGAACGCACCCTAAGTCTCCTTGCACCCAAGCACAGTTTTTCATTATTACATCTTTTCTTTCATTTTGCTCTAGTTTCTCTTTCGGTGTCTTCGCTACTGCTTGTGACTGTAATAAAAATACATTTTAAACCTAAGCAAATTAAAAAATTACTGGTTATACTTACCTCTGTCTGCACTTCTTCATTGTCAGTACCGATTATTTCATTACTAGAAAGTTGTATTTGTGTTTGTGCTTGTAGCGGCCTACCTGTAAAAATAAACATTTATAATATGTAGGTATATCATTATTTGTACAACTAAGCACCTGTTAGGTTATTTACGAATCCACCTTCATCTTCATTCGCAAAATCCTCGTCTGTACCAGCACCATTTACATCTGGCGGTGTTATAAAAATATTATCGACTTGTTCGGCTAATTTCTTGTCACCGTAAACTATATATAGCGCTTTTGCTAACGAAAATTCACGACTGAAAAAAAATAAGGTAATGATTCCGTAAGAGCCCATCGCAACCATGGTAACGGCTTACTTTGACTATTAATACCAAATTCGCTACATTTAATTGTTGATAAAATACAACAATTTATAATAAACTTAATGTTTATCTGTCATTGTTTTCATCTTTTAATTTAAAACCAGTAGTACTTGTTACCGTTATAACTGAAAGTGGTTTTTGTGTTGTAAAATATTTTGCCCACTATTTCGGTTGTTAATTCGCACAAAATACTATATAAACAAATAATATTGGTAGAAAAACGTAACCATTCGCTTTTATATTTTCTCTATTAGAATAAATAACTTTTATACTTCTTATAATCTGCGAAGAAACATTGGTTATCTAGTTTTTAGCGATAATCTAGTCATAAATTGATGAAAGAGAGTATATATTAGATATACTAGATAATATCAAATTAGAAAAATTACAAGGAATTACTAGATCTGACCGCATGGAAAACTATAAACAGCAAAAGAAAATTTCCTTCAACAGTCGTAGTACTCTAGAAAATAATCCTGGATATTATATACCACACAATTTGTTATTTACATTATTTGTAACTGTCATAAAAATCCAATCCTTCAATAACTGTTTAAAAATACGACGTTGTTGAGACCTCCACTAATTTTAATTAAAATACTACAATGTGTTCTCGCACCAATTCCAAAACACCATATTCGCTATAAATCATATTTGGCTAATAAAATTTTTATGTTGATTGTGTCTAGACTAATTTTTGTGTTATTAGTTTCGTATTTGGAGGTTAACAATAAAGTGCGGGAATTTTGACCATATAGTCCAGTACTTGTATACTTATAAATATTTTGTCCAGTGATTTTATAATCTTAAATTCTAATGGACGTACCACAATTTATCCAAATTAATTTTTTTTATATTCTAATAGATAGTTTATCTAGCACCAGTATGCTATAATCAAGGAGCTAATTATGACTTAGCAAATGGCCCTGGTACTCTTCTTATTTAAATGTGGTTTCAGTTAAATTGGGTGAAACTTTGCAGAGACCTTTCTGCAATTTCATTTGGTTATGCTGATCAATTTTACAAAAATTATCAAAAAAAATGGACGCAAAGTAAGACTTCTATCAGCCTAGAAATCAAGCTGGATTTAGATCGGGATACAGCACTAACGACCACTTACTAGGAATAAAGTATCTGATAGAGAAGTCTGCAGAATACAACAAACCATTGGCACTGATATTTGTGAAGTACGAAAAAGCATTCGATACAATAAGCTATCAGAAACTGTTAAAAGCATTGATAGAATGCCGAATAGATCATCGCTGCACTAACATAATCCAATATATCCACCGTTAAGGAGAAACCGTTTCTCCAAAGTTATTTACGGCGCTTTTAGAACATACTTCTAAGAAGGCACATCTGAACGAGCATGGTATAAACATAAAAGGAGAGACGCTCAGAAGTCATTTGAGATTTGTTGATGGCATCGTCCTTATAGACGATCATATGGATGATTCAATATTATTGTTTGAAAAATTATGAAACGCTTAAATGAAGGTCGGACTAAAGATTAATATGAACAAGACGCAAATAATGACTAATCTGGTGCTAAATCTAAATATTGCTGTTGATGGAAGGGATATTGTACAGTACAGACTGCATTGTATAAGTACTTAATATATGAAATTTGGTTGGGCAGAGATAACTAGACCCATATGCCTCAAAAGAAAAATCTTTGACTAATGTGTGTTACCTGTACTCACTTATGAAGCAGAAACATTAACACTCACAAAAAAGGTAGTGCATAAGATTCGCGTGAGTCAGAGGGATATGGGGCGCCAGATGTTGGGTGTCTCTTTGAGAGACCGAAACCCAAATAAAAAAATACGTCGTAGAACAAAAACAGCAGACGCCATCGAAAAAATCGCGTCGCTAAAATTGAATTGGACAGGACACGTCGCCAGATTATCAGACAACGGATGGATAAAACGTATTTTCAAGTGGAGACCAAGACAAGAAGCACTACGGAGCAGAGGACGCCCACTAACTAGATGGATTGACGACCTAAAGCGTGTTAGCAATAACTGAATGCAAGCCGCATAAGAAAAAAGCTTGTTCTGATCAAAAGTTCTTATTCGTGGTATCTTTTGGTATATTGTTACTCCATTTCTTGCGCGGTCGGCCGATACTTCTTCTACCCTTTGATGATTTGTCCCTTGCTATTTTAACAACTCTTGTGTCCATTGTTTTATTTTGTTTAGTGTGCACTTGGTTATATTTTGTACATTACATTTTATTCTAATCTCGTTACTCCTTATTCGGTCTTTCACCGTTTTTCCTGTAATTCTCTTAAGTATTTTAATTTCTGCTATTTCCAGCATTTGAAGAAAATCTTTATTTTGAATATTGCATCGTTTGCGTAACAGAGAATTTTATTTTCATTGTTGACCTTTCTGCATCCACTTCCTGTTTTATTCCATTGCCTGTATATTGCCTTTATAGTTTCCGTAGGTTGTCAAAAACCTCATAGAATTTCATTGTAATCATATTTGATTGAACAATACAATAAGTTTCCTTATATTGTCATTTGAGAGTAATTTCATCCACTTACTGTATATTTGATCAGGCTTACTGGCTTTATTGTTTTTGGCATTCATCCATTACTTCGTCTTTCAAAGATAGTACATGACCTTTATTAGTCGTCAACGTTATAGGTGTATACCTGTCGTTCTCGTGTAAGTTATCCCAGTAAATTTTTTTACCAATTTCTTTTTACCAATTCGCACTGTAAATGTACGACGACCCACTAAGAAATAAAATATACACATGTACGGACGCTCCTATTTTCAAAACAAGCAAGATGCAGTGTCTTTAGAATGCCACCGCAAGAAAATCAAATGAAGTCGTCGGTAAAATTCATCGGACAACTAAATTAATGAACTTTAGTGCACTGCTTAAGCAATGGATGACGGAAGAAATTTTAGATTTAATGGAAGAAAGACGTCAATATAAAAACAAAGATAATCAGATGTACAAAAAAGTGGATAAACAAATAAAATACAGAATTAAGAAAGCGAAAGAACAATGGTTAAAAGTACAATGCGCAGAAATAGAAGAATACCAGAAAAGACATGATAGTTTTAACACACATAAAAAAATTAAAGAATTAACTCACAATAGAACAAGAAAACCGGGAATACTGAAAGATGCAAATGGGAAACTTGTGTTGAATACTAACGACAAATTAAAGAGATTGACAGAATACATCAATGACCTGTTCAAGGACAATAGAACAGAACAGATGGAGATAGAAGTAGAAGAGGATATGGTTTTAAGATATTAAAAGAAGAAATTAAAATGACATTAAAAAACAGCAAAAATGGTAAAACAGTAAGTCCAGACCAGATCCCTATAGAAACCTCAAAATGCATAAATAATGAAACCTTGGACATTATAGTAGACTTATTTAACTCAGTATACAAAACAGGACCCATACCGAAACAATGATTACTCTCCACCTTTTGTGCTATCCCTAAAAATACAAACGCTATATGGAACGAATACAGAACAATATCACTAATAAGTCACATTCTCAAATTATTCCTGAAAATAATACATGGTTGTATAAATAAAAAACTGGAAATAGGAATAGATGATAGTCAGTTTGGGTTCAGAAACGGACTAGGAACCAGAGAAGCGTTATTTGCTTTTAATGTTGATTGTTGATGAATGTCGATGTGCATGTTTGTTACGTTGATTTTGAAAAGGCATTTGACAAAGACATGAAAAATTAGTCCAAATTCTAAAGACAAAAAGCATAGACCATAGGGACTTACGAATAATAACAAACCTCTACTGGAATCAAAGAGCACAAATCGTAATAAATAACGAACCCAGTCCATAAATTGAAATCAGGAGAGGAGTTAGGCAGATATGTAGTATGTCTCCATTACTATTTAATGTATAATAGTGTGACGCCATTTTTTAAGAAGCATTACTATCTCAAAGTGCAGGAATAATAATTAACGGAAGATCTATTAACAACATAAG
This sequence comes from Diabrotica undecimpunctata, assembly GCF_040954645.1. Lineage (NCBI taxonomy): Eukaryota > Metazoa > Arthropoda > Insecta > Coleoptera > Chrysomelidae > Diabrotica > Diabrotica undecimpunctata. Next base: position 131,745,741 of record NC_092803.1, read on the forward strand.
ATATGCAGGTGACACTGAAGCCAATGAACAGTTTGAATTAAGAAAATCTGCCAACAACATTCTGACCAACTTCTTTCACAAACCTTCCTATGTTCTTCCTCTAATATCGATCAAATTTACAAAGAAACGTCCACATTCTTAAAAGAACACCTGGACCTGATGGTATTAAATAGTGACAAAGGTAAAGCCACAGTCCTGATGATGAGAGATCAATATTTAAATTTGAGCCAACCAATCTTAGATGATAGTAAATACTATCAGCCACTTTAACCTACACGAACAAAATTAACATATACATCACTGAACTAAAAAACAAAAAAAATCGTTGACGAGAAACTAGCCAAATCCCTTCCTTCCAAATCCCTTCATAATACAATGGCAATGCTCCTTGGTTCTATTGTCTGCCCAAAATTTATAAACTCCAATTGAGTATGCGACCCATTTTATAGTCAATAAATGTTTCGAATACTAATCTAGCCTAATTCCTAACAGACATTCTATAGCAAGCATAAAATTATAGAAATGGCATCAATATAATTAACCTCTTTCCAGTTCAGTGATTTCATCATAATCATCAGTGACCAAGTGACCATGTCTTAGTAAGTTTTGATGTGGTGCGCTTGTTTGCAAATCTTCCATTTTCCAGCATAATCAGCTCCCTCTGGAACCATTGGAATGAAATCCAACCTCACAGTCCAGTATTATAAGAAACTTTTTCTAAAAAAGACCAAGACTTCATTGGCCCCTTTAGAACATACTAATGTTGTCTATCAGATGCTCTGTGTCTAAATATTTCTAACCAGACATTTATTTAGGCTTTCAATAGGGTCTTACACTTTCTTATCGACCAAATCCTATACTAATGCTAAATGAGCTGTGGCTGTCCACGAAATTGTTTAATTTCCGGCCATCTTAATCTAAACTGTCTCGAACGCTGTTATGATAATTGTCACGACAGCTTATGAAACGACTGTTGTGCCAGCGATTGTGCGATGTTGAAGGAAAGTAGAGAGTTACACATGACAATCAACTGTCTCGTCTGCACCAGTGATAGTAATAGTTGTCCTGTGTAAACGCCGTGTTTAAGAAAATAAATACTGGTGGCCTCAGTGCTCACGGCATTTGTAAGTACGCAGTGCAGTAAGCCGATGCCATCTTCAATAGACCTTTTCGTTGTGCCCTAATAGCGTTAATTAGACTACAAAATACTGTCGTGTTTCCCTTTGGTCCACTTGTGTTTTGCAATAAAATTTGTCATTTATTTACTTATATTACAGAAAACTTGGAGATAATAGAAAATGTTTTTAGTTATACTATAACGACGAGGATATGTCATTAAAAATAAGACGTTAATGACCATTCACAAATTCCTAATTTGGTTCCATGTAATCAGACTAAATATCCTCAAATAAAAGTTTTCATAGCATACACCTTAAAGACTGAAAATAAAATCTTAGAGTCAACTTTAAATCGCATATAATGTCTGTCGAGAGTTTAAATTATGAGGAGAGTTATTGACTTTGCAAAAATTGCTTTTGAAAATTTTCAAAACTGTTTCCGATGTAAGTACCGTCACATTAAATAGGACATTATTTATTCTGCAGTTGTGATTTCTTGCAAAGTATTATAAACTCTAACAAAAAAACTTTTTTGGTCGGCGCGTCCACCAAATTATAGGATATATAGAAAATAATTCAAGAAATATTATCGTATATTTATTTGCCATATTTATTTATTTACGTCAAATGTACGCATATTTACATTAACTATTATTTTAGTTAAAAAAATTCCCTCGTTTGTTATTAAACATTATTTTAATATAGTTTGTTATTATAGTTGTAAACTATTATTTTTAAATCGTTTTCGTAACCTGGCAACTCCGCCAAAATTATAAAACAAATAATACAGTAAGATATCTAGGTTCTGTTATCTTCAATTGATCAGTTTTTAATAATTTTAAACAGTATTGATTTAAAATTTAAGTGCAAAAACCATAATAAACGAGCCGGTTTTCTAATTAGTATTGTGATTTACTTTTTATGTATAATTAGGATTTTAATTTTGACCATATAGTTAAACGACAAATGTTTTACGGTTGTAAACTTATATTTTGTTCCCCCAATGGGGGACACTAGTGCAGGGACGTCCTCGTTGACGCAAATGTTAGTAGATAATAGTGAGGACCATTTAAAAATAACTAATAATCAAAGCATGACCATAAAAAATGTCAACAGTGTAGGTGCTGTCATGGAACCGGAAAAGAAAACCTTTAATTTACGCTCAGATAAGTATAATATTAAAAATATTTGGGTTTATGTTGAAAAAGTAAATGTTGAAAATTTAGGTAGATTACATCCGATGACTGTTGGTCACATATTATTCAAAAAATAAAAGCTTACAAATATTTTAGAAATTAAAAGCATAGGTAGAAATCGCATCAAGGTTTTGTTAAAGTCTTTACTGGAAGCAAATAATTTAGTAAATAATCAAGCATTAAAATTGGAAAATCTTAAGGCGTACATACCTAATCATTTGTTGGAAATCAAGGGTTTAGTACGGGACGTAGATACTCAGTATGACGTAAATTATTTAATAAATACTATAGAATCATCTTCTAAAGTTATTAATATATATAGAACTAAACGTAAAGTTCTTAATGATAATAAAGTTGAATTCATAGATAAAAAGACAATAATTATCACATTTGAAGGCAACGTTCTGCCAAATTATGTTTCTTTTAATAAGGTATTTTGTCCTGTTGAACAGTATATTGGAAAAGTCGTTCAGTGTTATAAATGTCTTAGATTTGGACATGTATCCAAGCAGTGTAAAAGTACACAAGCGGTGTATTCAATGTAGTGAAATTAAAGAAAAAGATCATAATTGTAATAGAGAAGTTGTATTTTGTATTCATTGTAAAAGTAGGAACCATCTGTCGATATCTAATAAATGTCCATAATATGAAAAACAGAAAAAAATAAAAAATATAATGGCTGAACATAACATATCTTTTGTAGAAGCACGTAATTACTGTGAAAAGTCTTTTTCAAATTTTGTAAGTAACAACTCCTTTGAATGTTTAGCAGAATATGAAAGGGATTTTCCTAGTTTACCTACAACTAGTAAAATTATTCCGGTATCTAAACAAGTTTCACACAAGCCAAATTCTGTTTTTACTCACACTGATTTAAATATTACGAAATCTCAAACAAATAAAAAAAGAAAAGTCAATTCACCAACTACACAGTCGTCTATTGAGAAACCAATGTTTCCTTTTGTTTTTGGACCTGATAAACCTTTACCTGTTAATCGAATTGTACCAAATTATGAAAACGTTGAAATTAAAAAAAATGTAACTGAAAGTCTTTCTACTTTTATATATCAGCTTTTACAAAGTATACAAACTTTTGATGATATACGATCTATAGATAAACAATTAATAGTCAATAATGTTGAACAGGTATTGGAGGGTACTCTGATTAATACTAAATAAAAAAATGTCTTCTCAACCTAAGTTAAAAATAATGCAGTGGAATGCTCGTTCTGCTGTCTCAAATAAAAATAGTATGATGCGTTATTTAGTAACTAACAAAATAGACATAGCTCTTATTAGTGAAACATGGTTTAAAAAAAATGTATTATATGATTTTAATGGGTATAATCTTGTTCGTAATGATAGGTTGGATGGTTATGGTGGAGTTGCTATACTGAATGAAATACAGTTATGTGCTATAAAAATTAAATATGGAAATAGTCAAATTAGTTTTATGTCACTATATAGAGCCCCGAAAATAAGATGCACAATAAATGATTGGATCAATATATTTTCCCAGTTACAAAAACCAATTATAATAGGAGGTGATTTTAATGCCCATCATACTATTTGGGGTTCAAGTACAAATGATGGAATCGGAATACAGCTGATTAAAATGGCAGATGATCTTGAATTTACAGTTTTAAATAATGGACAACCAACAATACTAACTCAACCTAACCAGAATTACTCAATCATTGATGTAACTTTCTGCAGTCCGGATCTTGTTAGTAAGACTGAATGGTCTATCTCTTCAGACACGCTAGGATCAAATCATTTTGTTATACAGTTGGAAATTTGCATTAAAGCCGAAACAGAAAAAATATTACCAAAAAATAAATGGAACATCAAAAAAGCTAATTGGCCTTATATACTTCTTTAGTACAAAACTTTTTTAACCAAAATACTGAAATTCCAAATAACACATCAAGCAAATATGAACATTTAATTAATAGTATAAATTATGCTGCTCACATTGCAATACCACAATATAAACCTTTTAAGCCAAAAACTCGAAACTTGCCACCTTGGTGGAATTCTGAATGTGACACTATTATTAAAAACCGGCAATATTCACTCATGAATTATAAGAATGAACGTAATTTTGAGAACTATATAAAATGCCAATCAAACATGGCAAGTACAAAAAAACAACTAAAAAGTATTGCGAAACAAAGCTGGGTCAATTGGGTTTCTTCACTTAATAAATCAATACCATCATCAGTACTTTGGACTCAAGCTAGAAAGTTATACAGAAAATCACCAACAAAATGAAATCTTTTGAAAATATTTGGATAGAACAGTTTTTTGATATAATTGCTCCTCCAACAGTGATATCTATGCCTAATAAACCTAAGAAAATAGTAACCGACAAAAACCACTTTTTACTTCAACCGATTAGACAGACAGAACTAAGCTATGTTTTAAATAATCGTTCTAGCACAAGTCCTGGTTATGACCACATTAAGTATCCTATGCTTGATCTGCTTCCTCCAATCGCTAAAGATCTTTTATTGGAAATATTTAACGAATTTATGTCTGCAAGTAAGGATGAATTTAAAGAAGTTATTGTAATCCCAATTTTAAAGCCAATGAAGGATCCGAATCTGGCAAAATCATACAGACCAATTTCACTTATGTCTTGTGTTCTCAAAGTATTAGAAAGGATACTAAAAGTAAGGCTTGAATGGTGGTTAAGTGAGAAAAAACTACTTCCAAATTCTCAGTTCGGTTACAGACAAGGATGTGGTACTTTGGATGCACTCGCTACCGTAGTAACTCACATTCAAAATGCATATTCTCGCAATACGTATGTTCCACTATTATGTTTGTATATTAAAGGTGCATATGACAGTGTTAATTTAGATATGCTAAAAGAAAAAATGATTCAACAATTCCAAATACCTTTCCTGCTTGCCCAAAATATTGTCAATTTCTACTTAAACAGGAAAATATATATTAGGATGGAAAACAATCAACTCATTGGACCACGTTTTAATAGTTCGGGTCTTCCACAGGGCTCAGTTTTAAGTCCACTTCTATTTAATCTTTACACAGCCGATTTTCATAATATTAGTATCGAAAAAATTTCAGTTAATACAATACAATATGCAGATGACTTCTGTATCTATACTGAATCTAAAAAATACAATGACGGCTTAAACACATTGGAATGTGTTCATGAACATTGCTGTAGGTGGTTTAGAAAAAATGGTTTTGAGTTGACAAACAACAAGTCTAACATTTGTATATTCACTAGACATAACTTGCCTCACAGAGAGCAAATAATATTAAATGATAATTATTTTCCCCTCTGTAAGTCGATAAAATATTTGGGTATGATTTTGGATACAAAACTGACCTGGAAACTGCATGTTGATTTTATGCTTGATAGGTGTAATAAAGCACTAAACTTCCTCAAATCAATTACAAAAACTTGGTGGGGTGCTGATGTTGAAACATGTCTTCTATTTTATCGTTCTTATATCAGGTCCATTATAGATTATGGCTCTGTACTTTACGGATCCGCTAGTAACAATACTTTAGGCCGTATAGATGTTTTTATAAACACAGTTTTGCGGTGTTGCATAGGTGCTATGAGATCTACCCCTATTGAACCACTTTATGTTGAGACAATGGAACCGCCCAGTAAATTTAGAAGATAATATCTCAGTCAAAACTTTCTCCTTAAAATTCGTTGTTACAACACTTGTTTATATAAAGATATTAGTAGTTTAAACTATTTCGACTTAACAAATAAATATTGGACTCACAAGAATTCTCCACCCTTATGCGAAGCATTTCGAAATACTGCAAATAAAGATACTGAACTTACAGTTGCAAATAAAGTGGTACATTTTAAAGATTTCTTTGAGTTACTGGATCAAGTACATATAATACAACCTATTTATCATGAGAACCCTTTAATAAGTCGTATTGTTTTAAACAACTATCTAACAAATTGGCCAAACCTGTTTGTATTTATACAGACGCATCTAAAAGTTCAAAGGGTACTGGTTGTGCCTTTTATATTCCAGATAAATTTATAGAAAAAATGTTTAAGCTGCCCACAAATTTCTCTATTTTTAGTGCCGAGGCTGCGGCCATATATGAAGCTTTAATTTATTTTAAATTTGCATCCTATAGTTCAGCAGTAATTTTATCTGATTCATTATCTGTACTTACAGCTATTCAAAAACCGCAACTACCATGTAGTACTTCTAATCCATACATTTTTTTAATTAAAAAATGCTTATTTGAAATTAATAAATACACCCAAAAAATACAATTGATGTGGATCAAAGCACATTCAGGACTTACATATAATGAACACGTAGACCAGTTAGCTAAAAATTCCATCATTCATGGAACACCAACCAACTATCATCCTTGCATTATAGATGCTTTTGCTTGTTCAAGAACTGAACAAATGAACAACTGGAAAGCACACTAGGAAAAGTACTGTAGTATTTCAACAACACAATATAGTTTGATACAACCAAATATTCCAAAAAAACCTTGGTATAACAATTTCATCCTCCCTCGCAAATATATAACTACCATCAGTAGACTTAGATTTGGTCATGCATGTTATCCTGCACATTTATTTAAAATAAATATATTAGATTCCGATATTTGTCAAGAATGTCACATTAAAAGTGACTTAAACCACATATTTTTTGAATGTCAAAAGTATAAACAACACACCAACAACCTTATTAAAAGAATGATGGACAAGAACATCCCACTTCCTGTTAATATTCTCTTTCTACTATTACTTAATGAAAAGAAAATGTTTGACTGCTTGGTAAACTTTTTGTCTGAGAGTAAAGTATGCCTGTAATTAGATTTGTAACCTATGTTTGAAAAAAAAATAAAAAAAAAGATTAAAAAAAAAGGAATATAAAAAAATAGATTAAAAAAATAAATAAAAAAAAAGGATTATAAAAAAAACATTAAAAAAAATTTAAAAAAAAGAAAAAAATAAAAAAAAAATAAAAATATAGTAAAACAATCACTAAGAGGATCTAAACCTCCGAGGTGTTGAATCGGGTTTATGTTCTAACGTAGTGATTAAAAAAATATATATATTACCATAGTTGTATTTATTAACATAGTAGGTAGATATTTTTATTTGTAAGATGTATACACTATGTATTTCACGTCTGTCAATAACTGAATTATAATAAAGGTATAATATAGTATTTATTAACATAGTATGTACATTAGCTAAGTACGGAATAATTACTAAATATCTTCAATTGATCAAATTTTGTAAAAGTTAGGTTAAGATATCAGTATGTAAAAATAAATAAGAGAAAATTTTAATTTTAAATAAATGGTAACAAAATAAAACAGTATAATTATTTTTAGTTCATAAACTTATAAAAAGATAATAGTTGTACAGCCTTAGCTAATAATTAAACAGAACATAAATATTATACATTTAATTGATTGTATAAAAGAAGCTCTTTTTACAAAGGGGAAAAAATTTCACCTTCCAATGAGAGTATCACTATTTGCCTTTTCAGATGGTGATAATACTAGTATATGCAATAAAACTTAATGCGGATTTTTTATAATAATGCCAATCTTGGGTTAATAAATTATGGATTATGGTCAATTATTATCTGAGATCCATTTGCTTCTATATTGTTGTGAATTTATTAATTGTTATGTCTTTAATTTATAATGTCTTTACTAATTTATTATATTGTTCCTACTTTAATTTATTAAAAGGCACGATAATTTATATAAGTTTATTTCTCACTAAATAATACACATAATTTATTTAGGCGAGCGTAACATAAATATCGCGAGCGCGAATCTTCTTTATTAACTGGCCCTCCATATAAAAATGTTGTATTTATATACGAAATCCTGATATACTAGAACAGCATCGAAAGATCGAGAAGCTTAGCCGGCTCATTCACCATAATTTTGGTTCTAGACTTCCACCGAAATTTCTACAATAAAACAGAATAATTAGTCATAAAAGTTAGGCCAGTATATTTATCGTAACATTGCCCCCCTCTTAAAAGATGGTTCCTCCTGGAACCTTGTCGGGACTGGAACCGGAACTGTATGCTGGTATCGGCAACTGGACCCTCTTTTACAACTTCCAGTTGTATAAAAATGACAAGGGACGGTTTTCTCTCCGCACCAGTAACTATGCGGATTGCAACAGACTAACACCTGGACTTCGGTGTCTTTAAAGATCTCCTCCACCATATTTCGGATAACCCTCCAATCTAATTGGCGGCACTCCAACTTTGGCATGGCTAACTTTTGCACGTCGGACTCTAGTACGTGCCCTCTCAATTGAAGTAAGGCTTCCCATACATCTCGGTAGGTAGGTTGGTCACGGGCAGTGTCTTTTGTTACCAGGTAGAAAAGGTAACGTGATGCATCTTGGAGTTTCAAGGTTTTACCGGGAGCTGGCACTTGGCATTGAAGTTCTGCAACTCGACCAAACTTCCTTCGAAAGACGGATGCCAACCCTGGTGCGTCTTTGATACTGGCCGGGATGGTAAGGGCCAGCGAGTAGTCATCGGGGAGAGAGAGTAGATCTTGCTTTTCTTCAGTGGTAACACCATGTCTCGCTTTACCGGTACCTCCATAGGCACCCATGAATTCCTCAAACGTGAGGTCAGACACATCTTGGACTTGGTTTACTTCCACTTCTTCATCTACGTCGTGGTCACCTTCGAAAGATGCCAACCGGTTATGGTGTACTATCATCGGCTTTCCCCTCGGAATCTTGCTTATTCGGTAGATGACATCGTTGATCTTCTCCATAATGAGGTATGGACCTTCCCAAAACTGCTGCAATTTGGGAGAACAACCTTTTCGCTTCTTGGGATTATACAGCCATACTTTGTCGTTCTTCTTAAAGCAACCCTTTTCGGCTTGTGTATCGTACCGTTTCTTCATTCGGTCGCTAGCGATCTGAAGGTGGGAACGGACCAACTCATGTACATCGTCCATTCTTCTTCGTAATTCGATCACATAATCTTCACCTGCTACATCTTCTCCAGGTCGACACCCAAACTCTAGATCACAAGGTAGTCGCATTTCGCGTCCGAATAGGACTTTCGCTGGTGTCTGGCCTGTTGATTCGTTAACAGCAGATCTGTAGGCCATTGTGAAGAACGGAAGGTATTGGTCCCAGTCTCGCTGATGATCGGACACCATCTTTGTCAAATATTTGCCAACTGTCCTATTCATCCGTTCTACCATACCATCAGATTGCGGATGATATGCTGTAGTTCTTGTTTTCTTCATGCCTAGTCTATCACATATTCCTTGGAATAGATCGCTTTCGAAGTTCCTGCCTTGGTCACTATGGATCTCCAAAGGCACTCCAAATCGGCTGATATATTCTTGGATCAACTTATCTGCAACGGTGGCGGCCTTCTGGTCTGGAAGTGCGTAAATCTCGACCCACTTAGTGAAGTAATCCATTACTACCAGCATGTACTTGCCTCCATTTTCACTTTCTGGAAATGGCCCAGCGATGTCCAAAGCTATTCTTTCAAACGGGCTTCCAACATTATATTGTCTCATAGGAGCTCTCCTTTTTCGGTAAGGCCCGTTACTCGTGGCACAAATAGTACATTTCTTACACCAGTCTTTTACATCGTCGGAACTGTTCATCCAATAAAACCGTTCCCGAATTCGCTGAAGGGTTTTCCTTACACCAAAATGCCCTCCCGATGGACTGTCGTGTAACTGACGAAGTACTTCGGCTATTCTGCTCTTTGGGATCACCAACTGTCTTCTCTTCTCTGAACCGTCATCATTTTCCAGGACTCGTTTGAGCAAGCCATCTTCGATGATAAATGAGTCCCACTGGGCCCAATACGTCTTAACTACTGAGCATAGGTTTGATATTTCCTGCCAAGGTGGTCGACGGTTTTCCTCTTTCCATTTTCGGATTTTCTGTATAACTGGATCTCTCTCTTGTTCTTCCCTTATCTTAGTAGGCGTCCAGTCGTCGTTGACAATCGTCGTTCTTAGCACTGCTGCTTCCTTGGATTCCGTTTTGTTGCAGTGGGAACACTCTGCGGAGCATGGCCTTCTGGAAAGAGAATCAGCATTTCTGTGGCTAACTCCGGCTCGGTGCTCAATCTTAAAATCGTATTCTTGGAGTCGTTCGATCCACCTGGCTATCTGACCCTCTGGATTCTTAAACTGCATCAACCACTTAAGGGCGGCATGGTCGGTTCGGATTAAAAACTTCCTTCCATAGAGGTATTGATAGAAGTGCTCTACTGATTTAACTACTGCTAGAAGTTCTCTTCTCGTGACGCAATAATTCCGCTCAGGTTTTGAAAGAACTTTACTAAAATATCCGAGGACTCGTTCCTGCCCTCCTTGAATCTGAGACAGCACTCCTCCAATTCCCACATTACTTGCATCCGTATCTAAGATGAACTCTCCTTCTGGCAGTGGATACCCCAAAATTGGTGCTGTTATTAAATGCTTTTTCAACGTTTCAAAGGCATTTTGGCAGTCTATATCCCAGCGGTATTCTCTTGCTTCCTCTGTAAGTCGCGTTAATGGCTTAGCGATATCTGCAAACTTCTTAATAAACCTCCGGTAGTAAGTACATAGTCCAAGAAAACTTCTCACTTGATGTTTGTCAGTTGGTTTTGGCCATTCCTTAATGGAATCGATTTTTCCCTTATCCACGGCCACTCCTTCTTTACTGACTATATGACCCAGATAATTGACTTTACCTTGAAATAGCTGGCACTTCTTGGGGTTTAACATCAATTGGGCAGCTTTAAGTCGATTAAAAACGTTTTCTAAATTCTTCAGATGTTCTTCGAATGTCTCCCCCAAGACGATTATGTCATCCAAATAAACCAGGCATGTTTTCCAAGATAACCCTCTCAACACATTTTCCATAAGCCTCTCAAATGTCGCAGGAGCATTACAGAGTCCAAATGGCATAACGTTGAATTGCCACAATCCAGATCCTGTGGTGAAGGCTGTCTTTTCTTTATCTACTGGGTCCATTTCTACCTGCCAGTATCCAGACTTCAAATCCAAAGTAGAAAACAATTTACTTCCAGCCAATGTGTCCAATGTGTCATCGATCCGAGGCAGAGGATAACTATCTTTCTTGGTAACGTTGTTCAGCAAACGGTAATCCACACAGAACCTCGTCGTTCCGTCTTTCTTCTTAACCAGGACCACCGGAGAGACCCATGGGCTCGTAGAAGGTTCTATCACCCCGTTTTTCTTCATTTCCTGAACAATCGTTTCAGCTTCCTCTCTCTTCGCCTGTGGTAATCGTCGAGCTGTTTGACGAATTGGCTTAGCATTACCAGTATCAATTTTATGCTTAACAACGGTAGTTCTTCCCGTCTTTCCTCCTTTCGGTACGAAAATATCACGATACTGCCGAAGAAATTCCCTTAATTTCCTTTTCTCCATCTGATTTAGAGACTGTCCTGCAACTGCAACCATTTGGTCGAATTTGTCGTTGGAATTATCAGATGTTGTCGCCTGACGGATTATGGATGTCACAGGTACACAAGTTCCTACCTTTGTCTCTTTCTTGATGGTCACTGGGTAGTCGTTGACATTGATAAGTCTCACAGGAATTTCTTTGGCCGAAGTCACCAATTCCTTTCCAATTATGATTCCACGGCCAACCTCATCGTCGTGGTTCCAAGGCTCCATCATAACAGGTGTCCCTTCGTCTACAATTCCCTGTAGTCGCGCTACTATGATTGTTTCGCTTCTCGCAGGCACGACTGTATCTTCTGTAATGGCTGCTTGCACAGTGTTGTCATTATGTGGATGGAGAAATACCTCTTCGTTGCCAACTTTGATTACCTTATTCTTAAAATCCAATTGGAATCCATGCATATTCATTACGTCCATTCCTAATATAACATCCTCTTCGATGTCAGCAACTATAACAGTATGGACGAACTTTTCTGCTCCAATTCCCAATTGTACCTGGATTTCTCCATGAATGTTAGCATTTTCACCTGTAGCGGTCCGAAGTCGCAACCTCGTTGGTAACAGTTTCTTTCGGCTGTTTATAACTGTCGGGCGTATAATGGTTCTGGTCGCTCCGGTATCCACCAACAACGTATGCTTTTTACCATTTATGTCTCCATCTACATATACACTATCTTCACGACATTTCAAAGAAGCTATTAGTATGAGAGGGTCTTTGGAAAAGTTCTGGGTCGAAGCTGCCCCCCTAAGGCTGACCCGTTCTAGTTTTCCTGATGGTGAGTTTCTTGATTTGCGTCGTACCTAGGGTGCTTACAGGAGCTTCGCACGTGTCCTATTTCACCACAATTCCAGCATCTGATGGTCTTCGTTTTCTTATATGTCATGCTTTTCATCATATTAACGAGCTGGTCAAGTTTATCTTCATCTCCTTCCTCTTTTACAGTCCTAACTTTACTGTACCCACCAGAGGCCTGCGTAGCTGACTCGTATTCGAGGGCGGCGGATAAGACATCAACCAGCGTCTTGTGACGAGCTAATCGTAGTGTTCTCTGCATTTCATGATCACGAAGACCATCAATAAACGTTTGAACGGCCAATTTTTCCATCATGTCTTCGGGAGCTGTTGGATAAGCATATCGTACTAATCTGGCAATATCTACCTCATATTCTTGAAGAGCCTCATCTTTCTTCTGTCTACGATTTTTAAGCTGCGACTGATATACATGCTCCAAATGTTCGTGGCCATATCGCATATTTAACCTCTTCTTCAGTTGTTCGAAATCATCGGTCTCCTCTACTGCTATGGTCTGAAGCACATCTAAGGCATCTCCTCGAAGAGCGATAGTCAGGTTTACCGCCTTTTCTTTTTCAGACCATCCATTTGCTCTTGCGGCTGATTCGAACTGTTTCATGTAGTTGTTCCATGATGATTTTCCGTCGAAAGTTGGGACTTTAACATGAATAGAACCTCCACTTCCTTCAAATTTCGGCCGTGTCTCCAACTTACATTTCGTCTCGTCTTCTTTTATCTCCACTGTAATTGGATTGTTTCCTCTCTCTGCTGTCCCGGTTTCCTCCATCTTCTTTTCCATCTCTTTCCATATCTTTTCTTCGAAGGCCAACATATCGGCAGCAACTTGGTTTTTTAACGAAGATATTCTATCGTCCAGGGCAGACATCTCAGAAGTGACTTTAGAGATTTCCGAAGAGATGTTAGCAGAGACTTTGCTTTCCAGAGAAGAAATCTCGTTAGAAACTTTGCTTTCTAAAGAAGCGATGTCGCCGGATACTTTGGCTACATCAGAAGAAACTTTCGAAATATCGTCAGAAACTTTGTTCTCCAATTTCGAAATCGACGAGATGACAGCATCATGTTTGTCTTCAAATATATAAGTCTCTGGATCTAGTCCTTCTTCTAGCAAAGCGTTCTTTAGTCGTTGGACTAACTCAGCCTTTTTTCCGGTGGAAGATAATTCTCTGTCTTCAAGATGTCTTCTTAAATTAGTCACTGTCAGCTCATAAATCGTAGCCATTTTCACAATTTATTTTATATTCACTTGTATTATTATTATAAGTCTAATTTATGTTCGATCTCACTCTGACACCATTTGTTGTGAATTTATTAATTGTTATGTCTTTAATTTATAATGTCTTTACTAATTTATTATATTGTTCCTACTTTAATTTATTAAAAGGCACGATAATTTATATAAGTTTATTTCTCACTAAATAATACACATAATTTATTTAGGCGAGCGTAACATAAATATCGCGAGCGCGAATCTTCTTTATTAACTGGCCCTCCATATAAAAATGTTGTATTTATATACGAAATCCTGATATACTAGAACAGCATCGAAAGATCGAGAAGCTTAGCCGGCTCATTCACCATAATTTTGGTTCTAGACTTCCACCGAAATTTCTACAATAAAACAGAATAATTAGTCATAAAAGTTAGGCCAGTATATTTATCGTAACAATATAATTGATTGATTTATTGATTGTGCAACAGCAAATATTAACATACTCTCATAAATTCCTTGCAGGAATAAATTCAGGAATAGCAAACCCGGGAAATATTGTGGGTTTTCCTATTCCTCCATCGGGAACCTCCAAAGGTCACAGATAAAAAAACGCCCTCATATATGGGTCATATTCCTGAGGAACTGACTGAGATATTTACTGTGTTCTTAAATCGTATTAGAATTATTATTAATTTCGCGTCAGTTGCAGTTTTGGTTACAAGGTGTTCAAAAGACGATGAAATTGACAGTTATGCGTAGTAAGCGTTAGAGGATTACCGTGGCAAAGTAGTGATCAAGATATAGTAAATTTCTTTAGATGAAATGGCGGTGTAGCTTTGTATTTGTCAGGACAAGAACCACGAAACGGTGAAGCTTTAGTGAGATTTGTTAGCCAAGAAAACAGAGATATGGCATTGTAGAGATATAAACACCACATTGGTACTCGATCGATAGAACTGTATAGGGCTACTGGAAATGATTTTCTTGCCATTGCGGTTGGTTCTAGCTGTGAGACGCAGGCGTTTCTTTCGAAAGGGGCTGCGGTTATCATTCCGATAAGAGAATTATACTACAGATTGTACGGCAAAACAAGCATTGGACATTTTCGCCAGTGGTGAAAACTCGTGTACGGGTTTTGGATGGAGTGGATAGAGTTCGTACTATTCGCAACCGAATCGGATTTCCCCTAAGCTCTCTCCAAACAAGAAGGTCTCTGGTCAATTTGGGGTAATTTCTCCCAAATTGACCAGAATTTTTGCCCAATACTTACCAAATGTAAAAATTGCTTATAAAAGCACTCTAGTTTTGTTATTTTTGTACAAGTCAATAAAACTCAGATAAAAATGATGTTGTATACAAACTTAGTTGTTTAGGCTGTATATAGGTTACACCTCCCAAAAAATTTCCAGCCGCTTGACTCTTCACAAGGTTACACTCTGATAGATATTCCCTAGCCACACATGCTAACATAAGAGGACAACTCTTTTGATATTTCGAATCCTATCCACAGGGAGTATAATTACTCAAAAATATCGTTTGTTGCCATGGCATTCATTTTTCAAGAGAAAGAAACCATTAATAAAAAGACAGATATCAACAATTTGAGCAACTTAGACCCAATATTGTTAACTTTAGATGATTACAAATCTATTACTGAAGACAATTTATCGTCAACAGTATAGTTCCATTATATAAGTTATATATAATATCTCTCCTACTTCATAAAATAATTTCTTTGCCTCTTCTTTTTCAGAAAATCCAGCTCTTACCACGTTTACTACCTACTTTACGTATGTTATAATTCTAAGACTAGCACCCAACGTTCTGTCGTTTCAAGTTAGTAATTATGAATTCACAATCAATTGTTTTGTTTCTAATTAATTATAGTATAACCTAGATTTACTATAATATGACTATAATTTATAATATTTTAATATTTACTATAATTTTCTGTACTGATTTGACAACACAATTTTACTTGAATGTTACAAATGTCTGTAAAAGTTTCTTAAATGCGCGTATTGTGTAAAAAATTTTTTAAAACATTTTTTTTTTGGATAGATGTCGATATTATATATAGAAGCCAGAGTTGCATATTTCATTTTCTTAACATCTTGAAAACTAACCTCAATTAGTGTAAGATACAAAATAATTTTTTGTTATGTAACTTGTACTAATCTTATTTATTGTAGCGCCATGATGATGCAAATCAAGATTTGCTTAGTTAACTAAAAAGAGAACTTCTTTTTCCTGTCTTCCGCTACATACTTAAATATTTGTGTTTATATATAAATGTAGATATATACATATATAGATATATATATATATATATATATATATATATATATATATATATATATATATATATATATTATGAATCATTTGAAATACTGTACACACAAGAGAGCGGCGCCAACACAAACAAAAATCAAAGTAGGAGGACTAAATACGGAATCCACGGAATACTTATAGGTACAGGAAAAAAATATCAGAGAAGATCGCTGGGAATAAAATATTAAGAAACGATAACATCGAGGAAAGCTGGGAAAACCTCAAAAATAATATAATTAATGCAGCAACAGAATTAATTGGACAGAAAGAAGAGAGAATAAAGAGTTCAGAGATGAAGTGAAGACAAAATATAAAGAGACAAGGTATAACCATGTTAAACGAATTAGAAATAAAACAAATACTTTAGTTAGACAAATAAAAGCGGAACACTGATAGACCTTCTCAAAACAGATGAAACACGACTTCTACGGAACACAAAAAGAAATATGGACAATGATCAGACGACAAAGAAAAGAGATGGACAAACTAATAAAAACGAAACACATTCAGAAGGAAACATTTGTAGGCTACTTTCGATCCCTATTTGCTAAAGCTGACGATAATGAACCACCAACACCAGAAGTGACGACAAACGAAGAAATAAATATGGAGAAAATTGAAGAAATATGAAGAATTACTTCAAGTTATACTGGAAGAAAAAGTACAGGGCAAAAGATCAGTAGGAAGACGCCAGAGCTCGTGGCTGAAAGAACTAAGGAGATGGTTCGACCGCTCATCCGCAGAAATTTTTTGCGCAGCAGTTTCCAAAACTACAATTGCTATTTGGATCGCCAGCCTTCGAAAGGAGACGGCGCCATGAGAAGAAGATGGGTCTTAAGAAGGCATTTGACCAGATTAAATTAAAGGATGTTATCCACTCATTGTACACAAGGGAGATACCTCTAGGAATAATCAAAACGATGGAAAATATCTACCAAAACAACACAATAAAAGTAAAAGTAGAAAAAGAATTAACCGACTCTATTGAAGCAGGCAATGGGATAAGAAAGGGAGATTCCCTGAGCCCTCTATTGTTAAACCTGATTATGGATAAAAAATAAAAAAAATAAGAACTAAAAAAAGATACCAAATGAGAGAAAAACAACTTAAAATAATCTGCTATTAAGACGACCCAATACTACTTTCTCAAAGTAAAGATAATTTACAACGTATGCTGCACCAATTTAATATATACGCCAGAAAATTTAACATGTGAATTTGCCCAATAAGACAAAATACATGGTTATAACAGCAAATTTACTAAGATGTAAATTGGAGCTGAAAGGTCAGATAATAGAACAAGTGATGGAGTTTAAATATCCAGGCATCACATTATCTAGCTACGAAAAGCACGAAACAGAAGTGGAAGATCAAGTAAATAGAGCAAACAGAGCCGCAGGTTGCCTGAATGAAACAGTATGGAGAAATACAAATATCGGGAAAGAAATGAAAGGCAGAATTTACAAAACATAATGACATGCGCGGCAGAAATACGACCTGACACAGATAGGACAAAAAGGATGTTAGAAACGGCAAAGATGACAACACAAAATAATGGTAAGACACTATGGGACAGATCTACAAGTACAGTTATACGACGTAGATGCAAGATGGAGAACATCAAGAACTGGATAACAAATAGAAGAGTAGAATAGAACGATCATATAAGCCGAATGACAACAAATAGAGTAGTAAAGACGGCAAGAGACGGTTCTCCAATAGGAAGACGATCAGTAGGAAGACCACGAAAACGATGGACTGACAACTTACTGGAGGAAAATTCTTTTTTGCAATTTTATTATTTATTAAGATACAGGGTGTTAAATCGCACATTAGTTCATAATAAAATTGGTCATATCTCATAAAAAACTCAGTGTAAGTTAACGTGATCTTATATTGTAAGAATTTTATCGAAAAAGTTATTCTATCGAAATGCTTAATATTATATAGTGCATTCTATTTAAAATAAGAAAGATGTAGTTAACTTCAGGTATAACCGGAAGTTGTAGTAGGTTTTAAGTATTTTAAATTAATTATTCATATCTAAAATTGCCTCACACTAAACTTAAAAATATTAATTATGTCAAGTTTCTCTAAAACGTCTAATTAAACTCCCAAAGAATCACTCTATATATATGGTAGTTCATGCCAAAATAGACATAGGTTAATCGCAGATAGGACATACCTAGCCGATTTAACCCATGACAATGGGCCAAAAACTAATAAATATAATTATAAACTTAAGATTAGGAAGAAACAAAGAAATACTCTTTTAGAAGTAGATGTAATTACTCCAGAAAAATTATATATTTAAGATAATATGTGAAAGGTTTAAACATATAGATGTTACATTCTTGACTTTATATTGAATTATATTTATTATATTTGGGCAACAATTTAAAAAATTTATTTTGCAAAAATTCCAATTAAAATTAAACATTATAAATTGAAAGAAATTTAATTTTAAGTAAACTGCGATTTATCGTAATTTGTTTACTGTGTTTTGATAATTTTTTTCTAAATTTTAATAGGCAAAAGATTAATAAGATAATATTAAAAATGTTTCAGCAAACTAAAAATGCGTCTAAGGAGTATTTAACCTTATTATGTACATTTTTGTGATTTTTTAAAATAATTTGCATACAAAATAAGCGAATACAATATTGTGTAGAAAGATCATGCAACAAACTAGGTGGATTACCCCAAAATCCGGTTTAGGAAGGTTTCAAAGTTTAGAGTCAACCCGCGACTTCGCCAGTATTTGAATGTGTCGATGGAAGACAACCTTTGACGAGGTGAACTCGCTGGTGAATGATTATTCGAAATCCGCAGGAGTTTTAAAAACGCATGTATACTCTTTTCGGATGCCATAAGCGCCTGCTTATTAACTCGCACGCAATCTATCCAACACGGTGGTTGCCATTTGTAGGTAATTTAATGCCAAATTATGTTGCACATTTGGTCTTATGATTACAGAGTGAATAACCTTAACAGATGTAACTAAAAAATACCGAAAATAATTATACTGCTTAGACAATTAATAATATTTGTATGTTACAAATACATTTATGATTTCTACTAAATTTGAAATCATGCTGGAAGCTCTAAACCAATTTCGAATAGAAACGAGATAGACATTTATAATTAAAAAGTCTTAATTAAACTTGTTTGTTAAATTTAAAATATTTTATTGACATTTATTTGGCATTCCCAGGTTATAAGGAAACCGCGATAACATACTGGTGTTTATTAGAATATTATATATATATATATATATATATATATATATATATATATATATATATAAATATATAAATATATATATAAATATATGTTATGGTAATTACTATTTAAATGTGAATAAGCCACAATTAAAAGTTAAAGTACGTTTATTGACGTTTCAATTTCCATTTCGTAAATCGTTCTCAAAATACAAACATTAGTAAATTAAACAAATTTTGTTGTTTTGTTACTTGGTGAAAAATTCTTCTAATAATTTAATTTTATCTGACTCATTTATATTGACAATTCAGACATACATTATACATTTTAAAGTAGACGACTTTAAAATGATATTGTAAATATTGTTGATTGAGTTGCGTTCCTGGGACGACTTTACTTGTAAGATAGTTCATTCGATTACATGAAATCAACTTTGACTTAAGAATATCCGTCATAAAAAAATCATAGCATGTAATTCGTCTTTAAAAAGACAATGCCATGATGACAGTAAAAATCTCCTGTTAGTGATTCCATAGTAAATTATGAGGGAAAAACCAGGAAAAACCTCATAATACTATCCCGACATCGTAAGTATTTGGTCGTGCATTTAGTTTACCTTCAATAAACACCAAATTCTGATTTTGTCAGAATTTTGTGTTTGTGATTTAAAATACATAAATGATGTATCCTCTATATGTTACCGACTTACTAATACTGGTATTTTCTTTTTAATAACTTCCTCTTTTATTATGAGTAGCCAGATCCTACTACATTCTGCCGAGGAATTTGTTGCACAATTGGCTTCATTTAGCATAATTAGAGCCGCTTCTTTGATTTTTGTCTTTTTACCATCCGTTTCTTTAAGGACTATCCCATGCGTGTTCACATATTTGAGATCTATCAAATTCTCTGTTTTTAATATAAGATTGATGTTCACTTATTCTAACATTTAATGGCCTTAATGTTTCACCTAAATAAAACTGATCGCAAGCACAAGGTATTTTATAAATGCAATAAGTTTTTGTAATAATCCTTTCATGTATGGTATTGTTATTTTCCTCGTATTATTCCTTGTGTATGCTGTAGGATCTCGTTCTAAGTTGTTCTGTTCTATTCGGTCAATTGTTGAAAATTCCTTATTTATAAACGATAAAGGATAATCATTTTTTAATAAAACAGATGTTAAAAAATGTTTTTTCCCCCAGAAATTACTTTAACATGCCACAAGAAAATAGTTTCAGAACAATATATTTGTTATAATTCTTGATTTATAAATTTAAAAAAATATTTTAGAAATTGTATATGCAGGCATCTGTTTTAAAATTAAGATATAAATAAAGATACTTTTGTACTTCCGTAAAAATTGCGTCATAGTTTTTAAAGTGATTTCAAGAACTGTTAATTATCATCTGAAAGAACAAATGAAGGTATAATAGTTTTACGAAACAATGAACATTGAAAATTAAAATGCAGTTTTCGGGACATTCCTAAATATTAGAGATATGTAATAAAGATTAGGATTTTAGTAAGAAACATGTGCATAAATTGTTTAAAATATGAAAAGTGGGTAAATTATTTTTAGCTGAATAATCCCTACCCTACTGTTCTAACAATAGCAGGTAACTAAATTTTACGATAGTCCATATGACGTGGAAAAATTTCTATCTAAATAGTCAAACCCAACGTAAAATAAGCTAAAATATTGACGTTGTACGAAAAGCACACGTACTACAATTTGCTTAACAATTTAGTTTTTTTTTTCTGAGAATTTACTCCAGCTTATTTTTCAAATATACTAGAATTTATTTATTTATCGTATGGAACTTGACACATTTACATTTAAATTTACATATATTTTGTATAAAACATAATACATATTTTATTTTTTATTAAGTAAACCGCGTCAACCATGAAAGGTTATAGGCGGATAGAGTTGGGCATAAAATCAGATGTTTGCTTATAACAACTAATTACAATTGAGAACTTAAGTCTATTTTTATATTAGATTGTACAATTTAGTTAGTTTTGGAAACTTAGTCACTTTATCACATTTACTATAGTTCAGAGCACCTTTTCAGATCACTTGGTAAATCACTTTGAAGTCGTTCCAGGTGATAGAGTGGGCAACTAACAGTAATGTGTTCGATTGTCAGAGGAATATCACAAACATAGCATAGTTTTTGTTATTCTTTCTTCATTAGGTACTGGTGGGTTAACCTGGTATGTCCTATTCTCAAGCGGTGTTGTATGACTTGATCTCGTCGTTTTTGTGGCATTATCCCTTTTGGTGACAAATTTGGGTTGATGCGTTGTAGTTTGTTGTCGTCAAGTTTTTTCCATCTTTCGAGCCATATTCTCATTGAAAATTCTTTGATGGTGTTTTGAATGTCGGAATGAGGAATTTCTAGGAGCTCTTTATCTGGTCTATTCGTATAGCAGGTTTCTTTAGCTTTCCGATCAGCTTTTTCATTACCTATTATGCCTACATGAGATAGAATCCAAACAAATTCTACCCTTTTATTCTTACTGTAAAGTTCTTCTAGATCAATTTTACATATATATTTACAAACGAGCATCTAATTTATTTATATATATATATATATATATATATATATATATATATATATATATATATATATATATATATATATATATACGAGGCGTGTTTTTTAAGTAAGTACCGTTTTGGAATTAAAAAAAGACGTGCAAAGATATGGCAATAATTTTATTTTTACATGAAAGCCTGTACCTTAATCTACTTTTCTACATAGTTTCCGTGAATATTGGAGCACTTGTCATAACGTGGCACCAGTTTTTGAATAACCTCTTGATAAAATTCTGCCGCCTGACTTGTTAACCACTGCATCACAAATGTTTTGACTTCGTTATCGTCTTGAAGACGCTGACCGCCCAGGTATTTCTTCAAGTGCTGGAACAAATGGTAGTCGCTGGGCGCCAGATCAGGGCTGTATGGAGGATGATCTAGAGTTTCCCATTTAAATGATTTGATGAGATCTTTGGTCTGATTAGCCACATGTGGACGGGCATTGTCATGCAGCAAAACGATACCCTTACTCAACTTGCCACGTCTTTTGTTCTGGATTGCACCATGCAGATTTTTCAATGTCTCACAATAAGACACTGCATTGATTGTCTCATAACGAGGCAGAAACTCCACTAGCAATACTCTTTTTCTGTTCCAAAAAACTGTGCACATGATTTTCCGGGCAGAAATTGTTTGCTTAAACTTCACTCTTTTGGGTGATGATGAATGTCGCCATTCCATCGATTGTTGTTTCGATTCTGGTGTAACGTAGGTTACCCACGTTTTGTCACCAGTAACAATTTGGTCTAAAAAATCTTCACCTTCACTGTGGTACCGCTCAAGGAAAGTCAATGAACTGCCTAAACGTTGGGTTTTGTGCAAATCCGTCAACATTTTTGGAACCCAACGTGAACACAATTTCCGGTAATTCAAGTTCTCGGTAACAATGCGATACAAAACACTACGAGAATACTGAGGAAAGCAGTCGGACAATGATGAAATTGTAAAGCGTCTGTTTTCTCTCACCTTTTCGTCCACTTTCTGCACCAAATTTTCATTAACGACCGAAGGACGCCCACTCCACTCTTCATCATGCACATTTGTGCGGCCATCATTAAATGCTCTCACCCATTTCCTTACCATTCCATCACTCATAATGTTTTGTCCGTAAACTTCAACGATCTCACGATGAATATCGATCGGTTTTACGCCTTTAGCCCGTACTTCACAATCAGCGTGACTCACGATTGTTGGAAGCATCTTAAACACTGGAGTAAACAAGTATACAATGAAGAATCACACTGTAATGGCGTCAGTGCGTAGACAAGAGATGTAGGTAACCAGCGCTCATGCGCGGAACGCCGACCGTAGCTCTGCGGTGGCGGAATCGCAAAACGGTACTTACTTAAAAAACATGCCTCGTATATATATATATTAATGTGATATCAAGAATTTTAATTTTAAAACTTTGCAAACAATTTATATAAAACATTACTAAAATTTTTGATTTATGATTTATATCACACCTTTCAATTTTGTTATTTTGTTATCTCAGGTTTTACTCGTGCTTCAATATCTATACTTTACAGCTGATGGGTTAGGTCCAAAGAATAACGAAATAAAACAACATAATATGATATGAAGATAATGTAATAAAATAAACTGATTAAAATACCTCCAAAAATTATTAGTATACAATGTTTATCAAACAAAATTCGTTCTACGTACGTGAACCTTCAATAATGCATGGATAATATAATATAATTACAATTTAAAATCCAGCTTATTATTCTACATAAACAAATCAAATAATATTCAGTGTCCTTCCTAAGGCAATTTTGATATATCGATTGTACCAAGAAAAATTTGTATGAATTATCCAATTTTCTCCACAGCTCCGTGTCCCCTCTAAGAACAAATTTGATCTCCTTCGACTATCGACAACTTATTCACACGTTACTAATATGATATAATATTATTTTACCCGAAATTCTCAAATTAAATATATTATGAATGTTTCTCCCGTTGAAACGCTTCCTCTGCATTGAGTTGTCCAATTCCTCGTTGTGTGCAAAATGAACTATCAGTTCTCAGCACCCTCCTATGTAATATTAAACAAGATATTGCAATTTAGTGTCTTTAATGCTCTCCTTCGAATGCACGTACCTTTCCAACCATTCACTTTAAGAATCTGGAACTAACTAACTCTCTCATCTCCTCTATCCATCCATCCAACCTCTCATTATACACACCCATCACCACTTTCCAAATTCTCGGCCAATCAGAAATTTGCATACCACTCCCCACATAAAATTAGAAATACCTACAAACTTTCCTAATTCATATTATTTCTACAAGGACACTTAATTTCTACGGGGTATTTACATATTCCGAAAACTATTTATTTATTAACTATTTTTATTGTCTTGTTCATGGCGCAAAACCGCATTACTGAACACTTTATGGCTTATGGGGAAAAACCATCGTTAACTTCTATTCATTGTACCCGCACTATTCACTTGTTATATTTATACAAAAGATTATTTATGACTAAGATTACCTTTGGTTAATTCCAGGCAGCTCGGAGTATTTTTATTTTCTATAATCTCTGAAATATTGATTTCATCGTACATTTAATATTTTTACTCTTCAATTTTGAATACCACAACAACTCCCCGCCATTTGATTCGCCGAAAAACTCTTTATCACTTTTTTTTATAAAATGAAAAAAGTTTTTTAAGGGTCAAGTTATTACAATATGTTATTGAAATTTACTCATGATATCGATAAATGTCGTGAATGTTACCAATCCTACCGCCTAATTCGCAACAACACTTTGATCCCATTTTAGGATCGTACAGCAAATTTTTCGATATGCACAGATAAAACAGGTATTTGAGATCCTTGTTTCTACAAGTTTTCTACATCAAAGCTTGATCTTAAATTCAAAAAAACAAATCTACTGGCTAGAACATAAGATTCTAATTCCACAATTTTTCGTTTTTGTTCTCCTAAAAGTTTTAACAATCTGTCAATTTTCATGTTTAAACTTTCTTCTATAAATGTAAATTTATTTAGGCGATCCATTAGTCTTTTGTTGTCATCAGTTTTCATTTCCAGCAACATCTGCAAATTTTTCTTTTCAAATTTTACAGCTTTCAACTCGGAAATTAATTCCGTTTCTCCATCTCGCATACTTCTTCTTCAAACACCTCCGTTTCAATTATATATTTTCCCTTTTCTTTTATTAAACCAGATTTTTCTTATTCTTCTTCGGCTGAGCTCATCTCTTCTTTTGCGGAATTCCCTATTCCTTTTTTTAATTTTTTTTTTGCTTTTTCTTCTTTCTCTGTCCTTGCTTCGTTGTCAAATTCATTTCCACCGTTTGTTCTTTGTCTAAATCATCATTTTTCCGATTCTCATCTTCCTTGTCCTTTTCCATGTTTTCTCCGCATATTATTTTTCTTTCATCCTCGTTTTGTTCACATGTGTTCACATGTTGTTTCATCCATTCTCGAGTCCAAGTAGTCGTTAAGTTGAACTCATTTTTCACAGCAGTCTGTGCTATTTTTATTGGCGGTCGTCTGGGGCGTCTGTACTCACTAGTGGTGAGTGTATGCACCATAGTTTGGGTGGTGGAATGTCGCTCAGTACTGGGAGCCATTGCGTAGGGGTGGATTTGATAATGTAGCATTTTTATTTTCTTTTGTATCTATTGAAATCACCTTGTATGTATTAAAACACGGAAAAATATTTTCAATGTATTTCCATTGCCTATCGTATATGTTAAAACACCGAAAAAGTATTTTCAATCCTTTTACATCGCTGGAGTTGATAATAAACACATTTTAAAGTTTGTTTGTATACCACAGATGCGTATTTCTTCGGTATTCTTTTGATCGAAATGCCGGTAAGGGATATTTTGCACGTCAAATAAACAGAAATATTCCCGTTTATATGCTTTGTTTATACCGAGTTGGGCGAATGATTTTTAAAGATTATCATTCTGCAATAGATCACCGAAGTGGTCACTTGTTTTAAGTCCGATTTTTTTTAAAATTATTTAAAATAAGACGCGGCGTGTGTAGCCTGAAGAAACCGGCAATTTTGTTTGTAAAAAAATTAATTGTACTCGAATGTAATGTGTCAATTTTTGTTAGAGTAATCACTGTTTTGTTTCGTGCTGTGTCTCATCTAAGCAACTTGTAAGACGGCGTTCCAAATAACTTTATAAATGTCCACGTGGTCCCAAGCAAAACCTTAAGTGTTCTAAAAGCCAAGCTTTAAAGATTTCATAATTTAGTGTCCAGCTTCCATACTCACTTTGTTTGTCCCTGGTTGTCATTCCAGATCCTTTTTGCAGTTTGTGAGACGCATTTGTTTGTTTTGCAGTGAGTTTTAAGTCCAGCTCCAACACCAGAACTTTTAAAGGAGATATAACATTCTTTAACTACTTTTTTTTGTTAAATTTTTTTAAAGTAAACATAGACATTTTCCATCAATAATTGCTTTCAAGTTAAAAATTGTAATAAGTAAAATTATAAATATTAGGGAGTGACTAATTGTCATATTAATTATTCTTTAAAGTTTTAAAGGGCGCAGAAGGACATCGTGGTTGAAGAAGATCAGACAGTTGGCAGGAATGACTGTCAGCTGTCAACAGAGTTGTATGGACCAACGTGATTACCAACATCCACAGAGGATAGGCACCAAAAGAAGAAGATAAAGTTTTAAAATTTAATATTTACATATGACAGTTAGCATTATTTTCTTGACAATTGGTACATACCTAATCATAAATTGAAAATTTGTTTTGTTTGTATTTAAAAAGGTTAACCTCTATATATAGTTGCATTTAAAAAGATATTTTTCATTAGTAATAATTTATTTCCGCTACAAAATGTCGCCCAATAATAATTTAAGTTCTTATAGTGTCTCCAACGTCTAGAGTTGTAAACCGATAGCAACATTGTAAATTTGTTTTTGTTATTTTGTATTTATTATTTATATTTGTAACTGTTTATGGTGAGACAATAATAAATATGTAATTTTTCTCCCTAAACCAAGAGTATTATTTCCTTTTAAAAGATTCTAATTTCTTTTTGTATTTTTTTAGGAAAAAAAAGCCTATCTTTCCATCCAGCAGGAAGATTCTTGTAGGCGGCGTCCATTTTAAATAGATTAGGAACCTTCTTGTGTTGTTTTGTCCAGGAGATCCATGTAAGTACCCCTTTTGATTCTCTTTTTGTAGTTACCCCATTCCAGTCCCCTTGTTATTCACTTATCTACGACCCAGCTCTCCAATCAAATCAAGAGTAGCCGTTGGCAAACGTTCGGCTTTGTTTTGCTTACCCTATCCTCAGCCAATAATTTCTGACCCCAGTTTTCAACCCCCTATAAGTAATAACCTATGTGGTAAGCAATATAACCGTTACAATAACACCAGCAATCATTCTCATTGTATTGTTCAATTGGGCATCTACTTTGTGTACATGTGGGCTGTTAAGCTAGGCTGAAGAGCAGTATTCCGCGGTTGAGAAGACAAAACCCAAGGCAGATGATCGTAAGGTGGAAGCCGATGCTCCCCATGTTGTGCCGCACAGCTTTTGGATGATGTTGTTTTTAGTTTTACCGCTGTTTTTGACAGATGTTCTTTAATAGATAAGGGTATGTCAAGAGTCACTTTAAGGTACTTTGGTGTTTTATTGTAGGCGAGTGTGGTGTTTTCGAATTGGATGTTGAGTGTTCTTCCTGAAAGCTTGTTATTTAGGTGACAACTGAAAACCTCTGTTTTGGTAGCATTTGGTTGAAGACTCCATTTACGGAAATAGTTTCCCACTGTGTGTAAGTCCGCCGTGAGGATTTCTTCTGTTTGTTTAAATGCCTTACACCTTATTGCAAGAACCCAGTCATCGGAGTAACCAAACTTCCTTGATCTGGTTTCTGGTATATCAGCGATGTACAGGTTAAAGAGAAGAGGTATTACTAGGTAATAATAACGAATGACAAACATTATTCTGTTATAACGGTTTTTTATTATCAAAGCAGCAACTTTTCATTTTTTAATTTTGGAATTATGCCATATATTTTTATAAATAAACAATTTTTTCGCATACATTGTTTGTATTATTTATATGTAATGTTCCTCCTGAAATACATACCCAATCTTTAAGTGACATTTCCAA
Source organism: Diabrotica undecimpunctata (assembly GCF_040954645.1). NCBI lineage: Eukaryota > Metazoa > Arthropoda > Insecta > Coleoptera > Chrysomelidae > Diabrotica > Diabrotica undecimpunctata. Next base: position 131,773,842 of record NC_092803.1, read on the forward strand.
AAATGTGTCTTTTTTTCTATAAAATAGGCGCGGTTCGAATTTTTTGCACCTGAATTTATATGATATTCAATATCTGTCTTATGCAATTAATAAATCATAAATTTAAATTGTTTGTTTTGGCGGATCAAATTAAATTGAATTAACTAAGCGTCATTTAAAAAAATGTAATTAAAAAAATAATTATCATTTTCGATAGTATTTGCAGTTCCGCATTTGTAAGATGTCAGAACGTTTATGAAAATTGCAAACACGATCAAGCGCAAAGTATACATAGTAGTCGAGAAACACCTTTACAACTTTTTATTTAATTACGATCATATTTCCTTTCAGTTTAATCGACATGCAACTGTTTTCAGAAAGAAAAACTCTTTCAGACCGATGCTGATGTTGGAAATGATCTATTACAGCAGGCACGCAATTCAGTCCATGCTTATACACAGTTGTGTAGGAACATAAAATGGTGTAATTTATGGGCCAAGAAAAAGTAAGATAATGGTGTACATGAGCAACTGAAAATCAGACAAGTTATCAGGCAAGGATACTCCCAGATTTAGATATATATGTATCTATAATTATAGATTTAAAATTTCTTAATAACACACAAAAAAAGAAAATCAACAAATTTAAAGTAAAAATAAAATATAATATTATAATATACACGGAATAGCTATTATTTCGGAACAATATTTATTTACCGAGATGCGTTACCGGTGAGGGAATATTATTCCAACAAAATATTAGCCATTATTGCGAGTAATATACTTTACTTTATCTACGAATAATTTATTAATTTGAGATTTTTAATGAATAAGTAAGATCATAAGATGTATATATACAGACTTGGGTACAAAGAGTTACTAATGTTGAGGTACTTCGTCGCATGTGTAAACAAAAAGAATTACTAAGAATAATCAAAGAGAGGAAAATGCAATACTTGGGTCATGTATTGAGAGGCGAAAGATACGAATAACTTCAAGTTATACTGGAAGGAAAAGTACAGGACAAAAGATCAGTAGGAAGACGCCAGAACTCGTGGCTGAAAGACCTGAGGAGATGGTTCGACCGCTCATCTGCAGAAATTTTTCGCGCAGCAGTTTCCAAAACTACAATTGCCTTTGGATCGCCAACCTTCGAAAGGAGACGACGCCATGAGAAGAAGAATGAATAAGTTTAATTGTCAATACGATTAAAATTAATATTATCACATCTAGTGTTACTATCTTTACAAAAAATTATCTACCCAATATTGATATTATAAATGTAAATGGTACCTTATATCCAGTATCAAATAAAGTAACTTATCTTGGAATTATTCTTGACAAGAAGCTTAGGTGGAAATCACTTATACAAAGTGTAGAACCAAAATGTTTAAAAGGTATAATTTTTTTTTATAAAGAGAATCTGGTGAGGAGCAGGTCCACAATCGTGTTTAACTTTTTACAAAGCCTTTATTAGGTCCATCTTGGATTACGGATGTACGTTATATGGATCAGCCAGTCCTTGCACCCTAAAACGATTGAAAATAATTCAAAATATTTCTTTAAGACTTTATTTGGGTATATTGTGTTTAACGCCTGTGGAAACATTTCGGATTAAAGCACTAGTACTACCATTATTTTTACGGTGGGAATCGTTGTCTTTTTTTTTGAAAACCGTACTCTGATAGATAAAATAGCCTTAAAATTAACCACAATTTAACTAACACGTACTGGTCAAAAAACCAACTGGTTGAAACTGGTTTCAACCATTATGTATGGCTTTTAGAAATACATGTATTCATAATAGTGATTTAAAAAGACCTATTTCAGTCAAAAAATATAAACTATTTGCCATATTGGAGCCACTAGACATTATACAAATATTAGGGAAATAGGAGTACAATGAAAATATCTGGAAAAACATTAACGGGCAGGGAAAGACGAGTACATCAGATTTACATGCAAAGGCACATCAAAACATAAACGACTAGGAATTGAGTAAAAAATAAGAGTGGAAATGCTATATTAGCACCATGGAAGATAGAAGACTAATGGAGGTAATACGAGGAGAACCTGTACGGTGAACAGTAAAAATTTTAAGACGTCAGGAGATAAAATGGTGTCTTACCTAATTAAACCAAATAAATAAGTGGCAACCAGCTACTTACTTAAGAAAAAAAAAGCAGAACAAGCTCAACTTTGTAGTAATTTGTCTTTAAGATATTCATAAAACTACTTGTTGATACCTTTATTTTCTAAGCGTCTTAAAAGACCACACTGTAGTCGTGTGATTTATATAATTTTATTAGCTTTATGATAATGATATTAGGGTCTATTTATAAACTAAAATAGCTGACAATCGAATTGTAAAAGAACGCATTGCGCCTTCGCAGTTTGAGGGTGGATGTCAGGATATAATTTTAAATAACTGGCTGGCAAATTAGATGTCTGAGGCATTAATTGTGTAGTTTACCTTCCGTAGTACCAAGCGGTGTTAGGTATTTTTGAATGGAAACAGGCCTGCGGGAATTTACCATGAGTTTGCTATTATTGAATAATGGATTTTAATAGAATTTTACAAGGTGATGGTAAAAGAGAGTCAAAACAAATTGTATGTTCACCGACATTCATGCAAACAGCAAATCCGTACAAAAATATAATAAGTAAATAAAGAAAAAATCAATTTCATTAAATTAATTTTACGAAAGATTAGCAGTTTCTCGATGTACTACACACTTCTTCTTAACCCATTAACTTCCAGCATTGAAAAACAGAATTTTTTTAAATTTTTTTATTGAAACTACTTAAAAATAACTCAACTAATACATTATTATGATTTAAAATAGAAAATTAACAATAACATGGAAAAAATTATATAGTATTGTTATACGTAAAACATTTTTTGTATAAAATCATTCAAAACTTTCGCATAAATATATAATACTAGTAACTTTGCCCGTCGGGGAATCCAATGAACTGTCATCTACAGTCAGTCATTAAATTTAAAAAAAAAACTTTTTTCATATAATCCAAGTAAATATAAAGTATGATCTGGTGCAGTTCTGACCTGACATCATGTTTTTTACTATACCCTCTATATATATATATATATATATATATATATATATATATATATATATATATATATATATATATATATATAAGAAAAAAGAAGTACTTGTGACTCGTTTGGAACAAATATATAACTGTTTTGGATGGGTTGGAGTCAATAAAACGGCTATTGGTTAACTATTTTTTTTTTATTCTCGAGCTTTCAATTGTGTTTACAATTATTATCAAGAGCTAAAAAAGACAAAATACTTACAAGGTTGAACTAAAAAGAAAAAACAATTTTTGTTAACTTACCAAATAAAAATTAGTTTAGTAAGTAAAAATTACTGCTAATACATCTTCAAAATATTTAGTATAAAAATGCTTTAATCCAATAAATGTTTCTCCGAAAATTTTTATAATTTTGAAAACATTTTTTTTAATACAAAAATAAATGAATTTATAAATAAGTTCAAATAGCAACCAATTACAAATAGCCTCAATGTCATAAATGCCAACATAAAATTTTTATTTTTGACAATTATATTGCCAAAAGTAAAATTTCGTTTAAACATTATTTTTTGTTTAGTAACAAAAAGAAGAAGATTTATTCACCGAGGGTAAGATGTCTGAAAGAATGTAACAGATATATGGAAAATTAAATATTACATTTTACAAGTTTTATATATAAATCATAAAGAAAGAATATAATTATAAATTTTGCTTAAATTTTGAATTTCTGATCTTTTGTTTAAATTATTATCACTTTTGCTAATACAAACCATTTCCAAAAAAGTCCTTTTAAATTTATTACTTTCACTACATAAAATTTTAATGTTATCAAAATCTTATCTTATATATATATATATATATATATAAATATATATATATATATATATATATATATATATATATATATATATATATCTTTTATCAATTATTTTTGTACTAAAAAAATGTTTTCAAAATTATAAAAATTTTCGGAGAAACATTTATTGGATTAAAGCATTTTTATATTAAATATTTTGAAGATGTATTAGCAGTAATTTTTACTTACTAAACTAATTTTTATTTGGTAAGTTAACAAAAATTGTTTTTTCTTTTTAGTTCAACCTTGTAAGTATTTTGTCTTTTTTAGCTCTTGATAATAATTGTAAACACAATTGAAAGCTCGAGAATAAAAAAATAGTTAACCAATAGCCCTTTTATTGACTCCAACCCATCCAAAACAGTTATATATATATATATATATATATATATATATATATATATATATATATACTAAACCTAGAGCTAAGATTGATACTATTATGAAAATTAATATTAAACTCACCAGTCTTCCGGGATGAACCACGTCGATATCCATTGGGCCGAGCTTTCGACATCCTCTCTGATGTCTTCTTCAGGGCTTCCGAGGTCTCAGTCTCCCGAGCCCCCAGATACTACTATACTCACTAGTCACTTCTAGTTCACTCACTAGTTCACTATTGTAGTGACCTCGGAAGCCCATCAGAGAGGATGTCGAAAGCTCGGCCCAATGAATATCGACGCGGTTCAACCCGGAAGACTGGCGAGTTTAATATTAATTTTCATAATAGTAATAATCTTAGCTCTAGGTTTAATTGTACTATTATATTTGCTTTATTATTTAATAAAACAAATTTACCATATATTTACCTTATGCTTTATATATAAAGCAACTATGTCTATTAGCTTCCGTAGTGTCATGTGATATGTCGTATGTCGCTATACGTTCATTAATATCGAAGACGATGTATTCGTACCCTTTTGGTAGTCTCTTTGTTTGTTTTTCTACCTGAATATATTCGTTATATCCTCCCCTTTTATTTGCTATTTCGCATGTTAGGATTCGTTCAGTTGTTTATTTTTAACTCAGCCTGAGGCCTTCTGTAAGTCAATAAATCAAAATTTGCCTTTTGGTTAAATTTTTTTTATCCATAGTGCCCTATGATATCTCGTATGTAACTATACGTTCATTAATAATGAAGACACTGAGTAGTGCTCTTTTGGTAGTCGCCTTGCTGTTTTTTTTTATCTTAATATATTCGTGATACCCTTCCCGTATTGGAACGTATCACACGTTCCAATCGGACCAATACCAATGGAGATATGATGTAATACTCTCTTAGCAATACCGCATTGTGTGTTTTTTCTGTCTCAACATATTCGCTACCCCCTCTCCTTTCCAATGATGTATCATACGTCACAATCCGACAAACTATTCTACGCCTACCACAAAATACTTAAAAAATGTGCAGAGTGAACCTTAGCATTTTCTCATGGGATTTTACATGGAAAATGAAGCAAAAACGGTATAGCAGCGTTTTTACATTTTATTTAATTTTACTCAATTGTATTTAATTGTTGCCATAACGGCATTAGAGTATGCCTTTAAGATGGTCAATTAGGACCACAGAGAAGTAACAATAGAAGGCGAAAAACTTAACCATCGTTTCGCAGATGACATTGTCCTTATCACAGATGATTTAAGAGAAGCCATAGATATCTTAAATGAATTGGACTTTGCATGTTCAAAGGTGGGCCTCAGAATAAACTTGTGCAAAACTAAGTTTATGGCAATATGGTCCCCAATAACCATTTAACTATTCTAAACAAATTGGTAGAACTGGTGGAGAAATATACGTATTTGGGTCACGAAATAAAAATCAGCAGGGATAACCAAACATGCGAAATCCAAAAACGAATTATTTTAGCCTGGGCAGCCTTTGGAAAACTGCGAGACACACTTAGGACCAACATACCAATTAGCCTCAAAAGAAAAGTATTTGACCAATGCGAATTACCGGTCATGACCTATGGGGCGGAAACCATGACTAACCAAGACTGCGGCTTCGAAATTAAGAGTGGCACAGAGACGAATGTATCGATCTATGCTGAGAGTGACACTGCGGGACCGAATAAGAAGCGACGATCTGCGAAGAAGGACGAGTATTGCTGATGTTGTGGAACGCATTCTTCTTCAGCCTTTAGTAATCCAACTTTGTATACAGGCCTCCCCGAAATCAATCCAGTGTCTTCTATTTTGCGCCACTTGCTTCCAGTTGTGTCCTCCGATCTTCTTAATATCATCATGTGGAACGCATGCGGAACTTAAATGGAATTGGGCAGGCCATGTAGCAAGAATGCATGACTCACGATGGACGAGCAAAATTACACATTGGAGGCCAAGAGCAGACAAACGTAGTAGAGGAAGACCACCTATACGTTGAGCTGAGGATATCAGGCGTATCACGGAAAATTGGCAACAAAGAGCACAAAATCGCAAAGAATTGAGGAGTTTAAGGGAGGTCTATGTCCAGCAGTAGACGTGATAAATAAAAGCTGGATGATGATGATGATGATGATGATGATGATGATGATGATGATGATGATGATGATGATGATGATGATGATGATGATGATGATGATGATGATGATGATGATGATGATGATGATGATGATGATGATGATGATGATGATGATGATGATGATGATGATGATGATGATGATGATGATGATGATGATGATGATGATGATGATGATGATGATGATGATGATGATGATGATGATGATGATGATGATGATGATGATGATGATGATGATGATGATGATGATGATGATGATGATGATGATGATGATGATGATGATGATGATGATGATGATGATGATGATGATGATGATGATGATGATGATGATGATGATGATGATGATGATGATGATGATGATGATGATGATGATGATGATGATGATGATGATGATGATGATGATGATGATGATGATGATGATGATGATGATGATGATGATGATGATGATGATGATGATGATGATGATGATGATGATGATGATGATGATGATGATGATGATGATGATGATGATGATGATGATGATGATGATGATGATGATGATGATGATGATGATGATGATGATGATGATGATGATGATGATGATGATGATGATGATGATGATGATGATGATGATGATGATGATGATGATGATGATGATGATGATGATGATGATGATGATGATGATGATGATGATGATGATGATGATGATGATGATGATGATGATGATGATGATGATGATGATGATGATGATGATGATGATGATGATGATGATGATGATGATGATGATGATGATGATGATGATGATGATGATGATGATGATGATGATGATGATGATGATGATGATGATGATGATGATGATGATGATGATGATGATGATGATGATGATGATGATGATGATGATGATGATGATGATGATGATGATGATGATGATGATGATGATGATGATGATGATGATGATGATGATGATGATGATGATGATGATGATGATGATGATGATGATGATGATGATGATGATGATGATGATGATGATGATGATGATGATGATGATGATGATGATGATGATGATGATGATGATGATGATGATGATGATGATGATGATGATGATGATGATGATGATGATGATGATGATGATGATGATGATGATGATGATGATGATGATGATGATGATGATGATGATGATGATGATGATGATGATGATGATGATGATGATGATGATGATGATGATGATGATGATGATGATGATGATGATGATGATGATGATGATGATGATGATGATGATGATGATGATGATGATGATGATGATGATGATGATGATGATGATGATGATGATGATGATGATGATGATGATGATGATGATGATGATGATGATGATGATGATGATGATGATGATGATGATGATGATGATGATGATGATGATGATGATGATGATGATGATGATGATGATGATGATGATGATGATGATGATGATGATGATGATGATGATGATGATGATGATGATGATGATGATGATGATGATGATGATGATGATGATGATGATGATGATGATGATGATGATGATGATGATGATGATGATGATGATGATGATGATGATGATGATGATGATGATGATGATGATGATGATGATGATGATGATGATGATGATGATGATGATGATGATGATGATGATGATGATGATGATGATGATGATGATGATGATGATGATGATGATGATGATGATGATGATGATGATGATGATGATGATGATGATGATGATGATGATGATGATGATGATGATGATGATGATGATGATGATGATGATGATGATGATGATGATGATGATGATGATGATGATGATGATGATGATGATGATGATGATGATGATGATGATGATGATGATGATGATGATGATGATGATGATGATGATGATGATGATGATGATGATGATGATGATGATGATGATGATGATGATGATGATGATGATGATGATGATGATGATGATGATGATGATGATGATGATGATGATGATGATGATGATGATGATGATGATGATGATGATGATGATGATGATGATGATGATGATGATGATGATGATGATGATGATGATGATGATGATGATGATGATGATGATGATGATGATGATGATGATGATGATGATGATGATGATGATGATGATGATGATGATGATGATGATGATGATGATGATGATGATGATGATGATGATGATGATGATGATGATGATGATGATGATGATGATGATGATGATGATGATGATGATGATGATGATGATGATGATGATGATGATGATGATGATGATGATGATGATGATGATGATGATGATGATGATGATGATGATGATGATGATGATGATGATGATGATGATGATGATGATGATGATGATGATGATGATGATGATGATGATGATGATGATGATGATGATGATGATGATGATGATGATGATGATGATGATGATGATGATGATGATGATGATGATGATGATGATGATGATGATGATGATGATGATGATTTAATTTTATTTAATTCTGTTTACCTTTATTTAATTTTATTTAGTTTTAAATTTATTTTATTTTGGTAAAGCGTTGACGTTTGCAAAAGTCATTTTATTTTTATAGTAAGTGTATTACCTGTTGACATTATAATAAATATATATTATACGTCATTGATCTTACCTTACAATAATGACAGTAGCAACTATTGTTAGCAATTTTGCGAAAAAATTAATTACTGTGAAGTAGTAAAATTTCTGATTAACAATATTTGAATCATAAATTTGTAGAATAAATTAGCAATAAATCAACTGTATTGTTTCAAGAACAAAATCTGATTAAAATGTCAGGTGTTGGTAGTTCAGCTTTCTTTCCTATGTGGCGTCGTTACCTTACTGGACAAACAGTGTGACTTCATAGTGTCATCATAGCCTTTTATATAGATAGATGACCTACATTTCTTTCGTGCACTTATATTGTGCCTTCTAAATGACCAGTGTTGTCAAATATTACATCGTCAGGTAAACTATCCTCTAAGGAAAGTTCATAACACGAATCAACAGCCCTTCTCCGTTCATAGTTCCAGCACAACGTTTAAATTTCATAAGTGATGCTGCCAGAAGTGATCGAAATTGTAATTATGACATTTTACTATCATTTGCTATATTGTAAATCTTCCAGCCATTTACGACTGTGCTACCAATAAGATTGATAAATAGAGGCCACCACCATTTCTTCCCCCTTATTCTGATATGGTAATTAGCAATACCGTTATTGTATAGCTATAGTATGGTATGGTACAAATCCATACCACCCATAAACAAAAAGTATTCAGCTACTACGTTAGGCTGAGATACGAGAATATTTTTGTGTTTTTTTCGACAGTATCGTTTTATTTAAACAAGAGATAGTAAAGTGCACGATACACAAATACCGGTATGCTACTGCGCACGCTAGCTCTATCTCTCTCGCTCTGTGTGACGTCACGTGCGAAGCAAAGTTTCTATTGGAACACTAACGTTTGCCCTGTAAGTCGGTTAATATCAAATATATAGGCAATCAAATATATATACGCATGCATATTTGGCACTTCATATTATAAGATGTGCAGTTTACTATGTTTTTATTTTTTCTTGGGTATAGGTTTTCTGATTATTGAAAAATAAAAAAACTTTTTCGTGTGTATATTCATATTAATGTAGGAATATAATAATGTCTTTTCAATTAATAAGCATAAAGATGAATTCTATTTTATACATATTTCGATGGTCGGATTCATTACTGGAATATTTCCAAAATCGTGTATTTTGAGCAAAGTATGTATACTGGTTAAATATTAAAGATACTTTCTGAATCACTTAATTAACATTTAAAATTAGAGAAAATTGTTTTAAATTAATGTGTTACAAAATATTTTCGAAACTTTGACTTGCAATTTCCAACATTAGCTTAATTTACAATGTTTCAGTAATGAATCCAGCCGACAATTCATAATAAAGATTTATTGAATATTTTATACTACATTATTAAAATTTATTTCTTAAAGTTAACAAACTTTGACATATTTTTGTCGAGTTTTCTTCAATAGTCACCGAAATTAATCTATCCGTTCATTTATCTTAATCTTATATATGTGCGTGTCCTATTGAGACATAGGAGTACCTCAAATAGTATCGTGGTATTCTCAAGCTGAGCTATAGTTTTCTGTGCCAGCTGTTGAAAGATTTTGAGTTTTTTTGATAAAGAGTTTTCATGGATTGTACAAAACAATGATTCCATTTTTACTGTAGCTTCTCACAATTCTTTGTTTGGGTACAAAAAAAACCTCTAGAGACTGTCTGTATCTGGTTCCATATATGTTTTTATGAGTTTTTGTAGGATTTCCTAAACTATATTTATGTTTGAATGTGTATGCAACAAAACCAGCAACGTACTTCAAAGTGTCCCGATGAATTTTTTTTTTTCACATCATAATTGTCTGCGACTTTCAAAACGTCATCGTCAATTATATGATCCTCCTCTAAGTAGTGAGCTTCTACAAATGTATCTTGAAGTATTTCGTCCTCTTCAGACTGAGATTCTTTCGAACCTTCAGTTTTTTCTACCAAATTAGACAGCATTTTTTGTGTCAAGCAAATATCTTCTGACGCCGAAATATCGCTTGGCAATTGAGAACTTTCTATTGAGCTGTTACTTACGCAGGATTTACCAGTTTCAATAGTATTGCGACATTCTGTGAAGATCTCTGCCGAATGTTTTGCTAAAATATACCACCTTAATCTATACTTAAAATCTATTGGCGAAGGATGATCATTTGTACCAACCATTTCTCGAATATAAAAGTTCTTTCTAATTCTAATCTTATAAATTCTTTTTCTAATGTTAGAAATAATGCTCTAGAATCAGATCCAACTAGAATGTGAAAAAAAAATAACTTAAGCCCTTTTGGAATCCACCTCTTCAAATATGTTGTGTCATAGAAAGTGATAATAAAATAACTTCATACAGACGCTACGGCGCCATCTTAGAATAAAAGTAAAAAGAAGAAATTTAGAAATTTCCACTTGTTCGAAACCAAAATTCGGATTATTGCCTAAATCTGTGTCTTCTACAATTTTTAAAGCAAACAGACGATGAATGGACCGGAATGGGCAATCTAAAATTGCATTCCACGACAATGTCTTTTCTTTACCTTTATTTATTTTATTTACTCGTATATTTTGAGTATAAGAAACCAGTTCACGAAAGGTTCTTGCCTATTTGAATCAATATGTCGTGGAATGCAATTTTAGATTCCCCATATCGATCCATTTATCATCTATTTGCTTTGAAAATTGTAGAAGGCGCAGATTTAGGCAATACTTTGAATTTTGGTTTCATGCAAGTAGACATCTTCGGATTCCTACTTTTTGTTTTTATATTTTATATTGATGAGATAAGTGTTTCTGCTGGCTTGGAAAGAGATAAAGCTCCGATCCTTCTATTGGATTTGCAAGTCTTTCATGGTCTAAATGTCTTTCCTGTGCATTATTTGTTTCACTATATAGTTGTCCAAATCTCCAAATCTAGCTTTTAACCCCTTTTGAAAATTCTAACCCAACAGCAATACTTTATTTCAGAATATTTTTCTTTAACTATTCATATTTTTATTGAGCTTTTAGTACTTTTTTTATTGTTTATTTTAGCAAAATACATGCGGAAGTAACGTACTAACAGTTCAATTAATTTACTATTTTTACTGGAAATAAGCTCCAATTTTAACTTTAAAATAAGTTTATTTTTACGTTTCGATTTCCACTTCGGAAATTGTTCTCAAAATAATTTGTATCTAGAGAACAATTTTCGAAGTGAAAATCGAAACGTAAAAATGAACTTATTTTAAAGTAAAATTGTGGCTGATACCCAGTAAAAATAGCAAATTTTGTTAACATGCCACAAGAAAATAGCTTCAGACCAATATTAACAGTAATGTTCACTCGTTTAAAAAAATAGAGATATTTGTTTTGTAGATTATTCCTAGACTTTGTTAATGTGTGTAGTTTTAAAAGCATATTTAACCTACCGAAACTAAATACTTGCTCAAACTATAAGAAAAATATTATTTTATCAGCTGGCAGCAAGGGCGCGATCTTCCCACTCGAACCCAACAACTCACATTACGCGGCGAATCTGATAAAAAATACGGAAAGGTCGACATAATAACCCAGACTGCCGACATTATTCATTTTCAAAGTTGTAATATTTTCCCCGGGCGATAACTGACCTTACTCATCCATATCCTTGAAGTTTTCCAACTTCCAAGACATTTGAACTTTACGAATGAACCCTCGGAAAAGGTTATTTTGACAATTCCATGTTATGTAATATTTCATTGATACTACTAGAAGTTACGCTTCCCTGATGGGTCTTTATCTTTGCCACGAAAAGTAAAACAACAAATCCGCTTGTTGAAATAAGAGCTATATGATTTGGAAAGTATTTTATAAAACATAGTATTTGATCCGGCATGGTGTTTCTACAATTTTAGTTTCACTTTATTAAATACGAGTAGATATTCAAATTTAAGTGATCACGACTATACAACGTTACCTAGTATTCAGAATAATAATATTTATCAAGAGCTATTAAAGGCATTTACGGCGATAGACGGAAAAAATTCGTTATTAGTAATATTATAATAATAGTCCGATCGTCAGAGATTTGATTTCTAAAAACGAGATACACGAGCTGAATTTTGCTGAGAATGTCAATTTTGGGACTTCATAAAAAGATGCAAAAAACTTTATCACTCCTACCCACGAACTTCCCCCTAAAATCCCCCTCGTAGAGGGGAAAACGGAAAACATCGATTTGCCAAGAATTTGTAGACCGTCGAAAAAAATATTTTAAACTTTATTTATTAGCACTTTTAGCGTAGAATACAGCCTTCTCTCAGAAACAAACCTTAAAGCGATCGGCGATTTTGAATGTCAATACAAAAATTTGTATCAACTGTATGTAAAATACCAGAGATGTGTAAGAGAGGGGATATGACACAAACGATATTTCTATATTTACTAAATGACGACAAACGAAGAAATAAATATTGGGGAGGAAGACGTAAAGGAAGCATTAAGAAAATTAAAAAATACAAAATCACCAGGAGGGAACAGAATATTGAACGAACTCCTAAAGTACGGAGGACCAGATTTGACCAAACAACTATTAAGACTAATCCAAAAAATAATAGGACAAAACAGAATTCCTCAAGAATGGAGATCAAGCATCCTAATACGTCTCTTCAAAAAGGGAGACAAATCGGACCCGGAAAATTACAGAGGAATTTATTTAATAAACACAACACTAAAATTAACAACCAAAGTGATAACAAAGAAACTGAATAAAATTATAACACTAGCAGAAGAACAAAAAGGTTTTAGGTTCGGAAGATCATGCACCGACGCTATATTTATAATGAAGCAAGTGCATCAGAAATCATTAGAATACAGCAAACTGGCATATCTATCTATGTTTCGTGGACCTTAAGAAGGCATTTAACCGGGTCAAATTAAAAGACGTTATCCACTTATTGTACGCAAGAGAGATACCTCTAGGAATAATCAAAACGATCGAAAATATCTACCAAAACAACACAATAAAAGTAAAAGTAGAAGAAGAACTAAACCACCCTATTGAAGCTGGCAATGGAATAAGACAGGGAGATTCCCTGAGTCCTCCATTGTTCAACCTGAATATGGATGAAATAATAAAAAAAATTAGAACTAAAAAAGGATACTAAGTGGGAGAAAAACAACTTAAAATAATCTGCTATGCAGACAACACAATACTACTCTCTCAAAGTGAAGATGATTTACAACGTATGCTGCACCAATTTAATATAACCACCAGAAAATTTAACATGTTAATTTCCCCAAAAAAGACAAAATGCATGGTTACAACAGCAAATTTAAGATGTAAATTGGAGCTGGAAGGTCAGATAATAGAACAAGTGATATAGTTTAAATATCTAGGCATCACATTATCTAGCTACGAAAAGCTCGAAACTGAAGTGAAAGATCAAGTGAATAGAGCAAACAGAGCCGCAGGCTGCCTAAATGAAACAATATGGAGAAATAAAAATGTCGGCAAAGAAACGAAAGGCAGAATTTACAAAACAGTCATCAGACCAATAATGACATACGGGGCAGAAACAAGACCTGACACAGAGGACAAAAATGATGTTAGAAACAGCAGAGATGAAAACACTTAAAAATGAAAAATTAATGGTAAGACAGTATGGGACAGAGCTAGAAGTACAGATATATGATGTAGATGCAAGGTGGAGAACACCAAGAACTGGGTAAGAAATAGAAGAGTAGAATGGAACAATCATATAAGCCGAATGACAACAAATAGAGTAGTAAAGACGGCAAGAGACGGTTCTCCAATAGGAAGACGATCAGTAGGAAAACCACGAAAACGATGGAACGACAACTTACAGGAGGAAACGACGGAGGCACATTGAAAAACAGACAGAGTCATGTCTATATAAAAAGAAGAAGAATATAATTAAGCTATATTGGCAATGCTTTGAATTTGGGTTTCCTCTTCACTTAGATATCATTTATTTCTTCTTGTACTATGTGTGTCGTAGTAGTTTATTTTTAAGCTAGTTCAAATTAATGATGGCATGTTTGGTTTTCTTATTTTATTTGCCCTACCTTTTATCATAGAGACTACCGGATTAAGATCGGAACCAAATCAGCTCCAGGCTTAGTTTTATTACATTTAGGTATCTTTTTGTCACTATGATATAGTCTGTTTGTTTTTTATTATTTTTTCTTTTGAATATTGAGGCGATTTCTTCGTATATAGTCGATTGGGTAAATTTTAAAAAGCTGTTTGTTTTAACTAAATATTTAGTTGAACAAAACTGAAGTAAACGATATCCTCTTTGACGTTTAAATCTCCCATTACTATTTTAATGTGTTTTTTTCTGTTATCTTCACCAATTCTTCCAAGCTTTTATAACATTGTTTTATTTCATCATCGTATTTGTCGGCTGTAGGAGCGTATATTTGTATAATTTTTATTTTGCGTCTTCTCCTTCAGTGGTACTAATGTCATGCGCTCTGAGAAGTGTAAAGTTTATTACAGCATCTTTCCATTGTTTTTTAAGATAATCATTTCAACTCCATATAGATAGGCTGCGCTGTCATTACTGGCATAATAGAATATATTATTATTCTTTGTTGGACATTTTCTATTTCCTGGGCATGTTTGTCACTCAAACCTAATATATCTTGTAGCAATTAAACTCCAACTAACGTTGGAGGCAATTGTTTGGACTTCGACTAGCTCAGTCCCTCAGGCGTAGGAACGTATTATCTTAATTGTAAATCTGAAGAAAGAGTTTGGCTGGGACAAATAAAACGTGATAGTAACTAATAATATTTATTATATTTTAAAAATTAAATTAAATGTGAAAATAATACTTATGGCTTCAAGTAGTTGATAGGAAAGCTTGTTGATGGCGTCAGATCCTGGTTGGATTGGTTGTAGCTGTATGAGTGGATTGTAAGTTGATGGAGACGCCGGGTATCGAAGCGGTTCTAGTATCAGGCAGCTATTGAGTTTTCCATGGTACCTGTTATGCTGCTACAGTTTTTATTCCATGTGTGGTGAACCACGAGGCTCATGAAGTTCCTCCCATGTGGTTAGGATATGTCCCACCAAAAGATGGACACGAAAAAATCGATAAGGACGATAAACTAAAATGAGAAAACTGGTGTTAGTGACTGCATAAAATTTCAAATATTTCCTTGCCAGAAGATTAACAAATATATAAAAATGCAGATGGCAAGCATTAAATTAATTTAATAATTATTAAATAAATTAGTTCAATTACATTAACGACTCTAGCTGCATATAGGATTAGTATATTGAAAAAGGCATATAACTTTTATATAAAAACGAAGTCAAAAAACTAGTCATAAGAAAGATATAAAAAATTATCAACTACAAATATGAAAGGATATAAATGAATTTACGAGCAGAAATTTGCTATAGATAACAAATGAGCAAAAAATATTCTCAAAAAATATTTTTAACATCATCAAAGTTTTAAATCTTTTGGCTGTAGTAATGCTATGTTTAACTAATATTGTTTCATCGTACATTGACATTTTGTTTTCGACACCGATGGGTATCTTGTCAATCAGTTGCCAGCTGAAGTCCGTTTGAAGAGGTTTACTCTCCGGACGCTGGAACTCACTTAAAGCATGGGTGTATGTTACCTGAAGTAAAATTTAATTAAAATATTAAACATCAAATAATAATAATAACATTATGTACAATCTTTGGTAACTTTATATATTTTAAAGGGTTTTTACCCTAATATTTTGGTGGCTCAGGCATATGAACCTGTAAGTATAACCATTTTGCTTTTTTAACCTTAGTCAAAATTTTAAACCACGTTTGCTTTAATTAAATGGTTTATACTTATTTTAGGTATTTTTAACCTGATGATGGGACTGTTGTTCCGAAAACGTTCGTGTTTTTGATGTAGCCCTTTTAAGGGTTTTTTAAATATATACCCATTTACAAAGATTTAACCTCTTTTTTTTTAATATTCCCTTCCAAAGAAGCAAAAACTGACATGACAGAACGGAGTTGCCAACTGACAAATATGTTTTGTCACTTGGAGTAGGCATAAACATTATAGACATTTTACATGTCTATGGTACAGAATAGAACGGAGTATAGAATTGAAACAAGTGGAATTAAAATTGAAAAATAAAGATGGATATTTTAGTTGATAGAAGAGTTGAGCGCCATCTATTTTTAGAATAAAAATAGTGAAATAAAACAGAAACTTAAAAAATGAATAAAATTAATTGGAATTGCAATAAAATAATTATTTGAAGAAAATAACAAACAAGTGACGTTTATACTGTACAATCTATACCCAATCTGTCCATTTCTAATACAGCGTTACTTAATTTTATTCATTTACTCAAGAAGAAGGTTACTCAAGAGAGTAACCTTCTTTCATTCAAGGTTGCTATTTTTATGGCTTCAATTTTCTTATTTCTCTTATTGCAAGAATTTTACATATTGCGATCAAAGAATCCTTGCATAATATTTAACAAGAGCATCAACTTCATGCATATTCAAATGACATAGGCATTATAGGAAGAAGCTAATCTGCCCTTAAAGGATTCTCATAGTTACAGAAAGGTAAAAACTACGGGAATTGTAATAAACATCCAGCAAACAAAATACATGTGAGTACTAGCTACTCCTCAAAGACTACTGTAAAACTTAATTATAAATGGACAAACCATAAAAGCTGTTCAATAATTTGTATATCTTAGCATTCTTGTCGATACAGAAAATAATATGAACAACAAAATCAAGAAGGGAATCTCTTTTGCTATTTTGGTCTATCAAAACCACTAAAATTCTGATAAGACCAGATTTAACAAATGACTCACTTAGACATTTACTTAAAAAGATAAGAATGTACTGGAAATCTTTAAAACAAAATATCCTGAAAACAATATCTGTAGCTATAAATAATAATGTATTATGAACAAAAATTTCCTTTGAATTGTGACGAAAATGTTCCAAAATCGCTAAAACACTCAAAACACTTAGTTTTTGCTTTAGCCTGAGCATTCGGGACAACCGTTGCAGTTTGCATCCATTTACCCAATTTTTTTGAGTTAGTTTGAGATATCCGTTATATCTACTATCTCACACATTTTTATTTTTATTTTTTAGAAAATTTTTACAATTGGTTACAACCAATTACAAAGTAATGTATTTGTAAACAAACTAGAATTTAATTGGCCTACCTACAGCAAAGGTTCGAGTCCTGTTTAAAACGATATATCTTTTGTTTCATATTGACACCTGATATGAAAAACATTGTAACTTACTTTTGCTTAGTTTAGAGGAGAGCGATTAAAAAAATGCACAATTTATTTTTTACCTCGTCAGCTGTTATATTTCTTGTAGTTTTCTTAATCCATATTTTATAACTTTTCCTCATCTTTTCACTTCCACGTATCAGATTGTTGTAAAAATTACTGGTCCTCATTTAGGTCGAGTTACAATACCAAGTTTTTTAACAGTTTTATGTGAAGTTCATTGTAAGTGTTTGATATAATGATATTTCAACAAAGATGTTCCTTGCTTTAGGTGCATATAAATGGTAATTATTGAGTAAATATCAAAATAAAGAGATAATTATTAGATGTTTTATAGATTTTACTTAAAACGTGATTTTTTTACTTAAACACGTATCTAATAATTCACATCATATATTTATTTATTTAGCAACCACTAGCAAACTTTTATTCAGAGTCATTATCATCATCATCATCATCATCTTGGTGCTACAGCCCTTAGAGGGCCTCGACCTTCTCAAGCTTTCTACGCCATTCTATTCTGTCCCTCGCTTGCATTTTCCAGTTGCCGACTCCGATCTTCTCGGCATCTTGTGTTATCCCCGTCCATCCACCTCAGCTTTGGTCTACCCCGTCTTCTCATTCCCACGGGTTGCGCTGTTAGAATCTTTTTTATCATGTTTATTCAGAGTCATCATCCGAATATTGTGTTTGTTGATCGTTTGGAAGATTAAATCAAAAACTGCAATATTGCTCTGGTATAGCTTTACTAGAGCACAAAGCAACAAAATCTTTATATTTTGAAGTTGTTATACGAAGTAATCCATTATGCTAAAGGAATTTGTAGTTTCCATAAATCTTTTATATTTTTATTCCCGGATTTGGTATCCCTTTTGCTCAATTTTGGTTTGCATTCTAGGTTTATAAACGATAATTGATCAGAAATAAAATTGTACTAAGAACATGTGGTTGTTTTTTACATGTTTTTATGTATTATACTTTCGACCAGAAAACTTGGCGTTTGTCTATGTTTAAATCCCGATTCGGTATTTTGTTTAACATTGATTTAAAGTCCAATATATCATTTTGATTTAGTTTTTTAATCTTATGCCTTTCTACCTAAGTGCCTTCTCTGTTGAGGTTGGTGATCAATATGGCAATTTCTCTCTGTTCTGGGCTTAATGAATTAATTAATTTCTTCTTGTGTGGGTCCAATCTCTGATGTTTCGTAGCCAAGATTTTTTCTTTCGTCCTATGCCCCTTTTACCTTCAATATTGCCTTCTAATATTACCTGGAGCTGCTCAAATTCCCTGTGGCGCATTATGTGTCCTAGATATGACGTCTTTCTAATTTTGATAGTATTGACCAGATGAGGGCGTGTGTTCATTGCTCTCAGTACTTTTTCATTCGTAGTTCTGCTGGTCCAGCTTATTCTTATCATTCGGCGGTACATCCACATTTCAAATGAATTTAATTTGTTGGCGTCATACTGTTTTAATATCCAGGTCTCACAGTCTTATAGTGATAGAGACCACACATAACACCTTAGTGTTTTCAATTTTATTGAGACTGATAGCTTGGGGTTACAGAGCATTTTAAGCATATTCATGAAACCAGATCTTGCTATTTCAATGCGTCTTCTAATTTCTTTTGAGTGGTCTAGTTGACTATTTAGTTCTCTGCTCAGGTATATGAAGCTTTTGGGGAACTCTGAAGGGTGATACCATTTATTTGTATGTTAGGTGTAACTCGTTCATGGGGGTTTTTGTGGAATACCAGAATTTTGGTTTTGGAAAAGTAAATGTCCAAGCCCAGCCTGTGACTTTCTTTTCATAATATGTTCAACAATATTTTTAGTTGTTCTTCTGTTTCTGTTAATACTACGGTGTCATCGGCATATCTTATATTGTTAATGATGATTCCATTGACTCTGGCACCTGCAGGACGATCTTCTAGAGAAGCTCTAATTATATGTTCGGCATATACATTAAATAATAGGGGGATAAAATGCACCCTTGACGCACTCCTCGTTCTATGTTGATGTACTTGGTGTTTCCGTTCTCTGTTCGAACGCATCCTGTGTGGTTCCAGTATGTATTACTTATGATAGCTATGTCGTGTCCGTTCAACCCTACTTCTTTTAGTACCTCAATCAATTTTTCGTGTTTGATGCGGTCGAAGGCCTATCTATACTCGACAAAGCACACATACAACCGTTTTTGAACCTCAAGATCCCTTTCTGTCATCAGTATCAATCCCATAATTGCTTCTCTAATGCCTGTACCCTTCATAAAACCATATTGAGAACGACTCAGGTATTCTTCACACTTATTGTGAATTCGGTTATAAATTATTCGCATAAAAATCTTCGGCATGACTCATTAGGGATACAGTTCGATGGTATTCACATTTCCTTGCTTTTTGTTTTTTAGGAAGAGCTATATATATGGATGTTAGCCAGTCATGCGGTATTATGCCATGTTCATATATAATGCTGCAGAGGTATGTTAATTTCCTGACAGCATTATCACTTAGGTATTTAAAATGTTCGGCTGTTATTAGGTCTTCGCCTGCATAACCATACATTAGAAATATTATTCGATTTTGAGTTTGTCCTCCACGACAATCTGAATAAAATTCAAATTCTAATGCTCCACCAGCAACTTTCCTCTTTACAAAATGAAATAGTTCAATACTATTTTATAATGTCCCTTTTTAAATATGGTTTATGCGTTGTTTACATTTGTTTGCAATATGTAAAGCATATTCCTTATTTATTTCGTCTTTATCTGCTTTAGTGTTATGTAGATTACAAGTAAAACATTGATCTTTTTTCAGTGCAAAAGAATCGATAATAAACTCTGAATATTTGTCTGTACTGACTTTTGGTAGCTGGCTTATCGCATGAGTGATTTTCTAACATCCATTCATTATACAGTGAACACAATTTGGGAAACATAAAAGACTCATCAAAATACATATTAGTTGTTCTTTGCCTTACGTAGTGGGATTCTTTTGCTGGAATACAGTTTATATGCGCACTAATGGAATTTTTAATATTTTTCGTCTACAGCATTTGCTCTGTTCTTATGGTGACCACGCATATCTCTAGGTATACGCCACCCACCTTCCTGACTATAAATTTTTTGCTATATTAAGCTATTTTTTGAATAGCATAGTTAACCAGATATCTGTTATGTTAAAAGTGTCCAAAAATGTTTTCTTACAAACTTCGAGTCGGTTTTCTGCTAATTGCAAATTATATTTATATGTCCAGTTTCTTTTGGACTCTTTTAACCCCTTACTGCATGATTTTTTTATTTTTTATAAAAAAAATCTACGATTACAAACTTGACTTCAAGATTACAGTAAAAATATAAAAAAATCCTACTTGGTTAGTTTTTTGTATTTTTTAATTTTTTTTTGTATGTCATATATGGCACACTATGCATTAAAACAAGATTCAAAAAGTAAAATTAATATGAAAAAATGATGTTTATTACTTTCTAATTATAATAATTATTCAGTGTGAAAGTTGTAAAATCAATTTCTATCTTTGTTTAAGCAAAGAAAAACATTACACTTCTCGCATTTCATGAAGCTTTTTCAACCACAGGGATATTTGCATCTTTGCCTTTCACTACACTATAATGGAAAATGACCATATTCATCTGTTCGTACATCTTGCATTGGAATAATGGTTGCTGGCCTTTTTCTTTTCTTGTTTTGTAAATTTTCCATAGCTCCACACGGACGATCTCTTTTTGTAGTAAAACCAGCTTTATTAAGTTTGAAAAAACACTCTGCTACTGCCATTTTGAAATCTTCCAGAGCTAAATTATTATGCTCATTATCACTTCTTCTCCAAAGAATCCACACATCAAATGAATAATATGGAAAAATATACGCATGCATCATTTTTTGGATCTGAGTTTGATCCTATAATATCCCAACATTGATTCCATGAGATCTACTCCCTCATATACTTGTTGTAGATCGATACAGCTTTTGGACATGGAACCATTATATGTATCTTATCCTTTTTCGAAAACCGGTTAACCTTAACTGTTGGCATACTTCCAGCATATGTTGATAAAATGTTTACTAATTTGTTGTCATATCATGTAACAACAGATATTTTTATACCATCAATTGTGGCGAGTTTCTCGGCCGTTCTTTTTAAATTCAGTCTTTTTTGGCATATTCCTGTTTGGCACTCACTCTGTTTATTCTAACTGTTACTAGTAGTAACATACCATGTTTAGTTAGATAAATTTGCAATGGGATGCTGTTGAACCAATTATCAAAAAATATTTTGTGATTTATAAGTCTTGGTACTGTTTGTGTTAGCCGAAAAAACAACTTACCCCTAATCAGGAAACCATCGGGTACAACATTAGTTTGGCTTCCTACAAATATTTCATAATCGTAGGAAAATCTGCTGACACCACTAAGAATAAACGCCTTATATCCCGGTTTGTGGGGTTTTTGCGGATAATATTGTTTTATAGATGAACGCGCCTTTATTGGAATTATCTGCCCATCTATGGCTAAAAATTCCTCTTTCGGATCTTTGAATAACCGATTCCTTAGTTTATTTAGTACCGGTCGGATTTTAAAAAGTTTATCATGACCAAGATTACCTGCAGCAATAGCATCGTTATTGTTCGCAAAATGTAAAAAACGTTTTATTTCTTCCAATCTATTGCATGACATAACGTCTGAGATCAATCGATGATTCAGGATGGAAATCCAATAACGTCTAGCGTTTGGCAATTGCACTATTGATATATAAATACAGGTTCCTAAGAACTGTTCTAGCTTATTTTCAGAATGTTTCAAAGGTTTTGAGGTCTTTTTTCCACTGAATATAATATAGTTTGATAAACTTTGATGATCTTTGATCATCTCATTTGTTAAAAAAATTTAAAAAATGTGTAAGGGAAATCCGCTTGTTGCAACTCAGGTGGCAGGTCAGTATAACCGAGAAATCTTATATCATCATCTGATGCTACCAAATTTCCTTCTTTCTAAGTTGGATGATTTTTATTTCTATTATTTATTAGATTACGTCGTAATTCGTCCAAAGAAATATCATCTTCGCTATCCGAACTGCTTTCTAAATCCGTTTCTGGGATAATATTATCTGATTCATTATTATCTATTATATCATCTTCATAGTCTGACTCTGGGGCTAATATAATAGGAGAAAATCATCATCTGATAGCCCTTCGTTTCACTACCATCTGGTATGTCCACTACCACAAGAGTATATGAAAGAGTTTTACACTACAGTGCACATTGTGGCATATATGGCACAAGCATATTTTTGATCAAAAAATACACAAATATAGAGATATACTTACAGAAATTCTTTCTTGAAGGTCTATCCTTAATGTCGCTATTTTTTTTTTGTACAAAATTATTCAGTAGAAACGTCGATAATTGAATATAAAATTGAACAATTCTTATGAATAGCTGTCAGACCGCTGCTATTTGCAAATTTTTATAAAAATTCATTTTGCTGCATTGAGATGGCGCTTTATTACCGGTTATACGAACTGTGTGCTCTATATGGACATGTTATGCATAAATACTTTAAAATAAGATTCGATCTCTAACGGTTAGGTATAAAACTAAGTATTGTGTCATATATAAACCACTCTGCGGTAAGGGGTTAACTACGCAACATTTACCTTTCTCTCTTGAGAATATATCTATATAAATATTCGCTTTGTTTGTCATGGTCAACCATTACCCAAATTTTTTTAAATAAATTGAGTCTATCATTTTCAGATTTCGATTTCGATTTACATTTTCTGTTACATTCATCGTTACATCCAGGTCCCAATTTTCTCATTTTCATAAATTTTCCAGTTTTGCTAGTATATTTTTCCAGAGTTTCTCAGTTTCTTCAAGACGTTCATTTTCCAAACACTTGGATCCCTTTGTCCCCTTTTTCCAAGTTTATTCTTCTTTGGTTATTGTTTTTTTCTTAGCAAACGTATCTAATGATAAACTTGTACTTTGGTGTATGTAAAGTTTTCGTCTTCTCCACAAAATGTTAAGTATTGGATGTAAAATCATGGTAAATTGACTTATAATATAATTCATAATAATTTTCCACTACCTTGCTTTCTTGTATCACAACTTAACAATAAAGTTAGGTATAAAAAGTTAGTCAATAAATTTTTCAAGAAAATTATAATGTTACAATGCTTTTATAAAAAATATTCATCAATAATAAAAATTTTTAATATTGGTTGCAACGTTTCTTTCACCAAGTGATTCAAAATTTGCACTTCATCATCATCACGTAGCGCTACAACCCTGGGTGGGTCTTGGCTGACTGTACAACTTTTTTCCAATTTGTTCGGTCTTCCATCAACCTAGGGTCAAATGGAATGTTCATTTTCCGGAGATCTGCTTGGATTTTATCTCTCCATCGCATTCTGGGACGTCCGAGTGGTCTTTTGCCTGTGGGAATCTCTTCCCATACCAGTTTTACAAGTCTATCGTTATGCAGTCTGTGTACGTGGCCTGCCCATCTTAGTCGCTGTGATTTAATTTCTTGGACAATATCGGCGTCATTGTAGAGTGCTTTTAATTCGATATTGGTTCTGATCTTATACTGGTTTGTGGTGATGTCATGGTGAGGTCCGAAAATTTTTCTAAGTATTTTTCGTTGTTTTTTTATTTTTCTAATTTGCACTTACAATGAGGTCATTTTAGTAAATAACTTTATATTTACATAAAATAGGATAAAAGTTGTTAGACCCATATGAAGGATATTCTTTATGATGTCATTTCAGCCATAAATAAAAAACATTGTAAGTGGAGTTAAAATGTTATTCATATCGGGTGTCAAATTTATTAGTTTGCTTTTATGTTTATATAAAATTAAACTTAAAGAAATAAATTATGATAGCTAGAGCAAGTTTGATACCGACATCAACCTCTGTGTAAGATAACGCATAAAAATGATATCTTATATTTCACTTTAAGTAATAAAAATTATGAAGAATCTTTGTTAAATACATAGTTCTATGTTAGTCGAGCTACTTCGATCCATAAACTTTTGAAAGTTGATATTGTCGATTATTTTTTGGTTTTTGTTCACGCTTTAAACAGCCGATATTAACTCATCTTTTTTTTCATTATTTATAAAATCTCCTGAGAGGTTTACTATACTATCAAAATTAACTTGGATTAAATTAAAAGATGATTCTACATAACGGTAGAGAAGATTTCTCCCAATTTACGCCATCTTTTTGTTAAAGTACGAAATATTGATTTTTACTCTAGATAGTATATTATAATTCTCTCATCTTTTGTTCTGTTTATTTTTGTTTTTATTGTTTTTTATTTTAATTTTTTGTCTCTTTGGTTTTTAATGCTTTTTTGCTTTCATATATAATTAGATGTTAGTAGAAACACACGTATTGCAATATTTATTTCTAATTTTATTTCTCGCACTGTTTAAAAATAAGAATATTTCTGAAAATGAACAACTAAGGAGAAAAATATACACATTAAAGTAAATAGTGTCAACTCCCAAATGCGACAACTCTTAAACTCAATAATTTGGGCCCAGCTACAGAGTAGCGAAGAATATGCAAAAGACATCGGAGAGATTCAGCCCTGTGTAAAATGACCACTGGCCGTAGGCTTGTAAACTTCCCAATAGAGTGCGGGGGATGAAGGGGAACAGGAGGAGGGAGGCAAAGGGGCTGTAAACTTTCCCTTCTCAAAGATCAATACCTCTACTCTAGTCCGGCGTCCAGTAGCTTATACTTGGACTTGTCGGGAGAATGTTGGATCGTATCCTGTTTAAAATCAGCGAGTGGGTGGGGGAGGAGAAGGAGGGGGAAGGAAGAGTGAGAATTTCGTTTTCAGGGTTCCCTTTATGACAGGGTGGAATATTTCAAGCGTATGTAATTTTTCCTAGGAACGTGTGGAAACGGTATCGCTTTTACGTACTTTGTATTTCCAATATTATCTTTAAACAACGGGATTTTAGCTAATTAAATGATTTTATTTTTAATTAAATTGCGTGTTTTATTAGATTATATTAAATTATTTACTTAGTGAATAAAAAGTTTTAAAAATCAAAGATCACAAGTAATAAAATCTGCGAATATGACACGCTGAAATAATAAAATATAGTCCCCAGGGTTAAGATCATGGAGTAAGGCACGGTGATATATTTTATGCAGAGCATTCATGCCAGTCCGAAATAGCTATAAAAATGAGATTTTTGTATGCTTCGACCGCCTAATCTGCAGTCTTAAATCGTGTACAACGGAGTTTTTTTTTATTACGGAGTATTTAGAACCCGGCGACTTGAATGGATATCTAAAAATTTTAAGAGTTGTAACAACGCAATCCATTAAGATGACCCAGATAACCCATTTTGTCATAATAAACAAGAACAAGTTAACACATTTCTGGCTCAAAGTAAAAGAAATGTCTTCATGCCCACCAATGGTCCAAAAACTTATGAAGATAACGGAGTATGAAAAAAGTCCTATCGCTAGAGTAAAATACGCCTGAATTCCGTCAGAATATTTATTGTCTCTGGCAGCCAAACTATACTAAACATTCTGGAATCTACAACTTGTGAGTTTGTAACAGCTTAGAAAACAGTTTCAACAGTGTAAGTGTCCAACATTGCTCAATCGAATGCCCTGCATATTTAAATGAGAGGAAAAAGTGTAAACTACCGACAACGCTACACGAGTGTCTAGAGAAAACTGTGTCTATTCGTCAGTTTTAAGTTTTCTAAAATCAATAGAAATATAAAACCAAATATAAACATCAGCGCGTGTACAAATAAATGTGTAATAGTCAATGCTTCTATTAACCAATGTACTTAGTTCAGATTTATCTATGTATGTCAATCTATGTCAAAATCAGTATATATTAAGTATCCAAAAATGTAAAAAAATTGTAATACTGAGCGGCGCTAATAACCACATAGGTTGATGCGCCTTAATTGTAAATAAAAAAAAACAGGAATTTTGTTATTGGTACAGAGCCTAAAGGAATTGCTGGTAGTGAGATTCTTAATTCCTAAAGAACTTGTTCTGCTCTTACCAGACCAGAACCTTCTGCGGTCTCTCAAAAAGGAGCAACGGGGAAGATATCTGAAAATTAATAAATGAAAAAAACTTGTTCTAGTCCAAACTGAACGTAGACTAACCACAAGTGTTTTCACTTAACACTGTTTCTTTCAGATATCATATATGTAAAATGAGCAAAGTGAATAAAGCAACATGCAGAAATGCAGAGAAAATAACCAAATATAATATTTGCAACGACAAAGTAATTGTTTGTCTAAGCGGCAAGAGCCTAAAACAGATTTCTTAGTATCTGATCGAGTAACAACCTAGGTGCGAAACGGATAATACTTAGTAATAATTTTTAAGAATCTAGACTTTTGAACGAAAGCAGCACAAATGTAGGGCGTACACAAAATACCTTTCAGGTTGAGTGTGAAAGAATCTACGATGTCAAACTACATCTGTAAAATCTACAATCTACCTTAATTATTCTTCGTTCATGCATGATGAATGACTCTAATATGACTGTATTGGCGAAGGAGCTTATAAAAGCTCCTACTCATTTAAAGATAAACAAAGAAAAAAAATTAAATACATCCGTACATCCTATTATACCATAGATGGGATGTATATATGTATACCATAGATGTAATATTGTAAAAATGTTAATAATGAGTATGATTGGCAAGGTTGGTAACCTACGTCGTAAAAAAGTCCAGTCGTAAAAACGAATAGATCTGAAAGAAACAAGGTGAAGCCTCAGAACCATATTGATAATATGAAAACGACCACTGAAAGAAATAAGGACACGAGAAAAATATCCAGAACCAAAATGAGAATTATTACATGGAACATTAGATCACTCATCACAAGAGACCAAGAAATACGCCAAGAGTTGATAGAGAAACAAATAGACATATGCGCTGTACATAAAACAAAAAAGAAAGAAAAAGGACAATCATACATAGGTGAATATATACTAATCTACAGTGGAGTAACAAAAGAAAATAGTGCCGAAGAAGGTGTAGGTTTACTAATACACCAAAATCACATCTAAGAATGCCAATATGTTTCAAAAAGGATTGTAACAGTAAAGATAAGAATGGAGAAGGAAGACCTAAACACCTTCTGAATATACGGCTCAAAAAATAATAAGCCCAAAACAACAAGGTCGAATAGGCAAACAAGTAATATTCAAAATTCTTCTTTTGTTTTTCATTTTCTGTAGACATGACTTTGTCTGTTTTTTAACGTGCCTTCAGTAAGTTGTCGTTCCGTTGTTTCAATCATTTTCCTGCTGATCGTCTTTCTACTGGGGAACCGTCTACATCATTCCATTCTACTCTTCTATTTCTTACCCAGTCCTTGATGTTCTCCACCATGCATCTACGTCGTATATCTGTACTTCTAGCTGTGTCCCATAGTGTCTTATCATCATTTTTTCTAAGAGTTTTACTCTTATTTTGCACCAATTTAATATAACCGCCAGGAAATTTAACATGTTAATTTCCCCAACATAGACAAAATGAATGGTTATAACAGCAAGTCTACTAAGATGGAAATTAGAGCTGTGGGGTCAAATAATAGAACAAGTGACGGAGTTTAAATATCTAGGCGTCACACTATCTAGCTACGAAAAGCTCGAAACAGAAGTAGAAGATTAAGTGAATAGAACAAACATCGAGATCCACAGGTTGCCTGCATGAAACAATATGGAGAAATAAAAACATCGGGAAAGAAATGAAAGGCAGAATTTACAAAATAGTCATCAGACCAATAATGACATACACGGCAGAAACACGACCTGAGAGATAGAGAGGACAAAAAGAATGTTAGACACTATGAAACAGAGAAACGATCATATTAGCCAAATGATAATCGATATACTAGTAAAAACGGCGAAAGACGGTCCCACCCTCCCCCAAGAGGAACACGATCAGTGGAAAGACCACAAAAACGGTGGAACGACAACATACTTTAGGTACATTATAAAACAGAAAGTCAGGTCTACACAAAAAAAAGAAGAAGAAGAATATAAAAATTTAACACATTTTTTTATGATTTATGTATTTTACATAATATATCTAATATGATAATAAAATAATATTGTACAAAAAAACAAGAAAAAATTGTTTTGGCAAAACAAGTTGTAAAACATATCTAAATGTAAAAAAGATTTCAAAGATCTATAAAATTAATATCTACCGTTATTATATTCTTTGTCTGCGTTGTTTTATTTTAAATAATTGAAACCCTATCCAGTATTCTATATAGATTATTTCATTAAAACTCTTATTTCCTTAATACTAAAAGCCGGATTACTCGGGGATTATTTCAAATAATAATACGGAGATACTCGTTTCCGACGTGTTTTTTTTTCTCATTCTTTCCAAAAACAAAACGAGTAATATTGGTATATAGATCCTGCGTATATAAATTGAAATTTTATATGATTTCATTATCAATGGAATATTTCAAAGGGGAAATATTTGAATATTGTTAATGAATATCTTTCAGATTTTTTTAAACTTATCACAATTTTAATGCAATTTTTTAAAAAGGTATAATTTTTAAAAATAATGATATGCTTTCCCTTAAATAAAGATCTTTTCTTACCAAAACACAGCCAATATTCGAAAGTACCAGTCCATCGACCTTTACAACTTTAGACAAATCTTCGCTAAACTTTACGAGATACAACTATCTCTATAGCCATAGACCGTTCCCGAAGTGTCACAAAGAATCCAAATCCCACTTCTAGATTTTTTAGATCAAGTTTCACTTAATAAGAACCTCTACCAAAAACACATCAAGGATAGCCTATCCGAAACCAAATTCCCTTACGCCATAGTCTTTCGAATTATTACCTTCCAATGTCAATCCCACATCTGCCGTCTTTACCAAGTCAAACTAAGTTCTCTAATGCACTCTCAAGGAATATTAGGGTCAAGCGGAAAGGTTAAATTGCAAGATCTTTAGATCGAACAATGTGATTCCTGTTCGTCTAAAGTACTGCTCGAGATATCGAAAAAGTGGACATAATATTGCAATATGAATGATTCAAAATCAAACAAAAATGCATTAAATTACATTTTAAGAACAAGCAAACTAATAAATGTATCATGTTTAACCAAACTGCAATAAATCCTTAAAGAATTATTTTTGTAAAAAAGTTTTCTTCAGTTTTATCAAAAGATGGCAATCACAATTCTGTCCATTTTGTTATGCGCAAGAATGTATTTTGCTTACTAAGGTACTTTAGAGGGAGTTATTTGTGCAGCTGCCTCAGACGCTGTAATTTAATCTACCAAAAAAAGACGTAATATCTAGTATTCTTGTAAAAGATGGTAACAAGGGAAGTCGAAGGAGAATGGCTAAACTGTTTAAAAAGATCGGCTAAAAAAGTAAAATATAAAAACACATTAACGTTTATTATTTCTAACGATTTTAAATGATGATTTAAATTATTTGCAGATGTGAAGATAAAGATCCGTTATTAAAGAAGTTTAAGAGACCATGTAATCATTCAGCTAAGAGCTTTGAATACACTAATATCTATACACGAATATACACTTATATCTGATATAAGATGTTTATGGCAATATTTTTATGCTAAAGCCGATAAATCAGAACAAGATACAAAACTATCTTACATGATACAGCCAAACCGTCGCCGCTTTTTTAATACTCTGTATCATGTAACATCTATAAAGGGTACCAGACCCACAAGAGTTTGTCTAAAATTCTTGTGAACAGCTCTAAAAATTAGTGAGCGAAGAGTAAATACAGTTTGTAAAAATAAACACAATACTGTTGCACTAAAAAAACGAAGATGGGAGATAAGGTTTCTCGTAAAACAGTAAATAAAAAGAAAAATATTATTTAATTTATTGAAAATCTAAAAGGCTGCGAAAGTCACTATAGCAGATCAAAATCAAAGATAATCTATTTATCTGCCAACCTAAATATATCAAAATTACATAAATTGTATAACCTACAATGTACAGATAACAACCAAATCTCCAATGTGACGATAATTACCAATATTTTTAGAACAAAATTTAATATCGGATTTTCTTCCTATGCATATGATTGATGTTCTCTATGTACTCGATTAAAGCATAACATTTAAATAGCAAAGGATAACAAGGAAACAAGCAACTTAATGTTACAGTTCAAAATTCATAATAAAAGAGGCAAGGCATTTTATGTGTTATGTTATATTTTTACGTTTTATGCTGTGTCAATATGCAGGCTAAAAGTCCCATATTCTACAAATGGACAGAAGATATGGCTATACGAGGATTGATGGAAGTATCATCTGCTTTATTTTGTCATCTGGATTCATTAAATCTTGAAAATAACCTTAAATTTTGCTTATACTGTGACGGATGTAGAAGACAAAATAAAAACGAGCATATTATGCATGTCCTCTACTATTGGTTGAAGAAAAACTCGCCTGAAAACTTTACTGAAACTCAGACTTACTTTACATTCCCTGTTAAAGGTCATAGGTCCTTACTAGCTAAAAGAGTATTTATGTGCGTTGAAATAGCCTTAAGAAAAGTGCTTCTTTAAGAACAAAAGGAAAATACGAAGAAATTTACCGTTCTTTTAAAAATCCTTTCATCTGGTTCGATACTGCATAATGTTACACAATTGCAATCATATTTAAGAAGAAATGGAATATCAATGGAATGGAATAGATGTTAAAAGAATTATATTGAAGAAAAATCATCCTTCAACAATAATCATTACTTTCTTTAAACACTTTAGGTTTGAAATTAACTTTGAAGTTCCTAAAAGCTCGCTTAAGAAAGATAAAAAAGACTCACGTATAACACTAGAAACCGCGAGGTTAAGAAGACCACTAAACAAAAAGAAAAAAATAATCGATAAACCATTATTGATACAAGAATTTGAAAATACATGGGAAGAATTAGAAGACCTTACATGGTATAAGGACATTCTAGAAAACCAAGATGATACTGATAATAAAGGTGACGAAATGAAAAAGGAATGGGATTGTCTAGAAGATGATACAGGTCTACATATTTGAGAAGCTTTGTTTTATGAATAAATAATAGTGTTTTTATATATTGGTACTCTATATTTAACATATGAGTTTTTATTTATTTAGCAAAATGACATAAATCCAACCAACGGTTAAGTAAAACAAAATAAATCCATTCACATGGGACAAAATGCTACAAATCTACACAATGTTTGAACAAATTGAGATAAATCCAACAAAATGAAAGCTTTACAAATTGGAAACTCCGAATTTGAGCAAAAAACTCCAACTTTCTATATATTTCTATAATATAATTTCTATAATATTTATATAATAAATTTCTATAGTCAATAAAATATTTACTTTTCACTAGGTTTAATTCAATTAGTTTTTTGCGGATAACTAAAATCATACTCATATATTTGGATTTAATACGTTTTGCCCAGTTGCTCCTCAACTGGGAACAACAATACAAACCGCTATCTTGCCCCACACCAAATGCTCCAACATGCCCAAACTGCTTAGGAAATCACACTGTCTTTTCACCTAGATATCCCTTAAGAAAAGCTTCATCAACCAATCCAAAACAAACATAATCCATGACCAACTATAAACAACCCACCCACGAACCTTCCCACCCACGAACTCACAGAGACATAAAGTCGCTAGTGAAACGGCGGCCATAGCGCAGTGGTTGTAACTGGCTTAACAAGCTGGAGGGCAGCAAATGCTCCCACATGCACAAACTGCCAAGAAAATCACCCTGCCTATTCTCCTAGATGTTCCTAGGAATTGTTCCACCAACCAATCCAAAATAAACACAACCCGTGACTACCCTTAAACAAATTCCCACCCAAGAACTCACTACAGAATATGAAGTAGCTAGCAAGGTGGCGGCCGTAGCGCAGTGGCAATGTTACTGGATTAACAAGCTGGAGGGCCCGGGTTCGATGTGAATGATGTTGGTCGTCTCTGTAACGAGATCTCCTGGCTCATGTACGCCATATCGACGTCGACGTACAACAACATAATCAACTAAATATTTACACAAATTCGATACTAACTCGCTTTACACCCTTTCAACTCCCTAACGGCATTTTTTCATAAGGAGAAGGACAAGTAAAATGTAGTAACAAGAACAATTAAATAAATAAATATATACATATTGTTACACTTTTTTAAAATGTTACTTCTTCTTAACGTGCCCTATCAAGTCCCCTTGACGTTGGCGATTAACATGGCGAAACTGTCTCTGTCTTGAGCTATTCTAAAGAGTTGCTCAGCTTTCCTCATTCCTGTCCACTCCCTGATATTCTTCAACCAAGAGGCCTGCTTTCTACCAATTCCTCTACGTCCTTCGATTTTACCCATCATAATAAGTTGAAGAATATTATATCGGTCTCCCCTTACTACGTGTCCAAAATAGGCCATCTTTCTACATTTGATGTTATCAAGCAGCTCGCGAGCAGCATTTGCTCTCTCAAGGACTGCCACATTTGTCAGCATAGCCGTAAAATGTTACACTTCTTTATAATATATTTATAACTTTTATTTGACACAAAAAATATTACAATACAACTTTATATATAACAAGTTTAACCGAATGAGAGAGCTAGTCAAAAACTCAAATAGTACTGTTATTCTAAATGTCAACTTCCTGTGTTCATATACATTTTCTGACGTTACAGACCTTACGAGACATTTCGGGATTTTTCGATGAGGTCTCGAACATTCTAGACTTTGACGTGACAACGTCTTAAATTAGGTTGTGGCTCGGAGTCACTCATGAAAAAGTGTAACACCCGCTCACGTCTGTTACGATGAGTCACCGAACGAGAGAGAGGCCCGCCGGACCGGCGAATGCCTTGCGTCTCTCTCCCACTCAAACATGATCGGTCCGCTGCGCGCGCAGCACTAGAGAATTAGGCGCGTTGAATCGGTGCGTGCTTGTGTCTCTGTCCTCAACAAAATCACTCAAATAGAAATTAGTTAAGTTTAAGTTTACATGTACAATGTTTTAGTAAACAAAATATATTTCTATAGTTAAAATTTGTGCAATTCTTATTTTCATTCAATTCCTTGTTCCTATTGTGCAATTTAATAATATTCATATCAATAAATATTCTACCGAGAAAAAGACGTTGTCACGTAAAATCTTCGCCCGTAAAACCGACTTTACAGGCAACCGATTTTTTTAATACTTTTTTTTGTCAAGAAACTTTTTCTATATGAAATAAATCTTACGGAACTGTCGAGGTCTTAACACTATTTTTTTATATTTTCTTAGCAAACAAGAGAGCATACAGTATAGTTTAGCAAAAATGAATTAAAATCAAAGCCCATGCCACTGATAGCAGTACTCTTTGAATGTAACCACTATACATAGGGTTACTTCAGAAAGTATTTATTTTTTTTTATAAATACTTTCATAGCCATAGATAATAGTCAATCCAAGGAATATTTTTATTCGAATAGACGCAATCACATTAAAAAGCTAAATTTCATATTACGAAAATTTTACACCAAAAAGGTAAGATTAAGGAAAAGAAGATAAAGCACATCAACGTTTCAAAACAATTTCTTCACCCTTTAACCTGAATTTTTAATATTGAATCAGAGTCTCTCGTAGGTTAATTCATTCCTCGATTCCCCTGTTTTGTTGAGGAGTTGGTTCTCAAGAAATTTGAACTTTATGCCTTAGATGAGCAAATATATTATTAAGCCACGAAATTAACCCAATTTGCTAACTATTCATGTACCACACAAGTTCAATGGATGAAAGATCACAAGACCTTATGGGCTAGAGAAGAACGTTAACCTGAGATTTATAAAGAATCTGTGATTACCGCTATATGTGGTCTGGCATTATTCTGTTAGAAAGCTAAATCTTTTTTTTTGTTAAATATATTTATAGCCACTGTTTCCAGAACATTCAAGATTTATGTTTGTTTCAAGGAATACTAACAGAGACTCGCTTACACGTGAAGTTACACCTCATACCATACCTCCTCGAGTAAAAACTTAAAAAAAACATTTTTATTCTCACGAACATTTTCTTGATATTACTGCAATATACCCTTTTCCTTCTGGTCAATGACAAAATAAGACATGGTAGATAATGTTACAAGCCAAAATATCTGATTCTATGCTAAACTGATCTTAAGATAATCCAAAAGGATATTGGAGAAATTAATTTTTCAAGACAAGAATATTCTGATCAGAGTATCCTATCGACAAAAATCAAAATGCGTTTTAAAAGTGAAGAATGTTACTTTATAATGCAATTTTTGTGTTTTGCCACAAATAAGTTTTTAAAAGTGTTAAATAAATACCTATATGTTGCTCGATTTTTGCCATTTCTTACGATTCTCATGAGATTAACATAATTTATGACTTTCATTTACAGATCACTTATGCAATTTCTATTTTAAGAGCCTAATCTTCGAAACTTATAGCATAAAATTTTGATTTAAAGGTTTGGGCAACAAATGTGAGGCATTTGAAATATGCTCAAAAAAAGCTGAATTTAAACTTTCATATTACAAACAATTTAAAACGTCTAATACTGCCTCTTTTCGATTACACAAGTACGTTTTTCAAAACTACGTAAGTTCAGCTATACATTCCACCTAATACCCCCTTCGTGCGTACCCTGAGTTTTTTAGGCATAATTCAAATGCCTCAAATTTGTTATCAAAACTCGAAAATTCATGTTATAGGTTTTAAAGCTTAAGCTATAACGATGGAAAAAATCGCGCAATGTTTATTTGTTGAATATATTATAGAAACTAATTTCATTTGTGGAAAAATGTTAACATTTTGTACGAAAGCTAAGCTGCACTCTTTACCTTTAAAACGCATTTTTATTTTTGTCGATAGAACACTCTGATCTTAAAATATCGAATTTTTACCGTCGAGTTGATACAAATTTTATTTAAAATTGATTTCGTGCTCGTAACGACATTCAACATCGCTGGTCGCTTCTAGCGTTGTTTCTGAGAGAAAGGTTCATTCTACACAAAAAGAAGTAATAAATATTTTTGTTCATAATTTTCGCAGCTACATTTTTTATTTGAAACATTTCTCGGTAAATCGATTAGCCCCTTTTTGAGGGGGGGTTTTAGGGGAAGCCGTAAAAGTAGTAAACTTTTTTGCATATTTCTTGGTTCCCAAAATTGACACTCTTAGCAAAATTCAGCTTGTTTGTATGATTTTTAGCGGTCAAATCTCTGACGGCTGGACTATAATAGGCTTTGTATTAAGAATTTATTTTGAATTTTTGAAGTTTTGGATTAGATATTGCAAATTACATAAAGCACTAAAATCGGCAACATTGCCTTGTACGAGGAAAATTCTCCGATCTCCTCCGACACCTAGACTCCTAGACAGAAAACGAGAACACCATTTAGTAACACATAACAACGCATGGGACGTGCATCTCAGTCCGTCGATTTTTGTTTTCCTTACGTATACCCGGTTCATTTCTTAAAATATAAACTCGATAAAATACTTCTTCTTCTTCAGCCTTAATTAATCCAACTTTGGACATAGGCCTCCCCCAAATCAATCCAGTGTTTTCTATTTTGCGCCACTTGCTTCCAGTTGTGTTCTCCGATCTTCTT
Organism: Diabrotica undecimpunctata; assembly: GCF_040954645.1. NCBI lineage: Eukaryota > Metazoa > Arthropoda > Insecta > Coleoptera > Chrysomelidae > Diabrotica > Diabrotica undecimpunctata. Next base: position 131,810,810 of record NC_092803.1, read on the forward strand.
AATGTCATCAGCCCATCTCGTTTGTGGTCTTCCTCTGCTTCTCTTTCCTAACCATGGTCTCATTTGTTGTATTTCGTGGTCCATCTTTTATCCTTCAGTCGGGCATTGTGTCCTGCGAAGCTCCATTTTAATTTGGCAGCATGTTCTCCTGCGTCTTTTACTTTGGTTTTGCTTCTAATCAATTTGTTTGTTTTTTTGTCTGTCAGGTGGGAAGTCTCACCCCGAGCATTGATCTTTCCATCGCTCTTTGTGCGTTTACTATTTTATCCATATTATACTTTGTGAGTGTCCACGACTGTGAGCCATACGTGAGTATAGGGAGGATACACTGATCGTAAATTCTGGTTTTCAAATATTGTTCTATTTTAGCGCTTTTTAGGATCCACCTCAGTTTTCCATATCCTGCTCACGCTAACCTTATTCTTCTGGTAATTTCGGCAGTTTGATTTTCTTTGTTAACTTTCATTATCTGCCCCAGGTAGATGTACTCGCTTACTGTTTCTAAATTTATGTCGTTCAACGTTATTTTTCTAATGTTTGGTGTATTTGTCATTATTTTTGTTTTTTCCAAGTTCATCTTAAGACCTACTTTTTCCAACTGACCTTTATAAGGCGGTTCATTTGTATAGGTTTCACTCTTATTCAAAATAAAAAATAATTCCTAATAAAATAAAAAATAATTCTTTATGCCCTACAAAAATGATTCAAATATTTGACCTTCTACGGCTAAACAGTATCCCAATATGTCATTAAAACTTTTGCGGACAGATGTAAGAGTTTCTGCTGTAACAGAATTGGAGAGTTCTCTTATTCAGTTTTTTAATTCATCCAATATATTAGACAATGGTGTGGTTCCACAGTAGAAGAATTATTTCGCGCAGCAGCCGACAGAGAAAGGTTTCAGGAAATTGTAAACATAATGACGGCCAACGACTGAATACGGACACGGCACCCAAAGAAGAAGGAAGAATTCATCCAAATTTGGGGCTCTAGCCTCAGGATGATCGTAGATGATGCTTTTTAAATGTCTCCAAACAAGAAGTAAATGGGTCACTTCTCCAGATTTACATCAGGAAGATTGAGAATAGCGCGAAAAACATGATTCTATAACAGATCGAGGTATACTCTACTACTCAAGTTGCCCTCAATTAAAAATGGATCTATTATGTGGTCTTCTAAAATGACAGTCAAGACATTAACTTTTTGAGGACGTTGAGTTCGTTAAAGACACTTCTGTGCTGGTTTTTGTCGCTCTCAATACCTCGTAATGGAAGGATTGTGTCCCCCTATAATAAAATTGGGTTCATCATTAGCCTTCGTTATTAGAGTTTCACAAAACGCCATTCTTCTAAAGTAGTCATCTGGATAAAGCTGCTGCGTTTTCAAATATTTAAAATTCTTGTAACGGTGCTTTTTCATAGTTTCGTTCCAGTAACATTGCTAACATCTAACTCTCTAGCAACGCTGCTACTTGAACGTGTGGAATCTTCCTCGATTGTTGCACAAATTTGTGTATTCCGGTATTCTCTTTCCTCAACTTTTTCTGGTGACACTTCTTGAGCGTGACATTTTCTTCAATTTTTAAGGCAATAACAACTCTTAAAATGTTTAACCATGTTATGAACTTACTGTACGCAAAGGATTAGTCTCCCCTCAAAAAATACAGAAAATAAATTGACACACTGTTGTCCAGAATTACTACCATAAAACCATTTAATTATTTAAACTTTTCTGCTAGCGTATAAACAGACATGTTGTTTACAAAAATAAATTAAAAATCTACGCTGTTATTTTTTCAAATTCTTGTTTAAACTTTTCTTCTTCTTCTAGTTCCATGACCGTTATCCATCGTTGGACATCATGTTGGCTACCATATTCGCTATCGTGACTTTATTGACAGCAGCTCTAAATAACGATGTAGTTGATTTTCCATACCATTGCCTTAAATTTTTCAGCCACGATGTTCTTCTTTTACCAGGACCACGATTACCTTGGATCTTTCCCTGAATAATCATATGTAAAATATCATATTTTTCAGGGTGTCTCATAATGTGACCGAAGTATTCCAGCTTGCGTTTCGTTATTATATTGACCAGTTGTGTTGTTTGGTTCAGCCGTCTAAGGACCTCCTCATTTCTAACTCTGTCTACCCAGCTTATTGTCAGTAGTCGTCTGTATACTCACATCTCAAAGGCTGTCAAGCGTCTAAGGATAGCCTTAGTTAGAGTCCACGCTTCCACTCCATACAGCAGGACAGGAAAGATGTAGCAAGATGTCATTCGAACTCTAAGGTCAATGCTAAGATTTTTAAAGATAACTTTTAAATCTGTTCAATGTCTCGTCTCTCTCGGTTAATAGTTTAATTGTATTAGTTTGGAGTTTAGATGTTTTGGCTGTTTGCGTGTTGATAACATTTTCTTTATCTATGTTATTACGATAACTTTTATTTTGTTAACTAGTCCGTCTATATACATTTACTTTATAGTGTCCCTGTTGATCTTGTATTTAGCTCTTTTGGTTTTTTTTGTTATTGGAGAGTATGTAGTCTATTTCGATTTTAGTGTTCTTGTCTTGGCTGATCCATGTCTATTCACGTTTTGTACATATTTTAAAGAAAGTGTTAAAGCAAAATAAATTTTCGTTGTTTTAATAATTGTACTATATCTCACTCCTTTTGTTCCTGTTGTCCATCCCAAAGCAACCGATGTATTGTAACTTCACCTTTTTTTTTATTTCTATTTTTACATTAAAATCTTCTGTATCTATTATGAAGTACGTAACTGGAAAAGTAAAATTAACACATTTTGTTAGTATCTCATGCCACAAAAAATGTTTACCTAAATATTTTATTTTTCTCAATTAAAGGTTAAAATAAATAATAGTTTTCATTGTTGCAGTTTTTGTCTTCTCAGGCGTTTGAATAAAAATGAACATTTTCATTGTTCATATCAAACATATCAGTTTGTTTTACACCAAAACACTACGTTTGAGCCAAGTACGTTTTAATGATTATAATGATTTTACCTTACAAAAGATACGCATAACCGTTTGCTAGCTTAAAATAATGTTACTATATAACATTATGGTATATCATCAACTGATGCCAGGTAACGACAAATTAAAATAAAATATTAAAAAGTCTAGAATTTTTAGTTAACGCGTGGCTTCAAATAGTTACAGATATATTTTAGGTTATCGTTATCATCAGTAGCATTACAGCCCTTTGTTACACTTTCTCGTGCCGGACATCTTATTTATAGAATTTCGACCCAATACTGTGTTACGTCGGGTCTCTTTTCATTCGCGAGCTACAAAGCTTTGAAGATACACCGTAGGGGACAGTTTCTGCATGTGACAGGATGGTCCATATTTTGTGTTCCCCTACAATCAGTTTACATCGTCTTGGTCTATTTTTCCTCATTTTTTCATATTTATTTTTACTGGAGCAACCCTTGTCCTTAATATCTTCATGGTTTTTCATGTTTTAAAGTTTAGAGTTTGGCAGGTCCGTCTAATCTGATTTTCTGATTTTCTCTATGTGTTACGCTGAGTTTCTGCGGGTTCTAGAGAAAGTAAAATCCGCTGCTTGATATAGATTTTTAAGCAGCGTTAGAATCATGTATCCGTTACCTGTTGCAAGATCGTCAGAATTTTTGCCCTCCGATGAGATGAAAAACATCTATATTTTTCTCCGACGTGCATGCTTCTCATTGCTTTTCATAGTTATTTTCTGGGTATACTGTCATAAACTTTTTCCAAATCTATGAAGGTCATGTGTGTTTTAATGGTTTTCTCTTTGTTTTTCTCGATGACTTGTCTCATGATAAATATATTGTCGAGGCATAATTTGATAAATCCAGATTGTTCTTCACTGTAGTTATTTATTTGTTAATTAGGGTATTACACTAATCTCTCTATAGTTATTAGTCAATCTTTTGTCTCCCTTTTTAAATATGGACGACCTATATGAGAAATTCCATTCACTTGGAAAATCTCCTTCTCTTTCAATTATATCGAACAACAGTCGAATAAGTGATACAGGCATTTCTTCTTCATATATCAACAATTCCATTCTTATGTATTCTGCTCCGTGTGCTTTGTTCCTTCATTCATTTGTAATATCATGTGACTCATATTCGAATCTACTTTGTTGTAGTAACATTGTTTATTGTTTTGTCCATTCATTTGGTGTAACGATTTGTAAGGTGTTACATTGTTTGTTTCTTCTAATATTTTTAATTTTTTTTTGCTTCCGTTGACCTTTTATAGACAATCATGTTATCTATGTTTCTACACATTTTCTCCTACTATTCGTTCTTCTCCAGTCGTACTGTTTGCTTCACTCTTTGCCTGAATATAAGGTATTCATGTCGTGTTCTTGGAGTTTTTGTCTTCAACCAGTTATGGAATGCATCCTCTTTCCTTTTATTCGTCTCTTTTAAGTCTTCACTTTTTTTCTCCAGAAATTTATTCGTGTATTGTTCCATACCAAGTTCTTCTTTTGCCGCTTTTATAACTTTTTTTTTAGACGTTGATATATTTCTGTTGGGGTCCATGCTTCATTTGTACGTAGCAAATGCTGAAACCCATTTTGCTATAAGACTCAGAATACTAAATATGTAAGGAGCATAAAAACAGCCACTAGAAATGTAAACAAACATGTATCTTAAATATCTTTTTTGTTTAGGGCTAAAATTTGACAATTTTTTTGGAAGAAGCAAAATCATCGCATATTAATGTACATGATTCATATTTTCGAATAAACCTTAGCTATACGACCCAGTATAATTATTATACGAGAAAATACAAAATGAGGTTTTTATCACTTAGATTTAATAATTCCTGTGGCAAATTAGAGATTTTGGACGTCACTGTATGCAAGCATTGCTCAATCACTGCTCGTGATCATTAATGAACAAAGCATAATATTTTCTTTGCTTGTTCTCTAATTGTCTCATATATGAAAATCACAATTACCTTAATGGAAACTTACATCAATGCAAACCGAAAATCAATGTCGCCAACTTCAGGGAATAGAAATAAATAAGTGGATCAGCTACTGGTGTAAAGTTGCCTAAGGTGACGCGCACGTTGGAGCAATAAGCAACTAGCAACTTCTTCTTATTATTCTTCTTGTGCACTCTATTAATGGATGAATGTGTTATCAAATACCCCCTCCATATGCCCATGAATTCATATAACACCACTTCTTTTGACAATATAGCCTTCTTAAGATCTTTAACAAGATAAATCTTCTTCTTCTGGTGCACTCCATTACTGGTGATTTGCGATGACTACATCAAAATGTTCGCTATTCTAGGCCATTATTAGTAATTGTTGAACGTTCATGTCCGTCCAAGCTCTGATATTACGAAGCTTGACACGGCACTTCTGCTTAGTCCTGTTCGGCCCTTTATTTTCCCTTCGATTATTATTCGTAGCAGGTTATATTTGTCATTGCTCATTATGTGGCCTAGGTACGAGGTCTTTATCTTCTTAATCGTTGTTATAAGTTCTAACTCTCTATTTATGGCGTATAATACTGTTTGATTCGTAATGTCTTGTGTCCACGATATGGACTACCTAAGTCTGACATCACAATGGGCATAAGTTTTAAAAACATTTCCAAACATTTCTTATTTATGTGTATTTGTCCAATAAAAAGTTGGAAGTATTGATTTTTTATTTGTTTTGAGAATAAATAAGGATTTTTGATTATAAACATTTATTTAACATTCACATTTAACGGTCACATTTCAAAACAGTGTAGAAGTTCCCAAGATCTATGTATTCGATGTGGAACCAATAAAGATGAAAATCACGTTTGCGAAAATTCAGATATTAGCTGTATTCACTGTAAGAGTACTAAACATGTTTCGGATTCGAAAAATTGTCCTGCTTACCAAAAACAACAAAAAATTAAAAAAATTATGATCAAAAATAAAATTTATTTTATGGAGGCAAACGAAATTAATGAAAACTCGTACTCAGAGGCTTTAGGAACAAATAATTTTTGAATTTTATCCCACTACGATAAAAAATTTCCTAATATTACACACAACAAAATGTCCCTAACATCTGCGCAATCTACTTCTAATGCAGCTACGAGTACTAATTTTAATTCAACTTTTCGCCAACACTCGAACAATTACTCAGTTCCTAACAAAAAGAGAAAAGCCAATTCTTCTCCTGCTGTATCTTCTAGCTCTGTTTAGCTTCAGATTTGGACCATTTCAACCTTTACCTGCTAATCCACCCCGTTTTGCTTCTCACAGTGGAGAAACGGAGAACCAAGATATTGCTCGAGCTATGACTAACTTTATAATTAGTTTTAAAAAATATACGTACATTGGACGCTTTGAAATCTTTAGTGTTCATAATACGTTGTGCTCTCCTGATTTAACAAAAGAAATTACTTGGGACGTCTTAGATGACACATTGGGGTCGAATACATTCTTCCATAGTCCAAATGGAATTTTAATAAACCTAATTGGACCCAATATTATGATCTGATTGAACAACATTTTCTTAACTATTCCAACAGCTTGTCTACCCCAGAGAAATATGACTTTCTAATGGAAAGTATTAATAATGCATCTTCTCAATCCATTCCGACATATAAAACCTTTAAAATTATTAAACGACTACTACCTCCGTACTGGGATTTCGAATATGAACAAGTTGTTTTTGACAGGAAAGATGCTTTAAAAACATATAAAACTGACAGTTTCGCTAATTATGTACAATGTCAGAAAGTAATGTCTAAAACAAAAAAAGTTCTAAAACTAAAAGCCAAACAAATTTGGAAAAACTGGTGTTCATCTTTAAATAAAAATATGCTTATTAAAAATGTTTGGAATGAAGCAAGGAAAATGCAAAGGAAGTATTATCTAAGTATCAATCATCTTAATGATGAATTGATTGAATAATTTTTTGACAAAATAGCACCTCCATCAGTTAATACTGCTATAGAAATTCAAAATAATCCCATAACTTCAAGTCACTTTCTTTTAAATACATTTACACGGGAAGAACTTGACTTTGCGCTAACTAATAAGTCTAACACTAAATATCCTATGCTTAAAAAACTTCCAAATATAGCGAAAAACGTATTACTTGATATTTTTAATGATATTCTTTTTAAAGATGAAGAAATTGATATATTAAGAACTGTTATTGTCATAACAATCCTTAAACCAAATAAAGATCCCAACTTGTGTTTTGAAGACTTTGGAAAGAATTATTAAAGTTAGACTGGAATGGTGGATAACTTATAATAAATTAGCTTGTCAAAATCAATTCTCTTTTAAAAAAGGCGTTGGTTCTCTAGATGCTCTTAGTACTCTTGTGGTAGACATAAACAATAATTTTGCCAGAAACAATTACCTTTTTGTGCTTTTTATAGACGTAGAAAGTGCGTATGATAATATATGCCTCCCCATTTTGAGAGATACGATGTTGAAATTATTTTATATTCCAAATCAGGTAGTCAACATGATTATTAAATTTTATATTATTAGAAAAATATTTTTAAGAAATTTTGATAACACAATTATTGTAGGTCCAAGAAATAACAACAACGGACGTCCACAAGGCTCGTTTTTGAGTCCTGTTTTGTTTAATTTGTATACTGCTGATTTACATTAATTAAGTTTTAATCATATTCCGTTTAAAATAGTACAGTATGCAGATGACCTCTGCATATATACTGAAAATAAGAAATTTAATACCACTACGGCTTCTCTCAAAGACATCTTTGGTGTTGTTCATGAATGGTTAACATTAAATGGTTTTTAGATTTCGTACCCCAAGTCTGAAGTTTGTATTTTCAGTAGACACAACATACCTAAATTAAGTCACATTGTCCTAGGTTCTTATAATCTTTCCCTTAAAGACTCCGTCAAATATCTAGGTATGGTACTTGATAAGAAATTTACATGGAAACTGCATATTAATTACATGTTAGACCGATGTATAAAAGGGTTAAATTTTTTTAAAATGGTTACTAAGACTTAGGTTACTAAGACTTAAAACCGCCTTACTATTCTATCGTGCTTATATCAGGCCCATATTGGATTATGGATGTATCTTGTACGGCTCTGCTAGTTCACAGATTTTAAACAAAATAGATATCTTGCAAAACTCAGTCTTACGTGTATGTCTTTTTGCCATGAAAACAACTTCAGTCGCACCTCTTCATGTAGAAGCTATTGAGCCTCATTTAAATCACAAAAGGCAGTTCCTTGCAGACAAATTTCTTCTCAAAATATCCAGAACCAATAATAATCCACATTAAAATATAGTAGTATTAAACGAACAAGATCTTACAAATAAATATTGGTCGAAGAAAAATTCTCCATTACTGTGTATCGCACTTCAATCTAATCAAGATATCCTCATCCTCATTGATTTTATATTACCCAGCTCAACTTTGTCAGATCTTTATGATTACAATTCATTGTTTCTAAATATATACCGATGCTTCCAAGTCCAAGGATGATGTGGGAAGTGCTTTTTATATTTCTTCCAAAATATTAATTATTCCTACAAACTGGATACCATATTTTCTATACTTAGTGATGAAGCTATTGCAATCTACGAAGCTTTGACATTTTTAACACAGTCTACAATTGATTCAGCAAGAATTATATCGGACTCCCTGTCTGTTTTAAATTCCTTAGTTTTGGCTAAGTGCCCAAGTTATTCCACTAATTATATCATATAGGTATGCAATTAAAAAACGGATTTTAGAACTGCAAAAAGTTAACAAAAACATTAATTTTGTATGGGTTAAAGCACATATCGCTCTCGAACATAACGAGTATGTGGATATGTTGGCAAAAAAAGTGTAATAAATGGTTGGACCAATAAACTACCTGTAAGTTTTTGCGATGCTGTTGTTTATATTAAAATGAAATATCTCAATATTTTGAACGAACTTTGATCACAACATACTTATACCAACCCTTCTAGATACTGCAGTATACAAAATCAAATACCGAATAGGATGTAGTTTTAGCCATATAATTATTCAAGAAAATATATCACAACAGTAACACGTCTTAGATTTGGCCACGCCTGTTATCCTTCACATCTACATCAAACTCATGTTCTCGAAAATAATCATTGTCAAAATTTTGGCAAAAAAGGTGATTTAGATCATGTTTTTTTCAAATGCCAAAAATATATGGATGAAACAGATCACTTTATTCAACAATTACATGATCTTAATATACAGGCCCTGTTTAATATCCTTGATTTCTTAGCTAATGCAAATGAGAGAATTTATAATGCATTATAAAGTTTCTGTAAAGTACCAAAATAGCCTTGTAGTGTCAAAAAAATATACGTATATGCAAAATTATGGTGAACAACTTGGACAGTCCATAGCAAAGCAGCTGTCGGATTGAGTAGATAGCTGCTCAAGAGTTTGCTGTGGAACTCTGAGAACCTCATCATCTTGTTTGTATGTAAATATAGATGAAAAGAAGATAATGCAAAAAAAGTATTTTGAATTATATTATGTGCAACGCTTTTTAAACATACTGTATATTTAACTTGTATCTTATTTTAATTTTAGTACTTAAAGCATATTATTCAGCTCTTCGTTATTGATATTTTATGGACTTTACTGTCATTAAATTTTTATGTTTGAGGTATTAGTCATGTTGTAACGGCCTGATTGACACCTAGTCCATGTCAATAAAAAAAAGTACTCGGATTCATTCGTTAACAGTTTTGAAAATGTGTAGGATGCGTCTGTGATTCTTGAGCACATAACTGGCTCCATGTTTAATCGACGCTTCAAGTGCTAGATGAATCCAATACTGTCTGCTTTTTTTTCTCAATATTTTCCACTATATCACTTCGTCTTCATCCTCAGACAACATTTTAAACAACTGATTTTTATTGCTTTGGTATGCAAAGTACAATAAAATATGTTGCCTGTTGCTAGTTGCTAGTTGCTTATTGCCTCCGGTGTACAAGCCGCCTTAATGTTATTAGTTGCACACTAATATTTAATTTGAAATATAACCCCGTAAAAAAACTCATGTGTATGGTTGAATTATGATTTTGCTTATTTTATCCAAAATGATAGTTGAGCTTTTATGGTCAAACGTTTGAAATATATATGAAATGTACTTTTACCTCCCGTCTTAGTCATGGAGAGGATCAACAATAGTATGAGCCAATATATCAATAGAAGATCGTATTGGTTTTTGCTGAAGAAGGAGGACTAACAGCATGAAATTACGTTAATATTACGTATATTCCCATTTTATTTTATCCTCAGGCAAGAAAATGTAAGATTAACTAATGTAAGATGTAAGAAATATCTAACTGAAGTTGTGAATAGAGAAATTTAACGCGCCGGCATGCTTACCAGATGGAAGTTCTATGAAGCATATTTGAGACTACATATCTAGGTTAACACCGATGTGAATAAGTTGGTTTAGTGGTTTTTCTTAGTCAATCGTGTTCTCTGTTTGTAATTGATTAACTGTTCGTTAATTGTTGTAAAAATTTAAAAGTTTGAGATAAAATAATTGAAAAAGAAATGTATAGAAAACTTAACGAAGCTTGCAGGGGAGTTTTAAATAATATCTAATAGCTATATGTCAACATACAATTGGCATTATTTATATCTAAAAACAACAATTTTGAACACGGTAAACTTACAGAGAATGGAAATTATGAAAGTTCTGAAAGGTGTAATTGAAAACAAAACTAAAAGGTCATACTTAGGCCATATTTTAGATCGTACTTCCAAAATTGAAAGAAACTGAGTAGGGCATGTAGCTAGAGTGTTTCAGTAATCATAATAAATTAACGCTAAATATATTATTTATGAAATAGATAGATGAAATTTTATCTACGAAATTCAAACTCTTCTAAGTATGTACATAGTATATACCTGCTTGTCACGTATTTAAAGACATGGTCAAGTAGGAACTTTCTCTCCACAGAGTTTAAAATTCGTGCTTTACGCATCTAAAATTTCTGTTATCCTGCTCCTTTAACAGGCATCTCAACACGCCGCTATTCCCTTGCCACCAAAACAGCAGGAGAACTAGTACGGGTGATTCAGGTTGCTTCTGAGAATAATTTGATACCTACATTTACCGAATGAGATTGTCTATATTTTTATAGAAGTTTCAATACTAATCAAATGATTATGTAAAAAACTGAAAGTAATAAATCATGAATGTGTTGCTTGTGTGAGTCCATTTCAAAAGGTAAAAGAAATAATAAGTTAGACTTACTCACAATCAATTTAATTTAACTAATCGGACGACCGGTTTCGCTTTCTATAATATGCAAAGCATCTTCAGGTCACAATACAAAGTTAAAATGCTGAAAATAATAATCCCATATTAGGGTGTTGTCTAATAAAGATAAAACAAAGATAAAAACATAGGTAGGTGATATAAATTATATAAATTACAGCAATTATGCCAATATTACATGTCTGTGGTTTTATAAATGAATAAAATGTTTAAGCAGACAAGGTAAGACCCACAAATTGGTAACATAGTCTATTAAACTGTAATGAATTAATAAATAAACCAATAAATAAACATTACTTACATGCCGGTACTCTATTAATTGATGGTTGAAAGAACATGGTTCAAACTATCTTGGATTGTTGATTGGAGAACTCAGGTCAACTATTGTAATTATTTAACAGTAAACGGGGAAGTTCTTGAGGAGACAGATTGTATGATCTTCAATGGATGTACAGATTGTGTGGGTGTGCAATTGTATAATCTTGTAGTTATCAAAATTTCTTTGATAAAGTTGTTGCAATATCTGGCAAATTATTGTAAAGTCCAAAAATTTTTATGTTAAAATTAAATTAAGACACTTTTACACACACAGAAACACACAGAAAACACTTAAAAAACGGGGGACGAAACAGACATTTAATTTAAAAGGAGAGGATTTCCAAAAGAACTACATTTCTTAATAGGAGACAATGAGTTTTTTATGTGCTGTATATCAGATTTTAGAGGTAAACTTGACAAATGTAGGTTAAAGTGTGACAGTTCTTCTTCTATTTTAAATGCTGTAAGTTAAGTTATCCAGTTTATGAAATAAGCTGATATTAATAAAATCTAAAATTTTTTTAATTTTAGATATCAAAGTTATTTGATGTGTTAATAGTGATGATGTGATATTAACACATCAAATAACTTTGATATCTAAAATTAAAAAAATTTTAGATTTTATTAATATCAGCTTATTTCATAAACTGGATAACTTAACTTACAGCATTTAAAATAGAAGAAGAACTGTCACACTTTAAACTACATTTGTCAAGTTTACCTCTAAAATCTGATATACAGCACATAAAAAACTCATTGTCTCCTATTAAGAAATGTAGTTCTTTTGGAAATCCTCTCCTTTTAAATTAAATGTCTGTTTCGTCCCCCGTTTTTTAAGTGTTTTCTGTGTGTTTCTGTGTGTGTAAAAGTGTCTTAATTAAATTTTAACATAAAAATTTTTGGACTTTACAATAATTTGCCAGATATTGCAACAACTTTATCAAAGAAATTTTGATAACTACAAGATTATACAATTGCACACCCACACAATCTGTACATCCATTGAAGATCATACAATCTGTCTCCTCAAGAACTTCCCCGTTTACTGTTAAATAATTACAATAGTTGACCTGAGTTCTCCAATCAACAATCCAAGATAGTTTGAATCATGTTCTTTCAACCATCAATTAATAGAGTACCGGCATGTAAGTAATGTTTATTTATTGGTTTATTTATTAATTCATTACAGTTTAATAGACTATGTTACCAATTTGTGGGTCTTACCTTGTCTGCTTAAACATTTTATTCATTTTTAAAACCACAGACATGTAATATTGGCATAATTGCTGTAATTTATATAATTTATATCACCTACCTATGTTTTTATCTTTGTTTTTATCTTTATTAGACAACACCCTAATATGGGATTATTATTTTCAGCATTTTAACTTTGTATCGTGACCTGAAGATGCTTTGCATATTATAGAAAGCGAAACCGGTCGTCCGATTAGTTAAATTAAATTGATTGTGAGTAAGTCTAACTTATTATTTCTTTTACCTTTTGAAAGTAATAAATTCCCGAAAAAAAGCTACATATACTACCACAATTTGAAAATAGAAAAATATTGTTAAAATGCGAAAACTTTTATGCTAGGTCAGAAAGAGAAAAGGGAACTAATTATTAACATGGTAAAAAGAAAATGATTAATTAATTAAACAAGACAAAACATTAATAAAGAGTTTATTTTGTTATCACTTCATATTTCATATAAATCTAATATATTACTGAACTAAACATCATTATTTGATTCTTTCTTTTTAATAGTTTTAAATTCAATTTATACCTCTATAAGAAACTTATCCATAAAACCTTTTGGATTTCGTTTTTTTGTTTAGATACATACCCGCTTCTTTACGATTCAAACTGGCTATTTTTTAATTTCGATAGTAACTGTGGACATTCTTGTTTAATGACAACTAAAAATTGGTAGTTGTTTAGGCAACGGTATGTTCTGCAGCGGCTGATTGTTCGCAGTAGACAGACAAAAGTTCCTGTTGTGTTCAGTCAAACGAGTACTTACACTATGTTTCGTTGTTCCAACAAAAAATAGTGCTTTTACTAAAAGTGTTTTATTGTATATTGTATATTATCAGACAACTACCGAATTTTATTAGAAGAAACATGTGCTTATTAAAAAATACACTATTATCCGGATATTCGAAGACATAATCCAAATTCAAAAATACCTGATCAAATTTACTAGTACTAATTCCAGTACTAATTCCAAGACTAACTCAGAAAAACATAAACCCTATAAATATAGATATAAATTCGAAGATTGTCTTGGGGGGTTTTAAGAACAAAGTACGAAAGACTGACGAAATTACTGCAAAGGCTAGAAATTTTGGAGCCCAGATGGGCAAGTAAGAAATCAAATTGATTTTATTTATTTTTATGTTTATTTTAGTATTTATTTATTTTATTTATTTATATTATTTTAATTATTTTATTTTAATTTAATTGAGGGAGTAAAAGGGTAGAACGCGAACAAATGGAGTTGGTTCCAGTTTACTCCACTTAGCCTCTTCTACTCAAATTCGACTCTCACCTTCACGTTGGTGCCTCATGTTAAACCGAGCAACCCAACTGGATTTCCGGTATCCAACCCGAGTGAAAAGTTGGATCGGGAACTGATGAGAGTGGGTGAATTGGTCCTCCGAAAAGGGGGTTGTGCTATGGGCCGGCGTTTCGTACATGTAAAAATTTTAAGCCACGAAACAGAAACTATTACCTTGGAATTGGACGGATATTCAATATGAACTAAACAGACAACGGAATAAGTATGTTTGCATAGGAACGTGGAATGTGTTAACTTGGCACAGACCTGGAATAGCGACAAGAGCCATTAGACAATTACAAAAATATGACATAAATATATCAGCAATACAAGAAATAAGATGGACAGTAACGAGAAATTTTGAAATGGAAGATGATATAGTCTTTTGGTAGGATAGTAAAAACAGACATAAATACGGATGTAGATTTGTCATTTCAAAAAGACTAAAAACGACAGTGATATATTTTAAGCCAATAAACGAACGAATCTGCTATATTAAAGTCAAAAGTAGGTGATTAAATCTCACTATATTCTCAATATATGCCCAACAGAAAATGCCGAAAACGATAGAAAGGACGAAATTTACGAATTATGGAACCAGCAGTATAAAGCAGTTCCAAAACGCGACGTCAAAATAGTAATGGGAGATTGTAATGCTAAACCAAGGTTAGAAGGGTAACGGTAAGAAAGGCTATTCCAGAGAAGTAAGTATTCAACATAGCCTGCACGACACAACAAATAATAGTGGACACAATTCGCAATATCCAATAATATAATTGTTAAATCTACCCATTTTGAAAGAAAGGATATTTACAAGGCCACATGAGTTTAAAATGATGGAAGTACACGTAACCAAATAGATCATGTCCTCATTGATGCAAGACACTCTAGTAGCATTATTAATTCGAGAAATATGAGAGGAGCAGACGAATATCTGTACAGCAGTTGGAGCAACAAAAACAAAGAGAGAGATGAGACATAGATGCTCTTTAAACACCAAAGTGGATTATCTAGTAGCCATAAGCAATAGATTCCAATTGCTGGGAGAGAAAGAGTATAATCCAGACTTAGGACCAGCATGGCAGCAAGTGGCATCAGTTATAGAACAATCAGCGAAGAAAACTTTTGCAAAAAAAGAGGACTCGTCCAAAACATAAACGGTTTTATAAACAATGTCAGGAACTGCGGGAAATAAAAACTCACAAAAGATTGAAAACGCTACAAAACTCTACAGATGAGAACAAAGCAGATTTTCACAGAACAAAAGCTACTAAGAACTTAAAAGAGGGGCTATATAGAACAGCAAATACAAGAATGGAAGCGTTATAATACCCATGCATAAGCAGGGAGATAAAGAACAATTTCGAAACTATAGAGGTATATTGCTTATTAACACCCGTATAAAGTTCTATAAATTATTTTGCTAAAGGGGTCACTCCGTATTCGGAAGATATTCTATGCGACTACCAATGCGGCTTTCAATTGAAGCTCAACAATAGATCAAATATTTACGATCCTAAAAATATTAGAAAAAAACTGCGAGTTTAACCGATATGTACACTGAATTTTAGAAAATTTCCAGAAAGCATATGATTCCATAAAAAGAAGTAGAATATGGCTAGCAATGCTAGAAATATAGAAATAGAAATACCAAGAATATTAGGGGAACTAACTGAAAGGTGCGTGACGAACTCATATGAGCAGGTAAAGATAGGAAACAGAACATCCATGCCATTTATTGGGATGGGATTAAATCATCTAGTTGTCTGCATTAGGAGAAATCACAATATTCAGCAATGGGATAACGACAAGAGAGAAAGAGGGGAGAGATTGGAAAAAGATCACCACTGATCATAAGATAGCGTCCATTGCCGTATGGCCTTAATTGACGTCTGCCACAGTTGAAGACGAAACGGTAGGAAAAAACTATTCTAGACAATGGCATATAAACTTCGATAATAATATATCTAACAAAACACCTTGAAACCACACTCCTTGATTAAAGAATCTGTTTTGTTTAATGTTTCATTTTTGATTAATTTTATTGTCTATTGATTAACAAGGTGTTTGTTGTATTTGTTTTCCTTTATTATTTTGGTCTCCTAAAAGCTGAGATTATTCCGACTTCTTTCCATTTATCCTTTTTTAGGCTGATATACCTATTTTTTTATATAATGCATAGCCAAACTACATTTCATATAGTTTTGAATTATATTAAATATTTATGTTTTCATTTATGTTGGTTGTTTTATTTTTTTTATTTTTGTTTCTACTAAGTAGTATTCACCTCCTATTTCTGACCATCGGCATAACTTTCTGGCATGTACAGTTTATTGTTGTAATTTAGTACTAATTATAAATCGATTCGTGATTTAAATTAGAGAAAGGATCAGTAGCTAATAGCAGTTAAAACTAAAAAAAATGTAGCGTAAATTATAGAACAGAAAAGCCTTTCTCGCTGGATGCACCGACGAACAAAACATCAAAAGGCAGGCGAGAAAAACGAATTAATGAATTACATACGCTTTGCATTCCATTTAAATGTTGTCCAGGTACTATATATTTCTTTGTGTTGGCTTCCGTTTTTTAAAATTAGATATACTTAAATACAAAAATCAACATTTTATAAAAATTATTATTCTTAAATATCAAGTGAGTTAATACAACGTTTCAGGAATCTGTGCAATTTCTATCGCTTACATAAATTATACTCTTTGTATTTATTGCATTGGGTTTCCCAATTACATTTTATCAATTGTTTTTTATCTTGAATTGTACAAATAATAATTTCGGTTACAAATCTGACTTGTCTAATCACTTTCCGCTTATTGAAGCAAGTTTTAACAATCTATCTAACCTATGCTCTTCATTTTGTTATCAGATAGTGCCCACCTAAGCGGAGCAAAAATGGCTAATATTTCGAAATAACAAATTTCTTTTTAAAAATTTAATTTGTTTTTAATTTGATGACGTAGATTGGGAATCTATAGGAAAGTTTGTGCCCTGGCTTCTAGCTATCGAGATATCGACAATACAATAGCGAAATTATGTATCCAGGTGACCTTTGATAAGTTTTGGTTAGCTTCATTTAGGTTAGGTTTGGTTAGGATAAGTCATAGACATATAAATCAAATAGACTAATTGCTGTAATGTAGTTGTGTTCCCCCAGTGCGACAGAAAAAACTGACGCAAAGCAGTCCCTGCATCTCTTTCTAATTTGCCAGGTTTATCAACCACGTAACCTAAGTGACCAAAGAGACATTCACGTGGTCGATAAACCCGCCTCATTAGAAAGAGATGCAGGGATTTCTTTGCGTCAGTTTTCTGACGCACTGGGAGCGGAGGGAACGGGCTGGTATTGCAACGATCAGTCTATCATGTCCATGGGATAAACTTAGTGGTTAGGAAAACAAAATCATCTGCCCTGTACATTTTTATCCCCACATACATACTATTTTATGTTCTTCCCATATTAACACATTGGAGTGTAGAGAGAGGGGAGAGTGTGTGGAGTGGAGTTCGAATTGTCTTTCGAAAGTTCAAAGCTGTTTTTTTAATTATGGATATCTCACTAGTTAGAAGCTGAATCAAAAAAAATATTACATATTCGTAATCTTCTTCTTCTTCTTCAGCCTGTATTCGTTCACTGCTGGACATAGGCCTCTTCCATTTGCTTCCATTAATTTCTACTCTTGGCAATTCTCATCCACTGCTTGCCCGTGACTTGTTTGATATCATCTGCCCACCTCTTCTGTAGTCTGCTTACTCCTCGTCTGTTCTCTTTTGGTCTACAGTTTGTTAATCTCTGTCCATTTTTCGGAATTATCTCCCATTGCCACTTGAGCCTTGCTATACGTTCTGCGACATCAGTAATCTTTGTGCTTTCACGAATGTCGATATTTCGAATCCTGTCTCTCAAACTAATTCCTAGCATGGCCCTCTCCATCGCTCTTTGGGTTGTACTGAGCTGCTCTAAGATTTTCTTTGTAAAGGCCATGGTCTCCAGTCCATATGTAGTTACAGGCAAGATACATTTGTCATAAACTCTACGTTTTAGACACATTGGTATATCTTTATTCTTCAAAATAAATTATTGTATGCGTCTTTTTATTTCGGCTATTTGGTTTTCTTTGCCGATTTTAATGGTATGTCCAAGATTAACTTAGTTCTCGGGAAGAACCGCGTTAAGAATTTATTACTCGACGTTTCGGCGCCCATTTTGGAGCTATTATCAAGAGTGATACGGTTCGGTTCAATCTGCCTACTCCCCTCACTAGAGACGTACCAGTATCGTGTTCTGTATTGCAAGAACTGTGTCTCGGCACTGAGGTCTCAATCTGCCTACTCCTCACTGTCGAGTGACAACCAGTCTTACCCTCTGTGGCTGCTTTTATACTCGCTGTATGCGCGGAAACGGTATGCGCTGACGTGGTCTGAACTGACGTGGCCTGAGCGGTGTGGGCGGGAGGTCGCTCAAGCAGGGGTCGCCATGTTACCGGCAACCGGCAATCTTTTCGCGCCATCGCGCGTATTCAAGCTGTTAGGATGTTTTTCGATTTCGATAGCTTCACGAATGAATCTCGATTTTAAGGAGCGGATGGGGGCGATGGTTTTTGCTTTTTCGAAATCTATTTTCTGGCCTGTTTGAATATGATGTTGGGCTAGGGCTGAAGTAGTATCGGAATGTTTGACAGATATAGAATGTTCGTAAATACGGTTATGGATTCGTCGGTTTGTCTGTCCGATGTATGTACGTGGGCAACTGGAACAGGGTATCTCGTAGACACCATGGTCTTCATTTGGGATTTGGTCTTTTACGGATCTGACGAGATTGGACAACTTGGAGTGAGTAGTGAAGATGGTTTTGATATTTAGAGGAAGAAAAGTTCTACTGATCTTGTCAGTGACGCCTTTAATAAAAGGTAGAAAGATTTTGGGTTGATCCGGCGGCAAGGTTTCTTTTTTGGATGGAATGGGGTTTAGATTTTTTGAACGCTCTCATTGATTTGGGATTTGTGATAGCCGTTTTGTAAGAGTGTTTGCCTTATTGAATTAATTTCTGATGACCTATGATTGTTGTCGCTAAGTCTTATGGAACGAGAAATGAGAGTGTTGACAACTGAATTAAGTTGGGCGGGGTAATGATGTGACTGGGCATTAAGATATCGGTTTGTATAAGTGGGTTTCCAGTACACGGAATAGGAAAAACTGTGAGGTAAGTTTTTTTGAATATATATATATATATATATATATATATATATATATATATATATATAATGGTTTACATTTTCAAGACTGACGTTGTCAATAACAATATTATTTTGTAAATTACGAATATTTACAAACTAATATTCGTAATCAAGGTTACTCAATTAGCCAAAAAATGCAACAACTAGCTATAGAGAGTTGCTGGGCTAGCTGTTTACTTGTATTTTGAGCTGGGAATATATTAATAATTATTAAAGCAGTGTATGGTTTTTATTAACAACCACAGACTTTCTTTTTTAATGTTAAAGTTACCTTATTCGTGACTCATTTCTGCCACCTTAGTAACCACTGCATGTAGACCTTGCATGTGATCTGTGAAAATAGTTGTGTGGTCTTTTTTGATCCGAAATCATTTATACGTTCTTTATTTATCAGTATGCTATCATAGATGTCTTCCAGAGCTGCTTTAAATATACCTTCTAATTCCATACTAAAGTATACGCGATAATTCTTCTCTGAAATCTGAAACTTCTTTTTATCACAACGTCTTAACTCAGTTGGTTGTTTGTCTGATTTGTAATGTTTGGCCATAACGCAGGTAGCTTATTATTCTTAGATCTGTCATCCAAGCCAGTGCTCCTTAAATAGATATTAATTGATCGTATTTTACATTATCAAGTGCTTTCTGATAGTCCACCAAACATTCGCATATGTAACAGTTCACATCTTTGCAGCGCTGGAACAGAACTTGTGTAGCAGAAAGTGCTTCCCCTGTATCAACTGCATCCATAAAACTAAATTGTGTATGTGTCACTTGTTCTTCACATTTTCTATAAATCCTTTTGTGACTTATTTGTAGAAAGATTTTGTGTTATTTTGTTCTAAAAGCTAATATTTCTATACTGCTTACACTTTTTGTATTTCAGCATATTTCTGCAGAGCACAAAGGTAGACTTTACCCTAGTTATTTACTTGTATTATAGATTTAATTGTTATCTAGTGGTTTTTCTATTTTACTAATTCTAATTAAATGTTCTGTGGTACAATTTACGTTATATAATTAGCCATTTTTTTATTTTCAAATGTTTCATCCTCATAACTGTTCCAGATCTCCTTTTTTATGTTTCATGTCTATTATGGATCTGCAGTCCGTATCCATTATACATTCTGATCTTCTAGATTGATAGATTCTTGTAGTTTTTTATTTTAGATTAAGCTTTCCTACTTTATAACGCTATGAATAAATTAAGCATTCAAAAAAAAACTCATAACGACTTCGTCGTTATGAGTTTTATATAAAACACGTTACGAGTTATAAAAACTCGTAACGACTGATCATCATCAGTCCCATTAGAAATACATTGGGGGTTAAGGCAGGGACATGTGCTGGCGTGTATTTTAAAATAACCTTGGAAAAAGTTGTACTAAAGGCTAATTTAGATGGTAGCGGAACTGTATTTAATACATCAGTCCAATTTCTTACATATGCTAACGACGTGCACATTCTAACAAAACCAGGGCGAGAATGACAGAAATCCTAACGGAGCTAGTAGCAGTAGCAGAACGAATGTGATTACATATAAATTAAAATTAAACCAAATTCATGCTAACACAAACACAAGAGCTGGAAATGGTGACGCAGATCCAATTGTCAATGACCAAAACTTCGTAGTGGTCAAAGAGTCCATATATCTAGTGACAATGGTTAACCCCAATAGTAACACATCAGGGGAAATAAAAAATATAATAATAATTGCAAACAGGTGTTATCATGGTCTATCAAAGTACTTAGCTAACAAAATCATGTCTCAAAAAACTAGTATAAGACTATATGGAATACTGATAGTCCCCGTTCTCACATATGGATCAAATTCATGGACCTTAACCAAAACAGATGAATACCCTTTATCCATTTTTGAAAGAAAGATACTACGCAAGATATTCGAAGTGGTCTGTAAGAACAGAATATGGAGGCGTAGATATTACTTTAAACTGCAGAATATCTACAAGCATAAGTTTGATGAAAAAGATATTACTACTGTGATCAAGCGAAACCGTCTGCATTGGACAGGATATGTAGCCCGGGCCCCGGAATCGAATATGATAAAAAAGATTCTAACAGCGCAATCGGTGGGAATGGGAAGACGAAAAGCTGGGGTAGACCAAAGCTGAGGTATATAGACGGGGCAACATAAGATGCTGAGAAGATCGGTGTTACCAACTGGAAAATCCAAGCAAAGGACAAAAATGATGATGAAACTTTGCTTCAATATTTCAGTTTCTTCACATAGTTCACTCATCTATTTATTTTCGGCTTGTGTAATAGCACTCCTTATTTCTTCGACAATTTTCGTGTAAACCACCATCTTTTAGTCTCCTTCTACTTGCATTATATCCTCTAATTCATCGTTTATCTACAATTTTATTTTCCATACCGGTGATTTCTACATAAGTCATTTTTTGTTCCATATAATTTTGTATTTCCTGTTTCATTTTGTGCATCTTTAATTATTCTTAAATTATATTGTTAGCTTTCGGTGCTTTTAATTGTTTTTAGTATGGCTCAAAGTTTGCTTACCAGTGGATTGTGATCCAATGTATATGGATTTGTAAATCTCTGGTATTGCATTTCAAAATATTATGGAATCAATACATTGTAGTTATCTCCACATATAAAAGTGTCTCAGTGGTAATTGAAAGAATGTATTAGTTCCCGCTCCATAGCAAACATGCTTCATCTTTCACACCTTTTACGTTTTTTTACCTAATACAAATGGTTGTATGACATCATTACATGGTCTATGGTTCTAATAGGTACGCGTTGGTCGGTAATGCAGATCCAATGCTTATCGACAGTGACGTCAGAATTGGACTTACTGTCTCGCCAAAGTAGCCCATACTCTATTTACTGTTTATTCATTCTAATTTTTTAAGGGGTTACGTATTATCCCAGCTTCACATATAGTTTTAATATTCCACATATTATGTTTATTGTCCTTCCGGGGATATTTAGCAGCCTTTGAGCATTTAGGTTCTCCCGGGGATAAATGCCAATATTTATATTTATCTGAACCATCTTGGATGTTCCTAGGTAAAATTGTTAAATAAGCAGTTAATCAAAATAAAAACAGCCAAAACCGAATATCTCAGTCACATCATAAGGAACAGCGAAAGATATGGGTTGCTGCAATTAATTTTAAATGGAAAAGTAGAAGGAAAACAGGGAACAAGAAGGCGAAGGATTTTCTGGCTGGAGAATCACAACTCTTTTTAGAACAGCAGTGTGCAAAATACCGATTGCCATGAAGGTCGCCAACATCCGAAACAGAAAGGCACTACAAAAAGATGAAGGCAAAAATATATGGTAGTTTTCTGTTTCTTTCATGCACCGTAATACAATTTTTTTCTTAATATAACTCTGCTTGTGTATGATTGACTTTTAGCTTTTTCTATATAATTTAATTGCTATTTAAATGGGAATAAGCCACAATTAAAGGTTAAAGTACGTTTATTGACGTTTCAATTTCCACTTTGGAAATCGTTCTCAAAATACAAACATTAGTGATAATATAATATACAATATAATCTATTTTAAGCCTAACTTTAACACCGATGTTGTTGCTGCGTGACACCATGCTAGTTTGGTCTGCCTCGAGTATTTTCTTTCTCTAATATCAACCATATCTGGGAAGCATTACCTTATCCGCCAACTGGAACGGAGCCCAATGAAAGACTAGTTAGCTCACACGGGAATATTCTAAATAGTAGAGAAAATTAGATTAGAAAATTAGAAATATACTGTAAAATTTACATCTGCTTGCTCTGTGATGATATGTATATCTATTGAATCTTATTATATCTATGTATAGGACTCCTGTTGTCTTTTCCTTCTAAAAAAGAGAGACTGCTCCATATTCATTCCTGATGATATTAATAAATTCTCAGGAGCTAACTTTAGGAATGAAAAAATTGTAGAAGAATTAAAAATCTATAAACATTTTAGTAAGTTATGAAATTTGCAATGTATTGTATTGTACATAATAATGTACAAGTTTATTGAATTGGTTGCGTTACTCTATATGTTTTCATTACAGTTAAGCTAATTTGCTTTCTGCAACCATCCTGTGTCTTTGATTGATAGTAGTTAACAATAATAATATAGCTACGCCGCCTCTTGATACTACAACTAGTTGACTTTAATTCGAAAAGAGATTTGTGGAAAGGTATTTAATCTTTGGAATATTTATTTCCATCAGAATGTTGCTTAAGGCTTTCTTCCAGTACTAAATTTGCCACATTTAGATATTCTTAACTTCTTTAAGTAATAAACCAATTTTAAGTAGAACGGATAAAAATTTTCAAACTCATCTCTAACACTGTAATGACTTTTTGCGTAATAAGGAACTCGTATATTTCAATTTGTTTTCTACCCTTAAAAGTATGAAAGTGTATAACGAAACCGATCGATGAGATGTTCTAAAGTTTGAAGGTCATTCGAGAGTAAATTTTAGAATTCTCCACCCGTACTAAAAGTAACGTAACGCAACGTGAAGCATAGAGGAAGGAGAAAGTCCAGAGAGCTGAGAGAGTCCGTCAGCGGAGAGTGAAAGTCCTGTGGGAAGTGTAAAGTGTACGAAGCAGATATGGACTAGGTTCGCAACCATCTTGAAATTATTCAATTAAGATTTTTTTGCAGTCTCGTACCAAATTGAAAATGATTATTGATAAACATTGTTTATTCTCTTTGATCCCGTCACTCGTACTGCTACGTTCACTTGTGAAACGTACTGCTCTGCAGTATTTGTAGAATTCTCTGCTAGTTTTTTTTTATTAAGTCCTTTAATTAGCTTCTAGATTTTTTATGGGTTATGAGATTTGCCCTACTAGGTCTAAATCGAAATTTAGATCTTGTCTCATAATATTATTGATTGCTTTTATAAGGTCGTTGGGGTTATCCATTTTCATGTGCTTTCTGAAATGCTTTTTGATCACTGTCTATGGTTATTTATCGCAAATCCAGATTACTTTTTATAAAAAAGGAAACTTGCATGTACGAAAAATTTTTTTTTTAAGTTCCATAGTTTTTGTGGTCTTCCTACTGATTGTGTTCCTATGGGGAAACCATCTCTTGTCGTCTTTACTACTCTATTTGTAGTCATTCGACTTATATGATCAGTTCATTCTACTCTTCTATTTCTTACTCAGTCCTTGATGTTCTCCACGTTGCATATTCGTCGTATATCTGTACTTCTAAATCTGTTCCATAGTGTTTTACTATAAATTTTTCTAAGTGTTTTCATCTCTACTGTTTCTAATATTCTTTTTGTCCTCTCTGTGTCAGGTCGTGTTTCTGCTGCATATGTCATTATTGGTCTGATGACTGTTTTGTAAATTATGCCTTTCGTTCATTTCCCGATATTTTTATTTCTCCATATTGTTTCATTCGCGCTACCTGCGTCTCTGTTTGCTCTATTCACTTTTGTTCTTTCACCTCTGCTTCGAGCTTTCCATAGCTAAATAATGTGATGCCTAGATATTTAAATTCCATCATTCAATTACATCTTAGTAAATCAACTATCGATGCATTTTGTTTTTTTTTTTGGGTTTTTTTTTAATTAAGATGTTAAATTTTCTGGCGGTTATATTAAATTGGTGCAGCATAGGTTGTAAAATATTTTTACTTTCGGAGTAGTATCGTAGTCGTACGTCGTCTGCATAGCAGATTATTTTAAGTTGGTTTTCTTCTATTTGGTATCCTTTTTAGTCTTAGAGGAGATTGCTGGGAATGAAATATTAGAAAACGATAATATCAAGGAAAGCTGGAAAAAAACTCAAAAATAACATTAATTAGTAAAAATCAAAAGTTATAATAAAGTTATGTCAGAATTATATATTGATATATAACATAAATAATAATTTAATTAATCGTCTAATCGGTTTGGACCGCATCTTTTTGTTTGACCCGTATGAGTGTCGATCTGAACGTTTCGCTACCTTTGTTGGTAGATTTTTTCAGGAGATAGAGAAGACTGTGTAAACGAATAGTTGAAATGGGAATAAGTTGTGAATTTAAGTTATTATGTAAGAAACCCCGCCCCTAATGTCGGTTTTTTCCTCCTCTAAGTATAATTAGTACAAAAAAGCTACCTACTAAATTAGACAAGCATTGAGGTGGACCTACATATGGTTGGTCCAAAAAAGACGATTATTTAATTTTTACTCTGATCCAAATTTCATTTAGATATTAATTTTTTAATGTAATTAAAATGCAATCGCTATTTTCTAACATCAATACCTAGTAGCATACCCCTGATGGGTTTAAAATAAAATTAATATTGTCAGTAAGTATACTTCAATCAATATTATCAACCTGTATGTATCCACTGCTGGACATAGCTTCCTCAGCTCGTTTCATATATCTCTGTCTTATGCGGCTTGCATACAGTTACCGCTAACACGCTTCAAGTCGTCAGTCCATCTGGTTGGTGGGGCTCCTCTGCTCCGTAATGCTTCTTGTCTTTGTTTTCACTCGACAATACGTTTTGTCCATCGGTTTTAAGATAATCTGGTGACGAGTTCTGCCAATTCTACTCAAGCGACGCGATTTTTTCAATAGCGTCTGTTGTTTTTGTTCTACGACGTATTTCTTCGTTTGAGATTTGGTCTCACAGAGAGATCCAAGATCTGGCCTTCCATAGCCCTCTGAGTTACGCGAATCATATGCACTACCCTTTTTGTGAGTGTTCATGTTTTCGCTCCATAAGTGAGTACATGTAATAAACATTATTTAAAGATTTTTCTTTTGAGGCGTATGGGTAGTTTGATTCAAATACATATTTTAATTTACCAAACGCTGCACAGGCTAATCCTATAGGACGTGGGAGCTCACATGTCTGGTTATCTCTGCCCAAACGAATTTCATGTCCTAAGTATAATAAAGCATTATAAACTAAAATCATGAAAAAATACACATTATGGTGGAGATATGTAGATGATGTATTCTCAATATGGTCTCATGGATCAGAGTTGTTGGACACATTCCTAAATGATATAAACGATAAAGATGAGACAATAACATTTACCATGGAAAGGGAATATAATAACACACTTCTACTACTACTACTAAGGATTTCCACAGTTTTCACTGTCTTCCTTCACTCAACCGTTTTCTCCAATTTTCCCTGTCATTCCAGTCTCCATCTCGCAGGGTTCTTTTCTCCATAGCCTCGTCGATTTCATCTCTGAATGACCTTCGGGGTCTTCCTCTCTTTCTTCTTCCAATCGGGCTCCATTCTGTGATTTTGTTTATCCAGCGTCCTCTGTCCGCTCTTCTGACGTGGCCGTACCAGGATAGTACTAACACACTTCTTTTTCTGAATATTTTAATCTCTAAGAACGTTACTGGATATGAGATTCAGGTGTAAAGAAAACCAACACACACCAACAGATATCTAAATTAAAAATCAAATCACATCAATATTAAAAATGGAATCCTTAAATCAGAGGCATGGGAAAATTAACATACGATGCAATGGAACGATTCAAGTATAGTCCTAAAAGAAACATATGGCAATAAGAGAAAAATCAAAGAAGCGGCTCTAATTATGCTAAATGAGACCAATTATGTCGCAAATTCAGTATATTCAGTAAAAAATGGCAGAATGCAGTAAAATCTGGTTACCCATTGAAAGGAAGCTAAATGTTAAACCAAATACTTACCATGTCGGGATAGTATTATGAGTTTTTTTTCTAGTTTTTCCCTCATGATTTAGTATGGAATCATTAACAGAAGAATTTTACTGTCATCATGGCATGTGGTTGTTTTTTTAAAGACGAATCACATGCTATGATTTTTCTGACGGATATTCTCAAGTTAAAGTTGATTTCATACAATCGAATAAACTATCTTACAATAAAGTCGTCCCAGGAACGCAACTCAGCAATATTGGCAATATAATTTTAAAGTCATCTACTTTAAAATGTATAATATTTGTCTAAATTGTCAAAACAAATGAGTCAGGTAAAATTAAATTATTAGAAGAATTTTTCACCAAGTAACAAAAACAAAATTTGTTTAGTTTATTAATGTTTGTATTTTGAGAACGATTTGATTTGAGAAGTGGAAATTAAAACGTGAATAAATTTATTTTAAACTTCAATTGTGACTTATTTCAATTAAAATAGTAATCGAAACATTCATGTTGAATGTAAAAATTTATATAGCTCTTAATAAATGTTTATATCAGATGTAATATTAATTTATTTAAGTCCTTGACTCTTAAATGATCTATACTTGCCTTAAATTATTTTTCTTAAACACCTACAAGCTGTCTCGAACTAATTTTACCTTATCATTAAAATATTGTAATGTGCTAATTTGCTAGTAATGGGAGAATTAGATTTAAATATTTAACAAACAAGTAAGAATAAGATTTAGAATTAACCAGAAGTTTACGTATATTTGTAAGGTATATTAAATTTATAATTTTATATTTTATGTATAGAGGAATTAATTTATTAAACACAACACTAAAATTAACAACCAAAGTGATAACAAATAAACTGAATAAAATTATAACACTAGCAGAAGAACATATCTAAGTTTCGTGGACCTCACGAAGGCATTTGACCGGGTCAAATTAAAACAAGTTATCCACTTACTGTACGCAAGAGTGATACCTCTAGGAATAATCAAAACGATCGAAAATATCTACCAAAACAACATAATAAAAGTAAAAGTAGAAGAAGAGCTAACCGACCCTATTAAAGCTGGCAATGGGATAAGACAGGGAGATTCCCTGAGTCCTCTATTGTTCAACCTGATTATGGATGAAATAATAAAAAAGTAAGAACTAAAAAAGGATACCAAATGGGAGAAAAACAACTTAAAATAATCTGCTATGCAGACGACGCAATACTACTCTCTCGAAGTGAAGATGATTTACAACGTATGCAGCAGCAATTTATTATAACCGCCAGAAAATTTAACATGTTAATTTCCCCAAAAAAGACAAAAATGCATGGTTACAACAGCAAATTTGCCAAGATGTAAATTGGAGCTGGAAGGTCAGATAGTAGAACAAGTGAGGGAGTTTAAATATAGGCATCTCATTATCTAGCTACGGAAAGCTCGAAACTGAAGTGGAAGATCAAGTAAATAGAGCAAACAGAGCCGCAGGTTGCCTAAATAAAACAATATGGAGAAATAAAAATATCGGGAAAGAAACGAAACGCAGAATTTACAAAACAGTCATCAGACCAATAATGACATACGCGGCAGAAACAAGACCTGACACAGAGAGGACAAAAAGGATGTTAGAAACAGCCGAGAAAAATTGATGGTAAGACACTATGGAACATAGCTAGAAGTACAGATATACAACGTAGATGCAAGATGGATAACATCAAGGACTGGATAAAAAATAGAAGAGTAGGATGCAACGATCATATAAGTGGAATGACAACAAATATAGTAGTAAAGACGGAAAGAGACGGTTCCCCAATAGGAAGACGATCAGTAGGAAGACCACGAACACGATGGAACGACAACTTACTGAAGGCACATTGAAAAACAGATAGAGTCATGTCTACATAAAAAGGAGAAGAAGAAGGAAAAGATATAATATAATTCTTATGTTATTTTTAACTCATTTCACCTAGGCTATCATACGGAACCATAAATGTGTCGAAGTTTTCACTTTTACTAACCTTTCAGTGTATCGTTGGCAGTAAGATCTACGCAACTATTTAAAACGTCATAGCTCTTTCGAAAATCCATTACCTATACGTACCGTACTTTCATAAAGCTCTACGACTTTATCTGACTTGGATACAAACAGCAAAAACAAATTCTGTCACGAATACATTTTCTGTTATATTTATAATATACGTATAATCTGCCAAAAATGATATGCATGTCCAGTCCGTCCCACATCATTGCGGAGCGTACGAGGGAAAGGGAAAGGGGGTTGAAATTCTATCGATCTCAACCCACTCTGTTCTTAAAGCCCCTTCTAGCGGACACTACCACCATCGGCCACTTGCTTAGGTATTCATATGTATGCGGGAAAAGGTGATTTTGAAGAAGTGTGTTGTCACTTTTGGGGTCAACCGAAAAATTGCGAGAATGCCAAAAAATGATGGGTCTGTATCATGAAGAGGATGGTATGGGTGATATAGGATTTGTTAGGATTTTTTCTGGACATATCTATTCTTGTCACTTCCTACTTTATTTCCTTTTCAAGTATAAGAAACGCAATTTTTAAAAACGTGTTTTTTGAAAGCTTTTTATTAAAAAAGTAATCTATAATATATCAAGATTTTAATAAAGTGAAATGGAGGCAATTGTATATTATAAATGTATCTTTCTAGATTGAATAAAATCAGCGGGGACTAACATTATACTTCTATTTTAACACGCATAAACTTTATATATTTCAAATTCAATAACGGATATACTCTTTGTCAACCATTTTCCATCCACTCCTGAATGATGGTCTCTCCCAATTGCTTCCATCTTTCTCTATCTTGCGCCGTTCTAATCCAATTTTTGCCTGCCACTGCTCTTACGTCATCTACCCATCTTTTTTGAGGTCTTCCCATGCTTCTTGTTGTCGTCCTTGGTCTCCATTCTAGAATTCTCCATGTCATTATATCGGGCTACGTGACCTGCCCAGCGCCATTTCATTTTTGTAATTTCTTCCACACTATCCCTAATCTTCGTTCTACGTCTTATCTTGGTGTTTCTAATCTTGTCTCTCAGTGATATTCCAACCATGATTCGTTTAATTGCTATTTGCGTTGTTTCTAATTTTTTAGCAGATTTTTTGGTAAGGGCTACTGTCTCCAAGCCGTAGGTACAAACTGGTAGTATGCATGTGTTATACACCTTTTTCTTTAAGTTTACAGGAATGGAGGTGTTTTTCAAGATATATGCTAGTTTGCCGAAAGCGCCCCATGCCAGTTGTGTTCTTCTTTTAATTTCAGCATCTTGATTTGGTTTTCCTAGTTTGATGACATGACCTAGATATACATAATGTTTAACATTTTCTATGGTATGATTTTGTATTGGTATATTTGTCTGGTCTGGGCTCAGTATTTTTGTTTTACTGCAGTTCATTTTTAAGCCTACCGCTCCATAAACTGCATTTAATTGTTGTAACATATCATTTAGTTCTTGGATATTATTGGCTAATAAAAGTATGTCATCTGCGAATCTCAAGTGGTTTAAGTATGATCCGTCGACATTGATACCCTTGTTGTTCCATTCTAGTTTCTTACAAATGTCTTCTAGAGCAAGGGTAAATAGTTTGGGAGAGATAGTGTCTCCTTGTCTTATTCCTCGTTTTAGTCTTATGGGATTAGTTTTTGTGCTTTCGTCCAGCTTTATCTGCATGGTGGCATTTTCATATATGTTTTTAATTATGTTAGTGTATCTTGAATCTATACGTGCATTTTCTAGAGATTCAAGCACTGCCCATAATTCAATGGAATCGAATGCTTTATGGAAATCGACGAACGCCATGTGAATCATTTTCTATCAGTGTTCTTACGGTGTGCAAGTGGCTATGGTACTAAAATGTTTTCTGAATCCAGCCTGCTCGATAGGTTGATAGAAATCGAGCTTATGTCTTAGGCAGTTGGTTTGATTTTGACGGATATACTACGGTCAACATTTTCAAAAATTTAGTTTTTAGAAAGTTTATTAGAGGAATTCCAAAATATTACTGCATATATATATATATATATATATATATATATATATATATATATATATATATATATATATATATAGAGAGAGAGAGAGAGAGAAAATAAGGATAATTATACTTAGGTAAAGAGAAATAAATGAATGGTCGAAATAATCGAAATATTCCCATTTATGATATTGTGATCCTCCTCAGGAGAGGAATGTTTGTTGTCTAGATTGATGTTTCATTTATAATATACAGGAAAAAATATGTATTTCTGTGCAATGAGACTGGAAAACTGTGAAAAACCAATCTTCCTTGTCCTGGGAAGAAACCTAGAAAGTTAGAGTATATACATAGGTAGGGTACTCCAAGGGCAACTTACCTCATAATGGTTAGCGTGCTTGTTCGGAGTTCATCACTAAAACTTTGCGTTTTTCTCTCCTGGAATCATGAAATCGTACGTAGTCGAAATATAAACAAATACTTTTTACGATGTTTTGTACTGTGGATTTTGGCTCTAAATTATTTGAGAGAGAGAGACTCCTGTTTCGAGAGTTAACACTCTCTAAGAGAATAGATACTTGTATTTAACAAATCGTTAAATATATGTTTTCTGAAGGAAGTTTAACTCTGTTTTCCTTATATTTAAAGATTCCTTTAGATCAGTATTCCAATTTAGAGTCCTCGTAAATAGACTCCTAAGATGTTCACAGTCGGGCTAAGCCTGTGTCTCTCCCTTACAAGTGCAAATAATAGCAATATTCCACAGAATGAATAAGTTTGACAGCATAGATAAATACGTCCAAAATAAAAATATTAACAGCTGTAAATAACTGTTCTGTGAAGAACTGGTTGCTCAAAAGAGAAAATTGAGAAAAAATGACAAATGAGAAGATTTTCTGGTGACAAGAATAAGATAAAATTTTGTTAGGTAAAGGAAAAATTAAAAAGAAACTAATTTTTGCTTTGAAAAGCGACTAGAAACCTAAAAAAAATCATGCGTTTATTGTTCCCCTATTGGAACAGCAGAAAATGGGTAAATGAGAGATAACCAATAGAAAGTTTATATTTTCACTACGCACCTAGAATACTTTTTAATTAGACCAAAATCAGCAAGGCTATGAAGATGTTAATGCAATTTTGAAGCAATTAAATATTAGGCTATATAAAACATACAAATAAAAACATTAATGAGTTGAAAAGAGACAAATGTAAGAAAAATAACACTAGAACTTAAGAAAAACTACAGAGAAATTATTATTATCGGAATATATGCACCTAACGATAACGCAGATGTAACAACGAAAGACTGAAACAAGTTCTGACATATATAAATAACAAAAATATTTAGGAGAGCTTAATTTACGAATGGAGAAAGCCCACAAAAGTACAGTCTTTGGAAAATATAGAAAAGATACTAGTTAATCCCGGTATCTGGTTTTGTTGCTCTCAGGCAACACCATCTTTATAAACACCTACTATATATAGCTGTTATCTGACAATGGTAACTGTAAGCAACATGTCGTGTTAGTTATATAAAACTGATGGCGACATCTAGCATTCCATAGAGATATTTGAAAAAAATAATTTGAGTACATAGAATGGGTACATAGGAGTAGAGGTCTACGTGTGAGTGGGTGTGTCATAATTTTTATTGCCAAACGTTTGTTAGGAGAATTCTGAGGTTAGTTTTGTACTTCGTATATAAGCAAAGGTTGTTTTAGTGTAATTCTGTGCTATATTTTGCTGTATACGGTAAGTAATCATATTATTTTGTTGAATAAAAATCATGTAGCTCTCAGGCAAAATTGTCAGTTGAGTAATTGAGTTGGTTTTTCAGTATAAGATTTCACTATGAAAAATTTAAATGAAATATCAACTACCTCCTATTTTGGAAGAAGAGTATGAAGATAAAAATGTCGTGTATTGTTCCTGTCGACGCAAATCTCCCCGATTTGTCTGACACGGAGGAGTATGAAGAACCGCCAAGAAAACTAAAAAAAGTAGTGGAGTCAATATATTATAACTGGTCTGAAAGTGACATAAAAACCATTCTATTCGAAAATACAACTATAGACAATAACGTAGTAGAGGTAGCATTGCCTCTTAAGTGTTTTACGAGGTTTTTTTCACTAAATCTAATAAAGAATATTATATACCAGACGAATTTACACAGTACGCAAAAACTGGGGTAAGTGTCAACAGAAAAACTTCCGAAATAACAGACTTTTTATCCATTTTGATTTTTATGGGGGTTTCTTCAAGAATTCCTCTTGTGAACTAGTTAGGTCTTTGTCCAACACTGAAAAGATCAAAGTAAAGCGAGGCCGTCCATCAAGTACGGAAAATACAAATAACCTAATTCGCCATTCTCTTGCTGTAAGACCTGATGATGCTACCAGAACAGATGCATTAGGTCTCTGGCCAGTTTATACCGCTAAAAGAAGATGTAGATTTTGTAAAACTGGCTATACAACGTAACATGCGGCATTGTT
The DNA here is from genome assembly GCF_040954645.1 of Diabrotica undecimpunctata. NCBI lineage: Eukaryota > Metazoa > Arthropoda > Insecta > Coleoptera > Chrysomelidae > Diabrotica > Diabrotica undecimpunctata. The sequence continues at coordinate 131,844,370 of NC_092803.1, forward strand.
TTACAACGAACAAAAATTGTTTTTATCATTTCACCGTTAGAATTAGGTCTATAATTATAATTTTTAATCTTGGGTGCTTTATATATAAAAGTTTTTTTTATTAAACCAATAAAATGTCTTTTAGTTAAATAGTTCTTTATTTATGATTAACTAAATTTTGAGATCTTCATTAGTGTAGAAGATAGTAGAAGTTAGTACCAAATAGTGTTTCTTGACTGGCAATGTTGCTTCTAGGCAACGGATTCAAAAACCGCTTTCCCCTTGCTCCTTCTGATTTTTTTGTACCACAGGGTGTTATTAAGTGTTATATAAGATTATTTACCCAATAAAATAATTTTACATCTATTTTTGGTGTTGCCAGATACCGGGTTAAGATTTTTAGATTAAAACTGTCTGTAAGTTAGTCAGTTATAAGTAGCAACAATATTGTACAACCAAAAAAGAAAATCAATTTATAATTAAATGAAAACTCGTCACAAAGCTAAGATATCACATTTATATCTGATGCTGACCTTTTTGAAAAATATGGTAATACATATACATATCTATTCCATTCAGCATAATTATGGAATGTTAATTTTGTTATTAAGTGTTATTACAATCAATATTTCACCACAAGTGTGAGAATTTTTACTTTCTATTAATAAAAATTATTCGAAATTATTACATTTACTAAAAAAATTCTATAGATGGTTAATTCTTGCTTAGAAAATGTGATATTGTTTTAAACTTTGCTTTGCATTATTGAAAGCTTTAGCAATTTTAAACAAACAGTGAATAATCATTTGGCAAAAAGTTTGTGAATGATTAAAATATCAATGGGTTGTTGAGAAAAAATCTCTGCTAAACCTAACCTCGATTTCCAAACGACTTAATAATTAAGTACGAGAAATACCCGTTGGGGTATGTCAAAATTCGAAAAGATCGAGTCTGAAATCATCACAGATTTCGTGACACCTACTGTTTCATTTATTAATATCGTTGAATGATTAATAATGGCTAATTTGCACGAGTAGAAATAGATTGACATTTGAACGTCGCTCCCGACGTCCAAGGACAGGGCCGTCGCGACTTTTTGACCTTTTGGGAATTATAAATCTCTTCTGAGTTTTTTTATTGCACGGAACACGAGGTGTCAGGTATTCAGTGAAAAGCGATATCAATGTAAGTGCAAAAGGTCGTGTAAAAAACGCCTTTCGGGACTGTTTGTGTGATACATGCTAAAAATACATGTGCGTGTCTAACCTTTTTTTTTTTAATAAATACGACGATTAAAGTCAGACAATAATTACTACACAATGAAAAAATTACTGGACTGAATATCATTGAAATATATACGTTAAAAAATTCAAGCAAGGAAATATAGTCAATAGGAAATATCCAAACAATGAAACAAATTTGAACAAAATTCTAAATTGTATATAAACAAAAATATAAAAATAATACATTAAATTTATAAAATCATAAGAAATAAAAATGTTGTATATATAATCGAGAGTTCTTTGGAATAGTTCGATAATTAGGCAGTACTTATATCTGGTGTTACTCCCTCAGGTCCACAGGAAGTTAAACTGGGTGGCTATATGTCTACTGTTGCTGTTCAATTCAGCACTATAATGTTGGCAACACATTTTAATTTTATTGATGTCTGATGACTTACTTATCACTTGTCACTGTTCTCTGTACATGTGCAAAAATTGTGTTCACAATTTTTGCACATGTTTCATTTAGTTAAGGCTTCGTCCAGCAATCAATTTTTTATGGCTAATGTAAAACAATTTAATGGAGCCGGTTTTGATTCGTGGAAATTTCGATTGGAAAGAATATTGGAAAGACATGGTGTTCTTGATGTCATTTCTCAAGAGAAACCTGGTAGCACTCACGATAAGTATAAAGACTTTGTTAAAAGTAATTCGACTCCAAAGGATATTATTTTTCAGTTAGTTGGGGATAATTATTGTTTTGAAAATAATTAAAACCCAAGAAACTTCGATGGGAATGATGGAAGCTCTTAAAGTTGTTTACGAAAAGACAGGACTTCAGTCTCGAGTACAAATCCAGAAAAAGGTTGGGAAACTTAGTACTTAAAGAAGACGGCAACTTGGGTGAGTTTTTGGTGGATTTTAATAAAACCTTAAGAGAATTAAATGATGCAGGAGATAAAATAGATGATAGTGAAAAGATCACCACACTTTTATCTGCAATGCCTGACAGATTTAGTTCAGTTGTAACATTGATATTTTATTTCGTTCTGATCCATCCAAAGTAACTGTAGATTTTGTGAAAAATAGTTTAATGGCAGAGGATGATCGTTTAAAAACAAAGGAGTTACTAGTGTACCTGTTCCTTCGAATGCCTTTGTTGTTGGTCAAGATATAGATAAAGGTAAGAGCACAAATACTTTTAAAGTTCGTTGTTACCATTTTCATGAAATGAGACATATAAAACTGCTAATATAAGTAATGTTAAAAATAAAGAAATTGCATTTTTTGGTAGTCACACAAAACAGCAAGTTGCGGTCGGCTGTGATTCAAATGTAATGAATAGTGTACATCTGGTTGTGGATAGTGGTTGTACAAATCACCTGCTTATGTCAAAATAAATTCAATTTTTGACTAATTCCAAAGCAGTGGGTAGACAAATAAATGTAGCAAAGGTTGGTGAAACTGTAGCAGCAAAATTTCAAGGTAGTTTCTCAGGTATATCTGAAGAAGGACTTTCAGTTACTTTAAATGATGTTTTTGCTTGTGACAATCTTTCTTACAACTTATTATCAGTAACACAAATTGAAGAAAAAGGTTTTCGTGTGATTTTTAAAAATAAGGAAGTAAAAATCATGAGGGGTGATACTGCAATTATTACTGAAAAATTGATTGGTAATTCGTATTTTATAGAATTGCAATTGTATTCATATGTGGATAACATTATTCGTAATACACCTGAGTTGTGGTACAAGCGGATGGGACACTCTTGTAGATTTCCTGTGAGTTCAGTATGTGAGATATGCTTGAAAAGTAAGCAAACACGTTCTCCATTTTTAAAGAGCATCCCAAGTGATAGGAAAGCTCGACGTTTACTTCAATATGTGTCCACAGTTGTGTGTGGAAAAATTAGCCCTTCTACTCATGATGGTAAAAATTATTATGTTTTATTCATTGATCGTTACAGTCATTTTGGAGTATTATACCTTATTAAAGAAAAGACTGAAGTGGAAACATGCTTTAGGAATTTTCTAGCCTTAACTGAATCAAAATGCAACCTAAAAATAGAGTATTTGAGACGTGATAATGCTGAGGAGAATAGTTCTTCTATAAATCTTTAGATTTCTGTACTAGTACAGGAATAACCATAAAATATTCTGTATCCAGGAATCCAGAGCAGAATGGATTAGCAGAAAAATACAATCGTAGTATTTTAGATAAATCTAGATGTTTAATTTTGGGAAAAAAGCTGTATTGGCTATACCAATCACGTAGATCCTTCAACCCAGAATTCTTCCTTCGGCCAACAGATCTTTTTCCTTGAATCTTTCCCTATATTATGAATCTTAAAATTTTATATTTTGGTCCCCTCATCACGTGGCCTAGGTATTACAGTTTTTTAGTTTGTATAGTAGTGATTAGTCCTGTTTCTTTACCAACCCTCTACAGTGCTTCTTTATTTGTAATTCTATCAGTCCATGATATTTTTAATATTCTACGGTAAAAATTGAGTTCGAAATTCTCGATTCTTTTTAAATTGCATTTTTTTAATATCCAAGTCTTTATTCCATATAATAATATTGAAAATATATAGCACCGAATGGTACGTAGTCTGCAGTATGTTTATTGGTTTCATTAATCAAAATTATTAAGTACTGATATTTTTCTACGTGTTCTATCACGGTACCATTTATTCTCAGTATGTGGTGTATTTTTTAGTGTTTATAGTAATTGAGTAATTTTCCGATAACAGTTATTCCCGCTTTGATATTATTAAGAGTATTTTTGAAAATTTCTTCAGAATATAAGTTCAACAAAAGTGGTGATAAAACGCATCCCTGTCTAACTTCTCTACAGATCTATTTCTTCTGACTGTTACTCATCAATTTGAACTAAAACACTTTGGTTCCAATTTAATGTTTGGATTTTCTTTATGATTTTACTGTCAATTTGCTTATTTATAAGTATTGATATTAGTTTTTCATGTCTTACTCTATCGAAAGCTTTTTCGTAGTCAACAAAGTACAAGTGTAGGTCAACGTTTACATCACGACATCAATGACATCAGTATGTTAAATGCAAATAGTGCTTTTCTAGTACCCATTTTATTTCGAAACCCGAACTGCGTCTCACTAATCTCCTCCTCTAACTTTTCATAGATTCTTTTATGTATTACTCTAAGCAGTGCTTGTAAAGTATAATTCATGAGGCTCAGTGTTCAATAGTCAGAGCACACTTTTGCTGCTTGTTTTTTAGGGATGGTTATAAACGCTGACTTCAGCCACTCTTGCGGCATTATTCCCGTATCGTACACCGTGTTGAACAAATTTGCCAATACCTCCAAGTTAGCCTCTTTCACTAGTTTTAACAGTTTTATAGGTATTTCCTATAGGTATGGGTATTATAGAGCTTGGTTTAACTGTACTTTTGCTGACCTCTTTAGAGCAGCGGTATCGAAAGTGCGAATTGCCATGATGGTTGCCAACCTTCTTAGAGGAGATGGCACATGAAGAAGAAGATAGGTATTTTTATATTTAACTAACAAAAATCATTAGACTTACAAATAGCAAATCAAACACTTCTTTTTTCAATATTTTTTTCTACCTTTTGGTAAATTTCATGATTTTGGGGAATTTGAAGTCTATTCTGTAACGGCAGTCTGTTGCATTCTATCTTCAAATGTTCCATTAAATTTGCCGTGAGCAGCCAACAATTCTTTATAGGAGACCTTCTCTTACAACAACTAGTCTTTCATCTTAAGGTCTTGATTTTGTTTCCTTAGCCGTTAAATCTGCTCCATAGCCTTCATATGCTCCATAGCCCTCAACTCATTTGTCCATTTTTTTGTATACTCGTTAATACAGCTCACCCACAGAGTTCTTTCGCTTAAAGATGTTTTATGGAACTGTTCTGAAGTCCATACATACACTGCTCGTTCCAGTTTTTGATAATCAAGTCTGCTTAGGCCTAATCTTGTTAAGTATTAGGATAGTATATGAATGCTAACGCCATCTTAATTATTTACTCACTTTAAAGACTCATTCAGTCACTCAGTCTGATCATTATCGTTCCTTGGTTTTTTATCAACTTTTTGTTTGGGGGTAGGAGTAATGGTATTTTCTCGAAATCTCCTTTTTTCCCTCAAGTATTGCCGGTAATTTCACATTGGTTTTATGCGGATTTACTGTAGTCCATGTCCCAGCAGCAATTTTGGCCTCGTAATCTTCTTTTTCGAGTTCCAAAGAGTTGTTTTTTGATACTTAGCTTAGAGTCTGTTCCCCTCTGAATACCTTCCGAATGAGTATTTTGGGCAGATACAGAGTCCGCGACTGGAGTCATCTCTCTGATCATCCCGTTATTTATAGCTCTAAACTCAGAAGAGTTATTCATTTCTAATTCTCTTTTGAGCTCTGATCTCTATTATGTTTTTTGTCTCCTTGTTCATATTTGTTTCCACGAGTTGGGACGAAATAGTGTCAGGCACGGCAGTGCGCCTTTACCGTGCTGAGACTACAATCTCCCAAATTTCATTAGGTTTCGGGAGCATCGCTTAAGGCAACAATATCTTTCGTGTGCTATGCATCCCCTAAGCACGATAGTGTTATACCTCGGGATTATAATGAGTCGGTTGTGATGCATCCATAAGTGTTATTGTGTGTGTGTGTGTGTGTGTGTGTGTGTGTGTGTGTGTGCGTGTGTGTGTGTATGTGTGTGTATGTATGTATGTATGTGTGTATGTATGTGTTTGGTTGTGTGTGATTTTGTTTATGCGTTTGTGTCATGTTTAAGTGACAAATCCACAGTAATGACATAGCTGGCCATGCCCATGACATGTTCTCAGTTGATCCACGGGTGTTGATTTGGTTAAACCTTATTCACCCCTGTCCTATTTTGATATAGGATGTTCCCTATCAGTTATTGGAACGCACCATGTCGGGGTAGAGATCATCCCCATATATCTGCACATACACACATGCATATATAGGTATGGCAATGTTGCTATTGCTCACCGAACCATAATCCCATAGAGCACTTAGGATAAGACCAGAAGACATATTAGAACTGGTTAATATCATCATAGCAATACAGATAAACTAATTGAAATAGTTTTACAATGTTGGGAAAATATGCTTCAAGAAGAAAATAATAACTTAAAGGTGGTAAGGTTTTGTGCGTTTTTTATATTATTTTATTCGATTGGCGGAGTTATAGGCATTTAGGAGTGAGTGAGTTAAGTGAGTGAGCTGAGTGAGTGAGGTGAGGTGAGTGAGTGCGGTGAGTGAGTGAGGTGAGTGATTGAGATGAGTGAGTGAGATGAGTAAGTGAGATGAGCGATTGAGGTGAGTGATGGAGGTGAGTGAGTGAGTAAGGTAAGTGAGTGCGGTGAGTGAGCTTGATGAGTGAATGACATAAGAAAGTAAGGTATGTGAGCACCCACGTAGAAATTGGAATAAGTAGAGTGTCAAGTTTTCATAATTATGCACTCGCGGCAGATATGGCTGCAGATGCAACCAAAAAAAGAGAGAGTTCGTCGTATGCAGAAGCAAGACGATGCTCTAGACATTTTAGCAGAAAACACGTCACTATGTGGGCCTGGAATAGGTAATACTTTATAAGTATCAAACAAATTAGGGATCATCTAGAGACAAAGATTTCAAAACATCCCATATTCAAACAGTTTTTATATTGGTGAAGATACGTAGACAATATACTGGTATGTTTAACAGAAACTAACAGGCTACTCAACCAATTTTCATCGTATATTAATTCACTTCATAGTCATATTGAATTTACAATAGAAACAGAACAAAATCAATCCATAAATTTTTTAGATTTAAAAATTATCAAACTTAAAAACAAACATGACTTCTCTATATTTCATAAACCTACCCATACTGACACAACTATACAGAATTCATCATCCCATCCTACACAACATAAACTGGCAGCCTATCATAGTATGTTACATAGATTAACAGAAATTCAAAATATCAAAATACAACTTTGAGATAGAATTAAATATCATTAAGCAAATAGCAGTAAACAATGGATACAACGAACAAACGATTATAAAAATTGTAAATCAAAAACTACACAAGAAAGCCCTGAAATTAGTATTTACACCACCAGAGAAAAAACCCAGTACCTTCTGCTCGATTACACATACAGGCAAAAGATCAACAAAAATAGTCAAACACATAAAAAGAAAGGAATAACACCAGCTTTCAGAATAAACAATAACTTAGACAAATATATTAAAAACAACAAGAGCCAAAATAAAAAGCACTTACACAGTGGTGTATACAAACTTAAATGTGGCGACTGCCCAAAAACTTACATCGGTCAAACTGGTAGAAATTTTATTAAACGAATAGCAGAACATAAAAGGGCTTTCAATAATAGAAAAACAGATTCTACATACGCACTTCACCTTCTAGATCATAATCTTTCTTTTAATGACGAATTTCAAATTCTTCACATTCAAAATAAAGGCTTTAAGCTATCTTTCTTAGAATCTATGGAAGTTAACAAACTAAAAAACACAGATATAATTCTGAATGACTAACTTGAGAACAACAGTTCTCCCCTCCTCAACCTATTTCATTAAAGACTCTAAGTGTAAACGCATGCCAAAAAGAGATCACTTGAGAAAGGCACTCTGCCGAAACAGCTGTAGTGATAAGATTTTATAATAAATTTTGTGGAAGTTTTGAAAACAAAGTTTTCAGTGTTTTATTGCTATACACAAAAATTTGCTTTTTTTCAACGCGTTTTTCTCGGAATAATTTTTTTCAAGTCTGTGTTTACTGTATCTCAAGAACTACCGAATCGATCCCTCCCAAATTTTCCACACTTCTTTTATAGACAATTTAATAGATCACAACGTCGAGATATTGTCCATTTTGTTATTATAATTAATTTTACAACATCAAATTTGACAAATTTTAACAAACATTTTTTGAAAATTAAATAAATTTGTCTTTTTTTACTTCTAAAATTTGAAAAAACGGTAAAGTGAACAATATTTCGACGTTGCGACTTAGGGTAACTCATAAACTAACGAGATCTTTTTGGTTTTTTGTCAACAGATGATCCAGTTGTAAGTTACGATGAACACCGCAAAGTAACTTTTTTTTCATCTTGGAAAATTAGCTGCCATTGTTTTAATTTTTAATATTTTTGTACTAAAATTTCAGATAATACTCTTGAAATGTACTACAATGTACTCATGTTATAATTAAATTTTACTTTAACATTAACATTCAACATACCATTACATTTTTTAAAAACGTCATCTTAAAAATATGTTTAAAATATTGAAAATAAACCCTACAACCCCCTTAATTGAAAGCATGACTCTTAAGGCGCGTACAGACTAGCACACGCATGCGGTGAGAAGCCACCCATATGCATGCGTACTCAAACCATTCGCGCTCAGAGCATTCGTTAAAATTAGAAATCACCGCATATGTATGCGTGCTCAAGGCGCTCCATCCATTCGTGAAATAATGCCTCAGGAGCTGCTTATGGTTAGTGCCGCGTTTGTGGTTATTAGTTCATTAAAAAAGAAAAAACAAAGGAAAAATAGGCGATGGTGAACGACGCATTTGTTTAAAAGAAGAACCCTACAAATGAAGTCCGATTTACTAGTAGATTTGGCGTTAGAATCTAATACTGGACAATTTCTGCTTATTTTCTTCTTCACAACTGCTGAGTCTATATCAAGATTTCTTGAAATCGACTCCCATGCATCTTCTTTTTTTGTTTTTGAATAATAAAACTTATTTTGTGGATCCCATAATATAGGGTTTTCTTCATACAAATCTATTAATTCTAAATATTGTTCATTTGACCACTCCATTTTACACATAAATCAATAAAATGAATAAAACTCAATAAATCCGAACTTGTCTTGCAAAATGCAACAAATCCCCACGCTATCTGTCTAAACTGAGCGCGAACGACACGTATGTTTCTTTGATGTGTGCGAAAAAACCGACACCACTCTGGCTCGCAGCATGTGTGCTCAAGTCATTCGTGAGAGGCAACGCATGCGGCGAGAGGTTACGAAAGCGCCGTCCACATTTGCACACGTATGTGTATTCGTAAAACAATAATACGCCCAGTCCTAACATATGGTTCAGAAACCTGGACTTTAACAAAAAGCAATGAAAGCATGTTAGGATGTTTCGAAAGAAAAATACTAAGGCGCATCTATGGAGCGGTAAATGAAAATGGTGTCTGGAGAAGTCGATACAACTTCGAACTCTATAGGATATACCAGGAACCAGATATCGTAAAGCACATAAAGATAGGACGTCTGAGGTGGGTAGGCCATGTAATGCGGATGGAGCAAACCGACCCAGCTAGAAAAACGCTCCTTGATAGACCTATTGGTCAAAGAAGAAGAGGAAGACCCAGAACAAGATTCCTAGATAACATAGATCAAGATATGAGAAATATGGAAATACGTGCTTGGCGGAGGAAGGCGATGGATAGGGACGACTGGAGAAAAATTCTTGGGGAGGCTAGGACCCACACAGGGTTGTAAAGCCAAAATGATGATGATGATGTGTATTCGTGGCTGCTCACCGCATGCGTTTGTAGGTCTGTACGCGCCTTTAGGATTCATTATTTTCTTGAAGCTACAGTTGACCATAATGATTATTAATTAAACAAATTTGAAAAATGACGAAATTCATCATTTACCCAAAAACTGGACTTTGTTTTTTTGTTTTGCAGAAATTGTTTTTTTTTTAATTTTCCTTCTTGAGAACTTTAGTTTTAAATATATTTCCTTTTTGTAAATAAAATTCTTTAAAAATACAACACGTCTATTATCTCTTCTTCTTTAGGTGCCGTCTTCTTAGCGAAGGTTGGCGATGACCTTTGCAAAGTCTTCCCTATTTTGGGCTTTCCTTATTAAACTTTGAAAGTCTAATCCTGTCCAATCTTTGATGTTGCGCAGCCAGGTCATTTGTCGTCTACCCGGGCCGCGTCTGCCTTCTATTTTCCCTTCTATAATAAGCTGAAGGAAGTTATACCTGTCGTGTCTAAATATGTGTCCAAGATAAGACGTTTTACGCTTCTTGGCAATTTCTGTGAGTTCACGTTCTCTATTCACACGCCTTAAAACTTCTTCATTTCTAACGCGGTCGGTCCATGGAATTTTCAGCATACGACGAAATACCCACATCTCAAAGCTCTCTAAACGTCGTAACGAGCTGTCTATTATCTAATGATGTTTTATCAAATAAATATGTCTATGATTCTCGACGACGTCGAATTTTTATATATAAATTAGCATATTTACATATTGATAACGGTTTTGGTCATTACCTCATTATCTATGTAGATTTTGCTTTTTCTGAGAATTTCCTTTTAGTCGTACACCGCTAAAAAAGTCTGCCACGTTGCTAAAAAGATATTACAACAAAATTATATATTCTACATTTGATACAATTAATATTTGGTTATACATCAAGTATGCTGGCTCTAAACTTAAATTAAAACAATGTAAATGAACTGAAAAAAGCCAATCAGCATACGGTCCTGTTTCGAAGTCAGACCGTATCAGATCGAGCACACTTTCAGTCTCTTCTACCAACAACCTGCTAAAAAATTAACACTCCATTATGAGAGAGTGCGTTTAACACTCAAACAATTTGAGATACTCCCCTGTTACGAGCCAGAGCAGAGAGACAATTAAAAAATCATACGGTCTGCTCATCTTCGTTTTCACTCTTTGCACATTACATCAACCGATGAAAAAAAACGAGTTTATTGAGTTTAGACATGACATACTAATAGACTGAAACGAACAGTAACGAGGGGTGAGTCAAGGTATCAATTTTCCCCCTAATTTGTGATTAATTTTGTTGGAATTATTGTAATCAGAGACTCTCCAAAGTTCCGGGACTATTAATTGTGAATGTAGTACCTATTGTGCAACCGGAGATAAATAATGGGCTTTTAATTACGTACATATCAGAAAATATACAAAGACTTCTAAATTATCTCTTATATTACGCGGATAATTTAGTAGAAATATTTTAATCAATGATTTCATCAACATACTCGTAAAGATCACTCAAATGTTTTCAGAAATATTTATTCCTATTCAACATCTTCATAGTCCTATTTTTACAAATATAATATAAGTTTGTGCTTCTACAACATACAAATTAGAACAAAAATTTGAATATAGAAATAAAATATTTATAAAATGCGCCTTATTTTGCGATTTTTTTTTTGAAATTATTGTACTATTGGATCTACAAATTTCGGAGACTATTTATTCTCAAAATATAGTACCTATAGGTGAATTTTAATTATATCATTCTCAGTTTACATTGCATCATGCCTCTCACATTTTAATTTTAACATAAATTGGTAACATACAGGAATATTTAATCTAAGGGTTGTACTCAGTGTGAAGCTGTGTATGTTGGTGAGACCGGAAGAAATCTGTCAAATCGTATTATTCCTCACAAAAGTGTGCTTTAGCAGAGCATATAATCGACAAAAACCATATTATGGATTTTGATAACATTAAAATTTTGGACTTTTTTAAAAATGGTTTGTATTAGCAGAAGTGATAATAATTTAAACAAAAGATCAAAAATTCAAAATCTAAGCAAAATTTATAATTATATTATTTCCCTAGAGTTTATTTATAAAACCAGTAAAATATCACATTTTAATTTAATTTTTCATATACTTATTACATTTTTTTAGGCATCTATCAATGATGAATAAATCTTCTTTTTATTACTAAATAAAAAAGAATTTTTAAACAAAATTTTAGTTTTTGGCAATATAATTGTCAAAAATGAAAATTGTAAGTTGGCATTCATGACATTGAGGCTTATTTGTAATTGGTCGCTATTCTAACTTATTTATAAATTCAATTGTTTTTGTGTTAAAAAAGTTTTTCAAAATTATGTTACAAAATTTAAGAGAAACATTTATTAGATAATTTAAGGCTAATTTTTAAAAAGTATTTTGAAATATGTTTAGCAGCATAAATTTATTAACCAAACTAGTTTTATTTGGTGAGTTAATATTTTTTTACCAGTTCCACTTTGTAAGATATTTTGTATTTTTTAGCAGATCTTGAAAATGATTGTAAACACAAATAAAAGCTCGAGATAAAAAATAGTTACCTAATAGCCCCGTTTATTGACTCCAACCCATCCAAAACATATTTATTTATATACATATATATACATATATATACATATATATATATATATATATATATATATATATATATATATATTCACTAATTACATTTCTCCATAACTTTCAATCTTAGGTCACACCAATGTCAATCCTGACTCTCAATTTTAACCATTTTAATCTCTCTTTCATTTTGGCATCATTCGGTGCCACCCCTACATTGCCCCTAATATATCCACTCTTAATTTTATCCTTTTTTCTCACTCGAATCGTCCATCTTAACATCCTCATTTTCACCACATGCATTCGGTGTTCCACATTTTTTTAACTGGCCAACATTCAGTTCTATACATCATAGGTGGTCTTATGGCAGTGTTACAGAATTTTCCCCTTACTTTCATTGTAATCTGTTTGTTACAGAACACACCAGTAGCTTGCTTTCATTTTATCCTAGGTACTTAAAACTATTACTTTTCACAATCAATTCACCATCCAAAGTTTTTTTATGTAGTAAATCCATGATTAAATAAACATTTCAAATACTCTGTGTTTTCCTATGAAGTATTCATTTTTCCTCAAGAGCTTGTCTTCTCTGTTCCAGTTTTTGTGTTAAATCTCTTTAAGTATTTCCTACAAACAGTACATCATCAACCTACAATAAGTATCAGGGAATGTTACCCTGTAGTTTCTCTCTTATCTGATCCATAAAACTTATGAAACTTCACATGAAACTTATCAGTTTCTCCCATACCTGTCCTAAACCTAGTTGTTACTCCATCATACATGTCTCGCACTATCTTTAGATATTCACCGGGAACTCATTTTTTGCTGAGTGTCCATCACAGAATCTCTCAACGAACTCTATCATATGCTTTTTCATGATCAATAAATACCGTATGAGTGTTTGTTTCTTTGAATACAGAACTCATAGTTCTGTGTTCAAGAGCCATGACCTCACCCTAGAAACAAAAATAAGGCTCCTTTAATCTTATGTGTACTCATTGCTTTTGTACGGAGTAGAAACGAGGACATTGAAGGCGGAAACTCTATCAAAACTTCAGGTTTTTGAGCTATGGTCAAACATGAGTATACAGAAGAATCTTAAAGATACCATGGACAGACAAAGTCACCAATGAAGAAGTACTGCGGAGGAAGAACACAACTGCGGATTTAGTCAACATCGTAAAAAGAGCCGTAAGCTGTAGTACTTGGGACATATAATGAGAAATCAAGGCAGATACGAGCTACTTTAATGCATTTTGCAAGGTAAAATTGAAGGAAAAAGGGCCCCAGGACGAAGAAGAATATCCTGGCTTGCTAACCTGAGAGCATGGTATAGAAAGACCTCAACCCAGCTATTTCGTATAGCAACCAACAAAGTCATCATAGCCAGAATGATCGCCAACGTTCGAAACGGACAGGCACCCTAAAAAGAAGAAGTTTGTTTCTTTATTTCCGTATTTTCCTTTAGCTGTCTTCTAACGAATATTGCATAGGTTGTTAATCTGACTTGCATAAAACCAAACTGATTATCGGATATTTTGGTTTCTTCACGTATCTGTCTATCAGTTACTCTGTCCTATATTTTCATGGTGTAACTAATTAGTCTTGTGACGCAGTAGTTTATGCATTGTCGTCTATCTCCCTTGATTTCGTAAACAGGTACTAATATACTTCTTCTCCATTCGCCTGACATTTATCCCACTTCCATAATTCTATGAAATAAACTTGTTAGTCAACTGGTTCCTGTCTCTTCTAAAGCTATTCACATTTCTTCAGGAATATCATCTATCATGTCAAACTACTTTACCTTTCTTTATTTTTTCAAGGGCTTGAACAACTTTCTCATTTTATATGTTGGTGACCATTGCTGTCAATGTCTCCGTTAACTCAACTGGTATTTTATTATTTTCTTCTCAGATACATATAATTTAATTAAAATCTTTTGCTGCCTTTGCTCTATGTTTGGTTATTTTATATATGTTTCTGTCGCCTTTCAAATTTATCTTATAGATCAGCAGATGTGAAGATCTATTGAACCAAAGGTCTATAAAGAACTAACGAAAAAAGCAATGTACTCTGTGGGATACCATCGATGGGCAAGACATGAGAAACGACTTCCGCCATGACCAAGAAATAAATAGTCGTCCTAAATAGAGGTAGATCTAAAATTACTAGAAGTTAAGAACTAATGCGACAAAGCTGGAAACAGGAAAAGTAGCAAATTTTCGTCACCAAAACTTTGGTCTGTCAGGAGCCGTAGACCTTTGCATATAAACTGGAAACTTTTTTTCCATATCGTTACACCTTTTTACTAAAAGCAAAATGAACTTACAAAGAAAATTTTATTAGAGGGCAGATGCTTGGATTTTTCTAACATTTAATATAGATTATAAGAAAAATTAAATTGAAAACTAAATCAAAACTATAAGAAAAATTTATATAAAACTACATCGAAAAACCATTTTGTTACATGTTTCTGTAAGTATGTCAATGCCACATTTTCATTAGTTTTAGATATAAAATAGAAACGAAACAAAAAGTTTTAACAGGAAGTTTTATGGTCCCGCTATAAAAAAACTACTATAAAAATATTGACGACCTTTCGGACATCTTACAAAATGATACATTTATGGATACTTATACGATATCGTTTATTTCTGGATCATACACAGGAACTGGTTTGGATGATTGAGTGATTTCTAAACAGGAATGTCCGAACTTTATTATAAGATTTATGAGTTTTCGATATATTTTTTAACTGATATGGTTTTATTAATATCCAAATTGTGGTTTAAGTGGAACGAATTTTGCTGATTTCGGCAAAAGAAAAAATACTTAGCCAACATTTTAAATACCATATTTGTCAAAATAAACAGCATCAAATTTACAATCTATCTATATAAGAGCCTACGACGACAAGTCACACTATTTGTAGGGTTTGTAGGGTAACTACGCCACCTAGGAAACAAATCTGAACTAGCAACATCTGACTTTTAAATGATATTTTGTTCTTAAAACGATAAGGTTTTTTTTAATTAATTAGATGGCTTTGGTAAAGACCAATTAGCCAGACGATAATAATTTAAAACAAAAATAAACAAAAAAAAAAAGAAAAAAAAACTACAGAAATTTAAAGAAAACTCATTTAAAGGAAACTCATCCTTCTTCACAATAACAATGCTTAAAGTATTAGTAGTGTAAAAGTTAAGTGTGAGCAGTGTATGTTTTTTTTAACTTTTATTTTCTATTTTTTTTTGTGTTATTTTTTTTATTTTTTCGTCCCCTACTTACAAAATCTAACTATGAACTAACTAACTTATAGTTGCAGAATTGCTAACAAAAAGATAGTTAGTAATTTACAATTTCATTTTGCACCTTTTGGCGTGATTATATAAGTTGTACAATATATTAATATTCTTATTGAAAATTATACAATTTAAATTTATGGGTAAGCAAATTTTATTATTAACAACTTCATTATAAAATTTATCTGTGCTGTGACTATTTAATGAACAACCAAGTGAAATGTGTGTTAAGTCTCCAAGTTCACCACATAAACATGAGGAATCATCAATTAAACCAATTTTACATTTATACATTGCATGACATTGCATGACTTGCTCTTATTCTATTTAAAGTAATAATAAAGTTCCTGTTGTTTTGGTTGTAGAACCATCTTATTATTGGGATTTGGGCTTGACATGATTTATAATTTAATCCTATTTCGGTAAGATAGTTTCGAAAAATCTTTTCTGTCTTTTTCATTTTAATCCTATTTGTTTGCTGTCATATAGTTCTTGCCATTTAGTCCTAAGTTGAACTTTAAGTGTGAAATTCAAATCTGTATATGGAATACACTGGTTAATAGAATCTCTGTGTAATTCTGAGGCGAATTTTGCAAACTTATCAGCAATTTCGTTTCCTTGTATACCCGAATGCCCTTTGATCCAAACTATTAGCACCTCCCATTGCGAGCTAAGTATTTCGTGATTGGTCTGTAGTATTTCTACTTCTAGATGACTTAAGTTCTTGGCCGCACTTATATTTTTTAGTCTCTCTATGACACCTCTACAATCCGTAAATATGACACTTTTGAGTCTATACGTCCTAAGTATATATTTTAGAGCTTCACTTATTGCAAACATTTCTGCTGTATATATCGTTGCCTCATCTGGTAATCTGAACTCTTCATGATATTTTGAGGTGTGATCGTAAAAAGTGGAACCTGTATGATTTTTTTTTTGATCCATCGGTGTAAATCTGGTAATAGTCAGGCCATCGTTTATTGACCGTTTCGAGGAAGTGGTCGTTTTTGTCAATCTGAAACGTCTTAATTTTTTTAGAAAAAAGGATATGCGGATGTTCTGAAAATATTGGTTGTTGGGTTTTTGATGTGTACAGTACCGACCTGAATTGGGAAAGAGTGGTATAACTTTCACAAATTAGCGGAGTTTTCTTTCTTAGCCAATAAGACTGTGTGAGTACTGAAATTGGCAGTTTATGGATAGGAATTATATAACTTGCGGATTTAGCAAATGATTTTGTGATAAACTTGTTACTAATTAGTTGCCTTCTTAGTTCTAACGGTGGTTCTGCAGCTTCTGCTTCCATAATATTTATTGGGGTTGACTTGAGATATCCAAGACATATTCTTAGACTTTTGTTTTTTTGGGTTTCTAGTTTGTCTAAATGAATTTGTGCCGCTGATCCATACAAATGACTACCATAATCCAGGATTGATCTTATCATGGTTCTATAAAATAACAAGGCGATATTTGGGTCAGCCCCCCATTTTGTTTAACAAAAGGCTCTCAGTATGTTAATAGCATTTTCAGACTTTTTTGTTATTTGATTCATACAATCTTTCCATAATAGTTTCCGATCTAGATATAATCCTAAGTATCTCACAACATTTTTTATTTGGCAATTATAAGGTCCCAGTTTTACATGATCCTGTTCAATGTTTCGTTTTCGGCTAAATAGACACACCTCTGTTTTGTGTTCAGAAAGTGTAAAATAATTTTCATTCAGCCACTCGTTGAAGATGTCATAAGTTTTATTTAATTCATATTTACAAGTTTCAAAGATTTTCCTTGTACAATAAAAAACAATATCATCTACAAATTGTATTGTTCGTATGTTTTGAAGTTTAACACTGACATCCATTGTATATAGTTTTGTAAAACAAAACAGGACTTAAAATACTGCCTTGGGGGAGTCCTAGGTTCGTAGTTCTAGCTATAGTGGTTACCTGATTTATTTTTATAAGTATTTTCCTGTTTGTGTACAGCGAGGTTATAAAGTTCGCTAATTGCGTATTAAATCTAATCGAAACCAATTTATTGGTTAAAACATTTAGTTTAACGTTATCCAATGCACCTGTAATATTGTTGAAACCTGCCATAGTCATGAGGTTACTAGTAACCTCATGTTACTACAACTAGTAAAATATCTGTTACAATTACTGTTAATGCTTCCAATGTTGACATAGATTTTCTGAAGCCATCTTGTATATCAGGTAGAATATGTTCTTTCTCTAACTATTG
This sequence comes from Diabrotica undecimpunctata, assembly GCF_040954645.1. NCBI lineage: Eukaryota > Metazoa > Arthropoda > Insecta > Coleoptera > Chrysomelidae > Diabrotica > Diabrotica undecimpunctata. Next base: position 131,862,302 of record NC_092803.1, read on the forward strand.
CTCAAGACGATTTTTGATAAGTCTCTCGAAGGTTTTCAACACACATGAAGCTAATGACATGGGCCTATAGGAGGTTGGAATGGAATCCACGATAAGGTTGATTTATATGATTTTTTTGATTTATATTATAATTTATATTATTTTATTCCACAAATTGATGATTTAAATATCCTTACTTGGAAATTTTACTTCTTCATCAGTAATGAATTCTGTCGCAAAATCGCTAAAAGTATAGGTTACTGTAATTGTAAGGTAAGATTTACATACATTTAAATATACACTTATTATAAAAAAAGGATGTTTTACAAACGTCGAGGTTTTACCAAAATAAAAGAAAATTAAATTAATTTCAAATTAAATAAATATTAAATAAAAGTAAGCAAAATTAATTAAAATTAAATCAAATTAAATAAATGTAGGTAAATAAAATTAAATAACGTTAAAAAGAATTAAATAAGATTAATTAAAATAAAGTAAAACTCAATAAAATTAAATATCTAACTCTGTTTGTTAGCAAGGGTAACTACGCCATCTAGGAAAGAAATCTGAACTACCAACATCTGACATTGTAATCGTATTTTGTTCTTAAAACGATAAGGCTGAAATGAGGCTAAAATTAAATGACGTTTAACAAACGTCAACGTTTTACCAAAATAAAACAAAATAAAATAAAATAAAATTAAATTAAATTAAATTAAAATTATATAAAATTGAAGAAAATTAAGTAAAACTAAATATAATTAAAGAAAAGTAGATAGAATTAAATAAAATTAAATAACGTTAAACAGAATGTAAAAGATAAATAAAATTAAGTAAAATTAAATAATATTAACTAAATAAAAATAAAATAAAATAAAATAAAATAAAATAAAATAAAATAAAATAAAATAAAATAAAATAAAATAAAATAAAATAAAATAAAATAAAATAAAATAGAATAAAATAAAATAAAATAAAATAAAATAAAATAAAATAAAATAAAATAAAATAAAATAAAATAAAATAAAATAAAATAAAATAAAATAAAATAAAATAAAATAAAATAAAATAAAATAAAATAAAATAAAATAAAATAAAATAAAATAAAATAAAATAAAATAAAATAAAATAAATATAATAAAATTAAATAAAATAAAATAAAATAAAATAAAATAAAATAAAATAAAATAAAATAAAATAAAATAAAATAAAATATATACTTCTGTTCGTCCAGTAGGGTAACTACGCCATCTAGGAAAAAAATCTGAACTACCAACATCTGACATTGCATTCGTATTTTGTTCTTAAAACGATAAGATTGATTTACTATTTTATTCTACAAATTGGTGATTCAAATATCGTCAATCGGAAATTTTACTACTACATCAGTAATTATTTTGTTCGCAAAATTGCTAAAAATATAGCTGTACATCGGAACCATAAGACACCATGTCACATAAATGAAAATGTTGGTAAAGAGCAAACAATGATTTTGTCGCGCTTGTTTTTATATTTTCCAAGTTTTGAAAATGATTTTGTATTTTGTTAATAAGGTAGTTAATGTTGTACTAAATAGTTGTACTATACCTGACAGTAGTTTCGGTTTAATTTTTTTTGTAGAACTTTGAAAGGACATGGTGTTTCGTAACACCACAAAAAAAATATTTATGTTGTAAAAAATAAAAAAACGTTATGTCCAATTTTTATTGTTACTTATAAGAATATAAAGTATTATAAACGTTCATATAACAAAATGCATTATTTGTACCTGGAAATACGAACAATAAAGCTTAGAACTATTAATTTGGTTCCATAACGTCGACCTCAACATCTGCGTCTGGCAGGGGGTACTCGTAATGAGTGTTATCACCATAATTCAAATTTTTGTAAAAATCATGGCAATATGACGGAAGGAAAGGTATCAATGATCTTTATACTTATTTTCGGTAATAGGTTTTTGTGTACTACATATTGCTGGTAAAGAATCAGGCAATTTAAATGTACCTCTTTTCTTTCGTTTATGATCAACGACTCCAAAATCTTCTTCAAAGTTTTGCTTGTAATATAATATACCAACTTCGCCTTGCCTGACCTGAAAATGAACTGCTGACGAAATAAGAAAGGGTTCTTTATTTGTAGTAAGTTTCCGTTTAACAAATGGTGCAGACGTGTTATCGTAGATGATCTCAAAATTCAACATATCTGAAACCTCTATGTTATGTACCTGATATTTTATATGTCTAGTGAACCGTTTCCAGTCCCAAGGTATGATAATTTCCAAATAACTCAGATGTTTACGTTTTCGTTCAATTGAAGCATGATAGGTGTCTACTTCCATGTGAGTATGGCCCTTCAATAAAAACTTTTGATTTATTACTCTGATCCTGGAAAGTCTCCATAGTATCCAGTAGAAAGACATGATAAGCGTCATGTTCTTGTTCTGGCCGTAACAGTTATCAGACCATAGAATGATTTTTTTAGTATTGCCAATATTATTGCAAATCCACTTAACAAGCGCAGATGCCAACTGGTTCCCCCCACGGCCACCCTTACTTTCGTCCCACATCATTCAGAAGCATTGCGGATAGTGTAGTTAGGGGTATTTTTCTCTTGTAAAATAATAAACCACATGACAGTAAGGGTGTTGGAAGACACTTCTGTAAATCCATGGTTAAAACAGTGCTTGTATTGCTGAATTTACAAGTATCACTATCAGTATTTTTCATCGCATATCTCTTTATAGACTCATCAGTATGGGAACGATAATTGGCTGTAACAATAAATTCGTCTTCAGCCGACAAACTACTTTTCAGTTTAGCATGAAAAGTGTCACAATCATCGCACGTGTCAACCTCTGGTGGCTTAAAAGATAAATTAAATTATGCATTAAATATGTCTCTGTATAGCCACTAACTATTTTTCAAGTTTTTGTTCAATACATGATTGCACATGAAGACTACAGGGGAAAAACGCTGTAAGTCAATTATCAAAGACAAAATAATATAATATGAATTCAACGAAAGAAAAAAATAAACAGAACTAGACTTGTTTAATTTAACTAAAGCTAAAAACATTAATATTATCTGTTAAATGAATCGATAACATTGTAAAATTCTTAAGATAAAAAATAAGTCAAATTTTTGTTAGCTGATCAAAATACATTCTTCCTTTTTCTGAACAAAATTTTTTTAAAACTTGGAGATCTTTGTATTTTGCCATTGGAATGGGCAGTGACTCAGTATAGGATCGAGAAGGAAAAACGAATTCTTTTCCAGTATACGGTGGTTCCCTACCAGTCACTTTTTTGTTAATGACAGCCGAAACCATTGTTCCATTGTAGGTGTCTCTGAAATAAATTAGTCTGGGATGTTGCTTTGAAATGCTTAATTCTCTTATTGGTCTAGTTTTAAAAGGTGCTTTTGTAACATACATAGGTGCAAGAAAAGTGTCCCAGCTAAGCACCAAGTAGTTATCAACCACTTCTACTTTATAAGGCACAGGTTTTTGACGAGCCAATCGTAACACTGCTTCCCAATCTTCTGGGGTTTCTGCTGCACTTTTTTGATTAACGATACCAAAATCTTTATCCGTCTCTATGTAAGAGTGACCTCTTATAGGAAAGGTCACTGAAATAGAGTGAAATCTGTTTATTTTATGGACTAAATAATGTAGAAACCGGAATACCGTCCAATTTTTATTTTGGCCTCCACACGAATCACAGAAAATCACTAAGTTACGAACTTCAGGAGGAAGCTGGATTGTCACATAGTCATACAGAAATGAGCAAACTTCATTGGCACCCTTTCGAGCTACTGTCTCAGGGTACGAGTACATAACAACATCATTATCACTAAGTCGATGGATATTAAAGGAGTAGAAAGACAACTGCCTTTTATAATACACGTCGTTACTCGTAATATTAGGCATTGGAAGGTTTTTATTATAGTCCATTGCTATGACTTCATATTCTCTTGAGGTCCTTGCTCGTAGTTTAGCTTTTGTTTTTCGTTTGTAAAATGTCTGTGCTTTCAGCAAGTGAAGTTTCTGCCCTGTTTTAAGTTTATTAATTAATTTTTCATCTTTACATTCCCTTATTTTTATTTTGGAAGCATCACAAATGCTGCAAGTGTCGGTTCTGGGATACCCAAAGGCGATATTAAAGCGTGTGTTGAATGTTTTTCTATATACTTCATAGCACACTGCTCTATTGGGATGTTTCTCAAGGAACATTTTGTACATCTTTTTAATGTTAAGTTCCTCTGGAAGGTACTTCCTGCTAGATTTTTTTAGGCTGTAGTGACTCATGCGTCCTTTGAATGATTTTATGTGATTTAAAATTAACTACATAGTTTCTTCAGACAATTTATTGGGTCTTGAGCCATGTTTACCTCTATTGTCCTTGGCGGTTGTACCATGTTTTAGGGCTTTTTGTACAGTTTGTAATCTTCTCGTGGATATGCCATGAAGAGCAACAAAAGCTTTTTGACAAACCTGAACGTCTTTTGCAGGTGATGTATGCCCCTCATCATTAGTTACCGCAAGGCGAATTCTGTAATAAAAAGAGCCATCTCTTACGTTGCAATTCTCTTCATCTTTTCTTGGCCTTCTTTGAGTTACAGGAAGTATGGATATTAGACCACCCAAATACATACTTTGCTCGTCCCAATTCAGCATAGAATTAAAATTACGAATAATTGTATTTCTTTGTTCAACCGTTATATTTTCAAAACACTGGTAACGTTTACAACGGCAGTCCTCGCCTGTTTCGTGAGTTTGCACTTTTAGCGCTTTAGCTACATCACGTATTCGCCCAAAACTTTTTCGTTTTCTTGTAGTTTTTGACTGTAAAGCCTCTTCAATTTCGCTGTCCTCACTTTCCATATTAATAAACAATAGTTCAAACTTACCAAACGTTAAAAAACAAACTGTGATTATGATAATATTGATACTTAAATAAACAACTTGTATGAATGCTGAACACTGACTGTGATTTTCCGTTGTAAATTGTCCCTACGGACAGGCGCATTGAGCACTTAAATCTGACTTACAGCATTGTTGCCTAGTTTAACCTTGACTTGCAGCGCTCTTCCATTGTACAGCATTATTTTATTCGTTTGTAACGTTTGACTTATTGCACTTTTATTTTGTTTGATATTTGTGGATTGTACTACGTGTATCCAAGTATCGAAAAATGTATTCCTCAAGAAATCGATAAAAATTGACTTACAGCGTTTTTCCCCTGTAGTCTTCACATACAATTTGTAAGTTTATAGTCACTTGAGGGCCTACGTATATTTTTAAAAAAATTTCTCCGCTGTAATGACTCTCGTAGGCTGGAATAGACGCAATATCCCTTCTGACACTTTTCTTAATCATTTCGATGTTTTAGTTGCTGGTATATGTTTCCTTCTTCTATCGGGTTGAATGAGATCTCCTGCCAAGCGTTTTTTTAATGTGTTGACAATAACAGTGTTTTAAATATAAAGAGTATTCAAGAACATTACTTTACAAACATTGATCTTGTTGTTTCTAATATTAAAACTATAAATCAGAGTATTATTTTTCCGCTTCAAATTTTCTCTGCTTCTGGAACGTGCTACATCTTTGACATTTATACATGATTGCAAAAATTGTCTCTATAAGTCACTGTTCCTATCCACCAGCCAATAATTAGGCAATATTGTCTGTCTGCTTCAAATAGTTTTTCGTAACATTTCATGCGATAAACACACAGGGACTTCAGTCTTCTTGAACCAACTTGTTTACCTTTAGCCGAAATATGTCTTACCTTCCGCATAGTTACGTTCACGTTGGTTTTTTAGCCAATTTCTTCAGCAGCTCGTGCCAGCAGTACAAGTTTTTTGGCTTGGGAACTCATTGAATTATCGAAAAAAACACTTTATAAAGGTTGTAATATTAACAAATGTCAACAAAGCATTGAAACCGTTAATGCATGTTGACTAACTCTCGTTTAATCTGAACATGTGGACATAACGTTGTTAAACGGATGTGACCTTGTTTGTTACTTTAGGGGCATAAGACACTAAGTACTCATAGTGTTGTATGGCTGTAACTAGAAAAGGCACATAGTGTTTTAATTTTGGTTCTAAAATAGAATCTAGTAGGGCTAGGACATAGTGTTATATATCTCTGAAAACAGTATTAAAAAGTAATACAGGATACATAAAAAATTCATTTTAATAAAAAAGTGGACATAGTGTCTTATGGTTCCGATATACAGTAGGTTATTGTAATTGTATGGTAAGATTTACATATATTTACATATCCACTTATTATAAAAATTCAAACAAAACTAAATTAAATTTAATCAAATTTAAAAAATAAATAAAATTTTTAAAGTTAAAAATAAAATTAAATTAAATGTAATGACAATCAAAATGAAGTTATTAAACATAAATACAAGATAATATCGAAAACGTAAATGATGAATAAATTCATTAAACAAAATATTGAGAGAAAAAAATTAAGATTTTTTAATTTTTAAAGAACTTAAATGTGTGGTGTTTGTGAATGACTTAGTGAAGTGACTTAAATGGATGTGAATTGTTAAAAATATTAACAATTCGGTAATAAGCAGACGTAAAATTTCATTAACCCACATAGTAATAATGCGCTATAAGAAGTATTCATTTCTGAAGGATTCCCCAAGTGCCAGGCGCGGTTTTTATTTTTTATTTTATTTATTGAAATTAATGAGTGACTGTAACTCTAATTCCTTCCTTCCATGAGCGTCGAGGTCTGCCTCTTTTCTTCTTCCATCTGTGAAGTTTTTGGGGCTAACGTTTGTCAGGCATTCTCAATGGGTGTCCAAACCATTTTAAACCTCTTCTTTCTATTCTGTTAATGACCGTTTCTGTAAAATAGGTTCCCCAATAGGAAGACGATCAGTGGGAGACCGCGAAAACGATGGAACTACAACTTACTGGAGGCACATTGAAAAATAAATACAGTCATGTCCACACAAAAAGAATTAAAATAAGAATATTCTGCTTTGATTCGAGTTTTTACTTTCTCATTACTTCTCCTTTCAGTTCTTCATATTCTTGTGTTTCTTTATATTCTATTTTTACCGCAAATAGCCTTCTTTTTAGATTTACATTAAGAGTTTACTCAAGAGATTTCACCATAGCACTATCCACTCTTTTCTTCTTTTCATTTAAGATATTTGTATTAGAATTAATTAAGACTTTCTAATATTTTCCTACTTTATTGAATTTCTGTGTTTTATTTCTTTTACTCCTAATCCGTATTTAAGTTTATTCACAGTATTTTATAAACGAGAACTCACTTTATATAATTTAACAGTACATTTTTCTATTTGGAGCTGTAAACGATCAAGAGCAAAAGATATAATTTTAAATTATACCAACTCTTTAATGAACAAGATGTCGTAACGTTAACACAGCTACTTAGATGGGTTGGACACATATGATTGCTAAACAGCCAACGACAGGAAATAACGACTATAGGAAGAAGAAGCAGAGGCCGACCGCGAATTAGGTGGTTAGATGAGAGGTGACTTAGGGATGACGTCGCGAGAAACCGAACAGAATGGCGACGAATCTTAGAGCAGGCAAGGATCCACGGAGGATTGTCGAGCCAAAAATAATGATGGTGACGACATTTTTCTATAAAATGAGACAAATGCAGGAAGAGATGATAACCAGATTGGCTCATATTTATATCGTCTCTTCTAGTCATATATTTTGACACCTACACAGGTTAAAATATAAATATGCATATAGCTGATATGCGTTTTTCGTCATTGCAATCTTCCACTAATTTTATCTGCATTGATCACAAGTTTATTGTGAATGTATATTCATATATGTTGTGTGCCACTGTGCATACAACAATAGAAAAACCTAAGGAAAAGACATCTACGGATATTTATTTATCTACATAACTCGTCTCTTAATTCTAGCAATAAGAAATAGGGTTCTTTTCGGCAATTTTGTGGTCTCCATTCTTACTAAATGACCAGCTTATCGAAGTATATGAAGTTTAATGAATTCTGAGATCGGTGTCTCTTTGAACAGTTGGTAGAGTTTGTGGTTGTATCTGGATCTCCATACTCCGTTTTAATAGTTCCAAATATCTTCCTTAGGACTTTTCTTTCAAAGACTTTTATCATTCTTTTTGTGTTTTCTGTCATTACCCATGTCTCGCATCCATAGCATATTATTGGTCTGATAACAGTTTTCTAGACCCTGATTTTCGATCTCCAGTATGTGGTTTTGTAGCGAAACACATGGGTAAGTGAAAAATAAGCTTTGTTTCCTTTTGCTATTCTTCTTTAAACTTCTGGTTTTTCTGTTCCATCTGTGTAGTACAACTCCCAAACATGTGAAACTTTCTAGAATTTCAATATCGTTATCTAATTTACCTGTACGTCTGTTTCCTCTAGCTCTTGGCTGTTAGCTTTTTTGTCTTTTGAATATTTTTTTCTAGTCTGCACTCTTTTGCCCCTGTTTTTAATTGTTAATATATTTCTGCCGCCCCTTCCCGTTCTGCGAGACATAATTCTGATGTCATCAACGTAGGCGGCAATCTGTATTCATTTATTTGTTAGGAGATTAGCTCTTTCTATATTCAAGTATCTTATCACATAGTCGAGAATCAGGTTAAATAGTATCGGTGCCAGCCATTGGGTCAATCGTTTGACTATTGAAAAGTTCCAAGTCAGATCATTTTATATTCTTTGTGTACCTATCAGTAAAGAAAGAAGTCTTGATTCGCATGTTAAATCTAATTAATAAAATGTTTTATAACTGTTTTAAAGATTTATGAACAATACTTGTATTCAGAGTAGCACATGACTCCAACACCAAAGTTGAATTAATGCACGATTTCGGTGTCACTTTGTTAAAATGTTTTATACAAATTGAAATATGAGAAGCTTGTAGAATTTTAATAATTTTTTTTACTTATGTTTTTTGTTTTCTTCTAAGGCAAATTTTATATTTTTAAATGTTTATTGAAATATTAATATCTTAAAAATAACCAAATTCATAAAACAAATAATCAAACAATAAAACTGCTGAGACAACTTCTTTTTTGTTACTTAAAAAAATACGTTATAAGATATGAATTTAAAAAAAATATTTTGACTTAAAATGTTCCATAATTTTAGTTTTCTCCATAGAGAATTTATTGACTGAAGAACTTTTACTTCTCTGGTTGGGATGGAAATGGACACTTATATCGATTTCATGTAATCAAATGTGCTATTCTTACTGTCCCAGGAACGCTCCTCAAAAAGACTGGTGCCATGGCAAAGATTTATATCTAAAAATTAGTCATTAAATGTTTAAGTTGTCAATATATTGAAAACAAGTAATAATTTCCTGATGATTAGAAACAATTAGACAATTTGTTTCTAACATTAAAGAATAAGCTTTTTATTTGAAATTTATATTTCGCAACGTGTCTAGCTTTAAAATGTTAATAAAGGACTCATTTCAGAGTTGAGGTATTTTTAATAATATACATATTTTTAAAACGCTTTAATTTACTTTTCTATAAAATAAATTGGTCATAAATTCTGTTTATTAATAATTATTGTGTTCCGATTTTTTTGGGGACAAAGCTAATCAGTTTTCAATAAAAGCCTAATGTCTCTCAATATTAATAGGAATTGAAAATCCAATCAGGATTTCTGATGTTAATGAATGCGTTTAGTAAGACGTATCCCTTAAACTAGTCCCGGAGAAATACTCTGGGGGTATTAAACAGACTATAGATATCACCCTTCGATTTGGATAGAGATAGATATTGAATTTAAAATTTTAAAGTAACCACTCGAAACCCGGATTCCACCTCTGTCACCGAGCAAAAGAGAGACGGTCAACGCGTAAGAGCGAGACGGCTTGTACATCAAAGTCCTGCAGGCTTTCGCTTCGTCCAAGACATAGCGGAAAGTGTTCCCCCCGGCTTGCCCTCCGCCCCTCTCGACGGCAGGATTGACGCGCTGCCACGCATATACTCAGCTCACGCATAATTTAGAGATGCTGGGGACGGACGAGGGGCGGCTCGGGGAGGCTCGGGGGGCGGCCGAGAGAGCTACGGTGGCGGCGGTTGCCAGAATGGACATCGCCCAAGCTCAATCAATACCTCAGATCCAGGACTACTACTGACTACATTACTGAGATGAGGATGAGAAGGATCTTGGAAGGTTGCTACGTACACATTCTCTCACCGGGATATGTACACGTTTCTTGTTATTAAGGATAACGAACGGCGGAGTTTTAAAATGAGAGTAAAAGTGTTGCTAGGAGCCGAAAAATGGGGTTACTGTTACGGATACACTATTTTTATAAACTTTCGCTTCTTTTAGCATAATTTAACCTACTTTTCTATTGATTTATTTTCCCTTTATAATTCTTACTAAAATTGTGTTTTAAAACGTATATTTAATTTAAATTTTACAGTTGTTCCCATTTAATATGGATAACACATTATTTATACAATCTTCTAAAAATAATAAATTAAAATGTATTATATTTTCAATATTTTTCAGGTGTCCTTTTGAAGTGAATTTATCGTATGTAATTTATTTGAGCAATGGAATTGTATATATATATATATATATATATATATATATATATATATATATATATATATATATATATATATACATATTCCTCATTACCTGTTCCTTTCTACTTAATATATGTTGCATTTGTTGATTCATATTTTTTACTTAAAATTCCATGTTACTAGTAGTTTTCTTGGTATTATTAGTGGCATTTGTCGCAACTATATTTTTTTTAATAATGGCAGGCTTGGAGCACCAGACTTTTCTATCAGAACACTCCCTTTATCAAGAGAATTCTGTTTTAACGCATAGCAAACACCTTTCATTTTTGTCCGATAGCTACAGTCTACAAAAGTTACAGTATGAAGAACGTGTAAATTAAACTTGTTGTCACAGATAATAAGAATATTGTAAGTTTTCTAGGGAGACCAGAAATACCTATTGGACATTTGTATGCATTATCGAGGCCATAGTAAACATTATTCAACCAAGTTATAGGAACGCAATTCGATTTGGTAAGACAAAATAATAGAAAAAGCAATAAAGGGAATTAATCAAACTCAGGTTGACTTACGCCTTACTAATGACTGCTAGGTATAAATAAGGTAAGAAGAAGAAAGCAGCAGCATAATTTAGGACGAACTACTTGAATTTCTAGACTAAACAGTATCGAAAAAAGTCTCATATGGTTTTTTCTTTTTATTGGCGCCGTCTGTTGACTGCAGCATTCATTATACATCTTCCATTTACTTCTTGACTTCTTTGATTCAGGAACCCAGTTCTAGCTCATACAGGTGTAGAGGATAAATATCATATCATATCATATTACGAGGGTTCTAAAATTATATCTGCAATACTTACAAATTAAAAATATCTAACTTAACAGTACAGTATTTCTATTTTGTAACTTTCCTAAAGTTTAAAAAGGACGTAGACAGAGCTAAATAAAGGTTGGTAAATAGTAATTTATAAATTTCTGCATTAATTAAGGTCTAAGGCTGTCTAGTTTAGCATCTGGATGCCTTTAGGTATGCAAAGAAGGGAGGATAGTTAAAAATTATTATATCTTATGTAAAATTTTTCGTTGAATATGCATATTATTATCCCAGATTTAGCCATACGGCTCCCACTCCCTCTAAGGGAAAAATTCACTCATCCCAGATACCTACGGTGTCAAAAGGATTGAGCTCTGGTGGCTCTTTCCATGTTATCGAGCCCTAGGTGACAAAAATTTTCGTACACATCTGGACGTCGCGAGGAGTACAGCTTTCTGTATGGCCTTATAGAGATGTTCATTTAGACCTAGCTGTTTTATGTTTTCTATGAGGTTTCTGGGAATAACACCAGTAGTAGATAGAATAATGGGTACTGTCTGGGTACTTTCCATTCTCCATTGTCTCCTGATTTGTATTTCTAGATCTCTGTACTTGGCGATATTTTCGTTGTATTTAACACGTAAATTATTGGTGTTGGGTATCGCCACATCAATAAGTGTTGTTTTCCTAGTAAGTTTATTAACTAGGCTGAGATCCGGTCTATTATGCGCCACTGGTTGGTCTGTGAGCACAGTGCGGTCCCAGTATAGCTTGTAGTTTTCATTTTCAAGCATTCTGTCAGGGACGTATTGATAATAAGGGAGATGCTCGGTTTGGAGAAGTCCCAGTTTGTCAGCTAGTTCTTGGTGGATAATCTTTCCTACTGAGTCATTGCGTTCTTTATAATCAATACCGACAAATGCCGGACAGCCACCGGTAAGATGTTGGATGGTTTCTTGGGCTTGACATCCATATCGGCATTTGTCATTTTGGACTTGAGGATCTTTAATAATATATTTCAGGTAATTTTTTGTTGGAATAACCTGATCCTGAATGGCAAGTAGGAAACTCTCAGTCTCTGGAAACAGCTTTCCTGATGTCAACCAATAGTTCGACGCTGTATAGTCGACATATTCTTGGCTGATCTCATTAAGATGTCGCCCATGGAGAGGTTTACTCATCCAGGTGCGCATTTTTTCTTGCTTAGTCAGATGGTTTAAGCGCATTTCTTGTTCCCTCAGTTTAAGCGGCGTAGGTGCTACTACGCAGCCATTCGATAGTCTCCGAAAAGTGTTGGCTGCCATCGATCTAATGCCTCGCAGTGATGCAAGATATGGTTGACTGTTTTAGGTCCTCAGCTGTAGATAGCTACAGCTTAATTCTCTATGCAAAAGTCCCATTGCATGAAGGTATTCCATGACAGCCGCACGTGCAGTAAGAAAGCCTGTTACGAGTGTGAGTTCATTCCTGTTTGTTTTCTACAGCCCGATTAGCACATATCTGTTTGATGTACATTTTGCGTGGTATTTGACCAGGTATATTTTTCGCTTGGCTTTTTATTCATATATTAATCCGCTTTAGTTTAAACACCCTTATGTTAGTTTCTCTTGCAGTGTGCAAAATTGCAAAAATATCTGCCTGAATTACAGAAAAATATTCTCTTAGTAAAATACAAAAATGTTCAGCACCACTTAATATTCCTGCACCCAACTCTTCTGAAATTTAAACCCGCCTGTGTACCAGGTATAAGTCTATAATCTGGAACGAGTGTTTCCTCTAGATACCATATAGTTGGAAATCATCATCCAATCGGTATCCCTAATTTCATTTATGATGTTACTAACTTCTGATCTAACTGTTACGTTGCTCAGGTTTCCCTGCAGTCTATAATATCCTATTCTCGCCTCCCTCTTAGAACTATGTGTAAAGGAGGAAGATCCAATAGAGTCTCCATAGCTGCTGTTGGAGTGCCCCCTCATAGTCCCTGTGATTCCAAGGCAAGTAAGCTTGCTTATTTTGAGGACGACACTTTTTTGCTGCACCTTTGGCCACCCTACTACTAATGCATATGTAATTGTTGGTTTTACAACCATGATATAAATCCAGTATAACATGCCGGGTTTTAAACCCCACATTTTTCCATGAGTATGGCTGGCTACTATTAACCTAGTTACTGCTCGCTTGGCTATCTGATGAGGCTAAATAAGTTTCGAGTCTAATATTACCCAAAGATACTTTATTTAATCACCAGATTTTGATGTGTACCAGTTAGGCTTAGAGGACACAATTCCTCTAAATTCCCCATTCTGGCAAATTTGATGATTTTGGATTTCTGGGCGCTTATGTTAAGCTATAACTGCAGTCAGAGCCTGTTGCATCATGTCTCTAACTTTGCCTTTAAATTTTCCGTGCGCTAAGACAATGCATCCATTTAGTTCAAGAGACGATGCCCATCATTGCTGAGTCTAGCTATCAGCCTATCCAACAGCAGATTTCACAAGAGATCGGATAAGACTGCCTTTTCAAACAGCCTCTGACTACTTCGACTAATACTGTATCCCTTAGTTCGTGTATCACACTGCTCCACAGTATGAAATATATTCATCTTCAGCTTAAAATAGTAACAATGAAGGAAATAGATGACCGCAATTTAGTTCAGCATCGATAAGTTGGAGGTGGAGATTGGAAACGAGATATATAAATATCATGGTAAATTATTCCCAGTCTGTTAGTTTTCCATTGACAATCTACCAAAATATGTTATTTCGTAGTTAGACACTTTTTCCAATATTGGGTACCAAATTCTTCGACTCATTAGTTTACAATACAATTTTTTTCATTTAGTAAAATGGGAGTAACTTCTTTAATTTTTCTTTTGTTACTATCTCGTTATTTTAAAACTACCTATTATTCTTTCCATTGTTATTCGTTGATTTGCATGGAATCAATGTAGAGTATGTAGTCTAATATTTAGCGATATTGATCCTAGAAGAAGGATCTAGTGATAGGAAACTAACACAAACTAACATATATTTAATATTGTTCTGAAACTATTTTCTTGTGACATTTTAGTATTATTTATTATTTTTATTGGGAACTAACCACAATGTTACTTTAAAATAAGTTTATTTTGACGTTTCGGTTTCCATTTCCAAAGTGACGGGAAGAGTTTATGAAAAAATGGACATTCGTTTCGAGTAAGAACTTTTTTTACTATAAACCTATAAGCTTATTGTATTATTGTCTTGAATTCGTATAAAAAACATGTTAGTTTATATGAATATACTAATTATAGTATATAAGTTAAGGTGCATTAGGTAGATATTGTGTGTAATACATTTATAAGTGACCATACGGTTACGCTGGGCGCTATGACTATCTAATTTTACAAAGATATATGTATAACCAACGCATGGCTTCACCAGACCGTTCTGTTTTAACGTACAATGATTATGCGAATGAGGATGATGGAGGTGTGACCGATAACTTATCTCGTTAACAGCTTTCATCTTAATCAGAAATAGTTTTTTCTACCAATGAACGAATTGATAAAGTACTTGTCAAGGAATCTTTATCTAGAGGAATATTAGGTGGCAACGCTCCTTGATAGACTCGTTGATCAGAGAAGAAGAGAAAAAACCAGAACAAGGTCCCTTGATAGCATCAATGAAGACATGAGGAATATGAAAAAACGTATTTAGCGAGGAAGGCGATAGCTAGGGGCGATTAAAAAGAAATTCTTGAGGAGCACAGGACCCAAGCGGGGTTGTAAAACCAGAATTATGATGAAGATACTAGGTGGCAAAAATAAATACCATTTCTCATAAACAAAAGAAAGGGGCCTAAAAATGTTAAAAAAATTGGATTTAGGGACATTTCCTATATACTGAGAAAGAATTTCCTACACCAAGATTCGCCAGTTAAAATGTTTGAACTTTTCTTGCTGACGATATAATACCTTTATTTGTTAAAGAGTTTAGTACGCCCCTTTTCTCAATTGTTCCTATCCAACCATAAGAAGTAATTAAATAAAGTGCACTTTTGGCATTCTGCTTCTTTTTGGCCTGTGTCTTTACCTGAAAAATGATACTTTCGAGATTCTGTTAAAAATACTCAAATGTCTTTAGTACGAGAAGCTATGAGACGGAATCGATTTCTAAAAATAATAAGGTTTCTGCATTTTGCAGATAATACTGAGATCGATTGTTGTAGAATTTACGTCCATTTATAACATAACTTCAAGATAACTTTTCCAAGTACTCCGTTCCAACAAAAAACATGAACTATGATGAGTCCGTGGTAAAAGACTTTGACCCTCATAGTTGTAAATAATTTGCTATAGGAACTCTGATACGCTTTGGGGATAAAGTTTGGTGTTTGAATAATGAATTGGTCTATTTACATAGTTTTAAAATATAACAAAGTCAAGGCTAAAAGTTGACAAAACATACGATTTAAAATTTGGTTAATCAACTGTACCGTTTGTACAATTGGTTGGTGTTTTGCCACAACAACAATACAGTAGGATTTTATTCTAGATAGTATCTCTTTCACTCTTTAACGCATATGAAAAATTTTGGATATATACTGCCCAGTACTATTCGACAAAATAGGATTCCTGTAGATTGTCCATAACTAAAACAGAAACACGCTGACAAAGGCAAAGCCTCCCTGATGAAGTGTTATATATATATATATATATATATATATATATATATATATATATATATATATATATATATATATACGTTGGGTTAATAATTCTCTCATAACAATAGCTTTAATATCCTATGGTATTCAACCTACTTCGAGTGTTTCGCGGTATGTATTTTTAGGCGTAGAAGAAAAAAATCAGTGTTAGCTTGGCCATATGTCATTCTTCTTCTTCTTCTTCTTCCTCTTTATAAGCAATTGTGCTTGTTCATTGGCGGATTAATAACTCTATGGAAGGTTGTCACTCCATCTTTTGCGCGGTCGTCCGATACTTCTTCTGCCGATTGGTGACTTATCTCTTGACTATTTTGACGATACGGGTCTCGTCCATTCTGTTTATGTGGTTATTCCATTCTTTTTTTCCATTTTGTGTATATTCATTTAAATACTGCACGTTACATTTTTTTCTAATGTCTTTACTTCTCTTTCGATCTCTCAGCGTATTTTCTGTAATTCTTCTCAGACTCTCATCTCTGCCGTTTCCAGGAGCCTTTGCGTTGTGGCTGTGTCGGGTCTTGTTTCTGAGACATATGTCAATATTGGTCTTACACAGGCTTTATAAATTCTTGACTTCATCTCAGTGGTAATGTGTCTGTTTCGCCATATAGTTTTATTAAGTCATCCTGCCAGTATATTTGCATTTTGTACTTGATCTCTCACTTCTTTGTCCAGGTCTCAATAGCTAAACAGTGTAATTCCCAGATATTTTATTTCTATTACTTGTTCAATAATGATGCCATCAATTTCTATTTTACATCTGGTAGGTTCTTTTCTGACTACTATTGTTTTAGTTTTTTGAGATGAGATTGTCATATTAAATTCTTTTGCTCTTATAATAAATCTGTGGACCAGTCTTAGCAGACTATCTTCATCTTGAGCTATCAATATTGCGTCGTCTGCGTAACAGAGTATTTTTATTTCTTTGTTTCCCATTCTGTATCCTCTTCTTTTGTTAACGCTTTTGATGATTTCATCCATGATCAAATTAAAGAGCATGGGGTTCAATGAATTGTCTTGTCTTATTTGGCTCCCTATTTCTATAGGTTTTGTAAGTTGTCCATCTATTCTGACTTCCATTTTGTTGTTTTGGTGGATGTTTTCGATAGTTTTTATAATATTTAGGGGAACTTCTCTATTATACAGAAGATGGATTACATCTTTGAGTCTTACTCTCTGTCAAACGTTTTCTTTTATTAAAATGCTGGAATTCTGCCAAACCAATGACCTGATAATAGGAAACACATTCAGTGAACAAACCATTAACGACAAATATACATTTGTGGCTGAAGAGAGAAATGCGAAAAGCTTAATCGACTATATAGTCTATACGAGAAACGTAGAACAAAATATAAAAAACATCTTAACGGAAAAGGAACCCGAACTGTCTACACAACACAGGATGGTCACTGCAAAACTGGAGAATGAAAAAATGGAGAAAGTGTAAAGAAAAGAGTACAAGAAAGTAAATGTAAACAAACTAAAGATAAAAAGTGTGCGAGAATTTTACACGGAGGAAACTAACAAAAGACTGAGACAAATAGAGCGCCAAAAAGAAACATGGACAATGGAAGAAAGATGGAATACATACAGTGAAGTATTAAAGAAAACAGCAACTGAAGTGTGTGGAATCAAAAAATATAATAAACAGTTAAAAGAATATATAACAAATATTCAGGAAGAATATATAACAAATAATAGAAACTTTTGGACGACAATACGACACATAAGGCAGGGAAAACGAAAGGAAATAAACGCAGTAAGAGATACTTCAAACCAAATACAAATAAGCCCAGAACAAATAGCTAGGGTATGGAAAGAATATTATGAGAAAAAATTTGATACCGAAGTGATAAAGGAAGACAATATAATCAATGAAGGCGAAGAAAACACAGAGCCAGAGCAAATAAATAGAGAAGAAGTAATAGAAGGATTATCAAATATAAAAATAGGCAAGGCAGGTGGAGATGATGAAATTGAACCGGAAATGGTAAAATACATGGGAGAAGAAGGAATAAACTGGCTATGGAAAATATATAAAGAGGCGTGGGAAAAACAAACAATCCTTAAAGACTGGCAGAACAATATCATCGTGCCAATATACAAAAAAGGAGAACATGTAAACTGCGACAACTATAGGGCAATATGTCTGTCATCGGTGTGCTTTAAAATATATACGAAAATAATAGAGAAGAGACTGAGACAAGAAGTAGAAATGGTATTGGGAGAAGAACAAATGGCATTTAGACCGGGAAGACAGACAAATGACAACATATATATCATTAGAAACCTAATAGAAAGAAGCATAGATACGGGGAAAAAACTAGTATTAGCATTCATAGACCTAAGAGCAGCATTTGACACGATAGAAAGACATATTATAGGGAAATGCTTGAGGAAAATTAACGTACCTAATGCATTGATAAAAATTATAGAAAGTACTTACAAAGAGGTAAAAGGAAGGGTACAAATAACAGGGGAAAGATCGGAAGCATTTAATTGGAAGATAGGTATTAAAAAAGGAGATAGTCTCAGCCCTTTGCTATTCATAATAGTAATGAACAAATTGATAAGAAACACGAGAGTCAGAACTAATTAACTACAGACAATAATAGGTTACCGCAGATTACAACCGGTAACAATAGAGTCCTTAATGTATGCAGACGACATAGTACTAATAGCAGATTCCGAGAATAAAATGCAGAAACTAATGGATATATGGGTAGAACAAATAGAAGAACTTAAAATGGAGATAAACGAGGAAAAAAGTAAGATAATGATAATCAGCGGCAAAGGAGATAAGGAAGATAATCAAATAAAGATAAAATGTAAAAACTCAGAATTGGAAATAGTAACAACTTACGAATACCTGGGAAGTATAATAACTAATGATGGAAAAATAGACTGGGAAATAACAAATAGAGCAAAGAAATCAAACAAGTTATATTATGCGTTAGCCCCAATAATGGGAAAAAGAGAACTTGCACGAGAAACAAGAATAAAAATATATAACACAATAGTGATACCGACTGTGCTCTATGCAAGTGAAAACTGGACAATTCTGGAAAAACATAAGAGCAGGATAAACGCAATGGAGATGAGACATCTAAGAAGGATAGTTGGAAAGACAAAATGGGATAGATTAAGCAACGAGACTATTAGGAGAATGGCCAACCAGGAACCGATAATGAACAAAATAGCAAAGAGACAAATGAACTGGTATGGGAATCTGATGAGGATGCAATCCAATAGAATAACAAGAAAAATTTATGAAGCAAAAAACATCGGAAAAAGAAAAAGAGGCAGACCAAGAAAAAAATGGATACAGCAAGTAGTAGAGGCGGGAAAACTTAAACAAAAATCACTCGAGGAATTGAAAATAATGGCAGGAAACAGAAAAGAATGGAAGAGGTGGGTAAATGGAAATTAAAATAGCTAGCCCAAATCCGACACCCTGTTAGGGTAAAAGGAAGGGGAGAAAGAAAGAAAGAAAGAAAGAGTCTTACTCTCTGTCAAACGTTTTCTTTAGGTCAATCAGACACAGAAATGCTGGTCTATTATACTTTAGTGATTTCTCAGTAATTTGCTTTCTGAGCAAATTCATGGGCAAAACTGATTACATGGACGAAGACATAGGAGAAGAAGATTAGATCCAAAAGTGATACTGACCGCTTCTTATCTAGATGATAGATACAGCTTGCCACAATTCTTGGATATTATACAAAGCTAGTGGCAGGACTATGACTAATCTAGATTTTAGGAGCATTGTAAGCAGTTACCTAATAACATTCAAAACAGGGTCCTCTGTCTTAAGACGACCATCTTATTCAACTTTTATCAAATAAAAAAATGAATGCCGACTTTAACAAACTAAGAAGATGTGCTCTAGACAACTGCTGTTCAGTGGGTCGGACCTAATGTAAAAAATGCGATGTAGGATTATGTGTTGACTGTTTTGAGACATATCACAGGAAAAATAGATTACTTTAATTTTATTTAAAATGTTATGTGTTTTTCTAAATAAAAATGCAGTTTTTAAAAGTTTCTATTTATTACTTATTATCCCAGTGTAACCATTACATAACACTTATTTTTGTCAAATGTTGACATACGTATGTTAATTTATACATACATTCTCAAGAACTATTGCTATTTCAATTTAAAAATCTTTAGTAATTACTTACCAATATAAAAAAATTAAAAATTCAGTCGCTGAAGAGGTAATTTGATGCGTCATCTTTTTGTTTAGTAATGGGTCCTATTAACTGCAATTTGCAATTTTTCTGTAGCATATAAATATCTTTATAAAAAAGTTTCGTACTTATGATATTTCCGGACGGTATTCATGTAATAATTTCTTTGAACGCTAAATAAGAATCATCTCGGTTCACTGTAAAATATCTTCCTGGATATGTTTTGAGAATTATGAGATTATATATTATTTTGGTAAGTTCCTCTTTTTTTCTTTCTATGACTTCCACACAATGGTGATGTACGTTTTGGCATTTAACCCAAACTTCATTACTTCTTGTTCCAATTACAGATTTCAATGTATTGAGGAATAGTTTTTCAAATAGTCTTGACATAATAATCAATATGGAATACGTTGACTTCAGCAATTTTCCATAGCCTAAATCTAAAAGCTGCATGTTATGTTTGATAATTTTATTATCGCTTTCTTTGCAAGGTCGAATCCTGAAGTTTTTGGTTTCATCGTCGTGTTTTTCGTTAGGTCAAAAAATGTGTTCCAGATAATTTGTGAATATTTATGCTTTTCGTTAATTATTTTTATATCAATTTTTATTTCTAAACTGATTAAAAAAAGTTAATAATTGATCGCTTACGGTATTTGGCCGCTTTCTAGAGGTAATAGTTGGTGTTTTATTATTATTTAGTTGATGTAGATTAGATTCTTATTTGATTTTCTGTGTTTGTCTTTCTAGGTTTAGGTAGCGTTATTCAAAATATTGTGACATTGTAGGTTTCTGCCACATTTGCTGTCATTTCTGACTTAATTTTTTTCTTTTATTAATTTTCCTTGATTTTGAGGAAGTTATTTTTAACCGTTCTCTTTAGACTGCGATGCATTTTTACATGAGGATTGTTATTGAATATAGAAACGAAGAATTAACTTCTTGGTTTAGTTGCAGTTTGGTTTTAAACTGAACCGCTGAATTAATTGTTTCTACTGAGTGTTAAAACTTGTATAATCTGTACGTTTGGATATCATCATTAGATTTATTCCAATTTAAAATTTTGAAATATTCCTTGATCTAAGGACTGACAATGTGAAGTGGTGTTGGCTGGCAGAAAGAATATTTTAGCTCTAATGGAACTTTTATAACGTGACGAAAATTAGCACTTTTCTATTTTCTTTTTTCATTTTATTCTCAAATTTATGCAGCTATCTTATTTTAATTTCTGTTATCGTCCAAACCTTTTTGTTAGAAACCCATTCTAAGGGTAATTTGTCAATATGATTACCCTTAAAATATCAAGGATATTTACTTTTTCCAATTACTTATGGATCTTCTTTCAAAACTTCCGTATTTGCACATAGCAAAATAGTCAAACATTGTTTTGCTGTCTTCTTCCCCGCACATTTTTTAATTTTTAATGCAAATATCTTGTTGAACATGGCTCGGTAATAAAGCCCTGTTTTGTCAGCATTGTATACATTTCCTAAAGAATAATTCCTTAGTATCCTTAAAATTAAATAAAATATTAATTTTATTTAATTTTATTACTTTATTCAATTTTATTCAAAGCTGAAGAAAAAAATATTGATTAACATTTGAAAATATAGTTATAACAAAACATTTCAAAGTAAATAAGTAATGTATAATAATATAAGATTATTA
This sequence comes from Diabrotica undecimpunctata, assembly GCF_040954645.1. Taxonomy (NCBI): domain Eukaryota; kingdom Metazoa; phylum Arthropoda; class Insecta; order Coleoptera; family Chrysomelidae; genus Diabrotica; species Diabrotica undecimpunctata. The sequence goes on from NC_092803.1 coordinate 131,884,225, forward strand.
CTTAATTCTTGTTTTCTCTTTCTATTTCTTTTATTTATTTACATTGAACATTAATTTGTTTTGTTGTTTAATCCACTATAATTATACGTAGTTATAGTTATATATACTAGTTCACTCACTAGTTCACTACTGAACTAGTGAGTGAACTAGTAGTGAACTAGTGAGTGAACTAGAAGTGACTAGTGAGTGTAGTAGTGTCTGGGGGCTCGGGAGACTGAGACCTCGGAAGCCCTGAAGAAGACATCAGAGAGGATGTCGAAAGCTCGGCAAAATGGATATCGACGCGGTTCAACCCGGAAGACTGGTGAGTTTAATATTAATTTTTATAATAATATTAATCTTAGCTCTAAGTTTAATATATATATATATATATATATATATATATATATATATATATATATATATATATATATATGCATATATATATATGCATATATATATATATATATATATATATATATATTTATATATATGTATATATATATATTTGTTGTAATTTGTTGTAATAAACAACAAATAAAAAGAAGGAAGATATTAAATAAATCTAACAAAAGGGGAACCGACGAATATAGAGAACTTAATAGGCAGATTAGAAAATGGATCAGACAACAAAAAAGAAAAGAAAACGAAAAATTAATAACAACAACTATTGAAAAAAATAAGAGTATGAAATGCCTCAGACCGACACTAGGACGACGTCAGATGATATCATTAATGGGAAAAGACGAAAATGAAATCACAACTAGAGAAAACATGACACGAATAGAAGAATTTTACACAGAACTTTACAGAACACATCAACAAGATGATGAGATGAGACCAGCACGGAAATTAATAAAAAATGTTGGATCAGAAATAATGCCAAAAGTAACAATTTCAGAGGTAACTACAGCATTGGAAAACATGAAGAGAAATAAAGCTGCAGGAGAAGATAGTATTACCACAGATATGATATTAGAAGGAGGTAAGGAACTAATTGCAATTGTAACTAAGCTTGTGGACAGTTGTTTACATCAGGGCAAAGTCCCTAAGAGCTGGAACAACTCTAAAGTAATCTTATTACACAAGAAAGGTGATAGTCGAAAATTGGAAAACTACAGACCCATCAGCCTACTGTCACACCTGTTTAAAATACTCACAAAAGTCATAACTACTCGACTAACAAGGAAATTAGACGAATACCAACCATATGAACAGGCAGGTTTTAGAAAAGGCTATTCAACTTCCGATCACCTGTTAACCACAAAAATATTAATAGAAAAATGTAACGAATACAAGTTTCCAGTTTTCCTAGCATTTGTAGGCGAAAAAGCTTTCGATACCATAGAACACACGGCCGTAATAAACGCAATGCAAAATTGTAGAATAGACAGCAGATATATTAACTTAATAAAAGAAACTATGAACCAAGCTACAGCTACATACTACCTAAATGAAAATGAACACACGAACCCTGTACCATTAAACAGGGGAGTCAAACAGGGAGATACTTTATCACCCAAACTGTTCACCTTAGTTTTGGAGGACGTTTTTAAAAACCTAAATTGGAAATATAAGGGAATAAACATCAATGGCCGCTACCTCAGTAATCTACGATTTGCAGATGACATAATCCTGATAGCTACTGACCTACAAGAAATGCAAACCATGCTTTTAGAACTACATACCGAATCTTCTAAAATAGGACTGAAAATGAATTTAAACAAAACAAAAGTCATGCACTCCGAAGACACCGTGACAATAATAAACGATAAAGTTATAGAAAAAGTTGAAGAATATATATACTTAGGACAAAAAATAATACTAAATAGGGAAATTCAAACTAAAGAAATAAAAAGAAGAAGAAAGTTAGCTTGGGCAGCATTTGGTAAACTGAACTATATACTCAGAAATCAACAAATTCAATTACATCTTAGATCTAAAGGTTTTGATGCATGCATTATTCCGATATTAACTTATGTGGCACAAACATGGACAATTATAAAAAAGAATATGAATAAACTTAGAGTCACTCAACACGCGATGAAAAGAGCAATGCTAGGTATATCACTTAAGGACAAGAAAACACATGGATAAGACAGAAAATCAAAGTCACCGATGTGGTGCAAAAATCATTAAAGTTGAAATGGGAATACGCTGGACATGTAGCTAGGAGCGATCTAAACAAATGGCACAGATCAATTTTAACCATGGAGACCATACCAACACAAAAGACCCAGAGGCAGACCTCCTATGAGATGGACAGATGATCTGAAAAGGACTGCCGGGAAAAATTGGCTACAAGTAGCGTACAATAAAAAACAATGGAAAGGAAGACTTAAAGAGGCTTATGTTCAGATGTGGACGTGAATGGCAGACGAAGAAGAAGAAGAAGATATATATATATATATATATATATATATATATATATATATATATATATACATTGGCAGTCAATATTCACACAATTTTTAGAAAGAACAGTTAGTAGAAATTGAATTTAACTCTAATAACATTTGGTAAGGTTTTATAAATAGTTTATTTACAAATATGCCATTACACAAAACTTTAAACATAGTAAGGACTAAGCTATGAAATAATGATACATTGACAACTAGAACAAATCTGAATATATCAGCTGTAGTGGAAGTGTCACCACATGCCAATATTACCGTGTTTGTTATTTATATGCCTTATGGATTAGTCATTGGACAAATTCCTGATGTATGTCAACGATTAAATGGTAAATTTATAAATAAAATTTTATTTAAATTACCACAAATCACAACAGAAATTTTAAAAAGAACATCTTGATAGAGCCGAAATTACTTGTTCAAATAATGCATGATAGGACCTAGTAATAGAGTTTCCTCGATTTAAATAAGAGCAGCTTCTTTGATTTTTCTTCTTTTACAGTACTAGATGACCAAAATCAAAAGCTAGGAAATACTAAAGAAAAGATAGAGGCCGAAACGTAAAACAATTATGGAACCACTTCAAAGAGATTATAATAAATACAGCGACAGAAGTATCTGCAACAAGTAAAAAGAGTAATAAAAGAAAGCAAACTGCATTGTGGAATGAGGAAATAACACAACTAATTATTAGAAAAAATATTAGCTTGGAAAATAAATTTACAAAATAAAACACCAGAAACCTATGAAGAATATAAAAAATACAGAAGATTCGTAAAATACTTTCTTACAAAAGCAAAAAAATGACAAAAAAAGAAAAAAATTTAAAAAAAGATAGAAAGAAACAGTAAAGAGAATTAGAAACTATTCTATGGAGTTTTAAAATCAATCGGAAAAGAAAAAATTTAAGACATAAAAAACATAAAGAACAAAACTGGCGAACTTCTCACAAAAAAAAATAAAATAATGTGGAGATGGAGAAAATATTTCTATCAAGAAGAAAACAACCTGTTGAACCAAAGAATAGTAGATTGTAGTATAATATACAGTAAAATCTGGATAATTCGAATCTCACATTATCAAAAATTATTAAATTATCAAAAAATTCGAATTAAAAATGTATCCACAAAAAAACAAAGAAAAACAATGTCTACAAAAACATCTGCAAACGATGAAAATCAACAATAGTTGACCATTTTTATCGCTTGAAGATGTTTTCGTTTCTATTCTTGCCCGAATTTTGTCAACCGAAAAAAAGGGCCAACAAAATTCGGCCAAGAAAACCAATTAAAACATTTGCAAGCTATAAAAATTGGTCAATTATTATCGATTTTTATCATTTGCAGGTTTTCTCATTGATATTTTCTGCCAAACATTGGCCGACATAATCGGCCGATAAAAAATGCCCAGTGAGAACGCATCATTAAAACAATAAAACATTTTGCCTCAAAAAATTTATTGAAAATAAGAATAAATATTTGTTACAATTTAGCTGTTTTTTAGAGTTTAGCTTCTCGGTAATGACAAAGGATGTTAAGTGAACTAAAAATAGCTTTTTAAAAATGTGAAAATAAAAATTTAAAAAAGTGAAAAAAAATAGCTAAAAATTACTTTCAAGGTACCGTCTAAGTCGCGTAATATGGTTTGTTCCTTCGACTGCACTCTCTGACCGAACATCTTCATCCTCGTTGACAAAATCTTCATAAGAGATGGCAGGATCGGAAATGACGTTCCCCCAGCAGTCTACTGAAAGCGTCTGCGTTCTCCTCCTTTTTTATGAAATTAACTTTTTTGAAACAATGTTTGATCGTTTCGGATGTTAGTTTGTCCCAAGCTTTGTTACACATTCGAGATACTTGTAGAATGTCTAACTGTATTTTAAGAGAGTCGCAATCTTACGTCAATATGTTTTCAACCAAAAAACGTCTGTAAAAATGTTAAAAATTTTTTATGACACTCTGGTCCATAGGCTGGAGAACTGAAGTCATGTTAGCAGGAAAAAAAAATAACTGTTACATTTTCCATCAGTGGGATACTGTTGTATGCCGTACAGTTGTCAATAAACAAAATAACTTTTTTTTATAAACTTTTTGTCTAATTTTTACAGATATTTCTCGAAAAGATCACTAGTCATGCAAGCTCTTACGCTGCTCACATATTCCACTGATTTTGACTTGACGTTCTTAAAACAACGCAGATTAGCCGACTTTTTTAGTACAATGACAATTATTAAAAATAAAACAAAAGTTATGGAAATAGGAGAAAATGAAGAAAAAGAAAAGATAAATATAAAAATAGAAGAAGTAAATATAAAACAAGCACGAACGTTCCAATACTTAGGAGTAGAATTAGAAGACAAAGGAAGACAGGAAACAGAAATTAATAATAGAATTCAAAAAACGATTAACCTATACTATGCAATGAACAATAAATTCATAAATAAGACTGAAATTACAAGAAAAATAAAAATAAAAAACCTTTGGTTGCGAGTTGTGGATTCTAATAGAACGACAAAAGGGTAAAATACAGGCAGTAGAAACTAAATATCTGAGACGAGTTCGAGGAGTTGCCAAAAGAAATAGACTACGAATCACTCAAATAAGGGAAGATTTGCAAATAGAGTTAACATTAAAATATATGATAGAAAGAAGGCAACTCAGTTGGTGGGCTCATCTCTAGAAAATGGAGAGTACAAAATCGGTGAAAACAAATTGACAGGCAAAAACGCAAAAAAGAAAGAAGAAAGGTAGACCACGACAAACATGGGATAGCACTCTAGGAACCATCATCGAAAAAAGAGGAACAACATAGACAGAAGCAAGGACGATGGTCAGAGATAAAAAAGAAGGGGTCTTTGTACATATAATGATACATTGATAACTAGAACAAATCTGAACATATCAGCTGTAGTGGAACTATTACCACATGCAAATATTTTTGCATTTTTTATTTATTTGCCTTATGTATTAGGAAATATGACAAATTCCTGATGTATATAAATAAACGATAACAAATATTAAAAATAATATCATTTAATCGTTATATGAGCTAAAATTTCTTGTTCCAATGATTCAATGTCGGTATGGCAGAACCTAGTAATAATTAGTTGCCTCGATTTAAATAAGAGAGCTTCTTTGATTTTTCTTTTTTACTATCCATTTATTTCCAAATTATGAAGGAATCCTTCCATTGGACATTATATTCATTGTTCCACGTCAGTTTGTTTACCTGAGTTCTATCATATTCTGTACTTTTAATTTTATACAAATCAAAATAAAACAATGATTATTATTCATTGTTATTTAAAAATTAATTAAACAATTTTAGAAATTTTAGACAATAGAAAAAAATAGAAAAAATACAAAATTTAAAAAAATCCTAAAACACTTTAAACAAACGATTTTATGAAAATAAAAATATCATACATAGAACGCTTAGATAGTCTAGGCGTTAAGGGAGGGGTTGAGTATGCATTTTTATGTCCCCTCAATACCTTGACGTTTTTATGTTTTTTTGTGCCTAATTTAATTTTTCGATGGTACCAGGCTGAAAACCCGTCAGATAATTAACAATTTAGTTGTTTAAATGATTGTATCTCCTAAACTATTAGAGATATTTAATTTTACAAAAATTAAAATTATTCCTTTGAAAAAATGAACAAAATCGCATTTGGTTAACTTTAATCCGATTGTTAGAACCGGGGTTATAACAAACTGCCAAAAATAATTAACAATCTGGCAACTGAATTCCAGATTGGCAAAGAGAAATAAAAAGATGGGAAGCCTAGGGCTTTCCCTAGCTATGTGCAATAGCTCAGCCATTGCACATTAAAACCCCTCAGGGGTGTTGTTCGGCAAAATAGGTTTTCAACACATCTCTTTATTAATTGATAAATTAATAAAATAACAAATTAGAATTTAATAATAATTAAAAAATTGAGGTTTTGATAACAGAGAATTAAGCATCTATACACAAATTCAAAGAAAGAAAGAAACTTAACTTCCATGAGAGATTCTGCTGTTGCTCTCTTCTCAACTCGATCCATAAATTATCTGCATCAAAACCATGCCTTTATTTTCTTGAACCAAAACCACGTGTATTTTCTCAAATCTAAACCAGGTGCTTTTATCTTAAATCTAAACCAGGTGCATTTTCTCAAATCTAAACCAGGTGCTTTTTCTTAAATCTAAACCAGGTGCATTTTCTTACATCTAAACCAGGTGGCTGGAAAAACAAAAGTCGATATAAAATTTGTCATGACACGAGTTTTGTCCAACAACAGAAGAATTCTGGCAAGCGGAAAGCTCTTCTCTCTAAGACCTGCATACCGATTCAGAATTCTCTGATGTTGCCAAAACTCACGAATTAGCAATTGCAATTAATAGATTAATTAATTATTAAATGAAAAACGAAAAAGCAGAAGCAGTTGTATGATAAATGCTAGTGAAATTTATATTGATTTATTATTATTACAGCAAGTATAGGTAAAAAGAAAATAATAATAAAAATTCTAAGCGGTTTTTAAGTACTAGCGTACACAAAATTATAAGAAAAACTAACAATGCTCATGTTCTTGATTAATGTATGAAAATATGTTGTTGTAAAAAGAACAAAGTATTAAACTTACCCAGACTGTTGGAAGTTTCTGACCACGAAGATTTATTTTTATTGAGTACCTTGTTGGTTGCTGGTTTATTTTAAAAAGGAAGTAAATCGAATCGGATTCATACAGGTAAATTATTTAGTAGTGGGATTTCTGTTTCTTGTATGACAAAGTAAGCGCAGATACAACTACAAGGGGACTTAAGAAATTAATCGGTGAATTTATTTGTAGTAGGAAAATATTGAAATGAAATATAGGAATAAAAACAAAGGAAAAAGAAGTTATTATCAACGAGAATCAAATAGAACGAGCAGAAAATAATGGAAAGTACATTGAAATTAATAAGAACAAAAATGTAACGTTTTAATCGTTACAAACATGGTGGGAGGTTGAGATCACGTGATGAGAATGGAAAGAAAGAGGATGCCAAAGATGATTCTATAACTAGGACTAATCACGCAAATACGGCAAGGGCGATCCAGAAAAAGATGGTTCGATAGTGTACAGAAAGATCTCAGAATTGATGGTTGGGAAGAAATAGCAACAAAGTATTACATATATATATATATATATATATATATATATATATATATATATATATATATATATATATATATATATATATATATATATTTATATATATGTATATATATAAAATTATATATATATATATATATATATATATATATATATATATATATATATATATATATGATATATAATTTTATTTTAGCCCTTGGCGTTCAAAGCCCTTTTGAGCTTTGTAAATAAATAAACATATTGAGATGTATTCTTACCAAAACCAAACCCAACAACACATAGGATAGATCAAAAAACTGCAATTCAAACAAATAGACAACCTCTATAATTAACTACATAAGCTCAGAAATATCAGCATTTGATATCATTCCGAGGACACAACAACAGTTCTCAAAATTTCACTCAAAATATGGCTATTTGTCCATAAGATCGAGGCTAAGTAAGTCAAATAAGTAAGGTCTAATAATTTAATAATTTAAATTTTTTTTTAAATAGTTTCCGGATTGGAAATCAAAACGTCAAATAAATGTAAAATGTAATTCTCGTTACAATCAACTGTGGTTCAATCCCATATAAAATAATTTGTTAAGACGCTCTTATAATAACTACATATGTAGCTAAAAAATTAAAAAAACTAATTTACAGAAGAAAATGTTAGGCAATTCTTAAAAAATGTTTCAAATGAGATGAGATGAGATTTAGCTATGAAGGTAATAAAAATTATAATTTGAATATGAACCTCAACAAAACTTAGAACTTATTTTTTAGGGAGGTAATACCTACTTGGTGTTGGTATTTTGAGGACTTATCGCAAGAATGGGCCAGAATAAAATTAACTACATTAAAGATTGAAAAAATTAAAACGTAGAGTTTTTGCAATTACGGAAGATTTTTAAAATATTGTAAAGAATATCGGGAATTTGGATTAATAAATTGGCCAATATACCTAAATAAATTTCCATATTTCTGAACCTAAAAAATCCACAAAAGTACATACTTACCACTGTTTGCATCATTCCCAACCGAGTATATTGGTAAATATATTTGTAAATATTACAAGATTCAAATGGCAGGAACTTTCAGGAAAAGAGAGTACATTCAATGAAAAAAAATTATACATTTCGTTAGAAATCAACTACACCCTCAGATATGAGAGCAGAAACATCAAAATATTATAATTGTAGTTTATTACCAACACGATATTTAATAAAAGCTGAGACACCACAAGAAAAGATCGATTACGAATGAACTACTAAAATATGGAGGAATAGCATTAAGAGAAAATATTAAAAAACCGTTCCAATCCTATTCCGATCCTAAAATGAAGAATCCAAGTATATTCCAAGTATAACGATCCCTATACACAAAAAAGGGGACAAAAATAACCCATCTAACTATCTTACTATTACGTTGCTTGACACAATTTGGAAATTATTGACCAAGATACTTGCTGAGAAAATAATTGAAAAGTATCAAATATACGAAGAGCAACAAGGGTCTTCATCTGTCGATGCCATATTTATATTAAGACAAATAGAAGATTAGAATAGAATTATTAATAAGAAATCAGTAGAATTTTATACACCTACATTCATGTGTTTCATCGACCTCACTAAAGCCTCCGACTGTAATAGACTACAAAATGTGATTGAACTTTTACACAGAGAGACTATAACCAGTATAACACATATAATTAAGGATATTAACGCTGATCACAAAACAAGAATCGAAACCGAACCGACTGAACCGACTGAACCGAAAAATTCGGAACCGAACTAACGGAGGGAGTTAACATTCAATCAGGTATAAGACATACTAATAAAAGAAGTAAAAAAGTCAGGAACAGTGTACAAAATAGACAACAGAGTAATAAAGATTTTATGCTACGCAGCTAATGCAGTAATAATATGAAATAATGAAGATGACCTACAACGAATTGTCCATGCTTTGGAAACTAACGCAGAAAAGTTTAACCAAAACAAAGTCTCTTGTTAATATGTACTATGGAGCAAGTGAGATGCAAAATTGTAATAAAGAAAGAAATAATAGAGCAAGTATTGAAATTTAACTATCTAAGAACGGAAATATCGTATTATCGAAACATCTTCGAAGGAACCTGCATATAAGCTAATAAAGCAGTGTACGTGTCAGGATGTCTACGAGACGTGATATGGAGAAATAGGGATATAAGGATAAAAGGAAAATCAAGAATATATAAGATTTGTGTACGACCGATATTAACCTATACTATAGAGACAAGAGCAGTAACAAAGAATATCTTAACAACAGAGATGAAAACACTGAGGGCTATAGCAGAAGAGAATAGAACCAACACATTAATAGAATGGGAAGAGAGAGATTTGCCCAAATAGTAAGAGATGGAAAACCAGAAGATAAAGACCACTTGGTAGACTCCCTAAAATAGGGAGAGGGAGAGATAGCAAACAACATCGCAAATAGTGCTAAATCAGACCGGAATCAACAGGCGTTAAGACCGAACATACAAAGAAGATGAACACAATTATTGGTAAGTACAAAACCATCAAAAATGTTACAGTAAATAACCAATGTCTAACAAAAAAGCTACCACCTAGATCATTGGGTGCTAATTGATGAACAATAAAACCACACCTCAATCGTATAACTATAAAAGTCACTTTAGATGCCAATTTTATTGTTAGGATTTGACTACTTTGACTACTTTGATTCTTTCTTAGGTGTTGTAAAAGATTATACCATATTTATTAAATATAAAGAAATTAAATTTAATCTACACAAAGCAAATCTTATCAAAGCTTATCAAGTTAATAAAAATGTAAAATATACTATAAAATGTAAAATATTGTCACTTTTGGAGGAGAGATGAATATAGTATCACATGTATCACTTCTGGAGGAGAGGCTGAATATATTGTCACATGTAATTAATGATAGGTTTCAGATGTATGCAGGCTTCAATGAAGATGTTAGTTCATCGTGGCAGCAGATAGGATTGTAGACTTACTACATCCCTTTGATAGGTAGCTGTGACGAATACCATCTTCTTCATGTACCATGTCCTTTCAGAACGTTGGTTATCATCATAGTTATCTTAATTTTATTCACTGCCACCCCACCTAGCATACTTGTATCAATACCATACCAATCTCGCAAGTTCTTCAACCATGAAAACTTTTTTCGTCCTGGAATGCGTTTGCCTGTTATTTTCCGTTGCATAATATTTTGTTACAACCTATATTTGGGACCTCTCATTACATGTCCGAAGTACTCCAGCTTTCTCTTCTTTTGTCAATATCTCTTAGAACTTCGATCAATATGCAATATGCTAAGCAATGTCTCTCAGATACGGCCAGATATTACCTTTAAAAAAAAATTCTAGTAAATGTTTTAACAAACTGATGGTTCTATAATCAGCACAGGTTTTGCTGTTGTCTTCTTAGGTAGGGCTATGAACAATGAATTGGACCAACCATTAGGTTAGGTTCGTAATGTAATTTTTCCATTCTTTAAGTTTGTCATCTACTTTAAATATTACTAAACCATGTTAATCACGAAGCAGTTTTTTTGTTTTTTTTTGTTTAAGATATTAGCCGCTTCTTTCATTTTTTTATACATGTTAAACATGTCGTATGTATTTTTGAGCTCTTTAATTTCATAAGACTGTTTGGCTATATGTTGACTCTTTGTTTTTTTGCTAGTTCCCGTTGCTCCATCAAATTCAATGTTTTCTGTTATCTAACCATTCTTTTTTAGTTCTGAGCTGTCTTTTAAATCCCTTTCACAAATGTCTCTCACTGTCGTTATAATTGTATTCAAACCCTCATCGATATTCCGACCAATATTTTCTCAAACTAACGTTTTGTTCAGTTGTCTTTGAACCGTTTCCTTGACTTTCTCGTCTTGTAGTTGGGTTATATAAATATTTTTGAGCGACTTCGTTTTGATCACTTTTTTAAATTTTAATTGTATTATCGCTACTATGGGATTGGGATCATCAGTGTCAGCATCTGGAAAAGTTTTAGGTCATTTGATGCAGTTTCTAAATCAATTTTTTATTAGAGTGAAGTCAACTTGATTCCTAATAATTTTATTCTCTGATTCTGCATTTAACTTCCAGGTGTAGAGTTGGTGGTAACTTGAAGTGAGTATTCGATATAATAAAATCGTGTTCTTGTCAGAACTGGACAAGTCAAACTCCACATTCATTCTTGTTCCCAGGCCATAATCCCCCACACTATTCAAACAGCGTCCTTTGCCGACTTTGGCCTTAAAATCTCCAAGGACTATGGTAGTTTCTGCTGCTTTAACAAGATCTACAGCATCAGTAAGATCTTTATAAAATGTTATCTTCATCACTAGATGATGTTGGGGCATACACCGGAATTACGTGGGTAATGAACGGCTTGGAAGTAAATTTCACTACGATTACTGTGTCAGATATGGGTACATAATTTACTACTGATTTAACTAAGTATTTTGCGACTACGATTGCAACTTAATTATAGTGATAAGCATCCAGCTTGATATCCAACAACATAACATACTCCCGATTCCGGCCACAGCATTTCACTTATTCCGAGTATGCTGATATGCATTCATCTCATTTATTTTATAGTATTATGTGTTTTACCTACCTTAAACATGTATCTGATATTCCTAGTGACTATTTTGCAAGGAGTTCGCATATTAACGACCTTGCTTGTCGTTGCAGTCTTGAGATTGCCCTCTCCTGCCGGATCGTGGGTTCCGAGATCCATGATCATTAATGTTTTCAATTAAATTATTTACAGTCATGATAGTTAAAACTAGGAGTACCAACAGGCCTTTAATGCAGTGGTTCTCCGTTGCTTTCTGCAGCCTTATGCCGTTGACCAATTTATAGTCCCTCTGCCTTCGGAACTAATTTCTTCATTCCAGGACAAAAGGGGGACAGATATAGACCAATATATGAAAAACACCAAAAAAAGATTAAACAATAATAATGGGCTTCTAAAAGAAGCTTTAAATGCTACTGTAAATACACGAAAGATCATTTTCTACTACAATTCCTTTGAATTGAATTTGATACTGACGAGTAGATATACCAACATACAAACAAGTTTCCAACTCGTTGTAACTAAATAAAAGTTAGTATACGAGGGGTATACCACAGGGGTAAATGAGAATTAAACTGAAATAAATGAAAATTTAGAGAATATTTAGTTAACAGAGAAATTGAGCGTTAACTTTTTTTAGAAGAAAAATAGTAAAACAAATTGACAAATAAATAAAATAAAGAGAAATTTTAATAAAATAAATATTTGAAGAAAAATAACAAATATGTGACCTTTATAACATTACACATTGTAATTGAGTAGTTTGCGAAATTTACATTTCACTAAGACGCTAATTTACAATTTACCAATTTCAAAAATCATAAATGTTAGTACATGCCATTTGTGACTTGTCATTGTGGATATGAAGTTTATTTTTTATAAATATTTATTTTATATTATTAGTTATAAGTGAATTGTAAAAAAAGTTAGTTGTATTTATATTGTTTTGCGAAAGTAGCTAAAATTGAAAACAATGTAATTTTTAACGCACACTTTAATCAGGTCTTTTCGATAGCTTTATAATTTTCCTTACAATAGCACTTAATCAATATGCTTCTTCTATTAAAACTAAGCAATTCCTAATTCCATCTCTGTCCACTCTCCACCTGCCATTTTAGTCTTCCTCCAACCTCCCCCATCGTCCCCCAAACTCCATGCATGATTGAGAGCATGTATTGAAATTGAATTCGCATCGCAGCCAGAGCTGGACGACGCCGAAGACCGTCTCTTGATAAGCTGTGCGTGGGTCACATGTCTTTTTGAAGTCCCAACTTTCAACTACACTCCCTCTCTTCCCTTCTTTTAGTCCAGGCAATGTGAAATAACAGGTTCGTTGTTTTGCTCAAATCAAGATAGGACACCTTGGATTCCGATTTACTTATCAAAATTTATAAATAGGTACTGTTATATATCTTATGAATGAACAAAAACATTTTATATAAGTTCCATTCTTACAACTTATTTTGCTTTTCAAATATTTCACTTATTATTAATATTACTTTTTATTTTAATTTTATATACACACATATATATGTATATATATATATATATATATATATATATATATATATATATATATATATATCGATATATATATATACATATATATATATATATATGTATATATATATATATATATAATATATATATATATTAGAAATGCATACGAGTTAAACAATTATGCAGCAGTAAGAAAATTTAGTAATAATGCCTTATAAAACTTACTATATAATTTGTGTGGTATACCTTTCACGCGCAGAATTTTGTTGAAACAAAAAACAACGTTTTAGTGACCAAGGGGATTTGTACTCACGAGTTCGGATTAAGAGAGTAACGAAATAATATTACACAGCAACAGCTAGTTACAGATTGTTACGTAGACAGATTTTGAACAGAGATGCATATATGTATTTATTAAGGGAAAAAATTTAAATACATGTAAACACAAAAATCTACATTTACAATATCATCATCCAGCCTTCTGCGTCCAAAGTTGAACATAGGCCTCCCCTAATCTCTTCCAGTTCTGTCGGTCTTGAGCTTCCTGCAGCCAATTCTCAGCGATTCTTTTGACGTCGTCTGTCCATCCTGTATGTGGTCTACATCTCCTTCTTCTGACAGATCGTGGTCTCCACACTGTACTTTTTTGGGTCCACCGCCCGTCATTCATTCTGACCATGACCCACCTCGTTCCACTTCAGCCATGCTATACGCTCTATGACATCTATGACGCATGTCCTTCTTTATTTCTTCGTTTCTAACTCTGTCTCTGAGAGTCAGTCCAAGTAGCGGGCGTTCCATTCGTCTTTGGGCTACTCTGAGCATGGTTGCTGTCAACTGGGTTAAGGAAAGTGTTCCGGCGCCGTAAGTCATACCGAAAGCACACATTGGTCGAACGTCTTCTTGTTCAAATAATTTCGCATGTTGCTCTTGAAGATGTCTGGTAGAGCTCCGTATGCGTCCCATGCTAAAGTGATCCTTCTTTGCAGTTCAGTAGTTTGGTAGTCCCTAGAAATTTGGATTTTATGCCCTAAGTATTTATATTTATGAACTAATCATATTTCGTTGCAGTCGACTTTTGGATTTTTGCTTGCAATTACGAATTGTAATCTAATAACCGTTCATTTTTTTATTTGTTTTTCGAAAAGTATAAGAATATGAAAGCAAGAATTGTTTAAATTGAGTTTAATAAATACCATGAGGCCAACTGAGCTTGAATAAAATGAGTACCTTTGGTAAAACTAGGAGGAATAGGCAGTTGAAGCGTAGCACTGGCCCTGTTACCTTCTTTGTATACCTTATGCTCAAGAGATAGCAGACTATACAATGTCTTAATAAAATGATCGCGAGAGAAATATCATTAACACTTTGATTAGAATTTTTGAAAAATGACATAAAAAACTTTATAGTTGGACAAACAAACACATCCATAGTTCTTTCCTATATCATCACAACAATAGTTTGTTTCCCAACTGTCCCCTCAAGAAATATCCCACCATTTTCGATGTGTAATGAAGCTGATGGAAAGCAGATAATAACATAAAAGCAGATTCAATTTTTAATCATTTTAAGTTAACCTTTTTGAAGACCTGACGATTTAAATAGCAAATTTTAGTGTTTGAAATAGGTCGTCCAAAGTTCAATAAATAAATTGTGAGTTTTTCTATACATTTATTTCTCCAACCCATGAACCTTTTATCTACATTGAAAAAATACAGACTTATGTTATACATATGTTACATACCTTTGTCCAGTTTTCCGATAATTCTTCCTTTACCTAAATATTTACATTCTTATGAGATCGTTCCACGACGGCATTCTTGACGGAGAAGAAAATCTTCACAACGGTTTGGAGGGCGGAAGTGGCAGCCCCCTGGTTTTAGGGCTTGTATAAAATCAAACCTGGAAATCGGCAGCTGGTTTTTCAGTATTTGTATTGAGCGGAAGTCATATAGACCAGAACGGTCAATGCATAACAGTACCATATTAATATAAACAGCGTGTACACAGCGGTCTAGACTCTAGATAGCCAAGGGAATGACTGCTATACTATTTTTCCCAGGAATATCGTTATGAGTTTTATATCGAAATTAATTGTAGAATAGACACATGGAATGTCCGGAGTTTATATGAATCCGGAAAAATACATAATGCAATAAATGAGATGAGAAGACTGCATATTTCAATTTTGGGTATTAGTGAAATGAGGTGGGCCGGATCTGACCAATGCGATGTGCATAATTATGAAGTATTATTCAGGAGAAGACAGCAATTATCATCGTAATGGTGTAGGATTCATAGTCTCAAGGTAGGTTAGCAAATGTGTTAGCACTGTATGCCAAGTATCTGAACGAGCTATAATGATTCAATTGAACGCAAAACTCAGAAACATAAATTTAAAGTGTATGCACCGACAGCGAAAATGAACTAGAAGAACTTGAAAAGTTCTAAGCAGATGTAAGAACTATCACTGAATATCTCAAGATTAGAGATCTCACCATTCTGATGAAAGACCTTAATGCTAAAATAGGAAAAGACAGAGAAAGAAACATTATTTGAGATTTTGGCTATATAAATGAAAGTGAAGACTACTTCGTAGATTTTTGCAAAAACATAATCTATGTATAACGAAAACCTTTTTCAAACTACCTAAACAGAGATTACCCCTTGTAATATCGTAAGAAATCTTATTGACTACATAACCATCAGTGAGCGTTACAGAAATGCACTAGAATCTGTAAAAACTTTTCCTATTGCCGATGTTCCATCTGACCACAGTCTGTTGTTAGCCGAATTCAAATGAAAGCTTAAACAGATAAAACAACAGCGATCTTCTAAGAAACTGGATATGAATTTTATCACAAACAACAGTCAGATGATTGCAAAGAATTTAGAGAGCAATTTTGAGAATAACGAACAACAAGAATCCATGGAGGGTCATTGGAACCAAATCAAAACGATTGTAAACAACTTAACTCCAAACTTAAAAAATAACAATCGAAAAAAAAAACAGTGGATGGACGATGAAATTTTGAATCTAATGGACCAAAGGTCAGGTGATTGTAAAGAATTTAGAGAGCAATTTTGAGAATAACGAACAACAAGAATCCATCGAGGATCATTGGAACCAAATCAAAACGATTGTAAACAACTTAACTCCAAACTTAAAAAATAACAATCGAAAAAATCAACAGTGGATGAACGATGAAATTTTGAATCTAATGCACCAAAGGTCAGGTGATTGCAAAGAATTTATAGAGCAATTTTGAGAATAACGAACAACAAGAATCCATCGAGGGTCATTGGAACCAAATCAAAACGATTGTAAACAACTTAACTCCAAACTTAAAAGATAACAATCGAAAAAAGTACATAAACGAATTAATAAGGAGATAAGGACTAAAATACGAGCTTCGAAAAAACATACTTCGAAAATAAATGTTTGGACATTGAAGAGTTACAGGGAAAACATGATGGACTTACATGGACAGGATAAAAGAAGTAACGGGTCAGTACAAAAAACAAACAAATAACATCGTTGATAGAGACGGCAAACTGATTATCACTAATTTGGATAAAATAGACAGATGGACATAATACATTGAGGAACTACTTAATGATGATAGGCCCGATCTTGAAATTAAAGATTCTTCTTCTTCAAGTGCCCTGTCCGTTGCGAACGTTGGCTATTAACATGGCAATTCTGATCTTGTTTGCGGCGCTTCTGAATAGTTCGACCGATGTGAGCCCGAACCACTTCCTCAGATTTTGGAGCCACGAGTGTCTTCTCCTGCCTGGCCCTCGCTTACTGTCTATTTTTCCCTGGACAATCAATTGCAGTAGACGGTACTTATCGTGTCTCAATATGTGGCCTAGATATTCAAGCTTTCTTTGTTTAATTGTATTCACGATTTCTTTCTCCTTTCCGATTCTTTGGATTACCTCTATGTTGGTGACATGTTTTCAATTAAAGATTAAATATTAAATTAAAGAGATGTCGGCCATCCAGTTTATATGTATTTTATTGACTTTAAGAAGGCCTTTGATCGAGTCAAACATACTAAAATGATAACTATATTTCAGCAGATAGGTATTGAGGAAAAAGACCTACGTATCATTAAAAATCTTTACTGGCATCAGCGTGCAAACATCAGGACCAGGCAGGATAATTCTGAAGTGTAAAACATAATAACGGTATTAGATTTTTGTTTCGATACAGGGCAACGACAAGCCGCTTATACATATTTCGACCTCTTTAGGTCTTCTCAGAGCGGTATAGCCACTGCTCTGAACCAAAACAAAAAATCTGTCCCGTCCTAGACAATAGTTATCAAAATAACTATATACGGACGTAACTACGCCATCTAAAAACAAAAAGGAATCAAACGATTTCTACCTAATTCTGAAGTGCTTCAAATGCAAAAAGGGATAAGACAGGGTTGCATTTTGTCCCCAATAATATTTAACATCTATTCGAAATTCGTTTTCAATAAAGCATTGGATAGTGTTCAATGTGGTATTAAAATTAATGGCATCAATATTGATTTGAGGTTCGCAGATGATATTGTGTTAATTGCAAATAGTTACGAAGATCTTCAACATCTGATTAATAGGATTACCACAAAGTGTGATGAATATGGACTGAAGCTAAACACCACAAGGACAAAGGTAATGGTTGTCAGTAAAACCAATACAACCAGAAGTAATAACAGCTTATAGAGAACTTCTTCTGCTTCTTTAGGTGCCGTCTTCTTAGCGAAGGTTGGCGATGACCTCTGCAAAGTCTTCCCTATTTTGGGCTTTCCTTATTAAACTCTCTTATAGAGAACAACTGGTGAAAACCAACAGTATCACTTCTCTTGGTTGTAATCTAAATGAGAACTGGGATATGAGCAAAGAAATTAGCATACGTATAGAGAAGACCAGAGCTACATTTTTAAGTTAAAAACAATTCTTACGTGGAAACAATATTACTTTGAGACTGAAAATTAGATTAGTAAGATGTTACGTGTTTTCTATTCTTTTATATGGTGTCGAAGGTTGGACTTTAACAGATACATTTCTAAGAAAACTTGAAGCCTTTGAAATCTGGGTGTATCGGAGAATTCTGCGAATAAGCTGAGTAGATACAGTTTATAACGAGGTTGTTTTGCAGACGATGGGAAAATTCACGGAAGTGGCTAGAACAGTAAAAAATCGCAAACTAAAATATTTTGGTCATATTATGCGTCACCCAGAGAGATATAATATACTTCATTTATTAATTCACGGCAAGATAGATGAGAGAACAGGGCCAGGTCGAAGACGAACGTCATGGTTTAAAAACCTGAGAGAATAGTTTAACAGATCCTCTGCATCCCTTTTACGAGCTGCCGTCAACAAAATTAGTATAGCTAATTAAGATAGCCAACGCACGATAATCTAGCATGGCACAAGGAAGAAGAAGAAGTGATCGTTTCTTTTATAAATTTCTGCGCTCTATATATTATTTCCTGGCCTATTTCTCTCGATCTCCGTCTCTCTCTCGCTGCTCTACAAATATTTGTCTTCTTCTACTTGATTTAAATTGTTTGCGATGGACTGGATAGCATTAAGCTCTTTGTTAAAAGCGTCTCTTCTCGACGAACGACGCAAAGTGTGTGTTGGTCAGATAACAAGTCATGCATGGTGCTCCTTATTGGTTTATGCGCAATTAGGCAGTTACTAAATTTGATTAAAACCGTGTTTAGACTGGATCTTTCCCGAAGTAAACCTGCATTGCAGCTACGTAAAATATTACGAAATAACAATTTACAAGACTTTAATTCATCTTCTTCATTGGGAGAAAGTACAGATAAAGCAAATTAAATTATATGAACAGCTCAGTTATGTACAATATGTTAATGATATGGTAATGTTACTATTAATTTGTTTTATTCTGTATAGTACGAGACTTTCATTATGTTTGTTCCTGTCGAGAGGTCTCAATTATTTAATTTCCTGTGTTCTTTTACAAGATAAACGAACTAATGCCTTTTACCGTAGATAAAATTTTAGATTATTCACAATTTCTAAGGAATTCACAAAATTCTAAGTTAATAATGTAATAATTACTTTGTCCGTAAGTTTTTATTTTAGGTAATTTCAATCTCCTTTACAAACATACATAGCCTAAACGTCTCGCACCGCAACTTTTTTGATTTTCTCCTTCCAGTCCTTCCAGAAACGTGTAACTTAGCGATTCTTCGTATTGGTTGATTATTAATTCAACGTTGCACGTGCTCTATACAGCTAAATATATGCTCTTTTATTTTGGCATCAACCTAGTAGCAATCCTAGTACAATATTCAGTGTCCAACTATGTTTTTGGACCCAACCATTGGCTCGAATGTTACGTCAGTGGAAGATGGGCAACTTATACACATTATGTAAATGATAATTTAGATTATAGAGACGTATGAATAAACACAAACCTTTATTATAATCAAAAAGCAAAAGTACAATACGAAAAATGAATTACTATTTAAATGGGAATAAGCCGAAATTAAAGGTTAAAGTACGTTTATTGACATTTCAATTTCCACTTCGGAAATCGTTTTCAAAATACAAACATTAGTGTTCACTAAACTCTAGACTCCGTACTTACTACTACTTTTATACTAATAAAAACTTACATCCGTAAGTTTTTACGAGTCTAATTCTGACATTGTCTTTTGGACTCCATGAGACCATGTTGTTTTCGGTATTCCTCGTTTTTTTCTCTCACGTGGCTGTCAATTCAATATTATCTTTGGTAGGCCATGGTCTGTCATTCTCTGTACATGTCCGTACCAAATAAGCTGTTTTTGCTGTATTTCTTTGATGACGGTGGTTGATCTGTTCGTGATTAGTCTTATTCTTTTATTTGTTGCGTGCATCATTCTTAATATACCTGCCGATCTGCGCCAAAAATCCATTTCCAGAACAAAGAGTTTTTCTTCCGTCCTCTTAGTGAGTTTTTCTGTTTGGAGATAGATTCCAATACTGATATATGCATTTTAATTTCGTTACTTATGGAATTTCCCTATTAACTCGTTCAAAGTTATAGTTGTTTACACTGATATTGATTTCACTTTTAGGGTTTTTTTTTGACAATCATATATTTAGTTTTATTTCTCGATTATTGAAAAAAGTTTTTTCTTTATGTATATATTATACATATATATATATATATATATATATATATATATATATATATATATATATATATGTATATATATATATATATATATATGTATATATATATATATATGTATATATATATATGTATATATATATGCTATATATATATATATATATATATATATATATATATATATATTCCTGGCCGTAAATATTTAAATAGAAACTTTTTTATTTCCTGGGTTTGTCGGTCTGTTGTAAATAAAACTACTTAACTATTGCTTAAACGTTTCGGCAAATTGCCATTTTTAATAAGCACTTCATTTTATAAACATTACATTAAACAATTATATTTCATATTTACAATTTTTAAAAGTTGAACATGGATTAAAAATTGGTATCTAAAATTGACAGATGAAATCTGTCACGTATCTTAAAACAGGAGTAGTTCAGGGTTGTATCTTAAATATCTGCCATGGTGCATTTAAAAACAACTCAATTTATTAATTTATGATACATATTGGAAAGATCTTTGATGTCAGTCTTATTATTGATAGAATTTGGATCTTTTTTATCTAAATTATCTCCAACATGCATCTTTTGTTGTAATTTGGTTCTTTTTCCAAAATCTGTACATTTTCAAAATCAAAAAAGTGACTATTTTCTAGAGAATGTTTCGCTAGGGTTGTTGTGTTTATTCCATTGGTCTGTACACTATGTTTGTGAGCAACAACCCTTCTATGCAGGTATTGGTGTGTTTGTCCAATATATGTTGATTTACAGTCTTTACAATTTATTTTATAAATAAAATTTGATTGATGATCTTTATTAACCTTGAGTTTATTTTTAAAAATTTAAACAGTATATCCAATTATAGCTTATTCTCAAAGCTCGAAGACTAGACCAGAAATCAAAGTCATCTCATTTACTAACGTTCTTAACTCGAATGTGATGGGCAGCACAAAATTGATTGCAAAACAGAGGAAAATTCTTGTGCAGAAGCACACCATTCCAACATAACATTCCACACAGTTAATTTATCAGAAGTCAAGATCCTGGATATAGAAACTAACTATAAAATTCTCGAAATGTACCACATCAACAAAAACAAAAACTCAATTAATTATAAAACAGATACATGCAAGTTAAGCGACATGTATTGTAATATAAATATATATATATATATATATATATATATATATATATATATATATATATATACCGTATAGTCCCTCTATAACGAACACGGTTATTACGAGTTTTCGCTTATAACGAGGTACATTAGATGTAACGTGAAATTTCTATTGAACTATAACCCTCTATAGCGAGGTAAATTTGCTTATAACGAGAGAAAATAAGATTGAAAAACGTGTTTTTTTACCTTTGGCCTGACCGTAGCTATAAATAAATACCCTTTTTAAGTGCCGTCCGCAATAAACTTCTTACAATTTATGATTCTTAGTCGGAAATATACAATTTATGATTCACAAGTGTCATTGTAGGGGGTTGACCATTCACACCTAATAATATAGGTCCTAATAGACAAGATGTGGAAAGTGTTTTAAAGGTTATCAGAATCTTTATCCAAAGAAAAAACGCAAATGAAGAAGCATAAAACTGTTTCACATCTTTTAGAAAATATGATACATAGAATACTGGACAATTTAAAGCAGTTAAAAATGACAGACTTCTTCCAATTGCAGACGCAGTAGTTTATGTTATTCTTGAAAATGCGCTTTATACAGATTTACAGAATACAGATTTTTTGTTTTAACGTATATCATTGACAATAAAAGTAAACAACTCTTTTTTGTTTTAATGTATTTCATTGACAATAAAAGTAAACAACTTTTTTTCAAAAACGCCAATTCAAACAATATTTATTAGCATCTTATATTGCTCCGAATGACTTCACTATAGAAAGTTAATGTTTTAGAAAACTACATAGAGAGAAAACTACTTCTCGTTATAGAGGGAATCTACTGTATATATATATATATATATATATATATATATATATATATATATATATATATATATATATATATATATATATATATATATATGAAATGCAGTCTAGTATTTGGTTATTATAACCAAAATAATAAGCCAGGTACGCTAGCAGCGACATCTATACGAAGTAACAAGAAGTCCAGAGACCTCTCTCTGATAGTAAATTAGGTGAACCGCAAATTCAAAGCCTCTTACTAGAGACTTTTAACGACGCTAGAAGTACATTTTTACTTCAACATGCATCTACGATTCACCTTTGAAAATTACTATCTTTTTCGCTCTTTACGTAGAGAAAGACGTTTAAATGAAAGTAAAAGATTGCATTTCATTTCAATCGGAACTCCACCATTGCTCTACACGTGTTTCGAGTTATTCAACTCGTCATCAGGAGCACTTGTGGAAGTTCAACTGAAATGAAATGCAGTCTAGTATTTGGTTATTATAACCAAAATAATAAGCCAGGTACGCTAGCAGCGACATCTATACGAAGTAACAAGAAGTCCAGAGACCTCTCTCTGATAGTAAATTAGGTGAACCGCAAATTCAAAGCCTCTTACTAGAGACTTTTAACGACGCTAGAAGTACATTTTTACTTCAACATGCATCTACGATTCACCTTTGAAAATTACTATCTTTTTCGCTCTTTACGTAGAGAAAGACGTTTAAATGAAAGTAAAAGATTGCATTTCATTTCAATCGGAACTCCACCATTGCTCAACACGTGTTTCGAGTTATTCAACTCGTCATCAGGAGCACTTGTGGAAGTTCAACTGAAATGAAATGCAGTCTAGTATTTGGTTATTATAACCAAAATAATAAGCCAGGTACGCTAGCAGCGACATCTATACGAAGTAACAAGAAGTCCAGAGACCTCTCTCTGATAGTAAATTAGGTGAACCGCAAATTCAAAGCCTCTTACTAGAGACTTTTAACGACGCTAGAAGTACATTTTTACTTCAACATGCATCTACGATTCACCTTTGAAAATTACTATCTTTTTCGCTCTTTACGTAGAGAAAGACGTTTAAATGAAAGTAAAAGATTGCATTTCATTTCAATCGGAACTCCACCATTGCTCTACACGTGTTTCGAGTTATTCAAACACGTGTAGAGCAATGGTGGAGTTCCGATTGAAATGAAATGCAATCTTTTACTTTCATTTAAACGTCTTTCTCTACGTAAAGAGCGAAAAAGATAGTAATTTTCAAAGGTGAATCGTAGATGCATGTTGAAGTAAAAATGTACTTCTAGCGTCGTTAAAAGTCTCTAGTAAGAGGCTTTGAATTTGCGGTTCACCTAATTTACTATCAGAGAGAGGTCTCTGGACTTCTTGTTACTTCGTATAGATGTCGCTGCTAGCGTACCTGGCTTATTATTTTGGTTATAATAACCAAATACTAGACTGCATTTCATTTCAGTTGAGGAGATCAAAGTTGTGAGACTTGCTACCGTACGGACGCATATCACAAACTAGCCACCACGCTGAAGTCTAAGCGACTAACAGAGTACCCCAATTCAATTTGGTCGGATGACGAACTGAATTGTTCCAATCTGACCGTTGATACCGTTGAATTTTCTAACGATTTTGTAAATCAGGATATCTCTGATTTAGTCTTTTTCAAGACTAAAGAAGTAGATAAAACTGAGGTTTTTTCGAAAATAACTAATTTAATTTCAGATTTCAATCCTTTCCGAAGGGATTTTCCAATCCACAGATGTCTTTTCAAGACAAAGAAAACCAGGCCCACCTCCCGAAGAGGTGGTGGACCCGCCCAGGACCAGTTACAAAATAACGACTCGACCCAGACAACTCCAGGACAAGAGATATTGGAAATAATGTCTCAAAATAACATCGAAATCATGGAGGAAGAACCATTCCAGACGGTGAAGTGTAATAGAAGAAACTCGAGAGAGGACATTCAAGGGGCCAGACAAAGAACTTCCACCTCAACAAGCGCGGGAACCTCCGGATCCGGACTCGTGACCAGGAACCGTTACCAAATACTTGAGTCGGTGAGTATAGAAGAGAACTCAGGTGTCAAGAAGAAGGAAAGAATCCCTCCAATAGTAATTGCAGGCCAAATAGGAAGTTATTCCACGTTCATAAAGGAAATCAGGGAACTACTTGGACACAATAACTTCCAAATCGCCCCAGCGGGAAAAGCAGGTACAAGAGTTTTCACCAGAAACAATCAAGACTACGAGAAGTTGAAACAAGACTTCATCACCACCAGCACAGCATTTCACACATATACGAAAAAATCTGAAGTTACCAAGAAAATCGTAATGAAGGCAGCACCAGGAATGGACTTGGACGAAGTAGAGGCAGAGCTCAGAGAACAGGGAATAGTCGCCAAAGTAACCGAAATGAGGACCAGGCAGCAAGGAAAAACCAGCAGATCATACCTTCTCCAAGTAGATAAACAGCAAGACCTAAAAGAAGTCAAGAGGATAAACGGTCTCCAAAACATACGAGTAAGATGGGATACATATGCCAAACCAACCAGAGCCACGCAATGCTTCAATTGCCAAGAGTTCGGACATTCAGCCAGGAATTGCTATAAGACACCCAGATGCATGAAGTGCGCCATGAACCACCCAACCAGGACCTGCCCTCTACCCAAGGGAAAGGTCAATAAAGTCAAGTGCTGCAACTGCGGAGAAGATCATACATCCAACAACCCAATGTGCAGGAAGCACATAGAATATTTGGACCAGCAAGCGCAGAGAAGAGCGAGAAGCCAACCACAACCCAAAGTTGCACCTCCACCGCACCCATCAGCATTCAGGACCACCACCAGCGGACTCTCCTACGCTCAATCAACAAGAGGGAACCAACAACAATCCACAAGTCACTCAGAAGGCATCAAGAACACATGGGCCGAAATTAACAAAATAGTAAACGTAGAAAAAATGATGGCACTCCTCCAGGATATGAAGAGAGAACTTTTAGCAGCAAAATCATTCACCGAACACGCAATGATTTTCATGAAATACGAAGACATCTATAATGCCGCTTAAGCACCTCAAGATACTCCAACTCAACATAGCTTCACTAAGGTTACGAATTAACGAACTGCGGGAAACGGTAATAAGACATACTCCAGATGTCATATGCCTTTCAGAAACACTCTACATGACGACCACACAGCTGCCAAGAATTACAAACTACGATGGATATGGAAGGAGAGACATACCCAACAAAAGAGGAGTGGCAATCTATGTTAAAAATAACATAGAATGGAATCAGGTTGTATTAGAAACTAATCAATTTGAAAATGTAGGTATTAAAGTAGGTACTACTAATATTTTTTCTATTTACAGGAAGAAGGGAGAAAATCCAGCTCTTGAAGAATTAGATGCCATGCTTAACTCAGCAACAACCGTAGTGCTAGCCGGAGATTTCAACGCTCAACATACATCATGGGGATGCAACTCGGATACAAGAGATGGAACAATAATACTAAGGTACTGTGAAGACAGAAACAAGATGTTATTCGCACCAGACGAACCGACAAGAATCAACCCTATTAGAGGACAAAACAACTCAACGTTGGACTTTTTCATCACTAAAGAAGTTATTATGGAAGATGTCAGGACCAACTTCGAATGCAGTTCGGATCACAAACCAGTTACAGGACGGATGACATCCAGAGTAGATCTTCCCACTATAGAACCAGTCGAAAGATGGCGTTGGAAGGATGCAAATTGGCCAAACTACAGAAGACAACTCAACCAAATCGAGATGAAGAGGGAATTCCAATCTACAGAAGAAGTCGAAAGAAAAATTGAAGAGATAACAAGAAAAATTCAACAAGCCATGGAAGACAACATACCAAAATCTATGACGAACAACAAAGGACTCATCATCCCAACCGAACTACAGGACCTAATAAAGGACAGAAATAAGGCCAGAAAAGCATTCCAGAGAACAAGAAGACAGGAATTCAAGGAATACGGAGATACACTATCTGAAGAAATAAGGGTAAGACTGAGAAGTCTTACAGAAAACCAATGGCACAACAACATTAGAAAAGCTGAAGAAAATCAAGGAAATATATGGAAGATGCTGAAAGCCAAGAGAAGAGGAAAACAAAAGATGCCACAAATTATAGACAACGACGGAATACACTTTGAAACCCAAGAAAAAGTGGATGCAATAGCAAGAAAAATGGCAGCTACACATAGGCAGAATCAGGACATGTCAGACGCAAGAACAAGAGAAGAAGTCAACAATGAATACAACAGGATCAAAAGAAGAAATGAATTCCTAATAGAAGAAGAAGACTACACCAGCCCTAACGAAGTTTCCAAAATCATCAGGAAACTTAAAGGAAGCAGAGCACCAGGTCCTGAAGGAATTCACAACATCACCCTCAAGGAACTACCAAAGAAGATTATAGTACAACTGTACTATATCTTCAAATTCTGCCTAGAAAAAGGACATTTCCCTAACAACTGGAAACACGCCAAGATTATCCCACT
This sequence comes from Diabrotica undecimpunctata, assembly GCF_040954645.1. Classification (NCBI taxonomy): domain Eukaryota; kingdom Metazoa; phylum Arthropoda; class Insecta; order Coleoptera; family Chrysomelidae; genus Diabrotica; species Diabrotica undecimpunctata. The sequence continues at coordinate 131,911,493 of NC_092803.1, forward strand.
ACTAAAACCTAGGAAGGATGGAAGAAGACCAGAAAGTTACAGGCCAATATCTCTCCTCGAAACAATAGGAAAAATACTGGAAAAAATCATTTACAAAAGACTGACGAAACATGCAGAAAGAAGAAGAATTATACAAGAAGAACAATTCGGATTCAGAAAAGGAAGGAATTGCGAACTTCAGCTAGCAAGAATTATCAGCGATACGAAGATAAGATTCAACAGAAAACAAAGGACAGGATTAGCTATATTGGATATAGAAAAAGCATACGATACGGTTTGGAAAAAGGCACTAATCTTCAAGATGGACAAAGCTGGTCTTCCTCATTACTTAATCAATATTTGTGATATGTATTTATCTAATAGAACTTTTCAAGTTTCAGCTGACCAAAAGATGTCAACGATACAAGAAATCCAGGAAGGGATGCCTCAGGGCAGTATTCTCTCACCCATCTTATACAATATTTTTGTTTCAGATCTACCAAATGATCCAAAAACCTCAACAGCACTTTACGCAGACGATACAGCAGTGTATGCAACCGGAAAAGATGACAGAAGAATAATCAGAAATATGGAAAACCACCTTGGAAAAATCACGGAGTTCACAGACAAATGGAAGATAAAAATCAACGCAGAGAAGACTCAATTCATCATTTTCACTCAGGAACATAACCCACCAGTACACGAAATCACAGTAGGAGGAAACAGGATCCAAGCAGGAGACGCAGTCAAATACCTAGGAGTTCACCTCGACAGAAAACTCAACTTCCGGTTGCATACACAAAAAACAAAGGTAAAAGCTAATGCTGCTAAAAAACTAATACTCCCCTATATTTTCAGGACCAGTCCACTAACGAAGGCCAAGAAGATCCAGTTGTACCAGGCCTACGTTAGATCGGTGATACTATATGCAGTCCCAGTTTGGAGTTCAATAGCGGAGACCAACTGGAGGAGACTTGAAGCCACAGAGACATCATGCTACCGAATCATAGACGGATCAACATGGGAAGAAAGAATATCCAATGCAACTATCAAAGAAAGGCTCCAATACACACCACTGAGGGAGGTGGCTGAGAAAAGGACAAGATACTTCTTCCACCAGGCCACAAGAAGACTCCGAAAGACCAGGGACATCCTCGAGAAAAACAGGAACCAGAGGATATACAGAAGCACCCATAAGCTGATCGACCACCTGATCAGGGTCTAGCCGGATGGTTGCCGAAGAACAGCCAACCAGGGAAGTAGGTACGATGCCACAAAAAGTACCTACAGAAGAAGACGCCAGGATGCAACCAGCAGAAGTCCAGGAATCCGAGAGAAAAAATTACCAATATCAGGCGGTGCAAGAGCGGGACGTCGTGAAGAAGAAAATGAAATATAAACAATTTGAAATGTAGACTAATAATGGCAATAAACGTTTTTATTTTTATTTTTATTTTTATTTTTTATTTTATTATATTTCAGTTGAACTTCCACAAGTGCTCCTGATGACGAGTTGAATAACTCGAAACACGTGTAGAGCAATGGTGGAGTTCCGATTGAAATGAAATGCAATCTTTTACTTTCATTTAAACGTCTTTCTCTACGTAAAGAGCGAAAAAGATAGTAATTTTCAAAGGTGAATCGTAGATGCATGTTGAAGTAAAAATGTACTTCTAGCGTCGTTAAAAGTCTCTAGTAAGAGGCTTTGAATTTGCGGTTCACCTAATTTACTATCAGAGAGAGGTCTCTGGACTTCTTGTTACTTCGTATAGATGTCGCTGCTAGCGTACCTGGCTTATTATTTTGGTTATAATAACCAAATACTAGACTGCATTTCATTTCAGTTGAACTTCCACAAGTGCTCCTGATGACGAGTTGAATAACTCGAAACACGTGTAGAACAATGGTGGAGTTCCGATTGAAATGAAATGCAATCTTTTACTTTCATTTAAACGTCTTTCTCTACGTAAAGAGCGAAAAAGATAGTAATTTTCAAAGGTGAATCGTAGATGCATGTTGAAGTAAAAATGTACTTCTAGCGTCGTTAAAAGTCTCTAGTAAGAGGCTTTGAATTTGCGGTTCACCTAATTTACTATCAGAGAGAGGTCTCTGGACTTCTTGTTACTTCGTATAGATGTCGCTGCTAGCGTACCTGGCTTATTATTTTGGTTATAATAACCAAATACTACACTGCATTTCATTTCAGTTGAACTTCCACAAGTGCTCCTGATGACGAGTTGAATAACTCGAAACACGTGTAGAGCAATGGTGGAGTTCCGATTGAAATGAAATGCAATCTTTTACTTTCATTTAAACGTCTTTCTCTACGTAAAGAGCGAAAAAGATAGTAATTTTCAAAGGTGAATCGTAGATGCATGTTGAAGTAAAAATGTACTTCTAGCGTCGTTAAAAGTCTCTAGTAAGAGGCTTTGAATTTGCGGTTCACCTAATTTACTATCAGAGAGAGGTCTCTGGACTTCTTGTTACTTCGTATAGATGTCGCTGCTAGCGTACCTGGCTTATTATTTTGGTTATAATAACCAAATACTAGACTGCATTTCATTTCAGTTGAACTTCCACAAGTGCTCCTGATGACGAGTTGAATAACTCGAAACACGTGTAGAGCAATGGTGGAGTTCCGATTGAAATGAAATGCAATCTTTTACTTTCATTTAAACGTCTTTCTCTACGTAAAGAGCGAAAAAGATAGTAATTTTCAAAGGTGAATCGTAGATGCATGTTGAAGTAAAAATGTACTTCTAGCGTCGTTAAAAGTCTCTAGTAAGAGGCTTTGAATTTGCGGTTCACCTAATTTACTATCAGAGAGAGGTCTCTGGACTTCTTGTTACTTCGTATAGATGTCGCTGCTAGCGTACCTGGCTTATTATTTTGGTTATAATAACCAAATACTAGACTGCATTTCATTTCAGTTGAACTTCCACAAGTGCTCCTGATGACGAGTTGAATAACTCGAAACACGTGTAGAGCAATGGTGGAGTTCCGATTGAAATGAAATGCAATCTTTTACTTTCATTTAAACGTCTTTCTCTACGTAAAGAGCGAAAAAGATAGTAATTTTCAAAGGTGAATCGTAGATGCATGTTGAAGTAAAAATGTACTTCTAGCGTCGTTAAAAGTCTCTAGTAAGAGGCTTTGAATTTGCGGTTCACCTAATTTACTATCAGAGAGAGGTCTCTGGACTTCTTGTTACTTCGTATAGATGTCGCTGCTAGCGTACCTGGCTTATTATTTTGGTTATAATAACCAAATACTAGACTGCATTTCATTTCAGTTGAACTTCCACAAGTGCTCCTGATGACGAGTTGAATAACTCGAAACACGTGTAGAACAATGGTGGAGTTCCGATTGAAATGAAATGCAATCTTTTACTTTCATTTAAACGTCTTTCTCTACGTAAAGAGCGAAAAAGATAGTAATTTTCAAAGGTGAATCGTAGATGCATGTTGAAGTAAAAATGTACTTCTAGCGTCGTTAAAAGTCTCTAGTAAGAGGCTTTGAATTTGCGGTTCACCTAATTTACTATCAGAGAGAGGTCTCTGGACTTCTTGTTACTTCGTATAGATGTCGCTGCTAGCGTACCTGGCTTATTATTTTGGTTATAATAACCAAATACTACACTGCATTTCATTTCAGTTGAACTTCCACAAGTGCTCCTGATGACGAGTTGAATAACTCGAAACACGTGTAGAGCAATGGTGGAGTTCCGATTGAAATGAAATGCAATCTTTTACTTTCATTTAAACGTCTTTCTCTACGTAAAGAGCGAAAAAGATAGTAATTTTCAAAGGTGAATCGTAGATGCATGTTGAAGTAAAAATGTACTTCTAGCGTCGTTAAAAGTCTCTAGTAAGAGGCTTTGAATTTGCGGTTCACCTAATTTACTATCAGAGAGAGGTCTCTGGACTTCTTGTTACTTCGTATAGATGTCGCTGCTAGCGTACCTGGCTTATTATTTTGGTTATAATAACCAAATACTAGACTGCATTTCATTTCAGTTGAACTTCCACAAGTGCTCCTGATGACGAGTTGAATAACTCGAAACACGTGTAGAGCAATGGTGGAGTTCCGATTGAAATGAAATGCAATCTTTTACTTTCATTTAAACGTCTTTCTCTACGTAAAGAGCGAAAAAGATAGTAATTTTCAAAGGTGAATCGTAGATGCATGTTGAAGTAAAAATGTACTTCTAGCGTCGTTAAAAGTCTCTAGTAAGAGGCTTTGAATTTGCGGTTCACCTAATTTACTATCAGAGAGAGGTCTCTGGACTTCTTGTTACTTCGTATAGATGTCGCTGCTAGCGTACCTGGCTTATTATTTTGGTTATAATAACCAAATACTAGACTGCATTTCATTTCAGTTGAACTTCCACAAGTGCTCCTGATGACGAGTTGAATAACTCGAAACACGTGTAGAGCAATGGTGGAGTTCCGATTGAAATGAAATGCAATCTTTTACTTTCATTTAAACGTCTTTCTCTACGTAAAGAGCGAAAAAGATAGTAATTTTCAAAGGTGAATCGTAGATGCATGTTGAAGTAAAAATGTACTTCTAGCGTCGTTAAAAGTCTCTAGTAAGAGGCTTTGAATTTGCGGTTCACCTAATTTACTATCAGAGAGAGGTCTCTGGACTTCTTGTTACTTCGTATAGATGTCGCTGCTAGCGTACCTGGCTTATTATTTTGGTTATAATAACCAAATACTAGACTGCATTTCATTTCAGTTGAACTTCCACAAGTGCTCCTGATGACGAGTTGAATAACTCGAAACACGTGTAGAACAATGGTGGAGTTCCGATTGAAATGAAATGCAATCTTTTACTTTCATTTAAACGTCTTTCTCTACGTAAAGAGCGAAAAAGATAGTAATTTTCAAAGGTGAATCGTAGATGCATGTTGAAGTAAAAATGTACTTCTAGCGTCGTTAAAAGTCTCTAGTAAGAGGCTTTGAATTTGCGGTTCACCTAATTTACTATCAGAGAGAGGTCTCTGGACTTCTTGTTACTTCGTATAGATGTCGCTGCTAGCGTACCTGGCTTATTATTTTGGTTATAATAACCAAATACTAGACTGCATTTCATTTCAGTTGAACTTCCACAAGTGCTCCTGATGACGAGTTGAATAACTCGAAACACGTGTAGAGCAATGGTGGAGTTCCGATTGAAATGAAATGCAATCTTTTACTTTCATATATATATATATATATATATATATATATATATATATATATATATATATATATATATATATATATATATATATATATATATATATATATATATATATATATATATATATATATATAATTTTTTAAGGGGGTCCGTGGATTTTTACAAAAATTTTGAATATCATTGTACCTTAAAAAAGTAGCCTATAGATTTTTTTAGCCCTCTAGGTACCCCCGGGTCTGAGAGTCAAAAATAGCCCTTGTTACCCTATATTTGAATAGCTATATCTCTGAGCCTAGTAGGCCTCTTTTTTTTATTATAATGTCAACTTTTGATATCAGCTTTATTTTATAGGTCAAGAGAAACGAAAAGAAAACTTACAAAATTTTATGATTTTCCATTAATTCGTCACCTGAGAATTATGTTGAACCATGTCCCAAAATGTTAAATGCGTAAAATTTGAATTGGAAGGTTTATGTAATGTTATTTATTTCGTGTAAGGGACTACAATTGTTTACAATGTTTTATAGAATGTTGTTACGGGTAAATAATAATGTGCTTGTATTTTCCAGGACAAAAATATGAAATTTGACTTTTGAAAGATGGACATGGTTTAAGATGATTTCCAGTTTTTTTTACAAATTTATCTGCAATCAAAATTATTAAACCATGTCCACATGACTAATACTAATAATACTGATAATACAGACTTTTAACGAATGTTCAGTTCATAGAATTGTGTATACACCTGTGGCATATACTTTAAAATTGAGATGATGTCGGCCTTCTTCTTCGCTTCCAGTGATGGTTGTTGGGTGATCTGCTTTACATTAACCATGTATTCGAGAGTATTACTACTGCTTCTTTTGGGATGGGTCCGCTAATTTCTAGTAGTTCCATCCACTCTTACTTTGCTCAGATTACCCGTAAAGGAAGTTTTATAGCGAACATACATACTAGAATCAACTTCAATAAATTTAACTTTTGTGTATGGGAATTTACTGTATACTAATTTCTTTGCCAATATCTGAAATTTAAAAAAATCTGTCGACTTCATTTGCAATGCAATAATTTTTTTTAATGACTTGCAATCTGCTCTAGGGTTTTGAGCAACGACATTGGACTGTATAATTCTGAATAGCGCATTTTTCTCTAAAGTAAGCTATGTACAGCATCTACTTCCAGTACATTACTGTGCCCGGGCTCTGAAAATTGTGGATCACCTGTATTTGAGGATGTTTCTTGATGAAATCCTGCAATCCAAAAGTCATAATGCTATTCCTATTTTGGGGGATACAGGAATCCGACCAAATTACCAATTTTGTTAACTCAGGGAAATCTGACACAACTCGATCCAAAATTTTTGGAAGACTGCTGCAAATGTGATTTCCAATTCTTCCGGATATCATTTCATGCCATACTCCGCAGTAAGTCTTCTTATTCTTTGAACAATATCTTGTTAAGTTGTAAACACTGCATTTATGTTTATAAAAAAAAATTGATACATTTGCTTTTGGTAGTGAATACAAATTCTGCCAATCAAATGATATGAACGCAGTGTTTTCTTTTACTGTTTCCCTATCCCGGTTATTTTCCATTTTACTTTCTTCTTTTCGTTTCACATGGTTCTGGAATTCTTCACACCTTTTATCTGTCACATCAGTAGAATTTTTTATTTCTTCGCAGAAATCCAGATCTATCTTTTTTAGGTTTAAAGAACGAAATGTTGAAAAATGTATTAAAAACATTTCGATATACATTTATTTTGGTCTCAGAATCGGGGTATTTTTCCTTATAGAGGTCAAACATTTTTTGTAGGGTTAAATCTTGTTCTAAATATTCTTTACTTGTATTTGCTCGGCAGTAATGACTTTCCATTCTCGGAAACGAATTAATAATATTAATTAAAGAGCATATTATGCTCTTTAATTTTGTTAATTTGATCTCCACTGGTTACTCTTTTCACATGTTTTCCATGTACGTTGCTTTTCGGTGTGCCTGTTATTTGGTACTTATTTTCAAAAAAATAGGAAATCCGCCGAGAGCTAATATTCAGGGCATTTAAAAAAAAAGTTTTGCAAACTTGTACTCTGTTATTATTTAATTCGAAAAATATTTCAGAGTATACTTTTTGTAGGCGTCTTTTGACTGTGGCTGTGGAAAAACTCTCGGTCTGCTTCTATTTTTTTCAGTTTTTTGTACAAACTTACTGTAAAAATGTGATTTCTCTTGGTCTTCTAGTTGCCAAAAATGTTTATGTCTAGATATCAGGTCTTCAATGCTTATTTTAAGTCTACATTGTAAACGACAATCATACTGTCCCTTCACTGATTTCATTTCCACATGTTCTCCTTTGGTATTAACATAATCCAACCCAGCGTGTTTATGCCTTTCTCTTACATTTTGTTTCCATTCATTAATATCCTTTGTTCGCTTCCGAGAACGCTCTTTATTTATTCTGTTAGGCTCCGCACTATAACAAAAACACACTATTACTTATCGAATGTGTAATAATGTGTGTGATATGCGCTATATAAACTCGTTTCCCTCAAAAAAACAAAAAACACTTACCTCTGATTGCTTTCGGCATCTCCTGTAACAAATTATCTGACAGGATGTCATCGTCATAAATGTACTGATCTAAATTAAACAGAAGTTTATCAACGTCTGACCTGTAAGTTGGATCCTCTATATCGCTTAGATCACTTAACTCTTCAAGTAGACTAAAAAATAAAAGTTATGTTGTATTTTTAATGCTCAATCAATATCATTTCTAAAATCAAACGACACTAACAACTACTATTTAATCATTATACTTACATCAACTGTGATGGATTCATATTAAGAACTGTTTTTCACAATTTTTAAAACCTTTTAACACCTTTAAAATGTAGATTAAAATAACATTCACTAACGAACATGTTCGTTGTTTTGTTTAAATTTTGACTACGTTGGAATTATGCTGGAATGCAATATTCGATTATTATTATTATTATTATTATTATTATTATTGTGTACCATGTCCTATGACACGTGTTAAAATAGCCCTTTATCATTGGCTGTGAACTTGATACAGAATAATTCTCAAAAGTAGTACACTTTGGGACTTGGTTTAATATAATTGTTCGATTTTGTCAATGAAAGAGCTTCATTGGGTACATCTGAGAGCTGGACGTGATACATTTTAATACCTAAAGTGTGTTGTGATGAAAACTCACATTTTTAAAAAAGTGGACTTGGTTCAACATAATTCCCAGGTGACGAATTGTCAAACTTTAAAAACAAGAGAAAAAAGTGTAGAATCCGATTAAAGAATTTTTAAATACCTTTCAAATGAGCGTTGGTAAATTACAATCTATTTAGTAGATTCTAAGATACAGCTGTTTAAAAATAGTCAGTTTTTCGAAAATCTCATTTGTTATCATTTATAAACTGATAGTACTTTTAGTACTGATAGTACCAAAGAAGGATAGATCTATGCAAAACTAACGAATTGTCTCATAATGTACGAATTTACTTCCCAGAATACATAAATAGGTTTACTTAGAAAATAAATACCAATTTAATTTTAATTTTATAAACACGATTTTATAACTAATATTAGTATTTTATTCGAATTTTGACATTTTGTTGAAAACCTCAAAATGTAGCTTACAAACTTCTAAAGACTATTCGTTAGGTTAATAGAAAAGAAAAGGATTTTCCGTTAAAACCATATTCCACATGATAGCCCGCCATCGAAATACATCCCTGTTATGACCTATTAAGACGATATACTGCAAAGTGAAATTTGAAGGTGGTATAGCAAAGAAGAAGAAGGGCTAAGACGTTATAACGTATAATCCCCTCGGGGCAGCACCATTTAAGGGGACTGAGATATCGGCCCTTCTTGAACGGACGCACGGCCCCACTAGGCCTATTTTGCCGTCCCAATTAAACTATTTACTTACTATCGAGGCTAGTTTGGAAATGATCTAGCGCTATCGATTTTATCCCGGTGACGATAAATTTTAAGTTGGAAATTATCTTTGCCCATGAGAAAATATGGATGGGGTATAAATTCCGAACTTCGTGGAGTAGTAGATATTTGGCTACTTTTAAGTATATCTACTTCGCATATATATATATATATATATATATATATATATATATATATATATATATATATATATATATATATATATATATATATATTATTTATATAATTTATTCACACTAATAAAATTAACCAGGGTGAAAGACGAAAAAATTAAATAGGTAAAAGAAATAAGAATAAGACTTACTCACAATCTATTTAATCTACAACCAACGACCGGTTTCGCATACCACAATTTGCTAGGCATCTTCGGGTTTTAAGGTACATGGTAAACTAAATGCTGAAATCACAAAAACCCGCATTAGGGTGCTGGCTAGTAAAGAAATACAGCAATTATGCCAATATTATATGTCTGTGATTATTAAATATGACTTAAATTGATTAAAGCAGACAAAGTAAAATTAAGTGACATAAAATAATCTAGCAAATTGAAATTAAATTAGTAAATAACCAATAAATACTACTTACATGTCGGTACAAAAATTATTATTTAGTGATTTTAAATCGTGCTACGAAATTAGTAAATAGTGCTACTCTGGCCACGAATGCATTTCTAAAACCAAACTTCGTTTGGTATAGTTTTTCTTCACATCTGTGTCTGTTTCTAATGTGAAGAGATATTCAGGATATCTTAGTGGAAAATCAGATGGCTCCTTCATACGCTGAAATCTAAAATTCCCGGTCACTTCAAACGTTGTTTTTGAGTGAACGGTTCATTCTACACAAAAAATGCAAATGAAAATTTTTGTTGAAAATATTTCAGCTACATTTTTTTAAACATTTTTTCTACGACGTACAGATTCTTGGCAAAGGGGGGCGTTCAGGGGGAAGCTCGGGGGTGGGAGCGGCAAACTTTTTTGCATCTTTTTTGGTGTCCCAAAATTCATATTCTCAGCAAAGTTCAGCTAGTTCGTAGGATTTTTAGAGGTCAAATCTCTGACGACTAGACTAAGGGTTTTTTTATAGTTTTCTAAAATAAAGACACAAATAATTTTATTCCATGAGTGGTTTGCACACTTTATAATTTCAAAATTTCACCCTGTATTATTCATAATAGACCATACATAATATAGTTCGTTGAGATCAGGTTGTTAAGCAAAAATATACAGAGTGTTTCAATAAAAATAAAGCCTATGGACTATGCTAGGCTAGCGAGAATTAAGTTTATGTTTAAAAAGTGCAAATTTATATATAAAAGGCATGAGTTTTTTAGAATTTTTTTTTTAAATATTCAATACATATTCCATAAGTGGTTTTCACACTGTATATATATATATATATATATATATATATATATATATATATATATATATATAGTTCACTGGGATTGTGGATGGTTATCGATCAAAATGTGGAGAATAAAAAAGAATACTGCCACTTCATCCTTTATTTGAAGACTTCATTTAAAAGTCCAAACATCATTAGTTCTTCTAAAATTAGTTAAATGAGCATACATCTATAGAGAAAAAATAGCAAAAAACTTTTACCTTAAGGCATATGTAGGTCATAAATGATGGAATTAAAGTAAAAGCTCAGCTTATGAACCATATAAAATTTAAAACGTTCAGTTTCTTTAAAAAGAAAACAGACCTAAGTTAGTTTTTATAAATGTAACTTAAAAACTAGGTAAAGAACTATTGGGAATTAGGAACTTATCCTAGTGAATTTTGTTTAAGATGATTTAATATCTGGTTGATTAAGATTGTTGTATTTTCAAACCCTTTTTGTTAAGCGTTATGTGGATGACCTAATTTTGCATTAACACTGGACAGGACGTCATACACCCTGTCAGTTAGGGATGTGACTTCGGTAAAAAACATTCGGATCGATGTTAAGCATCGATCGTAATATTGAAGCTGAACATCGAAAGGAACGATATATCGAAAAGAAAATACCGATGTTAAAGAATCATCGATTTTTTACAAATTTTGAACAATGCCATAGTAATAATTTACATAAGTATTATATAAACGTGATTTAATGACAGTGTCGGTGTTTAAGGGTTTTGATCATCAACTTCAATTCACTTATAAATTAGAAGATTTCGTTTCCAAGAGCATACCTTTTTTGGATAAACGTGTTTTCAGAAGGGCTGATAACACCCCAGTTACAAGTTGATACAGGAAACCAATGGCTTCCAACCGGTTTCTCAACTACCATTCTTGTTATCTATTTAAATACAAAATTAATCTCAACCCAAGCCCTTAGTTTTCGGTTAGGTTTTGGGTTAACACACTAAATTTCTACTAATACAGTTAAAATAAGTTAATACCATTTTATTATTTTTGTACTCTTTCTGTAATTGTGTAAACAGTCGACATATTGAATTTTTATTATCACATCTTACTACTTGTAAAATAAATGACACCTCCACTTGGCACCTCCACTTTTGCAACAAGAGTTGAACAGAAAGGCATTTATAAAATTATTAGAGGACACAGTCGATCCCAGTTTGACAGATATAATCGAAAATGATAACAGATACTCAGAAGATGATTTGTATTTCCGACAAGATGGCGCACCTCTGCATTATACGAGTACCATAAACGTAAGGCGATACGGTTTCCTAGGCAATGGATATGACGAAGAGGATTTATTGAAACTGCCAGCAGGATCCTCCGATTTAACTGATTTAACCCCCCTAGATTTCTTCCGACAGGGTTATTTCAAAAGCAACATTTATAATACTATTCCTGCTTCATTGAGCGAATTAAGACGACGAGTAGTGCATAAATGAAGTATAGTAACACCTGAAATGTTCTGAAATGTCTGCGTAATTTTAAACAGCAACTTTATAATTGTATGGGCATTGATAGATATATATTGATAGATTTTATTTTGAACATTTAATTATATAATTATAGCTGATGAATAAACGGTTTCTAGTTAATGATTTCTATTAATTTCTTTCAGTTTTTCTAAAGATTGTACTTTACCGGTGACCTGATGATGACCAGAAAAAAACTGTAATGGTCGAAATCGGTCGTCGCTTAATAAATATATAGATTGTGAGTAAAGGCCTATTCTCACTATAGTGCCAGGCATGTGCTCGGCTTGTGCCCTGCTCGAGACCTGCAAAATTACTTTAACGTTATTTAAATGGGTTTAGCGACGGTCCGTTCTCACTACAAGTGCTCGGAGTGGGAACGGTCCGTGCCGTGCATCGGACAATCTTTTCAAACAATATTTTCCTAGCCCATGCCTGGCACATTCCTTGCACAGTCCTACATAGTGTGAATACTTCAGACGAGTTTCGACAGGCAAAATGGTGCGACCAAAATTATTTTCACATCATACTGATGAATTTTTAATAGAATTAGTTCGTGAGAGAAGTGAATTATACGATTTTATGAATCGACTGTATGCGGATGCGGCACATAAGTCTCAGGTATGGAGGGATATTGGAGAAAAAATTAAAATAGGTAAGTAAAACACTATATTTTATCTAGGTAATAGACGACTGCCGATAATATTTGAAACAAAAAAAAAATAGTAGGATGAAACTCGTTGGAAAAGAAAGATGATATGACAGAAATGAAAGGAAAAATAATTTACATGCGATCTGAGTTCTTGAAATAGAAGGAGTGAGTTTTTTTAAGGGCAAAAACGGTTTATCGTGATTTCCGGCAAAATTACTAGTCATATAGAAAAAAGTTAAATAGCAAAGTTGTAGGTAATAAAAATATCTACAAGTTTTATATTGACACTTTTTTCACATAACCTCAAAATCTATGTGAAAAATTCAAGTAACCGATATTTGGTTTTTTATTTTCAACATTTTTTTATTTTTTTTACAAAGTTTGGTGAAAACTTACCTTTTTATGTCCCAAACACAATACACAATTGTAATATCGAAAAAGTCCCCTAATTTTAAATGAAACTGTGTTTAGGACATAAAAAGGTTTAGTTTTCACCAAATTGTGTAAAGAAAAATAAAAAATTGTATAAGATAAAAATGTTCTTCGTCTTACAATGGGTTTTATCCTACATACTACTATTTTCTTTCACTTTTTACTTTTTTTGAAGGCTTCGGTACTAATCTATAAAGTATACAAATGTTTTTATTTATTATTATTTATATTAATGTAACCCGAAAAGGGTAACACCGAAAGGTACAAATGGGTCTACTGATTAAGTAAAGTAAGAGTAAGTATATTAATGTTAGTTTAATGCGACGAGTAACAAAAATAAAATCAAATTTTATTATTTTGCCATGGCACAGATCCAGCTTCCGAATTAAAAAATGTTGTAAATTGCTCCCTTATATGAAATGCCACCTGTTGCGCATTTCCACCCTGTTTCGGTAGATTCAAGAGGCAAGTATCCTTCACTGCATTTTCATCATCATTTCTCTCCGATAAAGGATTAATTATATTATTTCGCAAGAAGTTGTGTAGAATACATGTGGTCAAAATAATATTTTCCACATATCCAGGTTTAGCATGCAATTTTCTAAGGTAAATACGGAATCTTTGCACCAAAAGTCCAAAAGCATTCTCAACCACACGTCTTGCACGGCAATGTCTATAATTAAATATTCGTTTTTGTACATTGTTAATAGTTTGCTGTTCTGAAAACGGTCGCAAAAGATTTTCTTTTAATGGAAAAGCAGAGTCCCCTAAGATAACATATGGGACTTTTATGTCAGAATCGGGAAGAAATGTAGGTGGAGGTATATTAAGTTGTCCATTTTGTAACGATTGTCCTAAATTTGAGCTAGAAAATATGCCGCCGTCACTATTTTTACCGTAAGATCCGACATCAACACTTATAAATCTATAATCGGCATCTACTAGAGCAAGTAGAACTACAGAGAAAGTCTTTTTGTAGTTAAAGTAGCTGGAACCACTATTGGCTGGTGCTATAATTTCGATGTGCTTTCCATCTAGGGCTCCTAATGCGTTGGGGAAATTCCAGGACAACCAAAATTTTTTGGCAATTTGTTTCCAATCGCATTCTGCTGGTATTGGCATACATGTCTTCAATAATTTTTCTATAATAGCACTACAAACTTCTTGTACAATTGCGTGCACAGTGGAGTGTCCTAGACGGTAACTGAATGATATAGTTTGGTACGAGTCCCCAGTTGCAAGATATCTAAAAAAAAATACGTATTAAGTTTTAACTGATTTTTGTACTTTTAATGTTTTGCGTAAAATTTATCAATAACGGTATGTACTTGTTCGCAGATCCGGCTGACTGTAAACACAGATGGGAGGCAATAAGGGCCCAGTACAGGAAATTTTTAGCAAAGCACAAAACCACAACCGGTCAATCTGCAACTGACATCAAATACAAGTATGGTGAATTACTTCAGTTTTTAAAGCCGCACATGAAAGATAAAGAAAGAATCTCATCCTTGCCTGTCAGTCAAGAAGTAGAAGATTCTGGTGATGAAGAAGATGGCGAAATTACAAGAGAAGAAGTAATAGACGAAGTCATTGAGGCCTCTGATGATTCTCAAACTCAGTCTGATTCTACTAAGACAGTAGAAGCCAAGAAGTCCCAAAAGCAGCTGAAGCCATTTGTGAAAAACACTAAACTTAGAAATAAGGATCCGCCACAGTCAGCAAGTGGAATATTAATGTCTTTTCTTTTGGACGAAGAGAAAAAGAAAAAAGTTGACCAATCAGATGAATTAGACCACTTTTTTGACAGTATCAAACTCACAGTTCGAAAATTTTCAAACGTAGATAAACATTTAATTAAACAAAAGATTTTTATGGCTGTGCATGAAATGGAAACGAAATATCTATATTCACCTCAACAACAATCACAACCAATAATTAATGACGTTCAAACATCATCGAAACAACATACTTACACCTCAGAAGTTCCTCCACTACCACATACATATATGATGCAAGTACCGTCCACATCACGACAGTTCGCCGCGCCATACATCAATCCGTATAGATCAGTACATCAACCAACCTGTGAAAGGAAATCATTTTCTTACGAAAGAGATGGAAGCTCAATGGTTTTTCCGCAAAATCCCATGCTGCACATAGAAACGTCGTCCCAACATCAACCATCCAACCCCAGAGTCTCTACCCCAATAACTTCTCCGCTATCTGCCGATCCTGGTGGCAGTGACAATTTTTCGTCAATTCACGGCATTTAATGTTATTTTAGTTTTAAAATAAAGTTTTCAATAATTAAAAAGTGACTATTTTACTACCTACATAATCAGAAAACGGACTACGTACCTTAAGCAGACTGACAACTTTTCAATCGGAGTAATCGCTTCACGAAACTTGGAATTTTTTTTGCTAATAATATCTTCAATATGTGCTAAAAGATTATGAAATTCGGCAATTGACATTCTATAATATATATAAAATTTTGACTCATCATCCATGAGTTCTTTATACAAGGTATAGTATTCTCCTTCTATTTTTCTTTTCTTTATCATTGGATGTATCCAAAACCTCCTTTTTTTAACTTTATCTCTCATATTCTCTTCTTCTTCGGCATCCAAAGTTAATGCAATTTTTACTAAAGTTGCCGTGGAAAACATTACAACTGCACAACTACCCACCGACACGTCTAACCTTCGATTGCCTGTGCAAAATACCGTTGAAAGCATGCTGCGAGCACGGATAGTGTGAATATTCACCAAAAGCATGGCATGTGCCGGTCAGGTGACGAGCACGGGCCTGGCACGTCTAATGAGAATAGACCTTAAATCTGTCATTTATTTCTACTACCCAGTTTGAAATGGACTCACACGAGGAACCAATTCATAACTTAATAATTTATTAATTTAAAATTCAGATCATTTTATTGACGTGACATTTAATAAGGTTTCCGATAAATGTTGTAAATTTCGTTTTAATTTTGTCTTGGACTTGACGGGAAAAATTTTAATGAAAGGTTTGTGGTACTAGAAGTGAGGGGGTTGACAAATGCCAGATACCTATATCGTTAAAAAATATCCCCTTTAGAATAAGAATCTACCTTTTTTAGCATTTCACAAAATCCAATGGATGTTGCCTAATATCAGGGTGGTCTATTGAGTGTGTTGAGTGGTTAACCCTGTATAAAGAGTGATTAGTGAGTTTTTGAGTGTGGAACGCCTCAATTATCTGAAAAACGGTTTGCACGATTTACGTATATTTTTAGATTTTTAGTTTTTCTGGAAATATAATGAACTTTGTTATTTTAAATAGATCATCCCGTATATTCTTTTCTCTTCTAAAACCTTTAAAAACTTACTTATTTTTGTGTAAAATACTTTATAACTACTAAACGCCCTAATTTCAGAGATATAGATATATTTATATTATATCCGGTGAAATTAAAATAATACATTAAGCTGGCTTAAGTTCATTATGCTTCCAAAAAAACCGAAAATCTGACAATAATTTAAATACTATCAAAATCGGTCGTATTTCAAAACCCTCGAAAACCAAAATTTATATAAAATGTACAAGACGTTTTTTTCTGCGATAATTTTATTGTAATTCAAGCAAAAAATGGTAGGCTTATTTACATTTAGGCTATATTAACGGCACTTAATCTTTATTGGCAAATAGATTGTTTGATTATTTGATAATGTGTTTGTATATTACCCTCTATATAGTCAAAATATTGCAACAAAACTGCTTAAGAAAATTAATTAACGTCTAAATTGTATCCTCGGAATAGTATATCAATATTTCTGCGACCATAGCAGTAATAGCGGGTAGCGAGTTATAGTCGCTCGGCGCTTACCAAACTCCAGCTCTAAAATATAAACTTTTAACAGCCAATTGGAAAACTTTCTCTTTCCCAGCGAAAGGTAATGCCTCAGCGCGACTTTAATTTCGGGACTTTTATGATGATTCCGAAAGTGAGAACATAGCAATTTCTGAATTAACTATTGCAAAGATTGACGAGCTGCTCCGTCGAAATTAAATCGGCAGACCGTGCAGAAGTAGGGTTAGGAATGGTGCAGAGGCGCACGAATCGGTCCTATTAGGGAACTAGGAGGCAAACTTAAAGAGCCGAAGAAAATCAAAAGTAACTTAAGGAGGGTAACAAAACGAACTCTGTATTTTTTAATTATCTAAATTGTTCCATTTTTATCTGGAAGCCTTTAGTCTTAGATCAGCATTTATGATTAATTTAAAATACCATTAGTTGCAAGGCATCGAAAAAGTTTAAACTAACAACAGAAAATTAAATCTCTATCGCAAATAAATAATAAATATTATGGGAAAATTTGAAAACCAGTTTCTGCATACCAATCTAGAGCCTATTATCTATTTATATTACAATTTTTCCGTTTGTCTTTTTAGTATAGAACCTGCATTGTGCTTAATATCATCTTTGCATCTATTTTGCTCAGTTTATTTTCATTTTAATTTTAGAGTGCGTTTGATGGAGTCGGTTGTTTTGCTTTTGCTCTTTATTCATTTAGTTTTCTTTCTGTCCAGCAATAATCTCCCCATGTCTATTATGTGTCCCATGTTAGCTTGTCCAAAATTAATTATTTTTGGACGTATTCTAAATTAATTTCGCCTACGGTAATTGGCGACACGTGTTTTGTATTCGCCTGATTTTTTTATTTAAACAAATTCCGCATTTATTGCTAAGAGAAATTAAGAGAAGGACCTACACAACAGTATATAAAATTCACAATAGGGTATACAATTTATACGGTATTCACTAAAATAAACAGTGTTCTTACCAACAATAATTCTCGATCATATCTCCAAAACGAAGCCTCCATTTGCAGCAACCATATATCATCTACAGCAATCTTGACAAATATGTTGGATGCATATTTTGAACATGTTGTAACGATGTGTATCGCCTTCGTCCTTTCAGCGCTTCATACACACCCACTCCCACCACAAGTTTCTCTTTCATGGATGCGTGCTAAAACAGCGTATGCCACAAGAGAGAAGCGCCAGTTCCTAGAGTGCTGATCTAGTGGGAACTCCACCGGGCCTCTGGGTGTTGACTGGAGGCCAATCGCTTTTACTAGAATGTTGATCTACTGGCAGTTCCGATCTTGGACTACTGATCTGAGACAGACCTAATCTTTCCCGTATCTAAGTATTGATTAGTCGCTTTCCGTTCCTCGTCAGACCGGTGTTGATCGGCTTATTCCATCTCTATTCCTCTGACCCGTCCTTTCCTGGCTTCGCTGCAAGTGCAAGCCTTATTTTTTTGCATTTAGTTCCTTACACTTTTTAGGATCTGATGAATTGCCGTAAGTTCTCCAGCAAAAACTAAAATGCAGAAATTTGGAATTCGTAGAGAGAACTTGTTGTCTTCAAACTTGGATACATAAGTGAAACATAGATAAGATGATGCGTATTTGCATATTAAAGGACTCCGACACTTTTCTTATGTAAAAGTGGTTTAAGTTGAATTTGCTCAACACCTTGCAGAGGGGTACCTTTGGTCATGCTGGTCAAAAGGTTTTATTATACCAAGACTCAGAAATCAATTGTTTCTGAATTACAGAGGTTCAAAATGTCGGTTTTTACTGCATTTGAATAATACATATATAATATAATATACAGGGTGTTAGTATATAAGTGCAAAAAACTTCAGGGAGTGACTCTACATGAAAAATGATGACAGTTTGTTATATAAACGTATGTCTGAAAATGCTTCGCTTTTCGAGATACGGGGAATTGAAATGTTTCTGACGACTTATTTATTGCCCTGAAACCAGTTGAGGCATGCAAATGAACGGGTAATGGTCTTAATTTTTTTAAAGATAGATTGTACTTTACTTTGATATTTCGAATTAAAAATCATTGTTAACTTCTTTAAAAAACGCAGAATTCAATGTTTTACATTACAAACGATCACACGTCACGGGAAATGCATTTAATAGGACTTGTAGATAAGACTTGTTTTGGGTGTAGATTATTGCAGAAGTTTAGTTCTTTTGGAAAATGTACTAGTGTAATTAAAAAAAAGTTTTAAATGTTTTAGATGGTTTGTTGTGTGAAAGTTTAAATCCAACGTTTTTTAAGCATATTTCAAATGCCTCACATTTGTTGCCAAAACTCAAAAATAAAATTTCATGCTATAGATTTTAAAGGTTAGGCTTTAGTAATCGAGACAGTGGCCAGTCCTTATGGGAGGTCAGCGTGGATGTAAAAGATTTATAGCTAAAAAATTAAACTGATCGAATAGAATAGAAGATAGATGGAATAGAATATGAAAATGACAATTGATGGACAAAATATCCAGTAACGACATACATCTATGACTGCGGGTTATCATATATTTTATTCAATTTGTGCTCGGAACTTTTATTCTATATCGGCATAAAATAAAAATTGTGACTAAAATAATTCGTTTTCAGATGCATATCACCAAATAGACTAAGGATACTGTATTTATAGGGAACTCAGACATTAATCTAAAAACATTGTGAATTAATTGAAACATATTTGTGAATGGTTCGAAATGAAAATGAATGTTAAAAAGATCAATACTGTGATTAATCAAAGATTACAGAACATCCATTACCTAAGGCAAAAAAGCAAGATATTGAAATAAATTTATAAGTATAAGTACGAAGGATGATGGATTAACTCTAAATTGAACCCAGAAATAAAATTCAAGGCCATAGTAAAGTTTTTTAGCATTATTGATTCAAAAGGTCAATGTTATATTTCCACTAATTTTTTTCCAGTTAGACTTTCTTGCATTATAAGTTGAAACAATTGGCTTTTGTACCGCTGACAATATGTGTGACGTAAATTAGTTTTTGCGTGTTTTGCAATTTTATGGACAAAGCTTACAAAATAACGGAAAATAACAATAAAAATAACAATTAAAATTTACTATAAGTACATAAATCGTCAATATCACAAAATAAAAGATAATAAAATAAACAATCCATTGTAAAAGTTAAATAAATTGCAAACGGCATAATAAAAAATTACGAGCTAATAAGTTGAAATTGCTGCATGTGATACTCAAATGTATGTATAAAATAGTTATTTATTGTACAAGACGATAAAATTGTACTTTATCTTCGAGAGCGTTTTTTAGCGTCGAGACGTCAGTCAAGACGCTAATTATGCTCGAGAAGATAATGCGATTTTATCGTCATGTGCAATACAACATTTTTTCTATAGCAAGACTTCAAGTTCAGGTGAAAAATAGAATTTCAAAGAAAATTGTAATTTTTAGCACAAAAATCGCAATTGTGTTGCTCCGTTGCTAGGGATATGAATTACTCTGTCAACAAATGTCAAACAAATGTTACGTTTTGGTTTTTGCAGAGAATATTGTTGCGTTTTGTGTACAAAGTGAATAAATACGAAATGGTCGGAATATCATCTGTTGCAGAATCTTACATTGAAGAGTCAATAAGCAATAAGATTGCTGTATCCAAGTGTATACTTGGCGGACCAGAAAATCAATCCAGTACCTAGAATCACGTGTTTAAGCAAACGAGTACAAGTTGTGATGCTCCAAAAATAGATATTTCTAATAATGTAAATTGTGAAATTTTAGTTGTTTTTAATCCTTAATGTGTTTGAATTTGTAAATTTTATTGAATAAAAAAAAGTTAAAACATTTTATCTACTTTTGCTGTTAAAGTGTCACTTTATCTACCCTTGCGGTTAAAGTGATACTTTATCTACTCAAAACAGTTGTTATAGCAACACTTTAACATTAGCTATGGAAAAAAAATACTTTAGTTACTTGTATATATCGTAATTTCTTAGTTATTCGTTAAAAAACTCTTCTACTGAATAATTTGGTCTTGAGATAGACAAACTTTTGTCATTTGACAGAACTTAAGGAAAGATGTTGCAGATTTAAGTTGTAAAGGGAGATGGTTGTATAGTTTTTTGCCGAATATAATATAGATTTCTTTATTAATTTAGAGTACGGGATCGGTAAATAAACATCAAAGGTTGAATTTCTGGTGGAGCAGTCATGATTAAGTCTTATTGGAAAAATATGTAGGTGTTTACGAATTTAGCAAACAGTTTCTAAAAAATATATAAAGAGGGAAGTGTTAAAATCCCATGATTTTTGAAGTAGCTTCTGCAATGTGTTATTCTTCTAAGGCCAAACAGATATCGTATTGCTCTTTTTTGTAATTTAAAATAACATCTGATTGGGCAGCTGTACAAGAACCTAAAAACGGAAGGCAATATCGAAAATGAGATTTGAACAAAATTAAATATGTTATTTTGGAAGATGCTAAATTGATTTTCTTCAAAATAGATCTTATTGCATAGCAGACTGAGACTAGTTTCTTACTTAACAAATCGATATGAAAGAACCATTTAAGGTTGGTGTCCATAAAAGTACCAAAAAGTTTTACAGAATCAACGATATCGATCTAGCTCTTATTAAGAAGCAAAAGTTGAATAGCTCCTTTATAGAGTACATTTGAGTAGGACTAGGTATTTATTTTAAGTATATAAGAAGTTATAGTTGTATGAAAAGTTAGAGCAATAGCAATATTAGAGTTTCTCCAGGTAATGCTAGTATCATCAGCAAACAGAAAAAAATTTCCATCGATTTTTAAATTAGTAATGTTATTTATAAAGGAAAAGTAGAGGATCCAATACTGAACCTTGTGGTACTCCACATACAATGCTTTTGTGACTAGAGTCAATATCATTTGCTCTAACTATTTGTTTCCGATTTCCCAAATAACATTGGAACCAATTCAAAGAAATATCTCGAATTACGCACAAATCTAGTTTTTTATCAAAGTGTGATTGACACAATCAACAGCTTTGGCATAGTCACAAAAATCAATGGCAATGTAAAGATTATTGTGTAATGATTGGTAAACTTCATGTAGTACAGAAAACATCACTGGTACAAACAGCATCACTGGTACATCTATGAGATAAAAAGCCGAACTGATTTTGATTAAATTTTGTTGTCAACGGGAAAGGACATAAGTCGGACTTTTAAGTCGAACCGGTAGTAAGGCAATATGTCTATAATTGCAGGCATTCAATTTTTTACCACTCTTATGAAAAGAAATAATAATGGTTATCTTTGGGCACTCTGGAAATATAATATTGTTCTAAGAAATCATCAATTAGTGAAACCAGGACTTCCAACACATTTTTTGGGAGATTTGGAAAAATTTTATAGATAGTCCACCAGTACTACAGCAAGATTTGCTTTTGATACTATTGATTGTTTGGATCAGTTCAGATTTATCAAGTGGTCTTATAAAGAATGAATTCCAGACCTTTTTTGAATTGGGGAGATACGAAATAGGATCTTGTTGTAGCAAAATAGTTGATGTTATATTTTTACTCTCATTAAAGACGTATTCATTTAGATTTTCAGAGTTTGGAAGGGAAAATATTTGAGTTGTGTTAGTTTTATTTCTAAGATTGTTTATTATGGACAAAGTTTCTTTTGAAACACGTTTAGAGCTTCCCAGACGATTTTGATAGTTTTTAGCTGTACGTTTTTTTGCTATCTTGATGATAAGTTTTAGATAGGTTCCTCTGTTTTTAGTTATATATTCAGTGACAAAGACTTTGGTAGTAAATTTCTTGATGTACAGTAGTGAACACATATTCTTGACTGATATACTGATACCTTTGGTAGTCTAGGGTTTGTGATGTACATACATGATATGATGTTTTATTCAGCACATACACCTTTTTTAGCAGCACAAAGATGTCACTCATCTTAGTAATTCGACACTAGTATCTCTTTTCGTCCATGAAATTCAGAATATCCCGATACATATCCAAAGATCAAGGGCTATATTTTTTATTATTTTTCTTAGACATGCAGAATTGCACGCTGTATTATAATACAAATCAAACGTACTAGCTTATAAACCGTATTGTTATTCCTAAATTTATGTATCTGCCTCAGAATACCTGTTTTATTTTCATAAATATACATCCAGCAACCAGAAAGAAATAGATAGAAACCTTCAGAATGACGTGCAAGATGAAACCGATATTGAACAACTTAACGAAAGGTTGGTGGACGCTCTAAGGAAGGCACAGAATAACTATCAAGTTTAGCAAACAAGGAAAAATGAAAACCTTACAGAAGGTACAAGGAACCTAATGCAAAAAAGAAGGGAAATGAAAGATAAGCACACAGTGAACATCGCAGAGCTAAGGAATTTAAATAAAACCATTTAAAAAGCTGTTAGTAAAGACATAAGGGATTTTAACACTAACGAAACAACTAATACATTAGAAAAAAATAACAGTTCTAAAGTTCTAAAGTCCTAAAGTTCTAAAACGAAAGTTGAAGACAGGAACCAGGAACATTTATAAGCTAAAAAATAGACAAGGATATGCTGTATATGAACAACAAGAAATTATGAAAATTATCGAAGAGTACTATAGAACATTATATTGTCGAAATGCTCACATTCCATAGGTGGAAATCCCAGCCATACAAAATTAAGGATCAGAGGAACTTCCAGATATAACCGAAGAGGAAATCGAATCAGCGTTGAAAGATATGAAAAACAGCAAATCACCTGGAGAAGATGGCATTGTAAGTGAAATGCTAAAATTGGGAGGCGAATGCGTCATAAAAGCTTTAAAAACCATTTATAATGCCTGCCTCTTTGAAGGAGTTACACCAGAAAAATGGAATAGTGCCATTATGATAATATTGCACAAAAGAGGAGATGTAACAAAAATTGGAAACTACACACCTATCAGATTGTTATCTCATTTATATAATCTCTTTATGAGAATAATTACTAACAGACTGGAACCTAAGCTAGATGTTCACAAACCATTAGAGCAGGCTGGATATAGGAGTGGCTTTGGAACGAATGACCACCTACTAGTAATAAAATCCTTAATAAAGTTACAGAATACAACAAGCTATTGATATTAATATTTGTAGACTTTGAGAAAGCGTTTGACTCAGTCCAGCATAGCTCCATGTTAAGAGTTCTTACAGAGTGCAGTATTGATCATAGGTACACAACTCTTCTTCGCAATATATATATATATATATATATATATATATATATATATATATATATATATATATATATATATATATATATATATATATAATAGCGCAACAGTTGCAGTAATAATGTATTATGGCAACACAAATACATTTCCCTTCGAGAGGGATATTAGGAAAGTAGATATCATCTCCCCTAAGCTATTCACCGCTTTGTTGCAGAGTGCTATGAGAAACTTGCAGATGACATAGTCCTTATTGCAGACCGGGTAGATCATACCTGCCAGCTTCTTCAAGACCTTCAGAGCTCGTGTACATGAGTTGGACTAATATTAATTTCTCCAAAACACAATATATGACCAACCTAGTACTGGCGAAAAACATCTTAACTAACGGCACGCAAATTGAACAGGTGTATAGCTATAAATATCTGGGCCACGAGATTAAATTAGAAAGAGATAATCAAACAACGGCGCTAATCAGGAGAATAGGACTGGAATGGGCGGCTTACGGAAAACTGAGAGAAGTCTTTAGATATTCCCATGTGCTTGAAAAGGAAGGTCTTTGATCAATGTGTACTAGTTCTAACGTATGGAGCAGAAACATTGACCCTTACCAGAAACGTAATCAATAAAATACAAGTGGCACAGAAAGCGATGGAGAGGTCAATGCTGAATATATCCCTCAGAGACAGAGTATCAAATACAATAATTAGGAGAAAAACTGGTGTTACTGACGCAGTTCAAAGGATTATAACATTGAAATGGAACTGGGCGGGTCATGTTGCTAGATTAAAAGATGAAAGGTGGACGAAGAAAATTCTGAAATGGAGACCTAGACACGATGCTTATCGTAATCGAGGACGTCCTCCAACAAATTGGTCAGATGACATCAGGCGCATTCAGCACAACTGGATTCAGGGTGCTCAAGATAGAATGTATTGGAATTATTTACAGGAGGCCTATGTCCAGCAGTGGACTCAAAACGGCTGATGATGATGACATCAGCTTTTATTATCTTCTTCTTTTTCATTTTTCTTAATGGACAAAGTGTCTGTTCAATTTTTGATATTTTCTATACACTCACAACAACGTTTTTTAAGTCACCTTATGCTCTTTCATCCTATTGGCGATTTGTCTCAAGACATGATTTGTTAATTTTATTATTTTTCTTTTTTGTATCAATATGTTAATCGGCTCTATTTTTCACTGGTTTCTAATGTTTTCACTTATTTTCCCCCCATCATATAAAATTTTAGTGGTTATTCTTCACAGTATTTTAATCTCTCAGTCAGGACTTGCCTCTGCAAAGAATGTCACAGGGCGTGTTGTGATGTTATTCACTTTAGTTTCCATGTCTATACCAAGATGGTTATTTTTCTAATTTATATCGTTTGGGTAGCCTTCTACTGTATTAGATTTTATAGCTTTGCTTCTTATTTCATATTCCATCTAGCTTAAACTGCTACTGCCATGTTCATATTTGTCTGTTTTGTGTTAAAAAGATGTACAAGCCTTTGAACATACACCGTATTTTCACGTTCGCATCTCATTTTATTTCCCCTTCCCTTGCGCACTTTCACTATTAACTCATTCCTAATGCTATTAAAAATAGTAACGGGCTTAATTAGTCGCATTTCTGATGCTGCTGTATACTTTAATGGGTTTTCTAATTTCACTGTTTACTCACGCTTCAATTGTGTTTTCTCTTTTTATTTATTTCCGAGTCCGGAACACACATTTCATGGACCAAAAACAAATTAGAACTGTACAAATAAAAATTAAAATCTAATGTGTTTTCTCTATAAACGATTGATCTAATTATTGCGGAGTTCCAGGGTTACACAGTTATTCGATAACATCGATCCTCGAGTTGAATTCTACCAAAGGCTTTCCGTAAGTTTACGGAACACAGAAATGCATAAATACAGTGTGTGTTTATGATCTCTCAGATCTAAACTTTTGTTGTTTTTCTGCTAATGTTATGAAAGTATTTAATTTGTTAGTTGTCAGTTTAGTGAGCCATTTTAGAATAGGCTTTATCAATTTGGTTTTTATTGCATCAGAATTATCAAAATTGGCGTTAATTGGAGCGACCAAGGAGCGGTATTGTCTTATTAACTTAATAAATTGATTATGATCTGGACTTATTTAAATAAAAATTGTTTATAGTTTTATTTATTTAAAGTAATAGTTTATTATCTTTACTTATTACTGCTCTTCCGAAATCAAGCGTTTATAGATCTTGAAACCAAATCAATACTGTCTAAATCTTAAATTGATATAATTAATTACTAGTGCTGTGTGCTAATTGATAGTTAGTAGTAAAACCCCTGACTTTAAGCCGCGTTTACACGATGACAATTGGCGAGACAATTGTCAGAAGACAACTGACTGGCATGAAATTATTGTCTTCGTCTAAACACTTCAGGCCAATTGCCTTGCCAACTGCCCTCACAATTGGCCCAAAATTCAGTTGTCTCCGGCAGTAGACTGAGGACAATGAGCTGCGCCCCGTGATACCCCCCCCCCCACTCGAAATCTCAATTGTCGCGACAATTGGCGCCGTGTGAACGGTGTAGGCCAGTAGTGCTGTCTTGTTTTTCGCTAATTCTCTCACCGGACACCACAGATGACGAGCAGTAAGCCATGTTTTAGCTGTCTACTGCCATGGCAATAGTTGGCCCCGTATAAATATCTTCTCGTTCAACTGGACTGGCATCTGACAAACCGCAACCACGTGATGACAATTGCCTCGCTAATTGTCATTGTGTAAATGCGGCTTTAGTGCCGTAAAACTGACCAACTGTCGTTTGATTATAATGTCTTTAAAGAGGAGTATTATTTTCTAGATTATTTTTATCGCTTAAGAACATGTCCCGTGCTTGTAATCTAAAAAAGGTACAACATCCGTGTTGAAAAAAGGTACAACATCCTCACACATATACCGTGATGTGGGTTTCAAAATTTGTTTAAAAATAATTTGCCTTAAAGTGCTTATTTTCGAACAGGCCATTGATAAAGCAAAGATTTATTTAAAAAAAATCATTACATAAAGAAGCATTACGTCGACCGAGAGCGGATATTCGCCAACACTGACATGGTAGCAGACTGTGACTGTACCGGCTAAATTGGTTTGTGTGTTTTTATGACTGTGTTTTAGTGCCGAGCCCGCGCGCGTCTTGGATTGCTGCGATTGGGTTAGCAGGACTCTACAAAGGACGACGACGGCGTCGAGGACGGTGTCACACATTAAAGAAATTTAGCTTCCGTCACAGGCAATACTTACTGATTTTCTTCCGATTCGAACATGTCACATAAAATCCTGTTTGCACAATATTCCTGCGGTAAAATTAAATTTAAATGATCGATTCTTGGTGAACTATTATTTTAGAAGAGGACATAAATATTAAGCATTATTTTTTTTTTATTTCATAATTGCGATCTTGTTTTCATTTGTATGTACATCAACAAAAATTGTATCATTATTTTTAACCGTTTAAAAGTTTAATTAATTAATAGTAAATACCGAGATTAAAAAACAGAAATATAACACCATTAAACAGCGGTAATGAACCAAAGAGACAAAAGAAACGATAAAATCATACTGTTAAAAATATTTGAGAAGGCCACACAGGAAATTGTTTTAAAAATTCAATATACAGTAATATGAAACTTAACAAAAAAAACAAAAATACTGAGAAATAGGTGACATACAGGGCAATATTTAATAAATATTGCCCTGTATGTCACCTATTAATTTAATAAATAAATATGTCAACGGAGAGAAAAATGCCTTTTGAAGAAATATAACAAGTAGAAAATGATTAAGGATACATACAACGAAAATGAAACACAGAAACTAAATCTAAATATGGAAGAAACAACAAAAGATAAAATAGAAAGAAAAATAATACAACTAAAAAATTAAAAACGATCTACAGTAGAACCTCTTTATTCGCGGGATTTATGTTCGTAAATATGCTGCGAATACAGAAACCGTGAAAACAGTTTAGTTTTTGCCATACATATTGATTAATTGCATATTATCTTCAGATTTAGGCAATGGTTTAAAGTATTTACCAAGACCAGGAAACAGCTTTCATTCGTCGTGGTAGTTAGACGTGCGTAAGAAAGAAGCTTGTTTTTAAAACCGGTGTCTATAAATTAGCTATATAAATAAATATTTCGTGAACTTTAAAAGTAAATTAATTACACCAAATAAAAAAGCGAAATTCGGAAAGACATTAAAAACTTATGAGTGCAGTTAGCGGAGGCGATGCCTCCGATAACAATGTTTTAGAAACCCAAATGGATACAGAACATGCATCATCTTCAAACGAGGAGCTGTTAGGATTTCAAAATCTGGTTCCGGTTATACAGATAAGTACCACAAAACTTGTTAATAATAAACCCATTATCGATAATGACTTTGCTAATGTACACACTTCAATAACAAATACCATAAACAAAGAAGTAGGAACAAAAAGGGAGGAATTTCTTTACCGACAAAACGACTTGGGACCTCATTACGTGTATTTGGAAAATAATTCACCCGATTTTAAAGGCAGGTTAAACGCTTTAAGGATAGGTGACATTATTATCACAAATTTTAAAGAAATTGATGAAAAAATTGTGAGCATTGACGCAGTAGGGAGAAATAAAATACGTATAAAATTTAAAGATTATAAATCGGCCAACTATATCATATCTAAAACAAATGAAGCAATATTTACAAAAAATAATTTAGACATATACATCCCTAAGTTTCTTGTAGTTAGACAGGGCGTAATAAGAGATATTTCCACAGAATTTTCAGTAGAGTATGTTAAAGACAGAATCAAAATGTACGATTTACACTGTAAATTTGAAGTCATTCAAGTCAAAAGATTAAATAGGAGGCAAGTAGATGAAAAAGGTACCCAATATATTCCAACAAAAACATGTGTAGTTAGTTTTAGGTCACAGGTACTACCAAAATATGTAACAATCAACAAGGTACTAAAGGAAGTCGAGCCATATAAACAGAAGGTGCTATTATGCTTTAATTGTCTAAGATTTGGACATACAGGGGGACAATGTAAGAGCAGGGCTAGGTGCGAAAAACGTCAGGAATCACACAACACAAAAGAGTGTAAAACGACCGATATAACTCCAAAATGTTTTAGTTGTTCGGGGAATCATTTTACTACAAATTTGAGCGCGTGTCAGGAATTTCAACGTCAAAAACTTGTAAAAGACGCTATGTCTTCCAGTAATATTAGTTATCAAGACGCCAACAGACAGTTTCCCAGGAACTCCTATGCAAAAGCAACAACCATTAATACGGAACAAACTACAAACATTTCCTGCCTCAAAACTTTCCCTCCATTAAATCCCAATAATTATACACCCACCCAGCTCCCATCAAATTCAATTAACCAAATGTCAACAAATAACATATTTTACAATAATTCAAATAATACAAATTCTAGAACATTTAAAAGACAGAGACCAAATAGTCCAGATCCAACATTAATTTTGCATAATGAAATTATAGCTTCCCCTAGATCTCAATTACCTAAGGGAGGAATATTAGACAGTATTAACTATAAAGGAAATATTAATAATATTTCAGTTGCATCTCCTTCAGACCTAAGCATGATAAATTCAATATTAGAATTAGTTATAGAAATTGTCACAAAAGTTTTAGTAACAAAAAGTATAAATATAAATAAGGAAGAACTCGAAAACTTAGTCAAATTAACTATAAATGGAAACACGTCATCACATTCTCAGACCTCAACCATTCAATAAATATTCTTCAATGGAACTGCCGTTCAGCAGTTTCTAATAAAACTAACCTAGAATATCTACTAGATAGGGGCAACTACTCCGTTGCACTTCTATCGGAAACATGGTTTAAAGCAGGAAAATATTATAATTTTAAAGGCCTCAACAATATTCGCTGTGACCGGGACGACGGGTACGGCGGCTCAGCCATTTTATTAAAATCAGACTTAATATACCAAGAAGTCTCAATTCCAACTACAATAAACTTTGAGCATACTTGTATCTCGGTTAATTTTCCATTTATACAAAAAAAAATTTACTTCGTTTCAGTATACTTTAAACCGAGAACTAGAATATCATTACAACAGTGGATCAACTTTTTGGAACAAATTCCAAAACCATTCATAATTGGGGGCGACTTTAACGCACATAGTTTGGCTTGGAATGATGGATATGACGATATCTATGGCAAGACTCTTTTGGAAGCTATCGAACAATGCAACCTAGTAATTTTGAACGACGGATCACCTACATTAGCAAACAATAAGAAGTCAGCTGTAGACTTGACCCTCTGTACACAGGATCTGACGCACCTAATTACGTGGTCTACTTTAGAAGAACCTTATGGCTCTAACCACTTACCAATACACATACAATTTGGAAGGAATAGCCCGCTTGCGCAAATTAAACAGACAAAACATAACATATGGAGACTCAAGGCTGCTAATTGGGATGTATACACCGCTACACTTGAAGCTACAGAACCAAAATCATCACTAATGGGCATTATCGACAATATTAACAAAGCTGCCAACAAAGCAATTCCCTTACAAAAATCAAACACACAAAATAGAAATCATTGTTCGAAGGACTGGTGGAATGAAACCTGTAACATAGCTGCTAAAGCAAGAAAACAAGCTTACTTAACCTACACACATGCTCCAAATCTTAATAATCTAACAGAATATAAAAGACTTGATGCAGTAGCTAAAAAAACTTTCAAAGAAACTAAGAAAAAAAGCTGGATTAATTATTGCCAAAATCTAAATCAAAATACACCAATTAAAGAAGTGTGGAACAAAGTAAACCGATATAAAAACCGAAAACAAGTAAATAAACCCCCAATAAACCCCAAAGAAGACTGGATAAATGAATTCCACACAAAAATCTCACCCCCATGGGTTGAAAACAACATTACTCAACAAATAGCTACTGTAAATAGAAACACTTCTTTTCTACAATCATTATTTCAATTAT
Organism: Diabrotica undecimpunctata; assembly: GCF_040954645.1. NCBI lineage: Eukaryota > Metazoa > Arthropoda > Insecta > Coleoptera > Chrysomelidae > Diabrotica > Diabrotica undecimpunctata. The sequence continues at coordinate 131,942,687 of NC_092803.1, forward strand.
GGGAACTCGAACAATGCATTAAATCAACAAATAATAAATCTCCCGGGGCGGATAACAAGAAAGCCCTGTTAGAATTGTTCAATTCGATTTGGATAAAAAAGATTCCTTTTCCACCAATGTGGAAAGAATACATCGTAGTACCTATCAAAAAACCTGGAAAACAGAACGGAAATGCAGATTCATATAGACCCATAGCTTTATCATCGTGTATATTTAAAACCATGGAAAGAATGATAAAGAACAGGCTTGAATATTGGCTAGAAAATGAAAAAATATTACCTGACTCACAATATGCTTTTAGAAAGGGAAGATCTTCCTTAGAACCCCTAAAGATACTAGTAAATGACATCTATCTAGGATTCACACACAAATACAACACTTTGGCTACATTTTTGGATATCACTTCAGCATATGATAATGTTCAAATAAATATACTAGAAGAGAAACTTATCAATATTGGTCTACCAACCTCCTTTGCCAACTTCATAAAATCAGCTTACTCTAGTCGATCAGTTTCCTTAAAGATAAATAAAGAAGTTTCGGAATCAAGAATATGTAGATCTGGATTACCACAAGGTAGTATCTTGAGCCCAATCCTCTACAGCCTGTACACAATGGACATAGAAAATGTTATATCACGTAAGTCCAAAATTATTCAATACGCCGATGATGTTGTTATTTACACCAGTAACAAATCAGAGGACAAATGTATAGAAAATATCAACACTGAATTTATAGAAATCCAAAAATGCCTAGACAACATGGGACTTTCCATATCCGAGTCCAAAACCAATATATGTATTTTCTCTAGAAATAGAAACAACTATCAAAGACCATTAACAATAGGAAAATATAAACTCCGTATTAGCAACTCTGTAAAATATCTTGGCCTACATCTAGATAGAAAACTATTATGGAAGGACTGTATCCACCAAATCATCAAAAAAACAAGTAATTCTATAAATATTTTAAGAGCGTTTTGTAGGGCAAAGTGGGGAGCAGATCCAAATACGGCTTTACTTTTCTACAAAACAATGGTACGATCAATAATGGATTATGGAAGTCAACTCTATGGAACAGCAGCAAATACACATCTAAATAAAATCGAGATACAACAAAATAAATGCTTAAGAGTTTGCCTGGGATATCTTAAGTCAACACCCATAAATATTATGCAAGCTGAAGCTGTGGAACCTCCTCTTAAACTAAGAAGACAACTATTGAGCAGAAAATTTGTGATAAAAACCATTTCCAAAAAAACTTCTTACCTCAATAGTATACAATCACTAACAGTTCAAGTTTTGACCCATAGATACTGGCACTTCAAGAAAACCCCCCTCATAGTAGAAACTTTCTCAGAAATACTTGACATTACAGATATACTTTATTCCAACCAACTCCCCCCGGTTCTAATTTACTCGCCAGAACAAATTTTTTCACGGGAAATTAGAACCTACTATTTTGAAAGTCAAGAAGTAGCAAGTTTCAATCAATCAAAGTTTAACGAAACAAAAAACAAATACTGGCCAAACTATGATTCTATATTCACTGATGGATCAAAGTCAAAAGAATATACCAGCTGTGCCTTTTACCATGTGGAAGAAAATACTGACAAAAAATTTATTCTACCAAAAGAAGCTTCCATATACACTGCAGAATTAACAGCAATTGTGCAAGCTATGAAATACATACTCGGCTCTAACCACGACAAATTCATAATATGTACGGACAGCAAAAGTGCAGTAGATAAACTTAAAAAAGTAAACATAAATAGATCAGTTAATCATATTGAAGCAAATATCCTGTATTTACATAATGAGATACACATCAAGAATAAAGTCGTCATATATCTATGGGTAAAGGGACACGCAGGTATAACAGGTAATGAAATAGTAGATACCTTAGCAAAAACAGCCCCAACATCAGGAGAAGAACTAAATCTTAAACTACCCCCGTCCGACCTATTCTTAAACCAAAGAAACAAAATAAATGAGATGTGGCAAATGTAACAGTCGTTACTTTTATTACAATTTGTATTTAAATAATAAACAATTTATATGAAAATAATTTCAGAGATGTAGTATGGGTTGCCTAACTTTAAGTGTTCATTTGCCCATTAAGTGTGTATTGTTAATAATTTAAGTTGTCACTCTGTTCTAATTTGGTACCATTGCTGACAAGAAGATGACAGGAGATGAGGGGAAGTGGAAAAATGGCTCTTCTTGGTTAATTAACCGTGAATTAAAAATCACTTTTGATCTATAGTTTGAAGTGGTACAAGGTGGCAGTTAGTGAAAGAAAATCCAATTAATGCATAGAATTTCCTTCACTTCAAGAAGTTAAATATTCTAAGTATACCATAACGATTTAATTGACGGTGTTTTCGCAAACTCGGGAGGTGAAGTGAGATTTCTAGCACGGAATTAAGTAGCTATCTGGTAAATAATAATTTTTTATATTATAAACATTAGAGTATTTTATCTATATCCTATTATTCAGATTCATTATTTCATATTTTAATATAGTATTTTGTCCAAGGCCATTATATTTTTACTCTATGTGAAGCAAGGTCACGCTACATCCGATTGGATGGGTTTTTTTTATCTACCATAATTATCTTTTTGCTCCGGTTTCTTATGCTGAAAGAAACTTTTCTCACTTCTTCTTTGATTTCTTTTTTATCAATATTGAGATTAGAAGTAACGGGGAATTGTTTTCAGCCACCTACCATGGAATTATAAATTTCCCTCAGAACATCCGAGGGAGAGTACCACTTCAACTCTAATAAGAATCAGGGTCATTTGGGACAAGCCAGGGAGTATTGTCTACTCCACCCCCATTTTTTCTCCAGCCTGCACCTAGAGGTAGGGCAGGACAGTCATCATCGAACTGAGCCAATTAGCACCAGCTCCGTGCTAATTTCGGACCTCAAGGAGGACTTCGCTGGGACACCGAAGCCATTCGGGAGTATCCTTCCAGACAACTGTTTCACCTAGGAGGACAGTTGGTTTTTGATTCAGAACTATATATATATCTTGTTTCACTAGTTATAGTTTTTTTATAACATATATATATATTAATTAATATAACTCCCCTTGGTGTAAGGTATCGGTAAGTTTGAGCTCAAATTCTACCCAGAGATTATCTTCCATTGTTTTTTGTATTAACCATTTATTTCATTATTAACTTTAATTATTTCATTATTTGTTTACTTAACTAATTTTTTATATTTCATCTTGCCTTATTAATTCCGGTTATTATCCCTTCAGGATAATATACCGTTTCAATTGTTTAACTTGGCTTGTTCCCATTTATATATATTATTTTGTTTGTATGTGAATTTAGAGTTATTTAACAATATTGTTGGTCATATTGTAGGTAAGTTTGATATATTTACTTGGCTATACGTTCTTCCAACGTTAGCATTATTTTGTTTAAGGTTGTTTTTTAACCTAGATGTAGGTTGTACACTCTATATCAGAGTTATTCTGTGTAATTTTCAACTTTTTATTATAGTTGTTTTCAACATTCTTTTTTTTTTAAATATTATATTGTGAAATTTTCATATACTTTTTGGTAACTTAGAGATTGTCAAAATCTAAGAAGTTATATTTAATAAACTTGAATTTGTTTTGCATATAATTTTTTATTAATATTTCCTTACCTTTTTACATTTACAGCATTTTTGTTTATTAAGTCAACTTTAATTAATATTAGCAGTATACGATACCTGGAAGAGTGACTGTTACTCTTTTTAGAGTATTATCCCTCTTCTGGCGCCCCCAATTTGTTTTCTTTGTTAATTTTCATTATATCTATTCATTTTTCTTATCTTCTTTTCTATCCATCATACATATTTTCCTGATTTACTGTCTTTCAAAGGCATGCAAATTGGCCGTATCCATCCTTGAGTTTCTAGTGGTCATTCTCTTGCCTACATTGCTAGCCTAGCCACATTCCGTTCAATATTTTTTTTCATACTTCTTTACTTAATTGTTATCTATTTTATCCCATATATATAGACCACTCTTCTTATACCTCTCTCCTCCTACACACCCCAGTATTTTGCTACATCGGCGTCCCAACGCGGTGCCTTTTCCAAGTTTTGGTTTTAAGACAGTAGCTTTTAGCTGATTTTTTTTTTCTTACTTGAGTTTTTGTATTTTGCTTTTTCTTTTTTTTAGTCATATTATTGCTGATTTATTCTATCTTTAAATTTTTTATTAATACTAAACAGGTATACTTATACTGCTGTATTGATTTATTAGTTTATTTATTAGATTTATTAGTTATTAATATTTTGAGACCTCAGTGATAGGTTATAGTAGTACAACTTACATTCTAGGTTGAATTTTGTATTTTTATTGAGAACTTATATTTACTTACCTACCTACACATATTTATATCGTATATTATATAAACTTTTATTCCTACCGCCAACAATACTATACTTATAGGTACTATTAATTGTTGCATATATATTAATATTTGGTTTAGAATAGTTATAATTTACATATAACTAGAAATTATTTTGAGTATTTTAGTAAGATAACTAAGGTATTTATTTGATTATATATATATATATATTATTTTTGCTGGCTATTTTGATCTTGGTGGTGTGTTGCTAATAACTTGGCCACATTTTTTTCACAAATCAGTCCCGAAATTAACTACTAATCATGAAACGTTGAATCCGCCTGTTTTAAGTGATCACAGATGGTCAACTACCAATTCTTCTTTACCCAGTAGCGTTAAACACAATTCTAATGATTACAGTAGTGAAATAGTTCCATTATCAGTATCAACTTTTAGGTTGTTGATGATGATGATATGTCTATGGTTGTACCATATAATATTTATAACCAATCAAATACTTTAGATTTGCGATTCTTTGTTGGCGATAGAGTTTTAAAGAGAAACTTTGTAAAATCAAGTAAAGGTGATGCTATTTCGGCAAAATTTTGCCAGAAATACATTCCGTGTACGGTTGTAAGGGTAATATCTCCTTTGGTATATGAATTAAGGGACAATTCGTCCAACAAACGAATTGGTCAATTTCATGTAAAGGATTTACTGCCTGATAACACCATCGACGAGGTTAGTTCTTCATCCTCAGAAGAAGACTAACTTAACACTTTCGTTTAAGCTAATCTCTTTCTCTGTTTGTCTTTAGCTTATTTTCATTATATTTTGCATTTTAGTCTAAGATTTTCTTAATCACCAGATAACGTAGGTACACCGCTATTTTTTGTATCTTTTGGAATTGGTTAATGACTTCTATAACTTATTAGATAATTAGTATGTATGACTTATCCATTTTTTTTGTATTATAAATGATGCACTTCATAATGAATTAATATTCTTAAGTACTAATCTTCCCAGGAGAATTACTCCTTTTAACCTCATATGATACGAGGGTTGTTTAGTATATTGTATGATACCCAGTTAAGTGACAATCATATTATTATTCATGTTGGTAACAGGATGGCATGACAGAGGGTGACAAGACAGGTTATGAGGTTAGAGATAGTTGTTAGGTTAAGTTACTGGCATGTGAAGTTAATATACTTGTTGCTTATACAATTACTCAATCTAGTATTTGTTTTATTTATTACACCTTCCATCAGGCTTATACATGGTGTCAGGTGTGATAATCTTTGCGTGGTGTAACCATTTCTTGTTTGGATAGGTACTCAACTGTAACCTTGTATTGTAACACGTGAGTATCATTTTTTTTGGTATCATCATGGAATCCACGTTTAAGCCACCTGAATCTCTAGTATTAGATGGGAATATATCTGAAAACTGGCGCAAATTTAGCCAAAAGTTTGATCTATTTATGATAGCTACGGACCTAACCTCCAAACCAGAAAGTAAAAAGCTGGCAGTTTTCTTAAGTCTGGTGGGTGACGAGGCATTAGAGCTGTACAATACCTTCACATTTGATGAAAATGAAGACAGAACAGTAACTTGCGTAAAAAAGAAGTTTGAAGAGTATTGTTCACCAAAGAAAAATGTCATATTTGAAAGATTTAAGTTTAATAGTATTAGCCAGCAAGAAGGGCAACCATTTGACTCGTTTGTTACAGAATTACGGAAAGCCATTAAAACAACAGAGTATAGCCAACAAGACCAGATGATCAGAGATAGAATAGTAATGGGCATACACAACAAAGCAACACAAGAAAAACTGCTCAGAGAATCAGAGTTAACATTAATGAAAGCAGTTGACATATGTCGAGCGATAGAAATTAGTAAAGACCAGTCTAAAATGTTACAAAATGAGTCATTAATAAATGCAGTTCAACGAAGAGAACCAAGATGTGATCGTGTGTGTACCAGATGTGGATATAATCATTTGAGAGACAATCGATGTCCTGCTTGGGGTAAAACATGTGCTAAGTGTCAAGGCCATAACCATTTTGCAAAAGTTTGTAGAGAAGACCATAAAACTAGTGGGAGCAATGTGAGAATCAAACCAGAAATTCCAAGAAAGGCGATGAAAGAGCAGAAGAAGAAAGTGCATCAAGTAACAGAAGCTAGTGTAAGTGATGTGCACAGTTCAGGAAGTGAGAGTGAAGGTAGTGAGTATCAGTATTTTGTCAGGTCAGTAAACTCTAAATGTAAACATGAGGTTGGACAAGATATGTGGTCAGCTGATATTTATGTTAACAATAAGCCTGTGTCATTTAAATTAGATACTGGAGCTGAGGTAAGCACATTGCCTTTAAGTATTCTCAAAGAAATAGCCCCAACAGCACATATCCATAAATCTAATATATCATTAGTATCATATGGGGATTCAAAGTTCAAAATTAAAACTGTAGGTAGAGTTACATTAACTTGTGTTATTAAAAATGATAAAAAAGATATATCTTTTGTAGTTGTAGATACAAAAAATCAGGTTCCTTTGCTGGGGTTTAAGGAATGTATAGAATTAAATTTAGTCAAACGGGTAGATTCATTAGTAAGTTCTAAATTTAAAAATTTAAATGATTTAGTAACAAAATATGCACATGTGTTTGAAGGTCTAGGAAAATTTCCAACAAAACACCATATAACCTTGAGAGAAGATACCAAACCTCGAATAAGCACCATAAGACGGGTTCCACATGCTTTACGAAAACGTTTAAAAAAATAAACTGCGTGATCTTGAAGCGCAAGGAGTCATAACAAAGGTAGATAAACCAACAGAGTGGGTTCACCCACTTGTCATTGTGGAAAAGCCAAATGGTGACTTAAGGCTATGTCTTGATCCAAAAGAACTTAATGGGGCCATCAAGAGAGAACATTTTCAAATTCCTTCTGTTGATGAAATTGTAACTCTACTTGGTAGAGGACAGTTCTTCACCGTTTTAGACATGAAGGATGGTTATTGGCAAGTGGAGCTGGATGATGAAAGTGCAGATTTAATGACTTTCGGCACACCATTTGGTAGATATCAATTTAATAGACTGGCTTTCGGTATCTGCTCAGCCCCAGAAGTATTCCAGAAAAAGAATTTTGAAATATTTGGAGATCTTGAAGGCGTAGGCCTTTACTTTGATGATTTAATTGTCACTGGTGCCTCAGAAGCAGAACATGACAGGAACTTAAAAAGGGTTCTTGACTGTGCTACCAAATACAATATAAAGTTCAATAAGTCCAAGGTACAGTTCAAACAAAGTAGTGTTAAATACATGGGTCAGATATTTTCAAAGGATGGTGTGAAAACAAGTGATAAATATATCAAAGCAATCTTAGACATGCCCACACCAGAGTGCAAACAAGATGTTGCAAGATTTTTAGGAATGGTAAAATATGTAGCCAAGTTCGTACCAAGCCTATCAAAAATATCTGCCCCGTTAAGAAACTTGACAAGATTGGATGTAGATTGGCAGTGGTCAAGTGAGCATCAAGATTCACTGGATCAACTAAAGCATCTGTTGACTAACTCGCCAATCTTGGCAGTATTTGACCCAAAGAAACCAACAGAAATTGAAACAGATGCATCAAAAGATGGATTGGGGGCATGTTTGTTGCAAGAAGGCAGACCTGTGGCCTTTGCATCAAGGAGCCTTACAAAAACTGAGCAGCAGTATGCTCAAATAGAAAAAGAAACTCTAGCTATTTTATTTGCTGTAAAGAGGTTTCACTACTTTGTCTATGGAGCTTGTGTAAAAGTCCACAGTGATCACAAACCACTGGAATCAATTTTTAAAAAAGATTTACAGTCAATTTCACCAAGAATCCTGAGAATGAGATTAAAATTATTAGATTATGATTTAGTTGTGTCATACAAACCAGGAAAAAGCATGTACATATCTGACACACTATCAAGGGCATTTCTAAAAAACAACAAAAAATCTGTTGATACGGAGATAGAGTTTGCTGTTCATTCAATTGTCAATGATTTACCGCTATCTGAGGAACGAAAAAATCAGTTTCGACAACAGACAATAGCAGACCCCCAACTACAAGTTGTTTTTGATTTTATCATCAGTGGTTGGCCAGAGCAAAAATATAAAATTCCAGAAAATGTCAGACACTTTGCCAAACTTAAGGAGAACCTATTTATAACTAATGACCTTCTTTTTCTAGACAATAAATTAGTTGTTCCTTTTTCATTAAGAAAAGAAGTTCTAGGATTACTTCATGAGGGACATTTAGGCATAGAAAAAACAAAAGCACTAGCACGCCAAATTTATTATTGGCCTGGTATGGCGATGGATATTGAATCATATATAAGGGCATGTAAGAGTTGTGAAAAATTTGCTAGAAAAAACCCAAAACAAACTCTTTTATCATATCCACTACCTAAAAGACCATGGGAGAGGGTTGGGTCCGACATTTTCACATATGCTGGAAAAAGTTACGTAGTTTTATTTGACTCATATTCTAACTGGTTAGAGGTATTACCCATTAAAGATAAAAGTGCTGATTCAGTAATTGCTGAAATTAAGACAGTTTTTGCACGATTTGGATCACCTGATTTTCTTGTAACTGACAACGTACCATATAATAGTGAAAAATTTAGAAAGTTTAGCAGAAATTGGAACTTTACTTTAATCTTTCGTAGTCCTAATTATCCACGTTCAAATGGATTAGCAGAAAAAGCAGTGTCAATTGCAAAAAACATGTTAAGGAAAACTATAGATGAAAGAAAGCATGCAGACCTTCAGTCAGCATTAATAAATTATAGAAATTATCCATTAAAAGGTATGGGATACTCCCCATCACAACTTCTTAATAGCAGAAGATGTAAAACAAAAGTTCCAATTTCAGTTGATTTGTTGCATCCATGTTTGTGTGAAAATGTGGAAATGAAAATGAAAGCTAAAAAAGAATTAAATGAGACAACTTTTAATAAAAATGCAACAATATTGAAGCCATTGAACAGGGACATGGATGTAACAGTCCTTGATCACTGTAATAACACCTGGAAGTCTGCAAAAATCTTGAATCAACATGAATCGCCTAGATCATACATCCTGCAAGATGACAGTGGAAACATTATCAGAAGAAACAGATCTCACATAAGATCATCAGTAAATAAACATGTTGTAGACTGTGGTGATGATCATCATATGGGTGGCAATGGTGGTGTATATCATGAATTGCCAGACAGTGAGGGTATTGAAACGCATCAGGAACATCAAGCAACAGAAGTTTTAATCCCTGATAATAATCATATACTTGAAACATCAAATCATAATAATACTTACTGTACAAGGTCAGGGAGACAAATTAAAAAACCTTGTAAGCTGAACTTATAAGGGAAAAGAAAAGAGGATGTATGATACCCAGTTAAGTGACAATCATATTATTATTCATGTTGGTAACAGGATGGCATGACAGAGGGTGACAAGACAGGTTATGAGGTTAGAGATAGTTGTTAGGTTAAGTTACTGGCATGTGAAGTTAATATACTTGTTGCTTATACAATTACTCAATCTAGTATTTGTTTTATTTATTACACCTTCCATCAGGCTTATACATATATATTTACATATTTAGATTTATACTTATAGTTAATCCTATTACTGATGAGGAACTATGGAACTATGTTGTCACACTACTGGATCATATATTGTGTGTTATATTTTTGATATTTGATTCCTTAGTATTTGTTTTGATATATTTGTTCAATATTTGCCAATTTGGAAAGATGTGATTTTTTTTTATCTTTGGTCTGCTTTATTTTCACTTGTCACGAAAATCTTAAATACTCTACAATAATTTATGTCCTGATTCCATATACAGGATGGTTCTGGAATTAGTTTGGAATTTTGAAGTAGGTAAGGATGACCGGTGTCCTTCTTATTTCTTCTTATTTATTCTTCTGAATTTTCTGTCAATGAATCTGTCAATACTCAGCTTTAGTGAATACGTGGGTTCGAGATTGTTGCTCAGCAACTGATCACTGCTGCTCAATTAGGTTCGTACTATATGTGTTTATTGCAGAGTAGGCAGATGTTTATGCCTCATAATATTTCTGGTCAGGAAATGCTCGCGACATGTCCTAACCATTCTTGTGTGATTGTCCAAATATTCCAGTTACCTTTTCACAACTTGATAGGGAAGTTTAATTAGTTCATATTAGTTATCTTACTTCAGGTTATGTTTTTTTCTTTAACTATCCCTACACATGTCAAGTTAGTCATTTTCATTATTTAAGAGTTTAGACAAATGAGTTGTCCTCTTAGTGTAATCCCACTTCTTTCCTTAGGCATAAATTGCTGTTTAGATTTAGGACTATTCCCGGATAATTCCATGCTGCGAGAACTTGTTATAAATCTACAGTTTTGTTCAAAATTGGTTGCTTGTTCTCGACATATATTTTTTTTCTTTCGTTAGTAATGGTATTATAGGAAAAGTCCACCACTTATATTTTCTTAGGATTTCTATTGGGATTTTATCGGTGTCTGGTTATTCTCATACATCTGTTGTAGCCCCATGCTATAGTTAGCGAATAACAGCACCCTCAAAATTTATTTAGCCTCTGAATTCCTTTAGTCCATTTTAGACTTTAGACTTTAGATATTTATCTTTATCTTTGGTTTAGTTCAGTTACATATTACATTACTTAGTCTGAATAAGTGTGACAATGCTGCTTCACACTTTAGGAAATTTTGCTTTATTGCAATTACTTAGTTGGCATTGGCTCATATTACCGGATGAGGGTAAGAGCTAATTTAGTTATTAGCATTAGTGAGAATTGGTCCTCTCCTGATCGTTCTTCTTTGGATATGCTCTATTTATAAATCTGGTGTCCATCGATAGTCCGATTTTGGATTCAGTGTCTGATTCCTCACTTATTTGGTTTATTTGGTTATGTAGGTTCGTATCACCATATGTGGGTGTACGTAGACCTCATTTAGTTTTGAGATTTAGTATTGGTGTGAATGGGTCCATAAATCTTCCTGGTCGTTCTTCATTGGATATGCTTTTATGAATCTGGTGTCCATTGATGGTCTGACTTTGGATTAAGCGTCCTATTTCACATTTATTTTGGTTATTACGTCTTTGATATACTTTGGTATGTTTACGGTTTAGATTACTATTTGTGTTATTTGGTTTGGTGAGAATTGCTCCATAAATTTTCCTGATTGTTCTTCTCTGGATATATTACTATGAATCTGGTGTCCATTGTTAGTTCAATTTTGGATTAAGTGTTCAGTTCTTAACCTATTTAGTTTATGATTTCTTTGATCTTAGTTTAGTATATCTCCGGGTGAGATATTGGTTGAATTGGCTCATACATTTGCCTGGTTGTTCGTCCTTGGATATACTTAGTCTTATAAATCTGATGTCCATGGATAGTTCAATTTTGGATTTAGTGCCCAATTCGACATTTATTTGTCAGCAAGAATTTAGTTGGTATATTTAGTTAATATTTGGCTTTTAAGCATATTGTCGATTGAGACTTGGATTTTTACTTTGAGTCATCTGAGTTTGTGGTGTTTGGCGCCATGACCATTCTTTTTTTTTTCACGTGATCTTTAGTTTGTGGTTATTTTTTTTGTGTAAACTTACGGATCAACGTGGAATGTTAGGCCAGTACACTTAGTTATTGATACTTTAATTTTAGGAAAAAAAATTTTTGATTAAAATTTTTTTTTTCCCGACTAGTAGGGGAATGTAACAGTCGTTACTTTTATTACAATTTGTATTTAAATAATAAACAATTTATATGAAAATAATTTCAGAGATGTAGTATGGGTTGCCTAACTTTAAGTGTTCATTTGCCCATTAAGTGTGTATTGTTAATAATTTAAGTTGTCACTCTGTTCTAATTTGGTACCATTGCTGACAAGAAGATGACAGGAGATGAGGGGAAGTGGAAAAATGGCTCTTCTTGGTTAATTAACCGTGAATTAAAAATCACTTTTGATCTATAGTTTGAAGTGGTACAAGGTGGCAGTTAGCGAAAGAAAATCCAATTAATGCATAGAATTTCCTTCACTTCAAGAAGTTAAATATTCTAAGTATACCATAACGATTTAATTGACGGTGTTTTCGCAAACTCGGGAGGTGAAGTGAGATTTCTAGCACGGAATTAAGTAGCTATCTGGTAAATAATAATTTTTTATATTATAAACATTAGAGTATTTTATCTATATCCTATTATTCAGATTCATTATTTCATATTTTAATATAGTATTTTGTCCAAGGCCATTATATTTTTACTCTATGTGAAGCAAGGTCACGCTACATCCGATTGGATGGGTTTTTTTTATCTACCATAATTATCTTTTTGCTCCGGTTTCTTATGCTGAAAGAAACTTTTCTCACTTCTTCTTTGATTTCTTTTTTATCAATATTGAGATTAGAAGTAACGGGGAATTGTTTTCAGCCACCTACCATGGAATTATAAATTTCCCTCAGAACATCCGAGGGAGAGTACCACTTCAACTCTAATAAGAATCAGGGTCATTTGGGACAAGCCAGGGAGTATTGTCTACTCCACCCCCATTTTTTCTCCAGCCTGCACCTAGAGGTAGGGCAGGACAGTCATCATCGAACTGAGCCAATTAGCACCAGCTCCGTGCTAATTTCGGACCTCAAGGAGGACTTCGCTGGGACACCGAAGCCATTCGGGAGTATCCTTCCAGACAACTGTTTCACCTAGGAGGACAGTTGGTTTTTGATTCAGAACTATATATATATCTTGTTTCACTAGTTATAGTTTTTTTATAACATATATATATATTAATTAATATAACTCCCCTTGGTGTAAGGTATCGGTAAGTTTGAGCTCAAATTCTACCCAGAGATTATCTTCCATTGTTTTTTGTATTAACCATTTATTTCATTATTAACTTTAATTATTTCATTATTTGTTTACTTAACTAATTTTTTATATTTCATCTTGCCTTATTAATTCCGGTTATTATCCCTTCAGGATAATATACCGTTTCAATTGTTTAACTTGGCTTGTTCCCATTTATATATATTATTTTGTTTGTATGTGAATTTAGAGTTATTTAACAATATTGTTGGTCATATTGTAGGTAAGTTTGATATATTTACTTGGCTATACGTTCTTCCAACGTTAGCATTATTTTGTTTAAGGTTGTTTTTTAACCTAGATGTAGGTTGTACACTCTATATCAGAGTTATTCTGTGTAATTTTCAACTTTTTATTATAGTTGTTTTCAACATTCTTTTTTTTTTAAATATTATATTGTGAAATTTTCATATACTTTTTGGTAACTTAGAGATTGTCAAAATCTAAGAAGTTATATTTAATAAACTTGAATTTGTTTTGCATATAATTTTTTATTAATATTTCCTTACCTTTTTACATTTACAGCATTTTTGTTTATTAAGTCAACTTTAATTAATATTAGCAGTATACGATACCTGGAAGAGTGACTGTTACTCTTTTTAGAGTATTATCCCTCTTCTGGCGCCCCCAATTTGTTTTCTTTGTTAATTTTCATTATATCTATTCATTTTTCTTATCTTCTTTTCTATCCATCATACATATTTTCCTGATTTACTGTCTTTCAAAGGCATGCAAATTGGCCGTATCCATCCTTGAGTTTCTAGTGGTCATTCTCTTGCCTACATTGCTAGCCTAGCCACATTCCGTTCAATATTTTTTTTCATACTTCTTTACTTAATTGTTATCTATTTTATCCCATATATATAGACCACTCTTCTTATACCTCTCTCCTCCTACACACCCCAGTATTTTGCTACACAAAACCTACACAACGCTTCAACAACCGGAACAAACTTTTGTAAACACCAGCAAAGAATTCCCAGAAAACCATGGTTTCACAAAATACCAAACAGAAACTTTGTTGCCACAATAAATCGAGTACGTGCTAATCATGCACTAACACCTTATTACAAGCACAAAATGAAAATTACAGACGATCCACTGTGTAGTTGTGGTAAAATGGGTACATTAGTACATGTTTTACTTGAATGTCCAATAAATAATGTAAACATTAATCAACTATACAAAAACTTAATTCACTACAAGATAAACCTTCCAAGAGACCTAAATTGTATTATTTTTTCAGGAAATAATGATATCCTTTATGTACTTCATCAACACATCATAAACTGTAAACTAAAACTGTAAAATTACTAACCAATTTTGTATACAATTCTGCGAAAGAAACTAAACGTAAAGCACACAAAGAGGGCTGAAACCTCCGAGGGGATGAACCGGGTTGACGCCCTAGCGCGGAAAAAAAAATAAATAAAAAAAAAAAATAAATAAAAAAAAAAATAATAATAAAAAAAAAATAAAAAAAAAAAAAATATATATATATATATATATATGTATATATATAAACACCTTACACATTTTATATATTACTAACAAAACAAATGAATACATCATGCTCAGGTCTGATACTATGAAACATTTTACACAAATTAATGATTCAATCTAACATAGTCTGGCTAATTGGTTCTCGCCAAAGCCATAAATTCCACAAAAAAAAAGAAAAAAAAAAAAAAAAAAAAAAAGACCAGGAAACAACTCTCTGCGTTTACGGCGAAACCCATTTACCATCGAAGAGCTCAAAAATGGTATTGACTGTATGAAAAATGGAAAATCACCTGGGATGGACGAAATCCTAACAGAGCAGATAAAACACCTCGGGCAAAAAGCGAGGCTATGGGTGCTCGATCTATTTAACATCTGTCGCTCTACCTACCAGATTCCAAAACTGTGGCGTAAATCAAAAGTAGTAGCCCTTCTGAAACCTAGGAAAGACCCTGAACTACCGAGTAGCTACCGTCCGATATCTCTGCTATGCCATTTGTATAAATTGTATGAACGCCTCATTTTAAACCGCATCCAGGAAACATTAGATGCAAAACTAATCCCACAACAAGCAGGCTTCAGACCAGGTAAATCATGCACAGGCCAAGTGCTGAACGTAACAGAATACATAGAGGAAGGATTTGAACAGAAAGAGATAGTGGGAGTAGCCTTGATAGACCTCACAGCGGCCTATGATACGATAAACCACAGAACCTTGCTAACTAAGATCTATAACACTGTGCTTGACTATGACCTGGTAAATATCATTAGATCACTGTTATGTAATAGACGTTTCTACGTTGTGCTAAATGGAAAGAAGAGCAGATGGAGAGCCCAAAAAAATGGCCTACCTAAAGGAAGCGTTCTGGCGCCATCCTTATTTAACATCTATACCAACGACCAACCAATGCACCCTCAGACTGAGAGTTTTGTCACATACTGTATCAGTAAACATACTGATAGGCCCAAATATCTTGGAGTAATACTAGACAGGTCACTAACGTATAAATTTCACTGTCTGAGCACAAGACAAAAGGTTTCTACGAGAAACAACCTTCTCCGGAAACTTGTAGGGAGCAAGTGGGGTGCAAACCCCCAGGTCTTGAAGACAACAGCTGAGGCCTTATGTTTCTCAACAGGAGAATATGCTTGTCCCGTCTGGGGTAGATCTAGACACGCCCAACAAGTCACCACGGCGTTAAATGAAACATGTAGAATAATTACCGGTTGTATGAAGCCTACCCCTCTACCCCTACTGCACCGGGTAGCTGGATTCGCATCACCAGACGACCGTAGATGCGCCTCACAATATGTGGAGAAGTTCAGACAAACTTTCGATGAAAGGCACCAATTATACGGGTTTGACGAACCGCCAGGAATCAGCCGACTTAAATCAAGGAAAAGGTTTATGAGAAATGCCAGCATCGAACCACCCGAACTGTTCCCCCTACATCCAGAACGGCCTAATGGAATGAACCTGGACTGGAGAACCTGGCAGACACTCAATCGCATACGCACAGGTGTTGCCCCGGTAAAACAGAACCTAATTAAATGTGGCATCAAGACAGACAGCGACGCACTTTGTGAATGTGGGGAAATACAGAACGTAGAGCACCTGAGAGTATGCATACTTTGCCCATCACAGTGCACCCTCGATGATTTATGGCTCGCAAATATAAAGGGTGTAGGCGTAGCCCGATATTGGGCAGAAAAACTGTAGTGGGATCCAGACACGAAAAAGTAAAGTAAAGTAAGTAAAGTATTTACTAATTTTCTCTTGCTTGTCAGTTTTTAAAAACTCCTTCAGATATTCAGCAGTGACATTAGCAATTTGATTTTTAAAAATAAGACTTCGTTTCATAGACGGATCAATTTTCATAAAGAAATCACAAAGCTCATTTGCCATTCTTAAACCTTCACTAAGATTTATCAGATGTCACATTTTCAGTACTTGTTAAAGCCTCTTCTTCAATGGGTTGTGAATTTAACATTCCTCTCTAAGTTGGTTTCTGTCAAATCTTCATCTTACGGTTTAAGCAACTCCTGAACGTCGCTTGACGAAACTATCTGTTCCAACTCATCTCGTCTTATTCCATTCGCAATTTCGGCAATGTTTGCTTGCACAGATTCTTCCTCATTTTCCGCATTCCGAACAGACCACAGTTTTTTGCAGCATGATTTCAATACTTCTTCCTTTACTTCTTCTGCAGCATGGCTTCAATTCTTGTAATGATTCTTTTATGTTTACGATGCATTTTGTTATGTAAAATTTCTTCCAGAATTTCATAATATTCATATCAGGATCACATTCTATATTATTCAGTATCATTTTGAAGTTTCGTCTAATGTAATAGAGCTTAAAGACCTGGATTATTTCTTGGTCCATATATTGAAGCAAATCAGGTTGTCCTTTTGTTTTGATTTTTTTAACTCATGAGGATTTAATGATCTATAAGGCATCAATGCTTCAATAACACAATCTCCAGATGCATTACTACAAAGCAGCAGTGTAACTCTATCCTTTGCTGCCTTAAATTCAGGGGCAGACTTTTTGCTTTTACCATCACCAAGACTACCACCAGGTTCTTTAAAATGCGCTTCAAGACGCTTTGCCTTCTGCCGGACCACTGGATCACTCAGTGGCACCTTTTTTTGGTTGAGGTCTTCGATCCGTAATGACATCGCCACTTTCATTTTTTTCTATTGCTGGATCACAAACAATTTTCGCTCACAGTGAACTTGAAGCTACCGACGACCTTATTTTATATTCGAATTTTTTTATCGATCGTACAATTGTTTAGTTGACATTGAAGGGACGTGATATGGATGCAAACGGTACTTACCAAAGGATGGAATGTCCCATTGTGTCAGAATTTAATAGTTTATGTTTTGAGTAAAAAGTTTATTTACATGCTTAAAAACACCCATCGCGGCAAAAGCGGCTTACCTTAAAGGAACCGCCGAACCAAACAAACAACGCCGATATGTTTTGAAAATACAATCAAAGCTTAGTTGTAACAAGATCAATTTTATTTTTTTGTTAGTCTACTTGCTGAGGCGTTGACAAAGGATAACGAATGCTTTATATTTAGGTATATAATGTATGTACGGATGTACCAATTCGATCCGTGAATAAAGAAATCTTAAAACGCGAATATAGTAATTGGATCGCATTTTTTCAACCAAAAACTCAGCCATCGGCCAACAGATCTCCTTCCTTGAATCTTTCCCGGTATTATCTCAAAATTTCATATTTTGGTTTAACTCGTCACGTAGCCTAGGTAATCCAGTTTTCTTATTCGTATTGTAGTGATTAGTTCTGTTTCTTTACCAATCCTCTCCGGCACTTCTCTTTTTGTAATTCTATCAGTCCATGATATTTTCAATACTCTGTGGTATTACCAGAGTTCAAAAGCCTCGATTCTTTTTAAATTTCATTTTTTTAATGTCCAAGTCTCAGCTCCACACAACAATATTAAAAATATAATATCGAATGATACGCAGTCTGATTTCCAAATTAAGATTTCTGCACGTTAGGAATGGCTTCATTCGTATAAATGCTGATCTGCATATAGTAAGTTGTTAATTAATTTTCCGTTAACGGTAACTCCAGCTTTGATATTGAGCGTGTTTTTGGAAATTTCTTCAGAATAAAGTTAAACAAAAGTGGTGATAAAACGCATCCCTGTCTAACTCTTCCACAGACCTTCATTTCTTCTGACTCTTGCTCATCAATTTGAACTATGGCACTTTGATTCCAATATGATGTTTGGATTATCTTTATAGTTTTACTCTCAATGTGCTTATTCGTAGTCAACAAAGCATAAGTTTAGGTCAACGTTTACATCACGACATCGCTGAATCAGTATGTTGATGGCAAATAGTCCTTCTTAAGTACCCATTCCATTTCGGAACCCGAACCGCGTCTCACTAATCTTCTCTTCTAACTTTTCATAGATTGTCTTATGTATTGCTTTAAGCAGTACTTTTAAAGTATGACTTATGAGTCCTAGTATTCGATAGTCAGACACTCTTTTGCTGTTTCTTTTTTAGGGATAGATAAAAACTCTGACTTCTGCCTCTCTTGCGGTGTTATGCTTGTATCGTACACCGTATTGAACAAATCTACCAATACTTCTAAGTTATCCTCTTTCACTGGTTTTAATAGTTCTATAGGTATTTTATCTAACTCTCTTATCGTTGAATATGAAAATTATTTGTGACCGTTAATAACAATTTATTCGAACGAACTTAATTTCAGATGAGTAAATAAAGATGACTAATTCGTATATAGCAATTTTTTTTTAATACGAAGCATTTTGTAGAAATTTTAATTTTAATAATTTATTTGCACTGATAGGTAACGAGTCAGTTCTGTAAATAATATAAAGTCTGGTCCTAGTAAGCAGTTCCAAAACTATTGCTACCTGTCGCAAAGACAATTGAAGGATTAGTAACATCAATAGGTGTTGTTCATTATTATAATACTGCGGTCGACTGGGTCATTCCACCAGCCTCAGGCCAAATTTCTTATATTTTGAACCAAACTATAAAATTCTACAATTTAGTGCCAGCTAGAATAAAAGCTCTTAATTTTCATCAGTTTAAAGCAAAAATTAAGAATAAAATTAAAGACAGTCAAGATTTCCTTTCACGCAAAAATAGTCTATGTATCTGTTGATACGTATTTCGCTTTAATAAAGCTCATCAGAACAGTTATTCATAGGCTTTCTCAACGTGAAAATTAATCTTTTCCTGTCTTTGTGAAGCAACGATAAAATGGCTTCGAAACGGACGCAATAGCGACATCTGATATTAAATCCGCAAAAATTAAGAATTACCTTATAGTGAATTCCTTTTTTACATATGAGGAGTATTTTACTTCCGATTTTAATTTGTTGTAATTGTCAACAGTATAATTTAAAACACTGTATCTATGTTTTGTGTTTATATTTATGTGTATATTAACTATATTGACATATATTTTATTTTCTTTGACTTGTAAAAAATACTTTTGTATTTATTTATTACCAATAAACCATCTATCTATCTATAGAATCTGTTTTTCTATTATTTAAAGCCCTTTTATGTTCTGTTATACGTTTGATAAAAGTTCTACCAGTTTGACCGATATAAGTTTTTGGGCAGTCGCCACATTTAAGTTTGAATACACCGCTGTGTAATTGATTTTTCTTTTGGCCCTTGTTGTTCTTAATATTTGCCTAAGTTGTTGTTTGTTCTAAAAATTGGTGTTATTCCTTTCTTTTTTATGTGTTTGGCTATTTTTGTTGATATCTTTCCCGTATATGTAATCGAGCAGAAGGTACTGGGTTTTTTCTCTGGTTGTGAGAATACTAATTTCAGGGCTTTCTTATGTACTTTTTGATTTAAAATTTTATTTATTGTGTGTTCGTTGTACACATTATTTACTGCTATTTACTTAATGATATTCAATTCTATCTCGAAGTAGTTTTTGACATGGGAATTTCTATTAATCTATGTAACATGCTATGGGTAGGCTGCCAATTTATGTTGTGTAGGATGGGATGATGAATTATGTATAGTCGTGTCAGTATGCGTAGATTTATGAAATACGGAGAACTCATGTTTTTGTTTTAAAGTCTGATAATTTTTAAATCCAGAAAATATATAGACTGATTCTGTTCTGTTTCTATTATGAATTCAACATGACTATGGAGTGAATTAATATTCGTTAAGAATTGGTCAATTTGTCTGTTAGTTCATGTAAAATATACCAGTACATCGTCTATGAATCTCCACCAATACAAAAACTGTTTGAATACGGGATGTTTTGAAATCTTTGTTTCTAGATGATTCATAAAAATATCTGATAGGAATGGGCTTAGAGGATTACCCATTATAAGTCCTGAACTGTAATTTGTATATATTTAATTATTAAATTCAAAGTAGTCCTACCTTAAGCAAATGTCAAGAAGATATAAAATTTTAGATGTAATGATTGGATTTCTAATATTATGGTCTAAAAGGTTTTTACTAGAACAAAAGTTTCTGTAGGAGGAATACTAGGAAAAAGGTTTTTGGCGTCAAAAAAAATTAATTTGAGATCATTAACAACAGATTAACAAATGCATTATATGCTGCACAGCCAAGAGAGCAAGCTGACTTGAGAAGTGGATTCAATACCCTGGATCATATCCATACGCTTCGAGAACTAATGAGTAGAGCTAAAGAATATGAAATATCGCTAGCATTAACTTTCATAGATTTCGAGAAGGCTTTTGATTCTATATATCCCAATGTAGTAATAGAAGCTTTGACCAACCAAGGCATTGACAAACCAAAATTAAGGTAAAAATGTATGAAATTACTCTAGAATTTCCCACTACCAGAGGCGTCCGACAAGAAGACGCAATATCACCAAAGCTCTTCAGTGCAACTCTAGAAAATATATTCAGCAAAATGAACTGGCAGAACAAAGGCCTATCCATTGATGGAGAATATCTCAGCCATATAAGATTTGCAGACGACATCGTTCTGATGGCTAATAATCCTGCAGAACTACATGACCTTATAAGCGACCTAAATGCAGCTAGCACTGAAGTTGGTCTAAAAATGAGCTTGACAAAAACAAAAACCATGTACCTTCAATGAGCTAGTGGATGTCCAAGATGTAATAATAAACAACACTGCACGTAAGACAGTCGACGAGTATGTATACCTGGGGACAATTAATACATAAACACTCCCCGAAATCAACAGAATGAAACTGGCTTGAGCATATTTTGGTAGAAATGCAGATATATTATATATTAAATGCAGATATATTAAAGAAAGAGATAATAGTGAAACTCAAAGTCACTGAAAGGTCAATGGAGCGATGCATGCTAGGTATAATAAAGAGAGATCGAAAAATAATAGAATGGATCAGACAGAAAACGAAGGTGACTGATTGATGTAATCCACAGAATTAAATTAAATGGAAGTGAACACATGAACGACATTTATTGACAAGAACTGACAATGGATGGTTTACTATAATTTCACTGTGGTATCCAAAAGGCGTCAAGAGACCAATAAGACGTCCAAATTTAAGAGAGAGAGAGAGAGAGAGAGAGAGAGAGAGAGAGAGAGAGAGAAAGAGAGAGAGAGGGAGAGATACGCCATTTTTGGTTATTTATTTTGGATGTACATATATTGGTATTTGCACGTTTTATGGTCTCCTTATGGTCATAAGTTTTGTTTTTAATATTAATTTCCACGACATGTTCCTCACAGTTGTTATTAAAGTTTTCCATCAGTTTTGGAAGTCCTATATTTAAGTTTGCAACACAAATTTTATCATCACTCAAACTCAAACTCAACGCGAACTCAAAAAATGTGGTGGGCACCTTATGCAAAATATGTTAAAAGCTTTTAATATTTTTATTAAAATATTTTAAAAATATAGAGTGTTCTATTAAACATAACATAGCTGAAGGGCACTTTTACTAGTTTTAGATTAATGACATATGTAAATATACGTACAGCTACAGCCAGTAGAAATTGTAAATGTTGAAATTCCAAATCCGATAATTATTTAAAGAGATCAGTTTTCCGTGCGGTCTAACTAAAGCACACTGTATACAATGAAAAACATAGAATCTTAAAAAGAAAAGGAGAAAATCTCAATTTACGATCAACTCAAACAACATATTAAACCAAGATAAATGGCTTGATTATAATGATATATTTTAATGGTAGGCAAATATACAAGTAAATGCATAAAAATAATACAATATCACAGTAGAGCAGATCCTACAAATACAACTCCAAAATGTATACTTATTCTTCATGTTATTGTAAAACGTTGAAATAGTGTTATGTTAAAAAATGTATAAATCATTATATTATTAGTTATAAAATAAAACTTGTTTCTATTGATATATGTACATTTCGTCTAAAGTAATATCATTAAACTAAAATAAATTAAGTAAATTTGATTCTATAATATCAACATATTTTAAGTTACTACGTTTTTTAAAGCATTATTACATGTTCACAATTTTATTTTCATTGTATTCTATAGTAATGAGTCTAATTTCAAAAAATTTCAACATATTCAAGAATTTTTCCCATTTCTCAAACAAATCAACAGGGAATATTTAAATATTTTGACCAATCACAATATTGTCTGCAGTCATACCAATAAACATAGAGCAAATTATTTCAAAAATAATTTTTTAAGTACTTAGAATATTTTCAACATATAATAAAATGCTTACTATAATACATACAGTGTAAAATAAATAGTAATTTTGTACAATAAATGAGAGGTTAACTGTTTCTAATAGATAGGCAACATATCAAACATATCGGTATATCTCTCCATTGCAGTAAGTTGTAGCCACAGTATAGATAACTTGTTGTTGTCTATACTGTGTTGTAGCCAATGACGTATAATATATAGACTAAGCGGTCCCGTATTCTCCCTATATAATCGGGTGTCCTAAAGATCTCCGCTGAAGGTATGTTTACCAGAACAGCGGCGTGCTCATTTCAATTTTAATGACAATAATTATTTTTTTAATTAAAATTAAATATTTGTGATTTTTTTTTGTGTTCTCGTCTATAAAAGAAAAAATTATTTTTATAATGTTTGTAAAGTACATTACCTGAATTTTAATCATTTTACCAATATGAAATATTGAAGTTTCGCCTAAAGATTAAAAATTCTCATTTTTTAAATTGTATTAAGGACTATTGATTATTATTTAGTGTGAAGGAAATTTTGATAAATAAATCTAATCAGGTTTTCATTTTTATTAAGTGTTGCGAGTCTATTTAGAGAGTCGAAAGATTGCTAGAAGTCTATAAATAGTAAGTGAAAATTTATATCACGTTCATATCACTTTTCAATCAGCTGTGTTGGCATCTATGGTTGATTTTCTTTTTCTGAAGCCTGGCGGATATTACCCTAGTGTATTTTCGGTAATTTATCTATTTATCTTGATAGTGTTACGATAATTATCCTGGCCTAAAATAACCGTATTATATTATGACTAATGCTGTTCTGTTTTAGATTATACGAGACCTTTCGAATAGCTGGCATAAACTCCAAGTAATAAAAAAACTGGTTCCATTCGAATCTTCCGGAATTAGGCCTGTCCATTCGAGGCGAAACCAGGTCAATTGAGGTCAAAATCCATGGGATTCTAGAGCAGCTGTTTTCGTATAAATATGAGGGAACTTTTATTTTGAAAACAGTTAGTTAATTCTCAAGACCCGCGCTCGCGAATTTGTTACGTACGGATATAATAAATTATTGTCAGATAAGTTAATATAAATAAAGAAATAAATTAAATCCGTAAGTGTTATAAATATTGAACCTTTTAATAAATTCACAACAAATGGTGTCAGAGTGGGATCGAACATAAATTAGACTTATAATAATAATACAAGTGAATATAAAATAAATTGTGAAAATGACGACGATTTATGAGCTGACAGTGACTAATTTAAGAAGACATCTCGAAGACAGAGAATTAGCTTCTACCGGAAAAAAGGCTGAGTTAGTCCAACGACTAAAGAACGCTTTGCTAGAAGAAGGACTAGATCCAGAGACTTATATATTTGAAGATGCTGTTATCTCGTCGATTTCGAAATTAGAAAACAAAGTTTCTGACGATATTTCGAAAGTTTCTTCTGATGTAGCCAAAGTTTCTGGTGATGTAGCCAAAGTTTCTGGTGATGTAGCCAAAGTTTCTGGTGACATCGCATCATTAGAGAACAAAGTTTCTGGCGATATTTCAAAAGTTTCCGGCGACATCGCCTCATTAGAAAACAAAGTTTCTAACGAGATTTCTTCGCTGGAAAGCAAAGTCTCTGCTAACATCTCTTCGGAAATCTCTAAAGTCACTTCTGAGATGTCTGCCCTGGACGATAGAATATCTTCGTTAAAAAACCAAGTTGCTGCCGATATGTTGGCCTTCGAAGAAAAGATATGGAAAGAGATGGAAAAAAAGCTGGAGGAAACAGGGACGGCAGAGAGAGGAAACAATCCAATTACAGTAGAGGCAAACGAAGACGAGACGAAATGTAAGTTGGAAATACGGCCGAAATTTGAAGGAAGTGGAGGTTCTGTCCATGTGAAAGTCCCAACTTTCGATGGAAAATTGTCATGGAACAACTACATTAAACAGTTCGAATCAGCCGCAAGAGCAAATGGATGGTCTGAAAAAGAAAAGGCGGTAAACCTGACTATCGCTCTTCGAGGAGATGCCTTAGATGTGCTTCAGACCATAGCCGTAGAGGAGACCGATGATTTCGAACAACTGAAGAAGAGGTTAAATATGCGATATGGCCACGAACATTTGGAGCATGTATATCAGTCGCAGCTTAAAAATCGTAGACAGAAGAAAGATGAGGCTCTTCAAGAATATGAGGTAGATATTGCCAGATTAGTACGATATGCTTATCCAACAGCTCCCGAAGACATGATGGAAAAATTGGCCGTTCAAACGTTTATTGATGGTCTTCGTGATCATGAAATGCAGAGAACACTACGATTAGCTCGTCACAAGACGCTGGTTGATGTCTTATCCGCAGCCCTCGAATACGAGTCAGCTACGCAGGCCTCTGGCGGATACAGTAAAGTTAGGACTGTAAAAGAGGAAGGAGATGAAGATAAACTTGACCAGCTCGTTAATATGATGAAAAGCATGACGTATAAGAAAACGAAGACCATCAGATGCTGGAATTGTGGCGAAATAGGACACGTACGAAGCTCCTGTAAACACCCTAGGTACGACGCAAATCAAGAAACTCACCATCAGGAAAACTAGAACGGGTCAGCCTTAGAGGGGCAGCTTCGACCCAGAACTTTTCCAAAGACCCTCTCATACTAATAGCTTCTTTGAAATGTCGGGAAGATAGTGTATATGTAAATGGAGACATAAATGGTAAAAAGCATACGTTGTTGGTGGATACCGGAGCGACCAGAACCATTATACGCCCGACAGTTATAAACAGCCGAAAGAAACTGTTACCAACGAGGTTACGACTTCGGACCGCTACAGGTGAAAATGCCAACATTCATGGAGAAATCCAGGTACAATTGGGAATTGGGGCAGAAAAGTTTGTCCATACTGATATAGTTGCTGACATCGAAGAGGATGTTATATTAGGAATGGACGTAATGAATATGCATGGATTCCAATTGGATTTTAAGAATAAGGTAATCAAAGTTGGCAACGAGGAGGTATTTCTCCATCCACATAATGACAACACTGTGCAAGCAGCCATTACAGAAGATACAGTCGTGCCTGCGAGAAGCGAAACGATCATAGTAGCGCGACTACAGGGAATTGTAGACGAAGGGAGACCTGTTATGATGGAGCCTTGGAACCACGACGATGAGGTTGGCCGTGGAATCATAATTGGAAAGGAATTGGTGACTTCGGCTAAAGAAATTCCTGTGAGACTTATCAATGTCAACGACTACCCAGTGACCATAAAGAAAGAGACAAAAGTAGGAACTTGTGTACCTGTGACATCCATAATCCGTCAGGCGACAACATCTGATAATTCCAACGACAAATTCGACCAAATGGTTGCAGTTGCAGGACAGTCTCTAAATCAGATGGAGAAAAGGAAATTAAGGGAATTTCTGCGGCAGTATCGTGATATTTTCGTACCGAAAGGAGGAAAGACGGGAAGAACTACCGTTGTTAAGCATAAAATTGATACTGGTAATGCTAAGCCAATTCGTCAAACAGCTCGACGATTACCACAGGCGAAGAGAGAGGAAGCTGAAACGATTGTTCAGGAAATGAAGAAAGACGGGGTGATAGAACCTTCTACGAGCCCATGGGTCTCTCCGGTGGTCCTGGTTAAGAAGAAAGACGGAACGACGAGGTTCTGTGTGGATTACCGTTTGCTGAACAACGTTACCAAGAAAGATAGTTATCCTCTGCCTCGGATCGATGACACATTGGACACATTGGCTGGAAGTAAATTATTTTCTACTTTAGATTTGAAGTCTGGATACTGGCAGGTAGAAATGGACCCAGTCGATAAAGAAAAGACAGCCTTCACCACAGGATCTGGATTGTGGCAATTCAACGTTATGCCATTTGGACTTTGTAATGCTCCTGCGACATTTGAGAGGCTTATGGAAAATGTGTTGAGAGGGTTATCTTGGAAAACATGCCTGGTTTATTTGGATGACATAATCGTCTTGGGGGAGACATTCGAAGATCATTTGAGGAATTTAGAAAACGTTTTTAATCGACTTAAAGCTGCCCAATTGATGCTAAACCCCAAGAAGTGCCAGTTATTTCAAGGTAAAGTCAATTATCTGGGTCATATAGTCAGTAAAGAAGGAGTGGCCGTGGATAAAGGAAAAATCGATTCCATTAAGGAATGGCCAAAACCAACTGACAAACATCAAGTGAGAAGTTTTCTTGGACTATGTACTTACTACCGGAGGTTTATTAAGAAGTTTGCAGATATCGCTAAGCCATTAACGCGACTTACGGAGGAAGCAAGAGATTACCGCTGGGATACAGACTGCCAAAATGCCTTTGAGACCTTGAAAAAGCATTTAATAACAGCACCAATTTTAGGGTATCCACTGCCAGAAGGAGAGTTCATCTTAGATACAGATGCAAGTAATGTGGGAATTGGAGGAGTGCTGTCTCAGATTCAAGGAGGACAGGAACGAGTCCTCGGATATTTTAGTAAAGTTCTTTCAAAACCTGAGCGGAATTATTGCGTCACGAGGAGAGAACTTCTAGCAGTAGTTAAATCAGTAGAGCACTTCTATCAATACCTCTATGGCAGAAAGTTTCTAATCCGAACCGACCATGCCGCCCTTAAGTGGTTGATGCAGTTTAAGAATCCAGAGGGTCAGATAGCCAGGTGGATCGAACGACTCCAAGAATACGATTTTAAGATTGAGCACCGGGCCGGAGTTAGCCATAGAAACGCTGATTCTCTTTCCAGAAGGCCATGCCCAGCAGAGTGTTCCCACTGCAACAAAACGGAATCCAAGGAAGCAGCAGTGCTAAGAACAACGATGGTCAACGACGACTGGACGCCTATTAAGATCAGAGAAGAACAAGAAAGAGATCCAGTTATACAGAAAATTCGAAAATGGAAAGAGGAAAACCGTCGACCACCTTGGCAAGAAATATCAAACCTATGCTCAGTAGTTAAGACGTATTGGGCCCAGTGGGACTCATTTATCATGGAAGATGGCTTGCTTAAACGAGTCCTGGAAAATGATGACGGTTCAGAGAAGAGAAGACAGTTGGTGATCCCAAAGAGCAGAATAGCCGAAGTACTTCGTCAGTT
Source organism: Diabrotica undecimpunctata (assembly GCF_040954645.1). Classification (NCBI taxonomy): domain Eukaryota; kingdom Metazoa; phylum Arthropoda; class Insecta; order Coleoptera; family Chrysomelidae; genus Diabrotica; species Diabrotica undecimpunctata. Next base: position 131,970,771 of record NC_092803.1, read on the forward strand.
ACACGACAGTCCATCGGGAGGGCATTTTGGTGTAAGGAAAACCCTTCAGCGAATTCGGGAACGGTTTTATTGGATGAACAGTTCCGACGACGTAAAAGACTGGTGTAAGAAATGTACTATTTGTGCTACGAGTAACGGGCCTCACCGGAAAAGGAGAGCTCCTATGAGACAATATAATGTTGGAAGCCCGTTTGAAAGAATAGCTTTGGACATCGCTGGGCCATTTCCAGAAAGTGAAAATGGAGGCAAGTACATGTTGGTAGTAATGGATTACTTTACTAAGTGGGTCGAGATTTACGCACTTCCCGACCAGAAGGCCGTCACCGTTGCAGATAAGTTGATCCAAGAATATATCAGCCGATTTGGAGTGCCTTTGGAGATACATAGTGACCAAGGCAGGAACTTCGAAAGCGATCTATTCCAAGGAATATGTGATAGACTAGGCATGAAGAAAACAAGAACTACAGCATATCATCCGCAATCTGATGGTATGGTAGAGCGGATGAATAGGACAGTCGGCAAGTATTTGACGAAGATGGTGTCCGATCATCAGCGAGATTGGGACCAATACCTTCCGTTCTTCACAATGGCCTACAGATCTGCTGTTAACGAATCAACAGGTCAGACACCAGCCAGAGTCCTATTCGGACGCGAAATGCGACTACCTTGTGATCTAGAATTTGGGTGTCGACCTGGAGAAGATGTAGCAGGTGAGGATTATGTGATCGAATTACGAAGAAAAATGGACGATATACATGAGTTGGTCCGTTCCCACCTTCAGATCGCTAGCGACCGAATGAAGAAAGGGTACGATACACAAGCCGAAAAGGGTTGCTTTAAGAAGAACGACAAAGTCTGGCTGTATAATCCCAAGAAGCGAAAAGGTTGTTCTCCCAAATTGCAGCAGTTTTGGGAAGGTCCATACCTCATCATGGAGAAGATCAACGATGTCATCTACCGAATAAGCAAGATTCCGAGGGGAAAGCCGATGATAGTACACCATAACCGGCTGGCGTCTTTCGAAGGTGACCACGACGTAGATGAAGAAGTGGAAGTAAACCAAGTCCAAGACGTGTCTGACCTCACGTTTGAGGAATTCATGGGTGCCTATGGAGGTACCGGTAAAGCAAGACATGGTGTTACCACTGAAGAAAAGCAAGATCTACTCGCGCTCCCCGATGACTACTCGCTGGCCCTTACCATCCCGGCCAGTATCAAAGACGCACCAGGGTTGGCATCCGTCTTTCGAAGGAAGTTTGGTCGAGTTGCAGAACTTCAATGCCAGGTGCCAGCTCCCGGTAAGACCTTGAAACTCCAAGATGCATCACGTTACCTTTTCTACCTGGTAACAAAAGACACTGCCCGTGACCAACCTACCTACCGAGATGTGTGGGAAGCCTTACTTCAATTGAGAGAGCACGTACTAGAGTCCGACGTGCAAAAGTTAGCCATGCCAAAGTTGGAGTGCCGCCAATTAGATTGGAGGGTCATCCGAAATATGGTGGAGGAGATCTTTAAAGACACCGAAGTCCAGGTGTTAGTCTGTTGCAATCCGCATAGTTACTGGTGCGGAGAGAAAACCGTCCCTTGTCATTTTTATACAACTGGAAGTTGTAAAAGAGGGTCCAGTTGCCGATACCAGCATACAGTTCCGGTTCCAGTCCCGACAAGGTTCCAGGAGGAACCATCTTTTAAGAGGGGGGCAATGTTACGATAATTATCCTGGCCTAAAATAACCGTATTATATTATGACTAATGCTGTTCTGTTTTAGATTATACGAGACCTTTCGAATAGCTGGCATAAACTCCAAGTAATAAAAAAACTGGTTCCATTCGAATCTTCCGGAATTAGGCCTGTCCATTCGAGGCGAAACCAGGTCAATTGAGGTCAAAATCCATGGGATTCTAGAGCAGCTGTTTTCGTATAAATATGAGGGAACTTTTATTTTGAAAACAGTTAGTTAATTCTCAAGACCCGCGCTCGCGAATTTGTTACGTACGGATATAATAAATTATTGTCAGATAAGTTAATATAAATAAAGAAATAAATTAAATCCGTAAGTGTTATAAATATTGAACCTTTTAATAAATTCACAACAATAGACATATTAAGGGAAGACTTTTGAGGGATCATTCTCTCAATGGCAACCAGCATGCATATCAAGAACGAAATCAACAGAAACAGCAGTGGACAAAGTAGTTCAGAAAATCAGTCACTCAATTAATAATGGAGAGAATATTTAGAAGGCACATTTAATATTGCCCTATCAAATAGATCCACTATCAATGTGTGTTACTATGTGTAACTGGATCAAAGCAATGCTGGAAAATATATTGTTGAGTGAATAGAAGATTGTCACAAAGGTGCAAGGAGAGATTTTGGCCAAAACTGCTAAGGGTGTCCACAGGGGGGAGTGTTTTCTCCCCTCCTCTGGTCACTCCTGGTGGATCACTTGATGTCACTTCTTGACGCACACGGGGGAAGAAGTACATGCCTATAGGGATGATCTAGTAATTATGGTAAGAGGAAAATATGGTAATTTTCATTCCAGCACACTCCAAAGAACATTAAATATCCTTAGTAGGTAGTATGACATAGAAAAATTCTCTAGCAATCTTAGTAAAACATGTAGGAGTAATATTAGATAAGCAGCTTACATGTAACGCCCAGTTGGAAAGAATAATCTACAAAGCAAAGGTTTCCCTTTCTACATGTCAAAGAGTATGTGGGAAAATTTGGGGTTTGAAACCCAAACCGATGCGATGTACTGGCTATATATGACTAGTCAGATCTATGATTACATATGGCGCACTTATATGGTAGTTTAAATAACAACAAAAGACCACTTAATGGAAGCTGAATAAGCTTCAAAGACAAGCATGCTTAATCATAACATGAGCAATGTTGACTACCCTAACTGCCTCATGGAGGTCATGCTTGATCTCTCTTCATTGCATATATGGATGGAGAAGAATGTGAAGGATAGGAGCATACAGAAGGTGGATAAGATGTCAGGAAGCAAGGTAAAAGGATACCTGGATCAAATCTGGAGAGATAATTATAAATTACCTAGATTTGGAAATAGTACCAGATGCAATGCAACCTAAATATAATTTTGAAAAGTCGTTTACCATCATCTTTATAGGAAGGTACAAATAGGAGTTAAATAAAATCAATGCATTGGCCATTGATAAATTGTTGGCAGCACCATCAAAAGTTAATGAATAGACTTTTATGCCTGAATCATAAATAAAATTTAAGCAAAGATTTACTAAGGATGCTTTTTCTTATCCACAAAAACTCTCAAAATAAAAAATATGCAACTGGCACTTTAAAATTGTCATTTAAGGCTACTAACATAAACACCAGTGCCTCTCATGCTTCTGGTATATTATCAGATTCTATATCTCTACCAAAATCTACAGAGCCAATAAATTTTTTCCCATCCCATTTTACTACCTTACGAATAGACATTTCATTCAGAATTAAATTACACACAAGTGTTTTATTTTGCTTCCCTGCTTCTTCAACTTTGTTTTTCAAAGCATTTAAAGCTTCTTTGGAAAATCCGGGTGCGCCATCAACAGTTTGGTACCATTTTGTTATGGTTGATGGGTGTGGTAATGCATTATTAAAAGCTCTTCTTACAAAATCATAGGCTTTTGCTGAATACAATTTAAAGCCAGTGAAAATGACCTTAATTCTGGAGAATATTTGGCACATTTGGCACCCTTTAAAAATCGTTGAAACAAAGCTTTGGCTGATTCTGGTAAAGAGGCCTAAAACAATAAAAAAATACAAAAATAAAAGAATATAATAATAATTTAATTTTGTTCCTTATAGAATATGTGAAAGAAAACTTACCAACAACACAGATTCAGCATTTTCTGTAACATACAGTTTTTCTTTTAATGATTGTACCAATGCGTTTAATGTTGTTGCTTGTCGTTTTCATCTTTTAGTAGATTTTCTTAGGGTGTCAATTTGTTTCTTTTTTTTGCTATATACATGTTTACTGATTCCATGTATCTTTTTCTTTTTCTTAGGCAGTCTAAGTCCGACATGGAAAAATCCCCCACATAATGCTTCCTAAAAATAAAAAGATTTAATGAAAGAAAAATTGCTTATTCAAGGATATAATAATGCAAATGAAAAATTAAATGAATATTGCCTCTTGTTATTTTTTTTTAGCTATTAATTCTCTGTCTGCAGCATGCCCTTCAATATTTTTCTTGCCTAAGAGTTCCTCAGTTTCTGAGGCAGACAAAGTTAGTTCACTGCTAGCAGTTCGAAATTTAAATTGTGGGTGTCTGATGGACTAGGGAGAGCTTTAGTTCCTACCACCTCTTTAACGTCTTTAGAAGACCTGTATGCAAAGAAAAAACAATATAGAAGAAACAATACACAGAAAATTTATACAAATATTAAATATCAATGTAAAAATTTAATAAAAACATTACCTACCTTGGTATAGCTAATGGTTTTGCATTTTCTTTTAGACGAACAAAGCTAGATTTCATGATAACATCATTTGGATCAAAATGATCACAACAAATACGTGACCATCTGGAAAGCTTGTTCTTATTTAATTGCAAAATGTATATCCAAATTTCCTGTTTTTCTTCGTCAAAAGGAAATCTATGAAAAAAAATTAGTAAGAAAAATTATATTTAAATGATTTTAATAAAAAAAAAGACAAAAAATTTAATGGAAATTGTTATTATTCATTATAATGCATAATAATGTATTTAAATTAAATAAATAACAACTAAACGCCTCCACTGGCTATCAAAACATAACCTAAACATACATATAAAAAATAACTTACTTGAAAAGTGATAACGTTTCGCTCTTCGAACTTCGGCGACCACAAACAAGATACCTAAATGGCATTTTACTAAAATAGTAGGTAAATGAATCTCAAAAATTTTAAATAAAATTTGCTTGTCACAAAAAATATGTAAACACACAACTTCATATCAAAATAATAAACAATAACAAAGGTATTCATGTTGCGGACACTTTTTAAAGCATTCACTGAGTCTATATATTATACGTCATTGGTTGTAGCGTTGTAGGATAACCTAATAGTCCGAGAGGTGAGCAACAAAAAATGCAATTGTTTTCGAAAGGCGAATTTTCATATTTTGTAGTATAGAAAAACAGTTTGTTGTCAGCCAGTCAGTTTCGTTAGCGTTTGGTGGGGGTGGGGGAGTGCCATATTAGATTTTAAACCGGTGAATGAGAGTAAACTAAGAATAAAAACAAAATTCTTTTACCTCTCAATCATTAACATACTTAAAACCAAACTTATATGGAATCATCTGATATTTCTTATTATTTTAATCGAATTTAAAAAAAAACAACCAAAGAAATCAAAGAATATTTAATTATAAAGCAATTTAATCACCAATGCTTAAAAATTAAAGAAACCCATAAATTCTTAAGTAAATTAAAATATAAATTAAAATTATTTGTTTTAAAGTCAGTAGCAAACAAAATTTAAATGTACAAAGGATGATGTTTAAATTGTTTTTATTCGAAAAAAAGACTTGTCAAAAATTTGTTTTTATTTATTTATGTTTTTTTAGTAGTCTGTGTTACCAACACTAGGCCTTATGTAAGGTCCAATTTGCGTGGGCATTCTCCCAAACAAATTGTCAAGATTTTATTGTGGTAGGTTGTTTCCTTTCTTCGAGAGCAGCTTGTACTACCTATGCAGTGTATTTGTAAGTATGCGGCGAGGTCTAATTTTTTTAAGCATATTTAACAAATGATTTATAGAGTTAAGGTCAGGTGAGCAAGCAGGCCACTACAGAATAGTGATATCTTCTGCTTCAAGGAAGACTGTAGTGGCCCTGCTGGTATGTGGAGGTGCATTATCATGCATGAAAATTAAATTTTTTCTACTGTACTTTTTCAGAGTCTAACTACAGATTCTAGAACCAAATCAATATACCTGCGATCTAATAAAATTGGTTGAATGGAAATTAAAAGAGTTTTTTACCGACCATATTACCTTCCCAAAACATAACACTTCCTTTTTTATGTCTGTGAACAGATCTGGCTGTGGTAGAATTAAATGGACATTTGTTAAACAAATTAGTATGGCGATCTTTCTACCATTTAGAGCGTCATGTAATTACTTCTAAATCGAAGGACCAGCCACTGGCGTGGGAAATAAAAACACAAGCAGTTTAAATAATACGTAATTTAATGAATGAATGTTACTACAACTAAGTTAATATCTAGTCAAAGTTTTAGCGCAAGTTCTTTTATTGAAACCGCCCATCACTGTCCACCTTACACTAGATTGCGACACACTACACGAGCACTGATACAGATTAAAATGTTACTAATAATTATCACTTTAACTAAGGATGTTTTCTTTGATATTGATATACTTAATTAAGAATGAGGTTTAGCTTTTAACTATAAGCTATGTAACAATAACTAGGTATACTCAATACGCGAGAGTCTAAAACTCTTAAACCAGAAATGGGTCAAATTTGATCGAATACGAAACTAACACTAACTAATATGCGAGAGTTAAAACTCTAACCAAGAAGCGACCAGCTAAGCTGGGATACAATTTTATACTGAATACTTAAAATTCTGATTGCAATGCCTGACTATTGCCAAGGGGTTTTCGGAGCACAACTTCGATATCTCTATACAGAGGCAGGTAAAACCCACCTTTTGAATTTTTTCTAACAGGGAAATTTTGGGAATTGGTCGAAGAAAGTTAATGTGTAGATAAAAATATCTTTTGAATACATTATCGGCTTTCATGAGAATTTGCTGGGGAATTTACCTCGGTAGATTTTAAGACGTGTAAGTTAATTGCTACCAGTGGCGTAGCAACACTTGGATCAATTACTTACAGAAATTTATCCAGGCTGTTTCCGTTCTTGCTTGTTTTCCTCTTGAATTGCTGTGATTAAATAGAAGGGTTATGCAAGATAATTCAGAAACCATTTTAATCCCTACAAGTACTATCTATTGAACTTTTTCAGGGAGGAATATCTCTAAAGAAATTGATATTTATGGTATGTCCATGAGGGTCATCGCCTTTGTTAGTCCAGTTCCCCAATGTCATAACTGTCTTTTATACGGGTATTCTTCTCAATCCAAGGGAAAAAACAAATGTGCTACATGTGGTTAAAATTATGATTCTCCTTCGTTTGTAGAGTGCAATAGATTTTGTATCTTCTGTAAAACACCAGATCACGAGTCTAGACATCCTGAATGTAAAGAAAGAAAAAGAAAAAGACATTAAGGAACTCATGGCATTTGCTAATTTATCATATTATGAAGCTAACTAAACGATGCCAAGGGAAACATCTAGCCCAAATTTGAATATTAAGGATTTTCCTAGTTTTATAAACAATCTATCCTCTGCAAATAGTATTTCAGTTCAAGAGAGGAGATCAGTTGTTACATCCCTGTCTTCAAATTCTGTTTCTTACAGTAAGATTACAAATTCCACTCCTTCAAAAAGGAAAAGACCATAAAATGTAGGCCTTGATCAAAGTTCTCATTTCAAAGAATTGAATAATCCTAATCGGAGATCTCCCAAAGAATCTCCTAGTCACTTTATCAATAACTCTCAAACCCAAATAGATTTAAATCAGGCTATATAAGAGATTGGCAATCATAAAAACAAAAGTGAATTACACAATGCTATAAGTACTAGTCAGAAGCGAGGTGGGACGGAGGTATCTGGGTCTGAGGATTCAGAATACTGATTCCCCTCATATCTTAAGCTGGTACACATTATGTTCTTATCATTTTATTTTCAACCATCACGCCTCGCTAACTATTATACTGAACTGAGTTTATTTATCTAATTTATTAACTTTATTAATTATAAAAATGTTCTAACGCTTATTAAAGTCTTTATTTATACAATATAACTAATTTATTTCACACTATAATTATATAATTTATTTACAACATTTAATACAATTTATATCCCCGACAATACGCGCGAATACAATATTACTCGATTCGATATTATTATTTAGACTAACTCACACAATGAAAATTCCGATATTTATATCAAACAGCCGTTAGTTCTGGAATCCCTTCGAAGCGGACAGATGTTGACCTGTGCTGACCCCAGAACTCTCTCGAACGGCAAAGAAGACCGGTTTTATCGTAGGGGAAACTACTAAAAAATTCCTATTAGAATAATAATATGTTTACAGGTTAAATATGACTCATATTTATCGTAACAAGAGAATGGAATATAAGATCTTATAACACCAATGTTGATAACTTGGTAATGGATATGGGGGCTTAGTTACCCCTATCAAATAAAATATAGATTTTCAGGATGTTCATATTAACAATACTGGTTTTAATTCAGATGTTTAATTTCAACTCACCTTTTTTCCTAAGTATAATTTAAATATATTAAATATGTTTTGGACAATCTCATTTCCAAAACATGCTGGTCCTCCAACTCTATCAATAAACCTCTACTAATCATGGGTGGTTTAAATTGTAATCATAGAGCATGGGACAGCTCAAGGGATAGTGTTAATGGCAGAAATATTATACAAACTACAGAAGATCTTCAGTTAATTTTTCTTAATAATGGTTCTCCAACAAGATTGGTTTGTGTTGGTGATAGCAAATTAGTAGCTGACCTATTATTGGCTTCAATAAATGTGGCACCTAAAATTAGTGGATGGACTACCATTCCAGATATAGGCTCTAGTGATCATTTTCCCATTCTATGCTATGTAGGCATCAGGACTCTAATCAGGTTACTAAGATAAGATAAGAAATTTCAAAAAGGCTAATTGGTTTTTTTTAATAAAGAACTAGAGTCTGTTTTCTCATTTTTCCCAATCGAGGACTATGAAAATTTTATCAAATATACAACATCAGTGGCAGACATATTAATTCCTTGGACCTCCTTTCATAACAAATCGTATTCCATGGTGGGATGACTCATGTGCTCATATAATACAAAAGAGAGTTTCAGCTATTAATGCATTTAAAAATTCTCCTAGTCTTGAAAAATATATAGAGACGAAAAAATTCATAGTAAAAGCTAGAAAATTTCTAAAATTAAAGAGCAAAATAAGTTTTAAATCCTTTTGTATCAAATTACATAGAAATACTCCCCTTAAAGTTATTTGAGATAAAAGTAACAAGGTTTCTGGTAGTAAAGTGTCTCTTTTATCTCAATTGCCACCTGAGGAGGTAGCCCAGGAAATTTTAACATCTCTCTTGCCTATTTCTGGAGATTTTGAATTACTTATGCATCCTTTGCAGTACTCTGAGAATCCCATATCATTTGATGAATGCCACAATACTCTTCTTACTAAAACTCATTCTGCTGTAGATTCCTGATCAGGTTTCATCCTGTATGTTAAAAAATTTACTGCACTCTGGACCATTACTCTTAATTCAATTCTTTAATGAAAGTATCCGAAAGGGACAGGTCCCAATCTTGTGGAAACAAACGACGGTCATATAACCTATTATTAAACATGGGAAGGATAAAACTGACCTACTTAATTATAGGCCAATTACTCTTTCATCTTGCGTTGGTAAAATCCTGAAAATATTAATTAAAACAGAATTGAGTGGTTCTTAGAACCTAATCATATTTTAAATCCATTGCAACTTGGTTTTAGAAGGGGTAGAGGTTGCATGCATTTCATTACTAAATTCTAAAAGACTACAAGGATTTTCATTCAATCAATTTACCATAGGACTTTTACTAGATATTTCAGCAGCTTATGATAGTGTCAACATCTTTCTTTTATACCCTAAACTAATTAAATATAACATTCCTATTCAAGTAGCAAATATCATTTATTCTATATTAATTAAATGATCAGAATATTTATGTAAAGGATAAAACTGGTCAAATTCATGGTCCAAGAAAAACTAATCAGGGCTCCCCTCCAAGTCCAATGTGATTTAATCTGTATTCCCAATGGTTGTAATCTTATACAGTATGCAGATGATTTGGTTATTTTGGTTAGTGGGGCTGATCTACTTAAATTAATTAATTCTCTGAACTTAATAATGCAAGGGATGGATCTCTGGTTATTAGAACACAATCTTAATCTATTGTACAATAAGTCCTCAGCAATTATATTTCAAAAAGGGAATCATAAAGTTACTCCTCTGAACGTCAGAATTAGAGGTCATGCAATTAAATGGGTGGATGGGTGGTGTTTAGGGGTAGTTATTCAAAAAAAAAATCTAAAGTGGAAGTCATATCTGGGTTTAATAGAATTAAAAGTATGTCATGGCTTGAATGTCATGAGAGCTCTATGTGGAACATATTCGGGTAGTGCTCCTAAAACTCTCCAAATATTTCATAACGGTTTGATTCAGGGCTATTTAGATTATGGATGTCAAATATTGTCAGATTGTCATAAGGTTCTAATTAACAAATTAGATAAATTACAATATAAGAATATGAGATCTACCTGTATTCATGCAGTTAGGTGAAAGTTGTCAAATTCCTCTCAAGTACAGATGGAAATGGCTTAATTCTAAATTAATTTTAAAAATCTCATGTTAATTAATAATCCAATAATTTCTGCCTTAGATCAATTACAGATATCAACACATACAAATCATAATTACTAGATTAAAAAAAGCATTCCCCTCTTAGTTTCCATCATGAATAAATTCCAGCATACCCCAAATTTATTTTCTAGTGACTTATTTCCATGCCACAATTTTGAATTAGAATATCAATTACCTTCTACTAATATTATGAATGTGCAATCTAATAAAGATTATGAGCATGCACTAATTCTATTTCAAAGAATTTCACTTGACAATCCACTTCACACTATATTTTTACAGATGGGCCAGTTGACAGTAAGGGCTCAGCAGGATTTGGTGTTTTTTGTCCTGACTTTGAATACTCATACTCTAGTAAACTCCCTACATAGACTCAAGTTTGCACTGCGGAGATTATAGCAATTAATCATGTGGTTTAATTTATCTTGGAGAAGGATATCAAGAGGCCCTTAATCTTGTCTGATTCTAAGAGTGCTATCAAAAAGTTAGGAAAAACATCTTACTCAATGAAAACAGAACATACCTCTATCATGGCCATAAGAGAGGTATCATGGTATATTCTGCATCAGGGACATTATAGAAGCCAATCATCAATATTATTCTGACATGGTTTCCAGGGCATTCAGATATTAGGGGCAAGTGTGCTGCAGATAAATTGGTAAACATAGGAAGATCACTAAAATTGCCAGCCAAAGTTAAATTGCATTATTCAAACTACTTTATTCATATTAAATATTTAATTTGGGAGCAATAGGCACAAGAATGGAATTTAAACAGATAAAAAGGGTTGTTTTATAGTAAAATAGTCAATAAATGGAACAAATCACCATAGTTCAATTTTCTTATAAACACAGAAGGCATATCAGGATGGTAATTAGGATGAGAACAGGACATTGTTCCTCTCCAGTTCATTTATTCCGCATAGATACTCTGGACAACCCATACTGTGAATGTGGTCAAATTGGATCCCTGATATATATTACAGGAGAGTGTCCAATAAACGTTTCTACAAATTTTTATCTCTACAAAGAGTTCGCTAAGACAAAACTACAATCTCCTATTCAACCTTAATCCTCAGAGACTAAATTTGTTGATTACATTTCTTAATCTAACCAATATCAACCTATAATATCCATATTCATTCCTTTTTGTTCCTTTCTTATATTTATATTTTACTATAACATAACCTTACAATACAAATTCCTCTCCTCTCTTTTTTTGTTTTTTTAGACCTCTGGGTTCTCTGAATATCATCCACTGTAGCATTTTTAGTGTGTGTTCAGCCACAGAATAATAAACAATCAGAATGCCCATGCCCACTCTGCTTTAATGCACCATTTTATTCGTACTTTTAGTTGAAGAATATATTAAATTATTTCAAATGTACTCAATTATTAATCTTTAAAAATTTAAATTACAGTTCTGTCGTAGCTTGTCACAAATTTCTCAATTCCACTCTATGTTTCCGTTTAAAATATGGCGATCGCGTGCTGACACACTTCAAAGGCGGCATCTGAGAGTGGGCATTCTGATTGTTTATTATTCTGTGCCTATATACTATATATAATACAAATACAATTAACGGTTCAGCTTGGTTGCTACCTCCAAGCGAGAAAAGTTTTATCCTGTGTTGCATTGTTTCTTTAACTGTTTGGCCCCAAAAAAGTTTCAACACCACAAACCTGTGTTCAACAGTGTCCATTCCGATGACGTATAATATAGTTCACAGACCACTAATTACATATAGTTCATTCAAATATAAAATAATAATTTTAATTTAGTGTTCTTCTTCTTCTTTCTCTTTATAAGCAATTCTGCTTGTTCATTGGCGGATTAATACCTCTATGGAAGGTTGTCACTCCATGTTTTGCGCGGTAGTCCGATACTTCTTCTGCCGATTGGTGACTTCTCTCTTGCTATTTTGGCGACATGGGTCTCCTCCATTCTACTTATGTGGTTATTCCATTCTTTCTTTCTATTTTGTGCCCATTCATTTATACACTGTACGTTACATTTTCTTCTAATGTCTTCACTTCTCTTTCGATCTGTCAGCGTATTTCTTGTAATTCTTCTCAGTACTCTCATCTCTGCCATTTCCAGTAGCTTTTGAGTTGTGGCTGTGTCGGGTCTTGTTTCTGAGGCATATGTGATTATTGGTCTTACACTTGCTTTATAAATTCTTGATTTCATCTCAGTGTTAATGTGTCTGTTTTGCCATATGGTGTTATTAAGGTATCCTGCCAGTCTGTTTGCTTTTTGTATTTGCTCTCTCATTTCTTTGTCCAATTTAGTGTTATATGGGGATATTCGATTGTCTAGAACAAGTTGAGAATATCCCCCTGAATTAGCTGGGCAAATTATCAACTGGGCTGGGATATTACCTAATAAAGGAAGAAGAAGAAGAATGAATATAGACGCATGCGTTTATATTCTTTGGTAAAATTATGAAAATACGCATTGGAAATACATTATAGTTAACTTGGTGTTGTTTCTCTCTTATTCAGTTTATTTATTAACTATGGAAGTTAAAGTTGAAACTGAGAAAGAAAAGTGTGATGAATATGGCAAAAAATCTGTAGACAGTCAACTATCAACATCTGATCAACACTCTACCATCATAAAAGTGGAAGAATTGAAGAATGAACCAGAGAAAGAATTAAAGAATGAACCAGAGGAAGAAGATATAGGTAATACAAATTTCTAATAAATAATAGTATTTAACCAGTAATTACTTTAATATATCTATCCATTAAGGTAAATTGTACCAGCTTTTCCATAACTTTAAATAATGTTACAATCTTGTAAGTTTCATTAAAACTTTTTAGCACTGGTAACAGATAAAACAAACTAATAGCATCATCAAATTTTTATGTTAACATGTAAAGAGTCTCCACGGTTGGTTTTAGTTGCTATATTATATTATCATTGTGTAAAAAAGAATAGTTGGTCAACGCCCGACGCCATGAATCATTTGTTTTTTATGATTTTTTACGCCATGATTTTAATTGAGGAGACAGTCGCTAGATGTCACCACTCTTTCTCTCTCAATTCAATGGACTACCTAAGCTATGACGTCACAATGGGCGGGGTTTTTAAAAACCTCTCCAAACATTTCTAATTTGTATCTATTTGTCCCATAAGAAGTTGGAAATATTGTTTTTTTAAATGCTTGAAGAATAAATAAGGACTTTTGGTTATAAACATTTATTCTGTGCGATTGGTATTATTTGTTGTTCGTGAATTTGTGAGGTAATAATATCAAAGTACAGTCTGTCCCAAACCCTTCTTTCATTGCGTCACTAATTTTGACGTCATATGGGATTTTAAGAATGTCGAGAATTATTGCATGACATTTTAGTTAAATCTGACAGTTGCAGGATTGTAATCGGCTAAATATGAAAAGGTCATTTTTTTTTTAAATATGGAATAAAACTTTAACAATTAAATTTTTTTTTAATTTACATATTAGAGGTCCCGTCCTGTATATAAATTTTTATTGCGCATTATATTGGAACGGCAGTTTGTCATAATTCCTATTCTATATACATTCCAAGGAAAGTGCTTAATTAGCTAAGATTTATTTATGGATTTTCTGGCCAGTTGGTTGTCAAAACCAGTGCCAATAAAACACACACACACACACATTATTGTTTATTACAAACACTATGGAATTGGAATGTTTCTTTATTTAAAATAACGCTTCCTCCTAGAATCTTGTAAGAGTCGATTGCGAGATAAAAAAGTTTATGGCAATTGCAAGGCGTCAAGGCAAACATTCCTGTGATAAAATAGCATCGATTGAAATCAGTCATATTCGGATAAGTAATTTTCCGATAAGTTTCTGTGGCAGCCATTAGTTTAATTTTGTTAAGATTTATCATTAATTAGTGGAAATAGTTTAAATAGTGAAGCAGAATTGATATAAATTTCATCTCCGTAGACAGCGTTCTGTCTTACTACACTTGTACCTGAAGGTAGTTAAAAAACAATGTAAATAGTTTAAATAATGAAGCAGTTGATTTTTGAGTTAATCTACCAGTTCCGGTATGCAAATGAAATAGTGTTAATGGAATTTAGTTAAAAAACAAGATACCGAATGTAAGTTTACCTTCTTTTTTTATAAATAACAAAAATGAATATTATATTTCAAACACTCCACAATCTGATTCAGAATCTGATTTATTAAAATCAATAATTACAAGGAATATGTGGCTGGCATCAATTATATTTTACATTTCAAGAAAATGTGGTTCTAAAAAGAATACATATAACAGTAATAGTTTAAGATATTTCCTCAGTATCATTCCTGAATCCACAATCTGATTTAGTATCTGGTCCGTTAAAATCAATAATTATAGGAGATATGTGGTTGACATCAATTTTTTTGGCTGTTTTCCAGTATTCATTTATGATATCTTCTGCATGTGTTACATATTCCTTTCAATTCCTTAAATTTAACCACAATTATTATCCAATTATTATCTACGAATTTTAGTACGCTTCAATTACGTGTTCTAATGCTTCTTTCCAAATACTTAATACAGTACTTTCATTTACAGTACCTACAGAACTTATTTTTGCATCATATCTTTTAGAATCTGACCAAACATTCTCAATTGGGTTAAACTGGCAATGACATGGAGGCAATCTCAATACTCTACGGCCATGTTGAAGTACCAGTACATCTAATCTATAGAATAAAACAAATATAATCTCATTTATTAAATATCTCTTAACACGTACTTGAAAACTTTACCTGGTAAATGTTTTACCAATTATTTGACTAGTGTATTCCTTAATATTTGACATTTTGAAAATTTCTCACTTATTAACAACTATTCTGATGTTTTTGTGGGGTTCTGACGTCGTAAATCTTAAATGACGTGCACTCTTTTTTTTATGAAAAATTCTATATGAATGTTTGGTTGATCTACGTTATACTAGTTGGTGCTATTTGAAAATGTTAAAAACTAAAATGAATTAATCGTGAGTGATCGAAGTGAGTGACGTCCATTTTTGTTCCCTGAATTAAATTAACTAGCGTTGCAATATTTCATTGAAATAGTGGCCACAAGTTTAGCTAGGTGCAGCAGAATGTTAAAACCTATGTATCTATATAAAAAGCTAGGATGACAAGTCACACTGTTTGTTCGGTAGGGTAACTACGCCACCTAAGAAATCTGAACTACCAACATCCATTTTAATCATATTTGGTTCTTGAAATGATACGGTTGATTTATTGCTAATTCATTCTAAAAATTGATGATTCAAATATTCGTAATAGGAAATTTTACTACTTCACAGTAATGAATTTTTTCGCAAAACTGCTAAAAATATAGGTTACTGTAGGGTAAGATCAATGACGTATAATATACATTTATTATACGTCATTAGGTAATATACACATACACTTACTATAAAAATAAAATGACGTTTGACAAACGCCAACGTTTTACCAAAATAAAATAAACTTATAACTAGACAAAATTAAATAAAAGCAAATAAAATTAAATAAAATTAATAAAATTAAATAAAAGCAGATAAAAGATATATCTGTAAGAAGGCTGGTATACCGTTTCTGCTTCATTACCCATGTAAAATCCCATAAAAAATTCTAAGGTTCATCCTGCTCAGTTTTTGAGGGGGTTGCGAATATGCTGAGAAAGAGACAACACACATTACGACATTGTCAAAAGGGCACTACATCATATCTCCTTTTTTTATTGGTCCGATTGGAGCGTGTGATACGTTAAATGAAAGGAAAGGATATAACGAATATATTAAAATAGAAAAAACAAACAAGGCGACTACCAAAAGAGCACTACACAGTGTCATCATTATTAATGAGAAACAACTGATCGAATCCTAACATGCGACATAGCAAATGAAAGGCAAGATAGAACGAATATATTCAGAAAGAAAAAACAAACAAGCAGACTACCAAAAGGGCATTATACATCATCTTCCATATTAATGGACATATAGCGACATACGGCATATCACATGAGACTATGGATATTTATTATACAGTGTGTAAAAGCCAAATGGAATAAATTCATTATTTAGGTTACTGTACATATTTATAAAAAATCCCGAAACACGTCAAATTTAAATTATAACTTGACATTCTTTAACGTGAAAATGCAACCCCTACCTTCAACCCCCTTATAATGACAGGTACAACCCCCAATTTTTAAAATAGGAAGTATAAGCTTGTGATATATCGTTTGAAAGGTCTTTTCATTCTCCATTCAAAAATGTTGTCGCTTTCAAGTTTATTAAGATTAATTAAGATAAAATAAATTAAAATCATGTGGTTACCGAAATTCGCTACAATACAATCAAAAACTAAAATGTAATGCAAAACGTAATAAAATGTAGAACACGAAAAAGAACTATGAATGTTAATGAAGTAGATGTTCAAAATGTTCACCGCGAACGTCTTGGCAACATCCTAATCTCAAATAAAACTGTCTTCTAACATTATTTAACATAACAGGCGTGATCGACCTAATCGCAAGCGTTATTCGTTCTTTTAAGTCATTTAAATCAGAAGGTTTAGTTTTGTACACATGGCTCTTCACATATCCCCATAAAAAGAAATCTAATAATGTAAGATGAGGTGATCGCGCTGGCCATTCAATCGATCCTCGCCTCCCTATCCACCGATTGGGAAATATTGTATCGAGGTACTGCCGGACATTAAGTTGGTAATGTGGTGGTGCTCCATCCTGCTGAAACCATATCGTATTCGCTGGAACTTGAGGGTTTCCTGGATCAGGATATAAATTTGCCAACGTTGGAATGACATCATTTTGAAGTAGTGCCAAATAATTGTTGCCATTCAAGTTGCCCTCAATGAAAAAGGGACCAATGATATTGTTTCCTACAATCCCTGCCCAAACATTAACCTTTTGAGGGTATTGAGTGTGTTCTTCTCTCATCCAGTGAGGATTTTCCGTGGCCCAGTAGCGGCAATTTTGCCGATTAGCATGACCGTTAAGTGAAAAAGTACACTCATCAGAAAACCTAACGTCTTCTAATTGGATAATATTGTTATCCAACATGTCCATCATTTGCTCACAAAAAAAGTTCTCCTATCAAAATCGTCTTCCATGAGCTCCTGAGTAGGTATCATCTTATAGGGATGCAATTTATTTTCTTTTAATATGTTTACTATCGATGTATGGCTAGCATTGAATGTAGTGGATGCCTGTCTACTCGATGTATGTGTATTTTCCTGAAACTCAAGCAACACATCTAATTTGAGTTCATCACTCAGTGCATTGGCAGCTGCTTTTTTTATCTGCCTTACATGACCAAACTCGCAAAACTGCTTCTCTATTTTACTTATTGTTCCTTGGGATATAGGCGGTAAATTAGGAAATTTCTCATGAAATAGGCGAGTTACTTCCTGTTGTGTTCGGGTGTTATCTCCGTAACCAATCATTTGTAAAACTGTTATTTTATGCATCTCCGTTAATCTAACCATTTTTCAGAATTGAATTGAACGAACTTTTTACTTAAATTAAAATACTGATAACTTAAATAAAACAATTTACTAATGCGTGTTAAAATAACGTTGCCACGGAAATTCTTTAAATTTTTTTAATGGTTACCATCTAAAAACCACATTGCTATGGTTTTTGTTCACTTTCTCATTATTAAGACCTAAACGGGAAATAAGTTTTGAGTATATTTTAGCGAATTTAGGTAACCACATGATTTTAATTTATTTTATCTTAATTAATCTTAATAAACTTGAACGCGACAACATTTTTGAATGGAGAATGAAAAGACCTTTCAAACGATATATCACAAGTCTATACTTCCTATTTAAAAAATTGGGGGTTGTACCTGTCATTCTAAGGGGGTTGAAGGTAGGGGTTACATTTTCACGTTAAAGAATGTCAAGTTATAATTTAAATTTGACGTGTTTCGGGATTTTTTATAAATATATACAGTAACCTAAATAATGAATTTATTCCATTTGGCTTTTACACACTGTATATAAAGCAATAGACATATTTGCTTTATATATAAAGCATAATATAAATACAAGGTAAATTTTCTGTATTGACCTGAAGAAGGCCCCTGACTGATTACAAAATAAACAACTAGCCTAATACTAGCACATGACACATCAAATCAAACGAAGTGAGACGTATAGTACATATTTATAATGTATAATATAGCGTGCCATCAATTATATTTATATATATTTATATATATATATATATATATATATATATATATATATATATATATATATTTATATATATTTATAAACATATACAGGGTATAGAAAAAAAAGATGATGTCAGGTCAGAAGTACACCAGATCATACTTTATATTTACTTGGTTTATATGCAAAAAGTTTATTACTTTAAAAATTTAATGACGGGTAAAGTCACTAGTAAAAGAATAAAATCTTGTGCGTAGATTAACAATCTGCTTAAACGCCTTAGAATAATCATATATTTTTTGTAACCAATAGAAAAGTAAGTATATTTAACTATTATCCTACAGTATATATACAACAAGTATATTATTGTTATTTCTTCTTCCTTTGCCCTATCCGTTTCGGAAGTTGGCTATTAACAAGGCTATTTTGACTTTGTTTACGGCACCTCTGAACAGTTCGGTCGATGTTAGTCCGAACCATTGTCGCAGGTTATGCATCCATGCGTGTCGTCTTCTTCCCGGTCCCCTCCTACTGTCGATTCTTCCTTGGACTATTAACTGTAGCAGTCGGTACTTAGTATGCCTCATGACATGTCCGAAGTACTCAAGCTTCCGTTTCTTTACGGTGAAGATTATTTCTTTGCTTTTGCCTATTCTCTGCATTACTTCCACGTTAGTGATGTGGTCTGTCCAGGATATCCGAAGAATACGGCGATATATCTACAGCTCAAAGGATTCTAGTTTCTTCAGGGTGGCTTCCGTTGTGGTCCATGCCTCTGCTCCATAGAACAAGACCGGGAAGACATAACACTTGACCAGTCTTAATTTTAGTTCCATTGAGATTTTGGTTGTGAACCACTTTTTCATATTGTTGAACGCGTTTCGCGCTTTTTCAATTCGTGATCTTATTTCTGTTGACTGGTCCCATTTTGTGTTGACTGTGTGTAGCAAAATACTGGGGTGTGTGTAAGAGGAGAGATGTATAAGAAGAGTGGTCTATATATATATATATATATATATATATATATATATATATATATATATATATATATATATATATATATATATATATATATATATGGGATAAAATTGATAGAAGTAAAATAGATAACAATTAAGTAAAGAAGTAATAAAAAATATTGAACGGAATGTGGCTAGGCTAGCAATGTAGGCAAGAGAATGACCACTAGAAACTCAAGGATGGATACGGCCAATTTGCATGCCTTTTAAAGACAGTAAATCAGGAAAATATGTATGATGGATAGAAAAAGAAGATAAGAAAAATGAATAGATATAATGAAAATTAACAAAGAAAACAAATTGAGGGCGCCAGAAGAGGGATACTACTCTAAAAAGAGTAACAGTCACTCTTCCAGGTATCGTATACTGCTACTATTAATTAAAGTTGATTTAATAAACAAAAATGCTGTAAATGTAAAAAGGTAAGGAAATATTAATAAAAAATTATATGCAAAACAAATTCAAGTTTATTAAATATAACTTCTTAGATTTTGACAATCTCTAAGTTACCAAAAAGTATATGAAAATTTCACAATATAATATTTTAAAAAAAAGAATGTTGAAAACAACTATAATAAAAAGTTGAAAACTAGACAGAATAACTCTGATATAGAGTGTACAACCTACATCTAGGTTAAAAACAACCTTAAACAAAATAATGCTAACGTTGGAAGAACGTATAGCCAAGTAAATATATCAAACTTACCTACAATATGACCAACAATATTGTTAAACAACTCTAGGGAGGGATAATAACCGGAGTTAATAACACAAGATGAAATATAAAAAAATTAGTTAAGTAAACAAATAATGAAATAATTAAAGTTAATAATGAAATAAATGGTTAATACAAAAAAACAATGGAAGATAATCTCTGGGTAGAATTTGAGCTCAAACTTACCGATACCTTACACCAAGGGGAGTTATATTAATTAATATATATATATATATATATATATATATATATATGTTATAAAAAAAAACCTATAACTGGTGAAACAAGATATATATATATATATAGTTCTGAAGTAAAAACCAACTGTCCTCCTAGGTGAAACAGTTGTCTGGAAGGATACTCCCGAATGGCTTCGGTGTCCCAGCGAAGTCCTCCTTGAGGTCCGAAATTAGCACGGAGCTGGTGCTAATTGGCTCAGTTCCGATGATGACTGTCCTGCCCTACCTCTAGGTGCAGGCTGGAGAAAAAAATGAGGGTGGAGTAGACAATACCCCCTGGCTTGTCCCAATGACCCTGATTCTAATAGAGTTGAAGTGGTACTCTCCCTCGGATGTTCTGAGGGAAATTTATAATTCCATGGTAGGTGGCTGAAAACAATTCCCCGTTACTTCTAATCTCAACATTGATAAAAAAGAAATCAAAGAAGAAGTGAGGAAAGTTTCTTTCAGCATAAGAAACCGGAGCAAAAAGATAATTATAGTAGATAAAAAAACCCATCCAATCGGATGTAGCGTGACCTTGCTTCACATAGAGTAAAAATATAATGGCCTTGAACAAAATACTATATTAAAATATGAAATAATGAATCTGAATAATAGGATATAGATAAAATACTCTAATGTTCATTAAAATATCTGTGGAAATTGTAATAGATGTTTACGAAAAATTCAGAATTTTAATCAGATTCATGCCGGAATGATTGTAAGCGGCCATACTATACTTGAATTCGTGACCCAAGGTCATTCTGAATACCTTAAGGATGTGGAAGGTGAGAACAAAAGTTAGTTTTTATAATATAAAAAAATTATTATTTACCAGATAACTACTTAATTCCGTGCTAGAAATCTCACTTCAACTTCCCGAGTTTCCGAAAACACCGTCAATTAAATTATTACGGTTATACTTAGAATATTTAACTTCTTGAAGTGAAGGAAATTCTATGCATTAATTGGATTTTCTTTCGCTAACTACCACTTACTTTGTACCACTTCAAACTCTCGATCAAAAGTGAATTTTAATTCACAGTTTCTTAACCAAGAGCCAGTTTCCACTCCCCCCTAATCTCCTGTCATCTCTCTGGTCCGCAATGGTACCAAATTAGAACAGAGTGACAACTTAAATTATTAACACTACACACTTAATGGGCAAATGAACACTTAAAGTTAGGCAACCCATACTACATCTCTGAAATTATTTTAATATAAATTGTTTATTATTTAAATACAAATTGTAATAAAAGTAACGACTGTTACATGTGGTTCCAAGGTATGTGTATGTCTCCACTTGTTCTATTTTTCGGTTGTTTAATGTCAATTGCATCGGAGGTTGTTGTGTTCTGCTGATGAGCATGCATTTAGTTTTGGTTGTATTGAGTTCTAAACCATATTCTTGACTTGCTGTGTGTATGCTTTGCATGAGTCTTTGAAGCTCGTTGCAGTCATTTGCGATAATAACTGTGTCGTCAGCATATCTAATATTATTGATTACCTCTCCGTTTACTTTGATACCCTCCGAAACTTCTCCCAGTGCTTCTCTGAAGATTTGTTCAGAGTATATATTGAACAGGAGCGGCGAGAGGACGCATCCCTGTCGTACACCCTTTTTAATATCTATCTTCCCACTGTGTAATCTTTATCTCAGCACTTTGGTTCCAATATTGTTATTTATTATATATTGTTATTTACATTATATTTACTATATTGTATATATATTGTATATTTACTATATTGTTATTTACGTTTATGTTTCTAAAATAAAGGTAGTGTTATTACTATCAGAGAACTGGTAAATGTCGTGTATAGAAGTAGTATGTAACCATACTGTGATTTTATGTCTGTATATATACTGTAACTTTAAGTATAAAGAAATTCAATTTTTTATTTTATTTGGAAGTATGTATATTAAAAAGCTTATTCCGGAGGTAATTAAGACATTTTAATCATATGTTTGTTGAAAACACAGAGAAAACCATTTGTATGAGAAAAACAAAACTAGTTTTTCAATAATGAATTTTATAGGATACCTTAGATTAATGAAACCATAAATTCGTTTTAATAATCTAAGGATAATACAAGTTAAATAAAAATTTTACATATGAAAGATAAAGTGATTCGTGTGCTAATCTTAATTAGTAAGACCATGAATCACTTATATTAGTCATTAAAATAGTGTTATTACTGATTACTATCAAGGAATTGTTATGGTAAATGTCATGTCTAGAAATAGTATTAGGTATATCTAAATAAGTTTAAAGAATTAAAATTTTTATTTTGTTTGGAAGTATATTAAAAAACTTTGGCTTCAGGTAAGTAAAACCTTTTAATCCTATATTTTTGAAAGTATAAAGAAAAACATTTAATGAGAAAAACAAAATTAGTTATTTTAAATGAATTTTATCGGATAATACAATTTAAAACGTTAAAATTTAAAAGAAAGTGATTTTGAATTAAAATAATGTTACTTCTGTAATAAATAAATGGTTTTTTACAGATGACTGGAAATATATATGCTTAATATACATGTGGTTTATCACCATATAACAGTTACGGATTAAGAGTCTTTAGATTTCCGATAAGAAATGCTTCGGCTTGTCAAAAATGGATATTAATTAACACTCTGGTAAGTAAATATGAACTTTTTTGTATTCTTTTATTTTACACCGTTCATGTTACGCAATTAACTTGAAAAAATGTTTATTTTTTTCTTCCATTATTTTTCATTATCGCCACAATGCACACGTAATATTCGAGATGCGGTAATTTGAATTTTACGTTTTTGTTGCTATTATAATAATTATGATATAATAAACTTTGGAAAAGCAAATTAGTGAACAAATATCATGTAAATAAACTTAAACAAAGTATTAGATATTTAAATATTACCTTAGATATTTTTAGTTATTGTATAGAAAACTAGAAATAAATTCATCTT
This sequence comes from Diabrotica undecimpunctata, assembly GCF_040954645.1. Lineage (NCBI taxonomy): Eukaryota > Metazoa > Arthropoda > Insecta > Coleoptera > Chrysomelidae > Diabrotica > Diabrotica undecimpunctata. The sequence continues at coordinate 131,994,425 of NC_092803.1, forward strand.
CATCGGAGGACTAATTTATACAACAGTCCATCAGGGAAAAAATCGTTTTGTACGTAAAAATGTATACATATGTTTGAAGGTTCTAAAAGATATGAGGGGTAGTTGATGAAAAATCCGTGAAGACATACAGCTGATTTTTATTTGTTTTTATTTTAAAACAATCTTAAAAGTTATAAAGTCATTTTTTTACTATAAAACGTTTTTTATTCAGTTAAGATAAAAATATTTTAAATAAAAATTGTGGATCTTAAAAAGTTCTTCAATTTTCGAGTTTCTGAATTAAAATACATAAAGAGTTCACCAGATAGTTGGAAAAAACCCTTTATTTTGCAGTAATTTATAATTGTTAATAACTTTGTTTTTTGCATAATGACACGTAATATAACTACTAAAAAATTGTGGCAGTTAATTAGCGATTAAAGTGTGCTAAATTTCAAATAGACCAACCGAATAGTTTATAAGTTATTCAATTTGTTTATCCTGGAAAGTGATTATTTAAACAACTGTTCTTGTACAGACAGTAACTCTAGAGGTATTCTGTAGACCGAAATCGATTCTTATTTTTAAGGTGCAACATTTTATTAAATTTGTTATTAAAAAAAAGGTTTGAAAAAGGACTGACTTTTTAGGTTATTAACAATTATAATAACTTTGACATTTTTTAAGTTTTGACACGCTTGTAAGTAGGCACAATGATAAGCTGGTGAAAAACATATTTTCCAAATAAAACTAAACCTTCTATAACCAATAGGAAACAAGATATCATTTTTTTCTAAAAATTCCCATTATTTATTAACATTAAGAACTGAATATTTTAATCAAATTATAAAAATTATCTAAACAGAGAACGTGTAAAAAGTTATATCGCGTTAAAGTGATGGTACTCGTAAAATACCGCCACGGAAAAGTGGAGGGGTGAACCACAAAAATATTGTTAAGCTGTTTGTTCGGGCTGTTAGGCCGTTGTCTTCTGAGATTAGTTCTCGACGTTTCGTTTATCCTTGTGTTTGTGTGTCTTTTCGTGGTTCCCACATATACTATTCCACATGTGCATGGTATTCGGTATACTCCGGCCGTTGCTAATGGGCCGCATTTGTCGTTCACCGATCTTAAACAGTCCTTGATTTTCTTTGTAGGCTTGAAAATGGTCTTTACATTTGTCTTTATCGACAAATCTACCGTTACCGAACACGCTTTGGGAAGCGGAGAACATCGAATACTCTTTGAAGAAACGCAGATGCTGGATAAAACATCACAACACTACCCACGGTTATATCGGGAGGCGGTGGAAATATATAAGCATAATAAGCATATAAATAATTTTAATCGGATAGAAGGACAAAAAATTAACAAAACATTGATACCAATATTAAATTCCAGAAACGCCCTTCCCACAAAACACGAAAAAACAAAAGCTATGAACGAGGACACGCCCCCTCACGCCGAAACCAGTGGAGGGGAGGCGAGTAGAAAATATAAATATGGCCTCCGTAGTACAAGTACAACTCGGCGTCAGTGCCGTCAGTCGTCAGTTTCAGCTTACAAGCGAAGCAGTAACATCTGGTGACATCTTCCAGAAGATGCCGTTGAGAACTAATCCCAGAAGACAACGGCCTAACAGCCCGAACAAACAGCTTAACAAGTTAGACGATGGCCGTGGAAGCCTAACGCATTTTACAAAAATATTATTTATACTTATTAGTTAGTTATCTTCATTAAATGCAATTATAGTAAAATCAATTATTTCGTTGAAAGAAAAAAACTATAAAATAATTAAATGAATTTTAATATGTAATTCATAATTATTATTATATATTTATATAAATAATATACACTTAATAAAATTTTAATATTTCTTACGAAATAATAGTAAAATTCAGCAACTTTTATGTGGAATAATTTAATAAGGTAATTTATTTTTCTGGGATTTTCCGAGAGGGGAATATAGCACAATTCTTATTATTTTGTTGAGCTACCCCAATTAAAAAAAATGAAGGTTCTACGTGCCACCGATGCCAAGATATTGCAAATTTTGCCAGCTTCAATTTGAAGTTAGTTCAATTTTGAATCTAAAAAAAAACGGAGTTCGGGCAGTTCTTTCCTCCACTTTTCTGTGGCGGTATTTTAGGCGTACCATCATTTTAACGGGTTTTAACTTTTTACTCCTTCACTGTATATGTCATCTATAAGCTGGATCATAAAACGTATCATGGATCATAAACTCCAAAATGAATAAGAAACGTTTTATAGACAAAACATATTTTTTCATATTTTAAGCTTTAAAAAAAAACAAAGCAAAACCAGCTGTACGTCTTCACTGATTTCTGATCTGCTACTCTTCATATACCTTTTAGAACAGAAAGACGGTATAAGATTTAATTTCGATTGCAGGAAATCTGCAAGCCGCTTATACGTATTTCAACCTCTTTAGGTCTCATCAGAGCGACATATGCAGTTGCTCGAAATTAAATATTATACCGTTTTTCTGTTTTAGTTCTTTACTCTGTTTCGAGTACCAGAAACTAAATTCACTAAGAATTTTTACCGTGATGAACGGCATGTGGAATACAAATTATAGATTTCTTTCCCGACTAATTTATCAATCTGTCTGCTTTGCAAGTTTTAGAAAGCACAATGGTAAATATTTGAATTTAGTTTCGCCATGTAGGAAATCTTAGAGTTCCTAGTGATACCTTTTAGAACCTTCAAATATCTGATAAGATTTTTACGTGAAATCAGTGATTTTTCACAGTTTTTCTCATTAGACTTGTCAAGAAAACCCCACTCAAGAAAAACAGCTAAAAATATCTTATACAGGTGTTTAAAGTTTCTAAAAGGTATATTAGATAGCTGATGACAATTATGTGAAGACATACAGCTAATTTTGCTTGGCTTGTTTATTAAACAATCGTAAAAAGTGAATAGTTTTTGCATATAAAACGTTTCTTATACATTCAGAGAAAAGTGGTTAAGATCAAAGTTATACATCATAAAAAATTCTTTAATATTGAGAGTTTTAATAAAATACATAAAGAATTGACCGAGATAATTTTAATTATAAATGTTAATACCTTTGTTTTTGCATAACGACACATAATACAACTATTAAAATATAGACTAAAAAAAAATACTAAATTTCATATAGATCGACCAAATAGTTTATTATAAGTTATTCAATTTGGTTATCCCTAAGAGCGATTATTTAAACAACTGAACTTGCCGAAACAGTCACTCTAGAGGTATTTTGTAAATTGCAATCAATTCTTTGAGGCTTCGTTTTTACGGTATATTAAAAAAACCTAAAGATTTTATTAAATTTGTTATTAAAAATCAGTTTGTAAGAGGGCCTATTTTTTACCTTATAAACATTTCTAATAACTTGGACATTTTTTATGTCATACACTTGTATATAGGGTCAATAAAAAGCTGGGGAAAAAAACAGAACCTTCTATGGCTTAGAGAAAGCAGATAGCATTTTTTTTCTTAAAACCATTCTTAAAAACTGAATCTTGAACACATTGTAAAAGAAGATCTAAATTTTTTGATTCAACGTATAGATGGCATACACACTGAAGAAGTAAAAAGTTATAAAACGTTAAAATAATGGTTAGTAAAATATCGCCACGGAAAAGTAAGTGCAGGGGAGAACTGTCCGCTGCAATATCTCAGCTTGTTTCTTGTTATTGGTCATAGAAGGTTCTTTTTTTTTAATTGTGCGTTTTCACCACCTTTTTATTGAGTTTACTTACAACCCTGTGACATACAAAAATATCAAATTTATTATAAATGTTTAGAAGCTAAAGTCAGTCCTTTTTCAAACTGTTCTTTAATAACAAGTTTAATAAAATGTTGAAGTTTTTTTAATAAACCTTATAAATAAAGCTTTAAATAATCGATTGCGATTTACAAAATACCTCGTAAAGTGACTATTTGAGCAAACACAGTTGTTTAAATAATCGCTCTCCGGGATAAACAAATAACTTATAAACTATTTAGTCGATCTGTTTAAAATTTCGCTCAGTTTAATTTTTACTTTTTAGCTCACTAATTGTTACAATTTTGGGTAGTTATATTGTATGTCGTTATGCATTAAACAAAGTTATTAACATTTATAAATTAGTACAAAAATAAGGGTTTTTTAGAATTATCTTGGTCAATTATTTACGCCTTTTATTTTGAAAACTTTCAAAAGAAAGGTGATCTATAACTTTTTTTGAAACATTTTTCTCTAGAATATATATAAGAAACTTTTTATAGGCAGAAACTATATTTTCACTTTTTAAGATTGTTAAAAAAAACAAAACAAAATCAGCATCTTTACGGATTTTTCATCAGCTACCTACCCTTCATATTCCTTTTAGAACCTTCAAATATGTGTATAAGATTTTTTCAGCATTTTTCTTCTTTGACTGGGGTATTAATAAATATTTAGTATTTGGTGAAATGCAATATTTTACCAATAGTGAAAATTTAATGTGAATTCTCTTGTTATAGAGATCTGAGGTATTATGTACAGGGTGTGCAATAACTATAACATTTAACTTTAAACATTTTATATAACTTAAAGGTTGTCATTTATTTTGTGATATTATATTGAAATAAGATATCAAGACAAATTTTTAACTTTATTGTGCAGAAAGTTGCTTTTTTCAGTTGTGTTAATATTAATATTGTTGTAGGTACCTATTGCTGCATTGAAAAGTCTGGAGTTAGTGGATTTAAAAAAATATATGCAGTATGTATTTTGATGAAATACATCTGAACGCAAAATATTTACCTGCTATTGCTGTACCAAAAAAATACAGTGAGAAAGAAGAGGAAGGTTTGTTACCGACAGCACGCGTTTTGCATACGTATTCGGCAACAAAACAACCATCAACTAGTGTCAATACTGTTTCGCACAGTGATAATTCTGAACTTGGCGATTTTGTTTATTGAGCTTGTAGATATGCCGTTATCACAATTAGTCAAGAAAAAAGATTTCATAATTAACATGCACGTAACATGCATGTAACTTCAAAGGAGATTTACGGATTAATCTCCTGAAAACTGGTATTTTTTTTTGTTTTTTTAACCTATTCTCTATCCTTCCATTGTTGGATGTAGGTCTCCCCCAGATCTCTCCATCTTTCCCTATCTTGAGCTGTTCTCTGCCATGTGGGACCTCCTTGTTTCCTAATGTCATCTTTCCACCTCATCTGTGGTCTGCCTCTTGATCTCATTGCATTGTATGGACGCCACTTTCCGATGGCATTGTTCCATCGTCCGTCTTTGAGACGTTCATTGTGTCCAGCCCATTTCCATTTCAGTTTGGCTGCTTGTTCTATCGCGTCTACTGTCTTTGTTCTGGTTCTGATCCACTGGTTACGTTTTCTATCTTTAAGTGATATACCCAACATTTGTCTCTCCATCGCTCTTTGTGCCTTCCTTATCCTATCCAAATTGGCCTGTGTAAATGTCCATGTCTGTGCTCCGTAGGTGAGCACCGGTATTATACAGGAGTTATATACCTTGCTTCGTAAGTATAGAGGGATTGTTTGATTTTTTAGAACGTAAGAAAGTTTGCCGAACGCTCCCCATCCCATTCTTACTCGTCTCGATATTTCGGCTGTTTGATTTTCTCTGTTAGCTCTGATTGCTTGTCCTAGATAGATATACTCATTTACCTGTTCTATTTTTTCTGTTTGTATTTTTATTGCCTCTTGGTCTTCCGTGTTTGTCATTACTTTTGTTTTGTTGAAGTTAATTTTTAGGCCTTTGCAGTGATTTTTCATGAAGTTCATTCAGCATTAATTCTAGTTCTTGTCGTTCCGAGGAGATCAGAAAGTATATCATCCGCATATCTAAGGTGATTTAGGTACTTTCCGTTAATACATATTCCTCTGTTTTTCCAATCTGTTGATTTTATTATATCTTCGAGGGTCAAGGTAAACAGTTTAGGTGAAATTATATCGCCTTGTCGGACTCCTCGTTTAACTTATACGAAAACTCGTATAAGGGCACCAAAAAAGAGTCTGGTTAAGATTAGGTCAAAATCTGTACAAACTGCTCCAAAGCCACAAACTCCGTTTTCTACTGCGTTACTGAGAATGCAGTTGCATAAGAAAAACTAAAAGTGGTCTCCAATAGAAAAAAACTGCTATTGAGACTGCTGTAACCCCGGTTTCAATCAAAAAATATTTGATAATATAAAACCTAAAGCAGAAAGCATGTCTCCTAAAGAGAGAAAATCAATTTTATTATTCGATGAGATGGCCATAAGGAGAACGATAGAGTATAATAAAAAACTTGATATTGAAAGTTTTGAGTATATTGGTAACAACAGAAAAAAGTCAGTTTTGGCCAAAATGGCATATGACTTACAATACTACAAGAAATAATTACTAATGGCCTTAAAAGATTGAGAGATTCCGGTTTAGAACTTTTACGAATAGTTTGTGATTTATCGGTGATAAGGATGTATACTTCACGTATTACATAAATTTATTTCTATCGGGAGAATTGATGGAAAACATATTCTCATTTATGTAAAAACATAAAATAAATAGTACTGTTTATTTAGGTTTTGTTAATTATTGATCCTTTTTACCCAAAATAGATTTGTCCCCGAATACCTATGTGTTTTATAAAGAGTTTTTTTAAACAATGATAAAACTTAAGTCTCGATCGACTAAAAAATAAATCCCCGGATGAGCCTTCTAAGACGATGGCAATTGAGTCTATTTTAATTAAATATTGAATCATTTTCTAACAGATCAAATAAACAAATTAAATATCTGCTAAACTAATAAATATTTAAAAAAGACATTTACATCATTTAAATAGATTACTGACCGATTTAGATTTAACAAGTCTCAAATGAAAAAAAAACAATTTAAACTATTCGCTCGAAATAGATATCTATCACAAGACGAATACAATGGTAATAACAATAAGCGTTTTATTTAAATCTTATATTTTCTTCACAATCTGGCATTTGTAAACAGGTTTCTATTAGAGATCGTACAGATGAAAATATACTCGAATAGAACTCTGCATACAATTAAATTTCTATTAATAGTTTTTAAAATTTATTACTAGTGGCCGCTACCTAACGGCAGATTACAAGTCAAAAAATTGTCCGGTAAAGCGTGTCTTACTATTGTTTTTTAAACAATAATATTATGTTAAAAACATGCGTTTAGTATATTCATCTGGTTCTTTACCATTTATAGTTCAACTTAATCTATTTGAGAGTTTTTAGAATTAGTGAGTAAACTTTATATTTACAATAAAAAAAGTAAACAGAATACGAGCCCGTATGACTATATAGTGGAACAAATTAAAATATATACAGTGATGAGTGTCTTACCACCCGGCAAAATAGCGGAAAGGATAGAAGACAGATTAAGTTGTGAGATAGTACGAGATAAGGCTAGTTATTAGACGTGTCTATTTGACTTCAGTCATAATTATACGGATGACCTCGAAAATATTTTATTTTAATAATTTCTGATGTTAGAATAAATGATTAAATATATTAAGATATATTATAGTAAAAAACATTAATTAGTAGCGATTTTAAATTATAAATCTTTAAGTTTATTTAATAATAAAAATAACTCAACTGAAATATTTGACTAAACTAAATCAGTCCGAAAACAATTATTGTATCTAGAATTGGTGTAATAGTTTGAGACGTTGTCTATCGATAAGAAGACTGGGGTTCAATTCACACCAAGGGTAAAATTTTTGTTTTACTCATTTAAAAATAATAGAAAATATTATACATATTAGGTAACAAGTTTTCGAAAAACTCATTATTTACAATTTATTCTTATTTCAATGTTATAAAATAGAAATACAAAATATTTCAAATTCAATTCCAGTTTTACAGTCTTCAGTTGTGAATGGAAAATAATCCATTGAAGACTGTTTAATGTCAAATCCATCACTAAATGCTCAGTGTTAATATCAATTCCTCTGTACAGGTAATGATTTTCAAAACAATTGACGACATTGAAATGGATGCGCGCGAACAGCTACCTGCTTTATAGCTAACCAAATCATCAAGCCTTCAAATAAGCCAAGTTATCAAATAATAACACATCGAGAAGTGTTTTTTACGGTAAACAGAAACTTTTTATTGAAAAAACAATTCGTGAAAAGGATTTTAACGGTCGAGGAAAAAGTGCAAATTGTTGTCTGGCATGTGAATGGATTATCAGACAACATGATTAGACAACAATTTGTAAATATGTTTCCAAATAGGCCGGCTCCAGCACGATCAACAATTCAGTCTATTATACGTAATTTTTTTACTTATGGATCCGTATTCGATCCAAGAGGAGTTCGTAGACGAAGGGAGGTAAATCCAGATTTGGAACTAAGGGACACTTTGATTTGTGCAAGTATTGAGCAAAATCCTACCCAATCAACACCTCGTCTCGGAGAACAATGTGGAATTCCAAGATTTAGAGTAGGTGAAATTTTGTAAAGACATCGATACCGTCCCTATAAACTTCATAAATCCAACGAACAATTCCCTGGGGATCAATATAGACATTTAGAATTTTGTCAAACGGCAATGGAAATGTCACATCAAGATGAACATTTTTTAGAGAACGTTTTGTTCACCGATGAATGTACGTTTTCATTGCATGACCGTCATTCAATTCAATCATGTCATTGGTCCATTTTTTATAGACGGTATGTTGACTGGGCGGAAATACTTGGAACTTCTGCAAAATGAAATTGTCGCAGCCCTTTGTAATTTACCAATACCTTTCCATTCCATATGATTTCAACACGATGGTTGTCCTGCACATAATTCTCGCATCGTCAGTGAATATCTCAGTGCGACTTTTCCTAATCGATTGATTAGTGGCCACGGATATTTTTTTATTTTTGTAGAATTTTTACTTATTTAAACATTCTTTAAAAGTTTTTACTTTATTTTCGAAAGTACGACGATACTATTTGGTCAATAAGATTTTTTGTTTTAACTTTAGTTTTTGTTTAGTTTTGTTTAGTGATTCAAAGCAAAACGATCTTTGCATAAATTCAAATTATTAAAAAAAAAACCACATGTGGGTTTTGAACTCTAATCGTCTGTGATGTCTGTATCGCAATGTCGAATTCTTACCACTAATCCACGAAGGATTTATAATTGTTCCGTGACAAGAGTGTATGAAACTCCTCAAATCATAGTAGAAATTATTCTTGGTTAATAATTTAAAACTTTAGATTAAATAATCACTACACATTTTTGCTTTATTGTGGTCAATCAGTTTTTACTTTATGCGAAATTAAAAAATGGAAATACGTCACATATTCGACGTTACTCATAATAATTATGACCGAGGTGATTTAGCTCGAATCTAACGTCTAAAGGTGTGAGACTATCGTTAGTGGTAATGTAATGTAATATAAATTATAGGTTTTTCCGATTATTTCGCACCTCTACGAGTTTCATCTCTTTTTATTTCACAAGGTAACTGTGTTTTCTATCTCTTACGTTAAAAAGCCGGGTGGTAAGACACTCATCACTGTATAACAAATTCCGGCATTTGACTGTTAATTTATTGTTTTTTATAGTTATAATAATAATGCTAACTAAGCAATATTTTAAATGATATATAATCACAAAACATAACTAATATTGTTTAATATAACTTATTGTATACAACTCACATAACCTGTTAATGTCAAAAGAATTATTAAAATATGTAAAAATTAGTGACAATTAAATAATGGGACAGTAGGTAGTATCTGCTAAAAACCACACAAGATAAAACAATTAGGCCACGAAAAAAATGCATCCAGACACTCCACTCTAACAAAGGTCAAACTATATTCCACAATTAATTTGTTATTAAAATAATCCTTGAAGTGACGGATGAAATTAATATTCCTAAAACTACAGTGTGGATTATAATTAAGCATGAGAAAACATGAAATATCTAGGCGTTTACGTTTTACCTTTTTTATCAAAGATAAAAAAAGGTAACAGCCTAGGTTATCCAAAACGAGTGTCTGATAGGAATAGGAGAATATTAGTAAAATCTTGCAAAAAATATTGAAAAAATACTCGAAGGCAAGTTACAGCTGAATGAAATCATGAAACTGGATTAAATCTGTCAAGGGTTTGCAATGGCAAGTAGAAACATAATACTGGATAAAGTTTTAAAAGATTGAATTATAGGTAACAACTTAAAAGTGTATTCATAGTTTAATATATTTTAACATTATTTTCTTTTACGCAGAGGAAAAGCCAATGTTAACAGCAAAACAAAAGCATCCAGGATCATTTGGGTAAAATTGATCCTTCTTGGTCGGTAGGAGATTGGACCCGAGAAATACTGAAGAATCACCGCATTACCGCAAATGAGTTATTCACACTAGCCATGAGGCTTTTCACAAAGACTATTTGAAAATCGTAAAATTTCCCAAATGAGTGATGGATTAGGGGTTGTATGGCACTTTCAGAGTTAGGGTGTTTTTAATTTATTGAGGGTACCATTAGTGCTGCATAATGTCAGTAAAACGGTGTAGCATAAAATGAAACAGGCACTAACGAATATCCCACAACAAACATTACACGAACTTAATTCCAAAATAGAGCAGATTAGCAATGAAGTTACCTCTGAACAGTGCAGATCCTTAGTCAAGTAAATGCCCAACCAAATTCGAGCGGACATAAAGTCTAAGGGTGATGCTACTCTGTTTTAAAAATAAATATTCGTTCTATGTCACAATAATTAGTTGCCAACAAAATAAACATTGTTTATTATTAATTAGTTAAGTTAGAGTAAATATTTTTGTTTTGTGTTGCTGATTGAACGTATATTTATTAGTAATAATTAACTAATTACATAGTAATACATTAAAAAACATGATTATAAAAACATAAACTCTCATCTATCTGAATTCTGCATGTATTTTAGTTTGTCCCATCATATAGTTGTTAGGGCGCGTAAAATCTTACTACTATTTTATACATAACCTAATCCCCTAAATAATTTATGCCATATAACTATATACAGGGTTACACAATTGAACTGTTACCTATTCAAACGACCATCATTTTTTTGCGTGAAATTATTTTTTATTGATTCAAATGACAAAAATGTGTGAAAATAATCAAAATTTCAGAATCCACTCACTTTAACTCGATGTGGCCACCTTCTGCCTTGACTATGACCTTCAAACGATCAAAAAATCCATGGTCATATTTTGGCCCATTCACGTATAATTGCTTTCTTCAGCGCATCCATACTGGCATATTTTTTAGTCCTCACCTTGCTCTCCAAAATGGACCAGATGGAATAGTCCATCGGATTTACATCTGGCGAATTCGAAAGCCATTGTGTGGATGAAATAAAGTGTGGAACATGGTTTTTTAACCATTCTTGGTTCACACTAGCTTTATGAGACGGTGCCGAGTCTTGTTGGAACGTCCATGGTCTGCTACCGAAATGTTTGCGTGCCCACGGCTCTAAAGCAGCTTCTAAAACATTTTCCCGATAATAACTTGCATTGACTTTGACACCAAATTCAATAAAAACGATTAGAGAGCGTCCATCGTCGGTTACAGCTGCCCATACCATTACTTGAGATGGGAAATTACTTCGGGTGGCCGTTCGTAAGCTCCAACTTTCGTAAGTGCGTTCGGTCAAGTAAACACGATCATTTTGAGAGTTTATGAACTGCTCAATAGGGAAATTTTTCTCATCAGAGAACACTATGTACGGAAATTCGCCACGTTCGCGCAGGCGTAACAACTCCTTTACTCTTTCAAGCCGAACTTTTTTTTGCTTTTGTGTAAGATTGTGTGCTTTTTGGAACTTGTAAGGCTTGACCTTGAGCTTCTTTTTCAATATTCGCTGCATGTTTCGTTGGGATATTTTCAGTTCTTTGGATATGTAATTACCACTACGACGTGGATTTCGCTCAAGTCGAGCCTTCACTGTCCGAACCATTTCAGGTGATGTTGCTGATTTTTTTTTTCGTCCACCACCATAGCGTTTGGCAATGCTACCAGTATCATTATAACGAGTTATGGTGAGAAACACAAACATTTTATTCACTTTGAGGTGTTTGAGCTGACGAACAATAGCTGGTTGTGATTTTCCAGCCAAATATAACGCAATCACACTATTACGTTTAAATTCCATTGCGAATAACTTTTGTTGTATGTATAAAACTGAAATGCAAATGCTTTTGACGGCTTATAAACATAGTCAAGTGTTATCAGGCCAACTTTGACGTAGCTGTCGTTATCGATTTGCCGGATATATCGATGTAAAGTTGGTAACAGTTCAATTGCGTCACCGTGTATATATATATATATATATATATATATATATATATATATATATATATATATATATATATATATATATATACAATGGCATAATAAAATCTAGTTCCGAATTTAATATCACTTATTGAACCTAAACCCAAGAAATACTAATTTTATATTATATATATATATATATATATATATATATATATATATATATATATACACTCAGGTGCAAAAAAATCGATCCATTCCTTATTTCTTATTTATTTGAGGTTGTATAATTTTAGAGACATTAAATTATGTATGTAAATTTAGGTGCACCCTCGTATACGAGAAATAAAATAATATTTTTAATATTGCTTTTTATATTTCTTAAAATAAATTGATATTTCAGGTTTTTGTCAAAAAGAGTCTGAAGCAAGTAGATATTTATTGAATGTCAAACAACCAAATTAACCATAATTTAATTCAACAACTATACTAGTGTAGTGATTTTATTTTCAAAACGTGTTATATTTTTATTTAATTATCCTTCCTAAATGTCTCTAACTCCGACAGATGCTGCAAAGGCGGTGACTTTAGTTTAAGATGGTCGTAGCCAATATTATGCAGCTGAAATGTTGGGTGTTAGTCGATCTTCGGTTCAAAGAGCAGTTCGGCGTTTTAGCGACACCGGTAACTTCACAAGAAGACCAGGATCAGGTCGTAGAAGGGTAACATCCGAAAGATATGATCGATTTCTGGTCTCATCATGTTTGAGAAATCTGCATCTAACTTCAGTTGAACTGGCAAATCGTCTGAGCGAAGTGAGAAATGTGGATGTAAGCAGATGGACAGTTCGTCGACGACTTGTAGAAGGTAATTTATTATCCAGAAGGCCAGCCCTATCTCCAATACTATCCATAGAACATCGCAGAGCTCGCCTTGCTTTTGCAAGAGAACATGAAACATGGAGTGATGCAGATTGGAGCAATATATTGTTCTCAAATGAGTCCAGATTTTGTCTAAGGTCACCAGACGACCTAGAAAGGGTTTGGAGAAGACACGGAAAGCGAAATTTTCAATGTAATATTGCGGAAAGAATAAGTTATCGGGAGGGCTCCGTTATGGTTTGGGCTGGTATCAGTTCAGAAGCTCATATTGATTTAGTTATTGTAGATAGAGGTTCTATGACTGCTGCAAGATACATAACAAGTATTTTAGATCAGCATGTGGTACCTTTTGCTCCTTTCATTGGACCTAATTTTATTTTTTATGGACGACAACGCACGTCCTCACCCTGCTAGAATCGTCAACCAATATATAGAGCAGGTGGGAATTGTCCGTATGAACTGGCCAGCTTGCAGTCCCGATCCCAATCCCATAAAACATCTATGGGATATGATGGGACGACGTCTTCGAGCACGAGTACCCCGTCCAAACAACTTGGCTGAACTTACAGTGGCTCTTCAAGAAATATGGGACCAATTGGATTAATTTGATATTCAGAGGTTAATTACCTCAATGCCGAGACGTGTACAGGCTGTTATAATTGCCCGAGGGGAAAACACTAGATATTGATTTATTATCAATATTTTTCTTAATTTCAGAAAGTTTTGAATATTCTTGTATTTTTGAGTTTTGGCGTATGTCTCTATAAATAAATGATTTTTTTGGTTAATCTGTAAAAATTCTTTTAATCTAACATATACTTTTACATATATACCTAATTTAAAACTAATATCTTCAATCGTTTTCTTTTTTCAGCAAATAATACCCATGGATCGATTTTTTTGCACCTGAGTGTATATATATATATATATACACATTTCGGGTGCCGAAACGTCGAGTTTCAAATTCTCAACGCGGTTCTTCCCGAGAACTCAGTAATTTTCATATATATATATATATATATATATATATATATATATATATATATATATATATATATATATATATATATTGTGACGATTGGGGTTTATAGAAAATAATTTATAAGTTATATACTACATAATATTAGATATAAAAAAGTATTTAATTATTTTAAATAAGTTATATACTAGAGAATTTTATAAAAATATATTTATGTGAGGGCATTTTAAGAAATTAGCATATAATAATTGTAAAAAGTTGTATTTTAGTAGTTATGATTTTGTAGATACATTTAAGTGAGCCATGTGACTAGGCAACACACTATACGTTCTCTCCAAGTGACATTTTAGGAATATAAGTGGGGTTATAGTTGTTAAAAATGTGTATTTTATTAAATTAGAGTGTTAGTTACTAATTTGAATGTTTATTCTGATCTGAAAAGCCTAAATGTCAACAAAATTATCAATGGAACATTAACGAATACTCCAGAGTGCAGAATTTGACCATTGTTTACGGTCGAACATTCTCGAAATAATGATTATGGCGGTGGATCGAACAGATATTTTTTTCGAGAACATCTATATAGAGGTAATAGAACAAATTGGAACATGATCTCTTACCAGATGGTTCTGGAATATCAAAAAGGATATAAATACCCGTGATTTGGATTCAAGATGGCAGTTTTTGGAAGTTTTTAGTCAGAAGTCAGGCCAGTTCATTATGAAAGTTAATAGACACATTTAGTTAGTGAATAGTGAAGTAAATTGTTCAGAATTTTCAAGAAGTCAGTCAGAAAAGTTTAGTAAGAAATATGAAAGTTAGTTGGAGTCAGTGAATCAGGTACAAATAGTCGAATTGTTTGATATAGTGAGTTAAATGAAGATTAAAAATTATGCATATAATTAATGCACATTTATAATTATACACAAATAATTATTGAAGATTATAAAAGTATATTGGAAGAAATTAAATTATATTATGGTTGGAGATTAGTATAAATTAACTTATAATAATTGGATATTGGTATATTGAAAAGAAGAATAAATATAAATGCTGTTTGCTGGTTTGGTTGGTGGTGTATAAATGCTGGTGAAGAAAACTATATCTTAAATTGGTAGAAGCTGATAATTGGAAAAAATAATTTCACAAAAAACAAGGATAACTGAAGTACGAAGACATTCAGTGGTGATTAGAATCTATATACTTAGTGGAAAACAGTTCATTTAGGCATTCAGTGAAAGAAAGGTACAAAATTTTGTTAATATAATTTAGTTAGTGTCATAACAATTTCAATTTTGAAGATACTTAGTTTGTTTAAATTTTAGATTGTCTATAGAATTTAATTAGTTTTATAAGAATATCAGTTTAAAGATAGTTTATTTTAAATTTACATTGACTGGGTTAGATATATATGTGTGTTTCATAATAGTTATAATAAAGATAATTTAAAAAAGTACTTACAAACTAATTCTTTGAGAACCGCGATAAAAACCCTATATATTATTAAAAATACTCATTGCTCATCATTCAAACAAAAAACACTTCATAACAATATATATATATATATATATATATATATATATATATATATATATATATATATATATATATATATATATGTATATATATATATATATAATCAGTTTATAACGTTCTTCGCCGTTTTCTGATTTCCAGTTTCCATTGGTGTCGGTCATTCAGAAGGTACTCTTCTATTC
The DNA here is from genome assembly GCF_040954645.1 of Diabrotica undecimpunctata. Taxonomy (NCBI): domain Eukaryota; kingdom Metazoa; phylum Arthropoda; class Insecta; order Coleoptera; family Chrysomelidae; genus Diabrotica; species Diabrotica undecimpunctata. The sequence goes on from NC_092803.1 coordinate 132,010,280, forward strand.
CTCTGGCTTTTAAATCCTTGTCGACTTCTGTCCAACTTAATTTAACCTTCTTTCGTCTTCCCTGCGGTGTCCAGTTTAATACCTTTTTTAGAATTCTACTGTCATCCATTCTTTGTACGTGCCCGTACCATCTTAGTTGGTTGATTCTTATGTCCTCTGTTATTCTATGTTTAACGCCCATAACGAGTTCTCTCGTTTCTTACTCTGTCTAATCTTGATTTACCGGCCGCTCTTCTCCAATAATCTATTTCTGTTGCTTCCAAAGTTATTACGGTTTTCTCCTTTAGTAGCCATATTTCACTTCCATATCTAACAACGCTTTTGACTATGCTATTATAGATGGCTTGTCTTCCTTGGTTATTTACAGTATCAATTGCATTAATAGATTACATGAAGTTGTCCACAGTTTATCAAAACTACAGTCCTTAATTATTGTAGTCTATAATATTTAATAACTGTAGTCTAATAATTACTAGTAAGTGATTTTTTCAGAATAAATAAGTCTTTACACATATTTTCTATTAAATTGTCTAACATCCCTTGGTCTATAAACTGTGATAAGTATTATAGAATATTCAAAATAAATTGCTTTACAAAAAAGTCTGTCTTTATATTCATTTCTCGGATATTAATATTCGCTCCGTGCGTGACCATGGTAGGGGTACCTTGAAACGATGCCAGCGTGCGTAGCGGCGAAATATGACACAATTGGAATCATGGAATCTTTTTACGCATAAATTTTATCAAAAATGTATGCAAATACATGTTGCGTATTTAATTGTGCTAATAATAGCAAAAATAGTAAGTGTAGTTTTTATAGGTTCCCAAAGATTACATATAAATTAGAGAAAAGAAAAAGATGGATCCGTGCTATTAATGTGAAAAAGTAAATATCACATAACCTCATTTTTATGCAATTGAAATAGGAAATATTTAAATAATTTACCTTAAATGATATTTTATAAGGCTTCAAGCTAACTGCCTGATGACTTTAGCTTTTATATCATACCTTTTACTATTACTGTTTTTAATTATATGCTCTTTCACGTGAAAAACTTGATTTGCCAGTACTAGATTTTTCCCTTTCTTTTCCGTTTGGGGTTAAAAAGATATATTATAATGAATTTTGAGAAACCCAGTTTTTAATACTACATTTATTTTGTACATAAACTGAAAAAATATAATTAAAAGGTTAATTATTAATAATTGTCAATTTCGCCTGTATTTAACAATGTCAAACATATGTCATATGTTTAACCTGAAAATTGGTAGGTCCAAAACAGTCAGATGAAGGCGGTAGGTGTCGCGTCAGTCACGCACGGAGCGAATAAGTACATGGCTTGGCTGTAATTGTACGAAAACATCGCTATTTGAATTATTTTTTGAGTTAATTTTCTTTTATATTCATATTTATGATACTATTTAATTTGTAGTTATTGTTTCTGTTCTTAAAAATTAAATATTGAGTTATATATATATATATATATATATATATATATATATATAATATAACTCAATATATATATATATATATATATATATATATATATATATATTTCATATTATAAATAACTGTATTTGAATTATTGCACAATTTTATAAAAGCCGATGGTTGTTTAAAAAAGGGTGGTTTAGTATCCATTTGGAGCAAACTAGAAAACAAAGATCCCAATATTCCAAGCCATATTTATCACCGACTATACTGTTACTGACATTTTATGCGTATATTATTTATTTCATCTAAAGTTTTGTTACCTTTTTTCCTATTTTAAAGTTTCTGAAACAATTTTTACTTTATAAAAAAAAATTTTATAGTTAACTTTTATTTTAGATTGTTCCCAGGAGGAGAACAAAATCAAAATTATAAAAAAAGGGCATGCATCTCCCAGGAGAAAATATTTGGGTCTATCTGGTGTAGAAAAATTACTGAAACATATGAAACTTGGAGAAGGAATTAATATATGTGTAATTTGTTTCAAAGAGTTTTCTCAGGAAATTGATTATAAAAGACATGTGATGAAACATACTGGAAAAAATTTTAAGTGTGAAATTTGTTTTAAGTCATTCTCTCTTCTATGTAACTTAAAATCGCATATGATAACCCACACTGGAATACCTTAGAAGTATGAATTTTGCTTGAAACAATTTTCTCACCCAGCTAATTTGAAAAAGCATTTGTTAATAAATTCTGTAGTTAAATCTTATAAGTGTTATTTGTTTTAAACATTTTTCTCAGAAAAGTTCTTTGAAAAGACATCTGTCAGCACGTTAGGGGAAACCCTAGAATTGTGGAATTTTACCTTAACAGGTTGTATAAATGAACACATTCAAATTCAGGTTGGAGAATACTCTACCATACTCTAGACTTCCAAAGACTGTTTCCCGTTAATTATTTGCTATAGCTGCCTCTAATTCGTGTGTCTCGGACTGTTTTTTCCAAGATAGTGTTAAATAGGATGTAAGCCAGGGCATCTCTTGTCTGAGTCAATTCTTTATCTCAAAGAATCGAGAATTCTGTCCCTGTATCCTAATACTGGCTTTTAATTTAGACACTGTCATTCTCGTTAATCGAAGGTTTTTCTGCTATACCAAACTCACACATTGACGAGGATACATAGTGCTGTTCTCTTGATACAATCGAATTGATGAGTTTCAATATTAAATTCTAATGTTTTCTGGAAGATCTGTCTTATGTTGAATCAATCTGGTCAATTGTTGATTTTTTTGGAGTGAATCTGGCCTGGTATTTTCCAACTATGTACACTGTATAAACTTGAAGCCTTTCGTAGAGAATATTTGCTAGTATTTTGTAGCAGTTGTTATCAGGGTTATACCCCTGTAGTTGACATATCACGCCTTGAGTCCATTCACAGTGCATGATCTCATTTTGCCAGACAAGAAGTAAAAGTTTATGCAGTGTCTATATCATGGTGTCACTACAATTCTTGTAGAGCTCACTGCAAATTTAATCAGTTCGTGGTGATTTATTATTTTGGGAATAGATTCCAATCATTTCAATCTACTGGGGTGTTATTTGCTTCTTCGATATGATGGCCATTAAATTTTGCGTCGAAAAATTCAACTCATCTGTTCAAGTTAGAGGCCGTATCACTTAGGATATTTCTTTGTCCATCCTTACAGCTCCCTATTCTTGACTTAAGCTCTGCTCATTTTGTTTAGATTCATGATTTGTCTCAACAAAAGTGTAAAAATTATTTGCAAGTTTGATATATTGTTTTATTTTGCCATTGCCAATATCCAGCAATTGTTCGGAAAATATTTGGCCCGATCGTTATCCCGATGTTAATGTTTTGATATTTCCCAATCAAAATAAAATAAAAATTAAGTAAGCAAAATCACCTGATTTTAATTTCAAGGTTTTATAGAATTTTTATCATCACTGGTGTTTAATGTAATCTGATGATATAGTGTTAGTAGGAAATAGTAAAAGCAATTTAGAACAAAAACTGGAACCGTGGAAACAAGCTGTTGAGGAAAAAGGTTTAAATGAACAAAAACAGAGTATTTGGAATGTTCATTTAAAGTTGAAGTTACTACAAATAAAATGATATCTTTGGATTGTGAAAAGTAATATTTTTAAGTACCTAGGATCAATATTAGAGTAATTGGTAAATGGAAGAAAGTGAGTGGTGTGTTTTGTGACATTAAAATTCCTATTAAACCGAAGGAAGAATTGTATAAAACATTCCTAAGACCAGCTATGATGACCAGTTGGGCAATGTTTGGCAAAAAAGAGTAAACAAATTCATGGGGGAGAAATGAGAATGCTTACATGGATGAGTAGAGTCCCAAAAAAGGATAAAATTAAGAATTAGTATATTAGGGAAAGTCTAGGGGTGGCACCAATTAAGTATTGGTGTCAAAATGAGGGAACATAGGTTAAGATGATTTGGTTATATTCAATGTCGAGAAGTTATCACCTAATACGAAGAATTACTAATATGTGGTTACCTGGGAGTAGGAGAGGAAGACCTGGATGAGTCGCTTAGGCAGGACATGTCGGTGTTGATAATGGTGTGTCCCAAAATAGAAACTCATGGAGAAATGTAATTAAGGAAGGCGGTGCCGCATAGGGGTAAAGGTAAAGAGAATGATGATGATATAGAATTTTTATATCATAATTCTGGCTTTACAAGCCTGTGTTGATCCTGACCACCTCAAGTAGTCCATTTCCATCGCTTTCGTCCATTAAGCACATATTTCTCATGTCTTTATTGATGTTATCAAGGAACCTGGTTCTGGGTCTTTGTTTTCTTCTCTGACCAATGGATCTATCAAGGAGAGTTTGTTCCATTCGTATTACATACCATATCCACCTTAGACGTCCTATCTTAATGTAATTTCCCGTTCCTCATATTCTATAAAGTTCGACATTGTATCGTCTTCTCCACGCTCCATAGATTAGCCTTAGTACTTTTCTTCGAAACATCTTAACATGTTTTCATTACTTTTTGTTAGAGTGCTGGTCTCTGAACCATGTGTTAGAACTCGTGTTCAATCACAAATTAAACCCTTAATTTGTAATCTCACATTGACCTTAGCTTCCTAATTTCTCTGTATAAATTGTAATAGAATCTATAATATACTGTAATTACGCGGATATTTATCTTTCAGTAGAATTCAATAACTTGCTAAAGTATTGCAAAACTTCCTAGTCCGGAAAATACTTGTACAAAGTTGCAAACTACAAGTTACAAGGCAATGGACTTTGTGATGACTTATCGCTTTATTTGTGAGATTATAAATTGGGATTGAACGTTTTTTAGCACGTAGTATAATTAAAAAAATATTCCCATGATACAGAAGTCATTGTTTGAAGTTCCGTCAAGTGTATTTATTAGCTACAAATAAAACATTTACTCCACGATTTCACAAATATTTCATATCGTCGACCGAGAAGTTGAGGGCATTCGAATTATACTTATCCGTCGATTTTATCCAATTGTATTGTTTTTATAGTTTTACCTTTGTATTTCTTGATATAATTGAGGCCACATCTTACTTAATTATAATAATCTTACTGAAACTAATAATTACCAATATGGAAAGAGGAAATAGAAAATGGAAAAAAAATACCAATAATAAGGCAACAACATATCAAAAATACATCATTTAGGTTTTAAAATAACACATGGAAAATTAGAGTTTTATATTAATATTGAGAGTAACACTTATTATGTCGAGATAGTATCATGTCTTTTTTCTGGTTTTAATTATGATTTACTCTGGGAACACTAACCGGAGAGTTTTACTATCATCATTGTATGTGGTTGTCTTCCAATAAAGTAATCCCAGGAACGTATCTCAAAAATATTGGCAATATCATTTAAAGTGATCTATACTTCTTTTTAAACGTTAGATTCAGTGTGGTTTTAAATTGAAAGCGAGTTTGCCATATTTCGACCATTCTGTGAATTATAATAAATAAATCCTCCTTTTGTATTCAACAGCAGTTAACAGCGATAATCCTCTACATAAATCCTCTGTCTAATTCTTTCATTTGCTTTTTTTTCTTTCAATTCACTCGTAAACGGTCAACAAAAAAGTAAACGGTCAACAAAAAAGTAAACGGTCAACAAAAAAATATGTTATTAAAAAATATTTATAGTGTTTAGTGTATATAAGTTTCAGACTATTTTATGTTAGGCCATTTTGAAAACAATAATTCAAGATGTAAAAATCTTAAGCTCACAAAAATATTTTTAGTAAACCCCTTATTATTATTGTTTTGAAAATTGACTAATAATAAAATAGCCCAAAACGTCAACACTATAAATGTTTTTTATTTATACATAGCTAATATAAAGAAGAAATAGTTTTTATTTCTTCTTTATTGGAAGCAGTGTTAGGAACTTTCTCCAATTTCCTGCTATGATAAGAAGCATTATCCATCACCACAACTGTTTTTTCTGGCAAATTAGGAATTAGGTTATGTTTGAACCAATTTTCAAAGAGTGGGTCATCCATGTCGTCATGGTAATCTTGGGCGTTTATTTTTTGCCAAAAACGTCAGTTCTGCTGCATTAACAACGCCATTTTCACATCCTGCATGAAGGAGGACAAAACGAGGACCACGAGCTGCAGGAGCTTTTAAGCCTGTAGTCAAGCCACGAACAAATGCATATATATGCGATTTAATGGACGTGTCTACCCATTCTTTTGATACGCTGTGACCTACGTTTACCCATCTAAATAGACGATATTGTAGCCTTCTTCGCTGTATCGACGAATGATCGTATGTAACGACAACGCCATGAAATTATCTCCTGTTTCTCAATTAAAATCGACTTTCTACAGCGTTTTTCAAACTTAAACTCGATATTGCACAACAAACGATATACTGTACTTCTTGAAAAATTGGGCAAATGCTCCGCAGCGTTTACTATAGCCAAAACAGATTTGATTGTGGGTGGTCTATTTTCCCGAAAGAATTACTGTACTATTTTACGGATACCGCTATTTTCTGTATCATCGTATTTATTTTCACGAAATGATAAAATTTTACCAATTTCAGGCTGTTTCTTCGATTGTTGGAAACCAGCGCAGGTGATGCTTACTCCTGGAGCACTTTGTACATACTCCTTTCAGAAATACCACTAATTTCGAACAAAAGCCATATTATATTTGATAATGAATCATTACCACCGCAATCCAAATGATAGTTCGTAAGATCATGTGTTATGAAACACTGAAATATAGCCCGCGTTTCCGTGCAACAATTACGTACGCCATTACTAAATTTATCGAAACTCGAGGAAAATAACACAACCGACACTATATAAATAATCGCAATTTTCAAAGTTACTGCCACTCTATAGATTTTAACACTAATCAGATCATTATGCCGAACGTTATTAAATGTTTTCTTTTCCTAATTCCTTAAGTAATTATGAACCTATTGAAATCCCATTATTCATTATGGCAGTCATTAAAAATAAATTGTTTACTATACATTAAAATTATTAAAATTCAATTTCTTCTAATATATACTAAAATCTAATTTTGTGACGAAATTGTTAAGATTCTCTGATTATATGTTGTTCCTGTTCCGCTGTTCACGGTTGCTGCCGTGAAGAGCGGCATTCTCAAGAAAATTGTCATTTACCTTGCATGGCCCTATCCTTCCTCTACTATTATTAAATTTATCTGACTTGGCCCATTGTTAAGACCTTGTACCTCAGGTAAACCATTGTTTACCAAATCAAATTAAATTAGAAGAATTCTATTACCAAGTAATGACAACAAAATTTGCAATGTTGTCAAAATAAACTAATTTTGAAGTAAAATTGTGGCTTATTCACAATAAAAATAGTAAATTTTATTAAGATCCCACAAGTAGACAAAACACCCAAAGATATTAAAATGTTTCTGTGATTGTGTGTTGTTAAACCATCATTAATAATACTCATTTTGTAATGGAGTAATTCAGAGTTTTCAATTACGCATGGTGGGCGAGCAGATATTAAAGATCACTTGAAGTGATGCAAAATACAACGCTGGAGTAACGACGATTGCAAGTACTTCATATATTAAAACAATCTTTAAAATTGATCATCATTACATTCAAGTTGATTTAATTGTTGCTGCGAAAGAGACATTCGCTTATCCACACAGCAATGCATGATAAGTTTTAAAACATCTGATTGTACAGTGGCCATCTAATTATTGTAGAATTTATTATCTCCAATGGCATTATGAAGTCGTTTCTATTTAATGGGTTTACTAGCAACAGCAGGTGGCAGATAACTAACTAGTCCTTTGTTTTGGTGTATTTGTTTATGGTAGATACCTCTCGAAACTTAACGACACCACTCAAATACAAATGACTTTGAAATAAGCTTAAGATATCAAGATTTTCTGCAATTATTTGTTGACAACTATAAGTTGAAATTGACATTAAAATTCTTTAAATCAAAAGAATGACTAGAAACGAGGAAGTCCGTACATCAACGAAGCTTTAATCATTAAAGAGATGTAAACTAGAATATCTTCGACAATATAATCAGAGAACCAAGATATGAGTTCCTTTACCTAATTCTCAACGGTAAAATTGAAGGAAAGAAATGGATAGAGGGGAAGAAACTCTGGTTGCGCAATTTGCGACAGTGGACAGCTTTAACAGCAGACCAATTGTTGCAAATTCAAGTACCTACTCATTGAGCTGACCTGCGCACTACGATCTTATTCGAATTACCGATACCGGACGATACAAATAATGAACATGCGCATAAAAAAACGGTACAAACACGTTCATGACGATTTCGGGAACCTACAAAAATTGCGTATTGAGACAAACCTTGAAAAAGTTAAAATGATGAAGCGGTGAGTAGCAATTGCTTAACTAACAGAAACACATTTACAAATAAACTAAAGGAATGTATTTTTTTAAATTCATTTTAAAATTTTATCTAATACATGAGATATTAAACTGTGATCATAATTTTTAAATTAGAGATATGAATTAATCATTGTTAATTTATCCTGCCGTACATCTACAATATATTTTTTGTTTTATGATTATGTAAGTTAGCCTACAATACGGTATATGATTAGTTTATAATAATTTCTAAAAATTATACCCATGGATTCCAGTGCAAAGAGAATGCGCTATAGTTAGGAAAGGAACTACAAATTTGTCAGTTTAAGGTCAGGAAATAAAGGAATTATAAATAGCAAGTATGAATAATATAAATTCAACAACGAAGAGATCATTTTTTATTTTATTAAATTTTGATAGAATTTTTTTAACTTTCAAGTTTGTGAAAGTTATTGTTTTAACCCGTATTTTAAAAATACAATTCTGTAATTCATTTTAAAACGGAAATTTTGATAAGTTTTGATATTTTCAGATCATTTTATTTAATAAATAAATTAAAAATGCATAAAAAATGCATATATTTAAGTACCTACACATAATATTTAGTATTATGTATACACATATTGACATGTGCTAATATTTAGGTACCCATAGATATTATTGTCCATTTCCTTCTGGTTTTTCGTCAGCCGCGTAATGTTTAATAAACCTAGCTGAAGGATCTGTGACTCCCTCGCACCATCTTGGCATCCAATAGTAAGGCAAAAAGTTTTGAGCTAGTTTGGGGTAGCTCTTTTCGAAAACTTCCCTATAATAGTACGCCTCTTTTGTAGTCGGGGTGCAATGTGGATACTTCTGCTTGGCTTTTTCCAAATCGAACGGTTCTGGCATTCTTTTGTCGATTATTTCTTGAATTATCACGAACAAGGATTTTGTGTTGGAGGCTACACCGTCACTGAAAGAAATTTTAACATTAATTCACTAGTATTAAATAGTATTTAATAAAATTAAATTAAGCCTATCCGTTGGTTCTTTGTATATATATATGACTATTTTCACAAATTATTTTTAAAAGTAGTTCGCTTTTCTGTAACAGAACCTGAAGCCACGAAATTAAGTAACGTATCCCTATATAATACTACGTAAGAAAAAGAAAGCATTAAGACGAAGGCTGGTGATTTAATCAATATGTCAACGTGTTTCTTTACAACTAATTTTCGCTAAATATGTTAAATTCATTTCCTTGTCTCAAAGTTATGATTGTTTTCAAAAATATTTATTACTAAGGCCAACCAATGTAGACGCTCACAGAAGATTACTGTTTATGGTGACGATTTCCTCCGTTTTAAAAATAGAAAAGGTTTGTAACCCGGTCGATAGAGGCGCTGATAATAAAATGTTTGCGGATTTTATATAAAATTATGAAAACCATTGAAAAACAAGGTTTAGTCGAATGGCAAAACACTCGGTTATTATTCTTATGGATCTGGCACTCAAAACCCTGGCACTCAATCTGATGAACTGAAACTTCTACGGGGATCCAGTACTGGCTTCGACGGTATTCCAGAACGACGGATATGATATAAATAATCGAATTTAGATTTAGTTTTCAGTCTAAAATAAATTGTTGTATCGAATGAGTTGTATAATAAATTAATATAAATTATTGTGTTTATAGTGAATTAGAATAAGTGTAGAAGACTGTAATAAATTAGAATAAGTGAATATAAAGATTAAATACACTAAGTGTTAAACATTACAGTACATTACAAAAAAATAAATATAAGTTCACAGGTACAGATAAAATATAACTGATTTTTTGTAGATAACGATACTTAAATTAATTGATTATAATACATACTTTTAAGAGGCCAGATAGCCAATATTGTCATTTGCGTAAAAAAATTGCGCCAAACATTCACTTGATTCGATAGCAAAGCCGATCGTTGCTTTACTATTCATGTATTCATTTAACAAAAGCAAAACCGTTTGATTTATAACTTGCTTCAATCATCAGATATCCAATATTGCCAAACACGCAAAAATAGTTTGTGGTTAATTCCCAACGGGATTGTGTTATCACAGAAAACAAATAACTACCCCTGTTCTTTGGTTTATTGACTTATACGTTACTAATAAGGGTTATATTTAAAAACATCAAAGTACTCGTCAGGAAGTTCATTACCAAGAGTGTTCAGAAAATTGCAGGACGGAATGGAATTTTCAGTTTAGGCATTCTGAAGATTATGTGTCCTATGTGATGGAAAGCCATTTTGAGGGGGTTTTAACCCCAGTGTTAGAGGCCCTAATTGTTCTCAAAACGTAGCGACTGCATGGGATTTAATCCCGTGTGTTACAAATATTAATTTGTAAATACCAAAAGTAACTTAAAAATATCACAAACAAGAACACAAATTAAACAGAAAATGATTTATGGCAAAGTCACGGTAAGCAGTTCAGTGGATGTTCTGCAATGAGTCATATATTCTTCTGAGCACTAAAAGCAATTTCAGAAGATATATTTTTTTAACTTTTTCGAAACTATTACAGCTTAGCTGTAATAAAAAAATGATTTATTTCATCTGGAGGTAAATCAGGTTGTACTGGATCTTGTATGTTTTTTTTTTCGAAATTTATTATTTTCCAACAGTTATTAGTAATAAAATCACAGTAAGCTGACCTTTTAGCATTTTGTAATTGCTGATTATATTCAAATTTTTGTTGTTTATATACTTTGAACAAATCGGGATCCTTAGTGACATCTGCAATGTGTTTAATAAGAAAAAGATTAGATCTGTAAGACCTTAATTCATTATTAAATCATTGCACGGGTGTTTTTTTCAGCAGTTTGTCGTACTTTTTTTAGTAGAAAATACTTTATTATTAAGATGTTATAAGTTTCGGAGAAAGGAACATAATGATTAAAAATAAATGGTAGGTATCTGTGTGTGTGTGTGTGTTTGTTTTATTGGCACTGGTTTTGACAACCAACTGGCCAGTCAATTGGTAGGTATCTGGAAACCTCCATTAGATATCAACCAATATCAGGCACATATTTATCAATAATAAGCTACTATTGCATGAACCTCGGAGAACGATCTCGACTTAAAAATAATTGAACCATAAACGCCTTACAAGAAAGTCACCGAGTGTACTGTCCTAAAAGAAAATCAGATAGTAAAATAAGTCCATATACTGAAACGCTGCTGGATCGAAAAAGACAAATAAGAAGCGATAAGAATACAGACAGCCACACTTTAAAGAAATGAATAAAACTGTTCCGAAGGCGATCAGGAGAGATTTAAGGAAATTTACAACCGATAATACTCACAATAGAGGAAAATAACAGCTTAAAAGTTAAATAGATAGACTAGATAAAATGAAATAATATCACGTAGAGACGAGTTAATACAGGTCGTCGAAGAGTTTTACGAGGAATTATATGGAAGTAGACGAGAAGATCGAAAAGGAATACAAACAGCCATTTCAAAGAAGAAGATAAAGGTATCTGAGATACAAGCATTAAGAAAAATGAAAAATAAAGCCCCAGAAGAGGATGGAATTGTAATAGAAGCTATCGTAAATGGAGGAGATATGCTATTAAATAAATTAAGGAAACTGTTTAATCTACGTTGGCAGCAAAGAGAGGTACCCAAGAATGGAACAATGCTATAACCATCCTTTTACATAAAAAATGAGATAGGACGTACCTAGAAAATTATAGACCTATTAGCCTGTTGAACCACATATACAAGCTCTTCACTAGGTTAGTGACATCAAGATTAAAGAAAAAATTAGATTTCTACCAACCGAGAGAGCAGGCAGGATTCCGTTCAAATTATGGTACCTATGATCACCTCCATATAGTTAAGACACTCATTGAAAAATCTATAGAATACAACAAACCTCTTGTATTCACTTTCATAGATTTTCATAAAGCGTTGGACATGATCGAGATAGACAGCCTTATAGAAGCAATGAATGACAGCAGCAGGATTGACCATAGGTATAGTGAACTTATTTACAATATTTACAAAAATGCCACTATGACTGTTAAGATACGCGATAAAACCCGACCAATAAAATTAAAACGTGAGATAAAGCAAAGAAATACATTGTCACCGAAATTATTCATAACGGCATTAGAGTATGCCTTTAAGGTGGTCAATTGGGACCACAGAGGAGTAACTATAGACGGTGAAAAGCTTAACCATCTCCGTTTCGCAGATGACATTGTCCTTATCACAGATAATTTAGGAGAAGCCATAGATATGTTAAATGAATTGGACTTTGCATGTTCGAAGGTAGGCCTCAGAATGAACTAAGTTTATGACAAATAGCAGGGATAACCTAACATGCGAAATCCAAAGACGAATTACTTTAGCGTGGACAGCCTTTGGAAAACTGCGAGACACACTTAAGGCCAACATACCAATTAGTCTCAAAAGAAAAGTGTTTGACCAATGCGTATTACCGGTCATGAACTATGGGGCGGACACTATGACTCTAACCAAGACTACGGCTTCGAAATTGAAAGTGCCACAGAGACGAATGGAACTGCCTATGCTGGGGGTGACGTTACAGGACCGAATAAGAAACGAAGATCTGCGAAGGACGAGTATTGCTGATGTTGTTGAATGCCTAGTGGAATTGAAATGGAACTGGGCAGACCATGTAGCGAGAATGCATGACTCACGATGGACGAGCAAAATTACAAATTGGAGGCCAAGAGCACACAAACGTAATAAAGGAAGATCACCTATACGTTGGGCTGACGACATCAGGCGTATCATCATTAAAGGTTGGATGATGATAAGTTTTGGTAAGAAAGATTGTCAAAAAATCAGGATCATTATTAATATTATAGAAAAAGTCCAACTTTGTACTAGCTAGCGCACGTTTAAGTTTCCGTAAACCAGAAGAAGTAATAAATCGTTGAAATGTTTGGTTAGTGTCAACAACTTTATGCTCAAGTGAATAAATAAAAATTGACCTCGATGGTCAGAAAAACAAGGTTCAAATACGCCCACTCTGTAGATATTTTCAGAAAAATTTGTCATAATGTCGATGCAACTACTGGACTGGGATGTGATTCTAGTATAATCGTTTATAGTTACATTTAGACCAAAAGATATTAATAGATTTTGAATATCAAGAGAAGGGTCAGATTCGATTTTAAAATTTATATTAGAATCACAAGGTATGATCAGTTTGTCTGCTTTACTAAGCAAGGACGTTCTGACATTCTCAAAATTCACCAAAAACAAGTCAAAGTCACCCTTACCCGATCTGTATATAGTTAAAATATTGGTTCTTATTGAAGGTACATAAATTGCACAAAACTCTGAAGTTTGCTATATATTATATTCATTTAGATTAAGAGAAGAATATATAAGATTTTCTTTTACATAAATTGCAACTTCACTTAGTTTCTTTTTTACCCTACAAAAGAAATTAGCTAATGAAAAGCCGGAGATGCTAATTAATTTTAAATTTTCTTCACTTTGCCAGAGCTCGGAAAAACATGACGTCATATAAATTTTGATCAGCAAGAAAAGCATTGATCATATCGAATTTATTTGAAATACACTGCAAATTTACATGAAACATGCTTACCGTACCTTGTCGAACTAGTTTATTTAGATAAAAATTTGTAGTTTCTTGTTGTTTCTTCTTCCGTCTTCTTTATGTGCTAAAAATTTCTTTTGAAGCTGCAGCTTCTTTGGGTCAAATATTAGGTCTGTAGACTTCGTCAATTTTATCGAAAGGGACAAATACCTTATATGTAGAGTATTTGTCGGTTCTACTATTCAATTCCACGCAGTTAAAAGTAATCAAGTAATCAAATATTACCCAAGATTTTTAGATCATCGACTTTCATATCAACACCTATGGGTGACAAATGTATATGACACATCCTTGTCTAGGATACAAATCTTAAACAAATCTATGCAGAAATCAAGTAGGGCAAATAACTACTGATCTAAAAGAAATAAAAGCAGTCTGGAAAACCTATTTCCAAACTCTCCTAGGAACGCAAGAAAATTAAGAGCATATGAATATGCATCAGATTGCTGGAGACACAGAAAATATTGAACCCCCTACGATGGAAGAGGTAAAACAAGCAATACGAGCACAGAAAAATAACAAGACTCCAGGTATTGACAACGTCCTGTCTTAGCTATATAAATTAGGTGGCAAACACCTAGTAAGATAAATGCATATGTTTATGAACAAGATTTGGAATGATGAAAAGATTCCTAGCGACTGGAAAACCGAGATTATATGCCCAATCTATAAAAAAGGGGATAAACTAAAATGCGGAAATTATCGCGGCATAACCCCCTTGTGCACAGCGTACAAAGTTTTTACTTATATACTAAATAAATGACTCCAACAACTAACTGAAAATATGTCGGGGAATATCAAACCAGTTCCGACAAGGAAGATCAGCTGATCAGCTATTCACAGTGAAACAAATTGTAAACAAATCGTGGGAATACGACATTGACGTCCACAGCACACTCATAGATTTCAAACAGGCCTACGAAATAAGAGATCGTTAAAAGATGCATTTTGATATAGAGGCATTATTCAATAATATGTGGTAACTATAAAAATTGGCGAAGTGTATTACAATTAAGACCAAAGTACTTTAATGCTTACCTGAAAGCTTCTTTGTGCCTCCAGAGAATTTCATGCGGCAAGAGATCGGTACCGTCGAAAGCAGATCGTAATAAATATTTTTCTACGTTATTTTTGGGTTGCTTAAGGGTTTTTTCCAAGTTCAGATAATAGTCAGTGAACTGCAGGTCCAAAAATGGTACTCTTAGTTCCAAACTAAAATAAATAACAAACATTTTATATCGAAAAAAATTTAATTTTTCTAGTCAATTTATTTGGCTCTAATTTCAAAAATATATTGACGTCAGATTGTTAGCATAATTTAGCATAGCAATATTTGTAGTTACCTTTGGGAAGCTGTTGTTCTGTCTGCTCTCAATCCATCAAACAAATAAATTTCTCTTAATAACCGTAAACTGTCTTCGTGGGCTGCCTGCGGTGAAGGAGCATCTCTGAAATAAATATACCCTTGGGCGATCTCATCCGCTCCTTCTCCGCTTAACAAAACTGTCGTGTCTGTATTTTCTTGGATGTATTTTGAGATCAGATACATTCCAATCGACGCCCGAATTGTAGTAATGTCCGGCGTTTCTAATGTGTATATGACGTCATCTAACACATTGGCTACATCCTCTTCTGTAAAGGTTACTTCGTGGTGATCTGTGCCGACGTGTTTAGCAACTACACGGGCGGCTCTGAGATCTGGACTGTCGCCCATTCCAATTGAGAATGACTAACAAATTTAACAAATATTTTATTCAAAGACAAATGTCCACAAGGCAGTAGAGATTTAAATGTTACAAAATGGAAAAAATAAATTATGTAGAAATGTTAGTATTAATGGAAGATTAGCATCATATGTCGACAATACTGCGGTGTTTTATACAATGTAATACATTGACAACTTAGAACACCTAAATAATAAATCTAAAAATCTAAAATAAAATAAATCTAAATTCTAATAAAGATCAAAGTAATATTATTAAATGAAGTATCACTGGAAAATATGGATAATCATTGAATACAACGAAAATGCTATATTAGACACAGTGGCGGATCTAGAAATTTTTGTCAGGGGGGCGGGGGTCATGGGTCTTGAGGGTGATTTTGATACAGGATTTTTAAATTGCACCTTTCAGTGGCCGATCCCCAGAAATTTTTTGTCGGGGGGGGGGATCATGGGTCTTGAGGGTGATTTTGATATAGGATTGAGATTGTTGCACCTTTACGATTGATCTGATTTGTGCCTCATGTAAGGGAATCATTTTCTCAATAATTATTTTAAGCGATATATTAAACCAATGAGAAGTTATTAAAACCCAAATACCCTAGGGATGCAAAGAGGGGTACAACATTAAGGGGTCTTAAACTTAAACAAAAAAAATAATTTAAACCCACATACTCAGTAAAATCAAGTGTACAAGACTATTAATCCAAAGGAAAGTTATTAAAATATAAATACTGAAAAATCAAAGACTGTCAATTTAAACTAGGTATTTTAAAGACAATTAATTTAAACCCACCTATCCTATAGCTACAAAATCAAGAACAAACCAAGGATAAATAAGTATAAACCAAAGTTAAGTAATTTAAATGCAATAACTCAATGTAACTGTAAACATTAATGAATGTATTTAACATTCCTAATAAACTCTATCTTATCGTTGGATATCCGATATCAATTTGTAACAACATTCATTTATTCCTTATTACTATACGGAGTGGAAACATGGACTCTCGGAATTACAAGTATGAGGCGTATAGAAGCCTTTAAAATGTGTGTTTTTCGAAGAATGCTGAAGATTTCGTGGACAGAGCACGTGACCAATAACGAGGTGCTGAAAAGAATGAGAACTGAGAGAGAACTCCTAAATATTGTAAACAACAGAAAAACGAGTTATCTAGGACATATTCACAGAGAAGAAAAATATAACTTTCTACGACTCATAATTTAAGGGAAAATAGAAGGACAAAGAGGTCCAGGAAGAAAAAATACTCATGGCTGAAGAATGTAAGAGACTGGACAGGCATGGACAGACATTCGATACTAAGAACAGCTCAAGATAGAGAGCAATTTGCTGTAGTTATAGCCACCCTTCCGTAATGAAGAAGAAACCTTAAGAATAAGTGTAAACAGTATTTTATTTAAATTAATTTATTCAACAAAAAACATAATATAATTAAGGAATAGTTATTTCTATAATTAGGCATATTAGGCTATAAGTGCACGAATCGTCAGCAACAGCCGGCAACGAGTGGTAAATAAAAGTTCAGTGATTAAAAATACTATAAGAAAAGTAAATATTATATAATTTTATAAAAATGTATTCTTTTCGCCTATCCGATTTAGCAAATCGCTCTATGATTGCATCAACATCTAGAGAAATTTCAGGATGCATATTGATGAGTGCTAAACCAGTTAACAGAAGTTCTATTTCTAAGCCAAGTCTTTGGAGGTTTAAGCGTAGAACGCTCTGTTGTTGCTGCACTGACTGGCAGTGTAATTAATATTTGCAAAAATATTCTGATATTTGGATACATAGGTATGAATATAGAAGTTTTCTAATACTTCTAAAATACAATCAGGAAGTTTTCCATTATTTTGCACGACTCTTTTCCACTTTTGAATCCGCAGTGAAAACTCTTGTTCTACTGTGAATATGCAGTAAGTAGTTGGTCCAATAATATCCTGGAAGGTGCAAGTTAAGATATTGTCTAAAAGGGGTAAATAAATAGATCTTCGGAAATATTCTTCGCAAGAGTTAGCAGATTGGTTTTGACGAGAAACTATACGAGACATCTTCAATTCAATGTCTAGTTGTTCAGCTATTTGTTTACTTCATAGTAAAGTTTGCTAAAAACAGATTCAGCATTTGATCTTTTATTTTAAAGAATGCATTTAGTGTCCTCTATGGCCTCAGTAGCCTACTTAAAATCTAGTTTTGGTGACTGAAGAAGACGACTAAGTGATACAGTTGTACCTAAAACATTAATAAGACAAACTACTGTTTCACAGTTTCACAAATTCCTTGGACAGCAACCCCCAGTTCCTTTATTTGTATTCACTAACGTATCAGACAGAGCTAATGCAACAACAATATTCACTTTGATATTTATTATAGATAAATTATAAAATGTAGCACACAGTCTCAACAATTATAATACATATTCAAATTACAAACAACCAATTCGTAGACAAACTGAAGATAAGAAATACCTAATAAAAAATAAAAATGTGCTGATATCGTGCGAAAAGTCACGTCATGAATGTACATTGAATAAGCAATAATGTGTGGGCGGTAATTTTATCTCATCGATAATCGAACGATTCTCTGGCACTCAAATGACAAATTGTCAAAATTTGAAAATCGCGTAACCGTGTATTCAAAATTGTTGATTTTTTTAAAGAGCAATTTAAAAAGGCTTCCGTATAAGTCTACACTTACCCCTACAATAAATGAGTTTGAATCATTTCAACTCTTGATTTCCTGCTTATAGGGTTGTGGGTTTTAAATTATTTTTTTTTTTAGGATTATTTGATTGATATGTAAATTTGTTTTGGGGGTGATCATGACCCCCTGTCCCCCCCTTGGATCCGCCACTGCTTAGACAGCGTAAATAAATGTATCTTAAGCGGATCAAATTTTTAAAATATTTGTGGATTTTCAGTGAATTTTTATGAGAAAACCGAAATTTTTAACTGAAATAATATAAATTTACCTGAATTTTATATGGAACGTTGGCAGCTTTTGCTTCTTTTGTCAGTAGTGCTGCTATTAATGAAGAATCCAGTCCACCAGATAACATACATCCGATCTTTCTTTCTGCCATCAACCGTTTTTTCACAGACATTTGCAATAATTTCCTAATGTTGGCTTGATGGTCGTTGGGGATTAGGTCTGAAAAGATATAGAGAAAGATCTCAACTAAGATAATTAACTACAATTAAATAAAGTATTAGCTAATCATTCCCTGAAGTATACATACAATGAGATAAATGATACATAAAATGACTAGTTATATACTAGATTAAAAAAAAAAGGGAATTACAGAAGAAATGTGTCTTTCGTCATTTTCTTTATCATCCACTGGGAAGAAGATTCGAACATGTGAGAGCAGAGCCCAATGGATGTCAAGCCAATTTCGTTACCCACTCGGACATCGCAGCTTGACGTAAGATATTTTCTTCTTCTTCAAGTGTCCTGTCCGCTGCGGACGTTGGCTATTAACATGGTAAGGGTACAATCAGAGTGGAAGCAGATTTCCGCTCCAGCCTAAATGGTAACAATGAATACCTGTAAATGCGAATCCTTCAAAATTGTCAGTTCCGTCTACTTATAGCAAAATAACGTCTTCTGATGACGACATTATTGCTTTGGATTCTGTTTTGATTAAAATTAGAAGAAAGAGAGTTAGCATACATTCTCTTAATCGCGAAAGAATAATTTATGGAGAATATCATATATATTTCAAAATTTAAAAAAGATAATAATTAACGATTCTTCCAAAATATGAGAATCACTCAATAGACTTTTAATTATATTGTTTCCAAAGTTTCGTAAGATTTATCCCACACAGAAGAAGTCCTTTAACGAAACAGAGGAAGTATTAAAATTCTAGGGTATTTAAGATGCCGAAACCCCCTACTTTCGGGACGAATTTTTTCACTTTCGGGGCGATTTTGGGTAGCTAGGTAACGGCTTTCACAATAACATCAACTTTGTATTTTATTATGACAACGCTTGTCAACTAAGATTCGTGTTTTAGCTCAGTGTTTCATTTTTCAATTTCAAGAAATGGAAATCAGCAGTAAAAGTGAAGCCGAAATGATTCCAGATGAGATTAGGGAAACTGGTAAAGCCGCTATTTATGAATTATGGCCGGTAAAGTCAAGAAAAAGGTATAAATTGGTCTACGATTTATTTCAGAAATGATAAAAGTGTACCTACTATAAAGAAGTCATTCTTGCATATCTAATGGAAAAATCTAATACCTTGAAGCCATAAAGCCTTTGGAGCAATTACTCGATGCTTAAGTGTGTAAAAATAATATAGATATAAGCTGCTATCCAAAAGTTTGTTTGTTTGCTTAAAAGAAAATCCATCGGCTACAAAACAAAAAAATCGAAAGTATTGAATAAAGAAGAAATAGATAAATTTTTATCAGAAGCTGAAGATAAAAGACCTACTTAATGACAAAGGTTATATTTTATAATTAAATCTAATTTCTCTTTTTGTTATTGTTTTTTGTAAATTTTAGGTTGCATTAATAATTGGATTGGCAGGCGCTTGCCGTCGTGAGGAGCTTTGCAAAATGAATTTAGATGATATAGAAGATAAGATAACCATGTTCGTGATTAAAATTCCTAATTCTAAAACGAACATGGAAAGAACCTTTGTGGTTATTGGAGAAAATAACATTTCTTTATACAGAAAATATTTGTCATTGCGCCAAGCAAACACACCGCATCGTAGATTATTTGTATATTACAAAAATGGAAGGTGTACTATACAACCTATTGGTATTCACACTTTTGGAAAAATCGCCTAAACTATTTCTGAATTTCTTAAATTACCGCATCCCAAAGAATACACCGGGTACTGTCTACGAAGTAGCTCAGCCACTTTACTGGCTGGTAGTGGTGGTACTATAACCAACTTGAAAAGACACGGAGGATGGAAATCAACTAATGTAGCAGAGGGATACGTAAAATATTCTTTAAGAAATAAAATTCACATAGCTTCACAGATTGAAATGGCCGCAACCAAGTTAATATCTCAAAAAATAGTAAAAGTACTGACACGTCTAACACTAATTTCAATACTGCCACTTCTGCTAATATGCCTAACAATATCAATGTAAATAATTGCTATAATTGTGTTATTAATATTCATATGTAGATTTTTCTAATGTTGAATTCACGAGAGTAACTTTAAAGTATTTAATAAAAGTTCATAAGGAAAGTTTATCCATTATATTCTTTAACAATCAAAACGGCTGCAGAAAAAATATTGTACGTAATATATAATAATTCCAGGACTTGCCTACGGCTCGCCCTGGAAACTTCCTACTCGTCTCGTAAAATATCACTTGAAACTTGTTACGTAAATTACTATTTTAGTGTTTTATGGTGAGTGTAGAATAGATCGTCGGATCGTGTCGTACGATACATCATTGGAAAAGAGAAGGGGTAGTGAATATGTTAAGACAGAAAAAACACACATGGCGGCAATGCCAAAAGGGTATTATATCATATCTCCGTTGTTATTGGTCCGATTGGAGCGTGTGATGTGTTAAATGAAAGGTGAGGAAATAACGAATATATTAAGATAAAAAAAAACAAATAAGACAGCTACCAAAAGGGCAGTACACAGTATCTTCAATATTAATGAACATATAGCGACATAGGAGATATCATAGGACACCATGAATAAAAATATATTTACTTTAAGACACAAAGAGTACAAAATAAACAACTGACCGAATCCTAACATGGGGGACAAAGACCGAATCCTATAGCAAATGAAGGGGGAGCATATAACGAATTCATTAAGATAAAAAAAACAAACAAAGCGACTACCAAAAGGGCGTTACACAGCATTTCGTTATTTATGAACGTATAGCGATATACAATAGACATACTATAAGGTAAAATTTGCTTTATTGACCTGAAGAAGGCCTCTGGCTGAGTACAAAATAAACAGCTAGCCGAATCCCAGCATATGACTCATCAAATAAAACGACATGAGACATGTAGTAAAATTATCAAAGATAAGATAAGATAGGAACAGGGCGCCACTTAATTTTTTGGTGTTTAAGGAGAAAATTAAGAAACCTTAGAAAAGAAAAAAGATAAGGAAAAATATTTTGGTTCTGAGACCAAATCCAAGGAATGATACCAACAGTTAATTATTAAATAAATTTGGTCAACACACTATATAAACCAATAATAAATATGCATATTAGGTGGATTCCGTCCACCTACTTACCTACGAAAATTAATCAGCCTGATCTTTCTCCTGGTCAAAGGTATAGTAATAATTGAAGGTAAAAAGCAAATATTCAAAGCAAAAAGTTATTATGTTATCAGGAAACTTGTTAGGAGTCGACAAATAAAATTCATACATAAAACAAAAACAATATATTCAACAACACAATGATGTAGGCGGCTGAATGTACACTCAAGTAATAAAAATACACCATCAATTATTAAATGGTGGTATACATATAAAAAATAAACAGTATTATAATTGATAAATACATTTACAAATACAGTATAATGGAATCATACACAAATTAAATTATCAGCGAAGAGAATCTGATGCTATATAAAAATATTCAACTAAGGTTGATTAAAGAAAGTCTTTCTTTGCTGTTTAATGGGCATATTTATCTCGAGATACTGGATATAGTAAATATAAAATGAATAACAAATAACACAAAGTTAATTAAAGTTAAATTTAAAGAATACGACAAGATTACAGAAATAAAAATTTAACCAACCCGCACTGGTTAAGAATTATCTGTTCGCACTGTTGTTTAAGGATTAACGGAGAATTAAATGTTAGTAATTATTATTTATTAGAATTATTGAATGTTCTTTAAATTGAATGCAAAAATCAGTAGTTACTATTAACTACAGGTGAAGACATGGATGAACGTAAATTCGCCCAGATAACCATGGGCGTATCAGCAACGGATGTAAAGGGATTAGAAATAATTTAATATATTAACTATTAAAAAAATGTTACTGTTCCAGAAATGAACATATTGTTTTAAAGTATAAAATAAAAATGTAATTCTTTAGACTTTTCTTAGTGTAGAATAAGTAAAATAGTCACTTCATCAAGTTTGTTCGCGACCCCGAATGACTGGCGTCGTCTAACCCTCTTAAATATTTTTTCACATCTAAATAAAATAGGAGTAATCTTCACGCATCAAGCAGTGATTTATCAGTTCAGTTCAAGCTCGCACATTGCCATCGAGGCATTGAATTTTTAAACACTCTCAATTCACGTATTAAATATTTCTCTCCGCCGAAATCAGGCATTTTCTCACTGGTTAAGAATTATCTGTTCGCACTGTTGTTTAAGGATTAACGGAGAATTAAATGTTAGTAATTATTATTTATTAGAATTATTGAATGTTCTTTAAATTGAATGCAAAAATCAGTAGTTACTATTAACTACAGGTGAAGACATGGATGAACGTAAATTCGCCCAGATAACCATGGGCGTATCAGCAACGGATGTAAAGGGATTAGAAATAATTTAATATATTAACTATTAAAAAAATGTTACTGTTCCAGAAATGAACATATTGTTTTAAAGTATAAAATAAAAATGTAATTCTTTAGACTTTTCTTAGTGTAGAATAAGTAAAATAGTCACTTCATCAAGTTTGTTCGCGACCCCGAATGACTGGCGTCGTCTAACCCTCTTAAATATTTTTTCACATCTAAATAAAATAGGAGTAATCTTCACGCATCAAGCAGTGATTTATCAGTTCAGTTCAAGCTCGCACATTGCCATCGAGGCATTGAATTTTTAAACACTCTCAATTCACGTATTAAATATTTCTCTCCGCCGAAATCAGGCATTTTCTCATACCGGTTTTCTTTTACATGTTATAAAGAAAGAATTTTTGATATTGTATAGTAAGCTAGGGCCGTGTTGGGCCTCTCTACTCTAAAAAGATTTAATTATAAATCGATAAACTCAAAAGTGATTTTATTTCTGTGGAGCTATATTTGCTCATATTAAGAATCCTTATCCTTCAACGGTCACTGAAGAACCAAACCTATGGAGATACATCCATTCACAAGTCCTTTGAAATAAGGCTTGGAATCCAAAGATTTCCAACCCTCTTATGTAGGTAGTCAGTTACAAGGCTCCCTAAGTTACAATATATATATATATATATATATATATATATATATATATATATATATATATATATATATACAGGATATAGTAAAAAAATGATCAGAAGAGTATCAGATCATACTTTATATTTACTTGGTTTACATGAAAGAAGTTTATTGTTTTAAAAATTTAACGAGTGATTGCAGATTGCTATTGATTGAACCTTCTTGAGCAGAATTACTAGTAAAAGTATAAGAACAGAGATCAGTAAATTGATAACAAGAAAGGAATTTATTACGATAAATTGTATATTATTGCTTTCTATTTCTATGGAATAAAGGATTACTTTTTTCTAAATGGTATGTAGAAAAGCTACTAAATTCCGTGCTATCATAACGGTAAATGGTTGTAGAATATATGGAATTTTAGTGGTTAAAATATAATGAAAAAAAAACAGAAAAAACGGGTGTGGCAGTCCAGCGGGACTGCCGGTAGAAGTTATACTTCTATACACGCGTTCGCCGTTACAAATTTATATGGGAGTCTATATGTAATGATATAGGTAAGAGAGAGCAGAAAGAGAAACAGAATTAGGTATATATGTATATGGTGCATTGTTTGCTGTATATAAACAACATTTGACCTGTAATAGGAGTATAGTAAATGAAGGATTGAATCAATATTTTGACGAAAATATATATTTTTATTTTCATATATGTATGGAAGGAGTTGAATGCAAAAAAATTTTTTACACATACTCCGCAGTAAAATTCATTGTTTATTTTGTTATTAATATAAAAATACAATACACTGCAACATAATTCAATATAATAATACAATACAAATTAAAATGCAATATTCATAAGTATTTAAAAATGACAATATACATAACTTACTTAGGCATATGTTTAATTTACCATGATAATAATATTAATAAAATAAAAATATTGTTTCGTGATACAACTGTCAATTTGTCTGACATTGACAGATACAAAATTTAATTGTTGTTTGTTGTGTATTATATAAGTACACACTTAAACTTTCTTGAGATATTTATAAGTTTTAATTTATAATTTAAAATGCCTAACGAGGCTCAATACAAATCTGAACAGAATGGAAAAATAATGGTAATATTAATGAATATTAAGTATATTTACAAAACGAACATTTTTATTCTCGAGAAAGAGAAAATATATCTTCTGTCTCTCTCTTACCTATATCTTACATATGTAATGATTTTGCCGATTCACTCCCGTACAAACTTCCAACGTCGAACACGCGTATAGAAGTATGTATAACTTCAAAAACTAATGGTTTTGCCGTAATTGCTTAATAATTGCCTTACCTTTATTGACTTTTATTAATTGTACACACTATCTCGATTATGGATTAGGTTTTTATGTATTTAATTTATGGTCGGATATAAAATATCCGATAAACATATCGAACGTGACTTTAAATTTATATTTGGATTAGAGAGTGGATTAATGGATTTATCAAATAATTACAAATGTTAAATGCCTGACAAAATGATTGTTGCAACTGTATCAAATGCAGATTTCATGTTTTGCCGTCAATAAAAAAATAACGCTATTCCCAGCAAGTGGTTTTTAAAAGAAAGTCACTTCGGATGTCACTTGAAGAAGAATGTATTAGCAATATTTAAATCAATTACCTTCATACGGCAAAAAAGGTTTAAACGATGGTCTATCTCCAGGCAAAAAGTACCTCTGGCTTCTGACTAGCTTTACTTTACCGTTTTCTAGTAAATCGTATTCTTCAAAAGTTCCAGGAGGGAACGGCTCTATTTTCTTCGATTCTCCGTTCAGATCTTTCTCAATACCGACCAAACCTAAAACAAAAATGATTAAATTATTATCATTTATTTATTGATTGATAAATAATAAATTTATACATTTTATTGAAAAAAATAATAGAATGAACAGCTGAAATATACACAAAGTTCTTTACGATAAGAAAAGCCCACCAAAGAAACAAAATAAATTCCTATATGATGTATTAAATGAAGAATTGATTTGCAATATATCAATGAACCTTGTTTTTAAGCTAAGATATTTAATAATGTGGTGACAAATTCGTTTGCAAACCACAACCAGTTTTGGATGATCCCCATAAGATTTTTTACTGAAGGATGAACTCTAGTAGAAATTCAGTAAATAGAAAAACTTGAACGAGGCTATTATACTTGATCAATTTCTAATTTGCAGCTGCTTTTAATTTGCGGTTTTTTAGCACTGTTCTCGTATTGTTCTTTCTATATTTTGCGTACTAATAGTTTCCTTTCTAAGATTTCTTTTATTCAACAGCTCAAGAACCTATTTGAATGAATCTTCCAACTCCGACAGTCGTGAAAGAGGGCCTCCTCTTTATGCTCAGTACTTCTATGAAGTGAGCACAACCGTGTGAAAGCTAAGAACGGCTTAACTCCGGGTATCGGCGACACCCAAGTTTTCTATAGCTTCCTCTGGATCAAAAATTTTTGAGTATCAGTGTGTACAATCGACAATCTCTCTATTTGCATGCTACTTGATCTATTGGCTTTCTATAGATAGTAATGTTATGATTATAGACTTAATTTTAGTTAAGAAAATTTATTTAAAAAAGCTGACTAAATCGCTAAAATTTAAGACCAACGTAAATTACCTTTGGCTTCTGAACAGATTCCGAGGACACCGCTACTACTTATCACTTTGAAAAGTGGTCTCACACCATAAGGATCTCTTCCTAACAAAACTTTCCTTCTGGGAACATCGATGAGACAAAAGGCAAAGACACCGTCTAGATTCTTAACGCATTCTTCAATGCCGAACTTTTCGTACAAGTGGAAAATGCATTCTACGTCACATCTGGTTTCATAATCGAAGTCGTATTGTTCTCCTAGCTGTAAATTGAATAAAGAATGAATTTAAAACAAATTATACATATCCGATCAAATATTTCACCACCACATAATAACCACCGACTTCTATTCGCAAAAGCACTACTTATCTTTTTTATCCCTTCGCTTATATTCTGCATTGCATGTGTGTTGCATACACGTTTTGGTGACTATCTTTAAATGTCTATCAAATAGTAAATAGATCCTAATTTTGTGTTCGATATTTTCTGGAACCAAACACGGTTACCATGATTTATTCTCTAAAAACTGAACTTTGCCATTTATGGCTGATATACAATCCAACACTACAGATACTATCACTTTAGGAGTATACTCAACAATCCACATTTCGTCCCGAGTCAATACTGAATCGATAAAAGATTCAGTATTCACCAAGAAGACTGAAAAAAACGTTTTTAGGATCATTTTAAATCGTTTTAAATACAATTAAAGTCAGAAAACTGCAACATCTGGGACATGTCATGAGGGGCGAGCGTTATAACTTGTTGCAATTAATAATGCAAGGAAGAATACAGGGTAGAAGGAGTCGCGGAAGAATACGAATCTCCTGGTTAAACAATTTGAGAGCTTGGTTTAACTGCACTTCTGCTGACCTCTTTAGAGCAGCGGTATCGAAAGTGCGAATTGCCATGATGGTTGCCAACCTTCTTAGAGGAGCTGGCACATGAAGAAGAAGGATCATTTTTTTTAAATTTATTTTCAGGTCTGTGTTAACGTATTTAATTTTCGATTACCGAAATATTTATACTACATCAGTTTTTCAGTACTAGGTTAGCGCTTAAATCCGTTTAATTTTACCAAGATTTTTACAAATACTCGTTAAATGGATTAACTACGAATTTTGTGATTACGCTTGCGCATAGGCGGCATAGGTACAGTTAATGTATTATTCAAAATGTTGCCCGATAGAAAAGAGGTTAGGTTATTTTGTTTTATACCTCTTATATACATTATAACTGTAACATGCATTTTTACATTATTATATTTTTTAGATTGATTTCATAATTAAATAAGTTGATTTTTTAATTACGTGCATTTTACATTCAGTATGAACGGACAAAGGAACGTTGGCATGCGGTCCAAAAACTTTACTGAAAGTGAAATTACTTTATTGGTGTAATTGGTGAATCTTCTTCTTAGAGTGCCATATCCCTACGGAACGTCGGCGACTACCACGCCTACCGGCATATTGTTATACTGATCTCGGTCTTGCGCTACGTGTAGCAATTGGTCCGCTGTCAAACCTGTCCACTGCCGCAAATTCCTCAACCAAGAGAGTTTCTTCCGTCCTATCATTTCTTTCCTACGATTTTACCGTTGAGAATTAGCCGAAAGAACTCATATCTTGGTCCTCTGATTATATGTCCAAGATATTCTAGTTTACGCCTCTTAATAATATTTAATAGAGTTCGTTGATGTCCCATTCTTCGAATCGTTTCTGGTTCTGCTAGTCCATGGAATTTTTAGTATCCTTCGATACAACCACATCTCAAACGCCTCGATTTTATTCATGATATCGGCGTTTAAAGTCCAAGTTTCACATCCATACAAAAGTACAGACCACACGTAACATCTTGAAAACTTTTCACGGATTTCCAAATTTAATGAGTTATTGGATAATAGAGGCTTGAATTTTTGAAATGAGTTTCTTGCCTGTTCAATTCTACATCGAATTTCGAAGGATTGATCCTGATTTTGGTAAATCTAACATCCAAGGTATTTGAATCTCTGAACTCTCTGCAGCGGTTGTTGGTTTAATATCAGTTGGGTTGCGCCGATATCCACTTTACTGGTCACCATGTTTTCAGCTAGAATCACAGTATCGTCGGCGTACCGTATATTGTTAATTATTTCTCCTCCTATGATAATTCCTTTTTGATCTTTTAAAGCTTCCCTAAATAGATTCTCAGAATACACGTTAAAGAGGGTGGGAGACAGTACACAGCCCTGTCTTACGCCTCGTTCAATACTGATCGGCTTTGATTCTCTGTTGTTGGTATTAATAATGGCTGTTTGGTTCCAGTAAAGTTTGGCAATAAGTTTGATGTCTTTCTCATCTAGTTGGATGCTCTGCAAGGCGGTAATTAGTCTGGTATGCTGACGCTATCAAATGCCTTTTCAAAATCAATGAAGCACATATATACGAGTTTTCTTACCTCCCAACATCGTTGAAGGAGTGTTTGCATAGAAAATAGTGCTTCTCTAGTTCCAAGACATCTCCGGAACCCGAACTGCTCTTGACTAATTATTTCTTCGCACTTGTTGTTAATTCGATTTAGAAGAATATGCAACAGTATTTTAACGGCATGGCTCATTAAACTAATGAGTCTACAATCGCTACATTTCTTAACGTTTGGTTTCTTAGGTAGAGGAATAAAGATCGATTTTAACCAGTCCGATGGAATTTCACTGGTATCATATATTTGATTGAAAAGTACAGTGAGTTCTTTTATATTGTCATTTGAGAGTAATTTTAGCCATTCGCTGTATATTTGATCTGGTCCACTGGCTTTGTTGTTTTTGGCTTGGTGTATGGCTTTTTCCACTTCAGCTTTTGGTGAATGAACTCAGAAAAATATTAGAATATAAAGAAACAGGAGTGTATCAGAATATAAAGAAACAGGAGTGATAAGCAATAAGCAAAAGTCCTGTGAATGAGAAGAGCTTGCCAATAAATTTAACGCAAAATCTACTGCTTGTATGCCACGCTCAGCAAAAATTCTGAAGAAGTGGAAAAATTAAAAAAACTCCAGTACGTAACCATGGCAAGGGATAAAAAATACTGTCCAGTACTGTACTACAGGTAGTGGTCCGTCAAAGACAAATGAAGAAACACCGGTTGACTGCATTATAAATGATATATCGGGCAAAAGAAGAACACGAATGCCATCAATTAGAATGTTATTTAAACAAGCAAGTTTTATATGACATTCAAAATTTAGCCAATTGTACATGCGCAAACACAATTACTGCGGCCAACATAAGAAAAAAGTGGTTAGCTAACCGAGCTAATGTGGAATTTAAAATAAAAGTCATTGATGATGATAGTTGCAAACATTGCGGTAAGCTAGGTGACCTCGATCACATCTTCTTTAAATGTCCTAAATTTATTCAGCATTCAAACTTCCTGTATATAAAATTAACTAAATGCAATACATACGCTCCATATAATATACAGTCCTTGTTAGCCATAGGTTCTGTAACAATATATAATTTAATTATAGAGTTTTTGTCAGACACATGCATAGCTTTATAAATCTGGTACTTGTTCATGAAAACTTTCATGAGCGTGTGTAGGGTTAGACTTGTACCCTTTGTTTATCCTATATGTAACAATACCTTATCCGTGGTCCAGTATTGTTTGTCTGTTAAAATAAATGTCTTGACGGACCCCTAGACGAGAGGCGAGTGTCCTTGTATTTTCCTTCGACGTGTTCTTCTATTAATTATTCGTCTATTTCGTTTTAGTGATATCGCTGTGCATTTGACTGAGAGAAATAATCTGTACTTATGTGTATATACTTTCTTAAGGAATATATTATAACCTTTCGAGACTGGCTGAATGACGAAAGTCCATGCCACAAAAAAAAACGAGAATGTGTTAGCCTGATTTAAAGCACTGAAAAACGGTAAGAGGGTTAAAAAATTGGTTAAAATTTAACTTTACTCACTGAAAAACTGAGCCTAAAATTCATACGACATATAATACAAATAGACTGACTGCTGCCACACAGTCGAGTTCCCCCAGTGCTTCCAGCAAAATGGAACACCAACACATTACCAAATCAATGTTTGGCAGTGCCAAACCAATATTTCCAATTCGGTGGATATGGAGGCGAGGATCAATGGAATGGCCAGCACGATCTCCTGATCTGAAGCCATTAGACCTCTTCTTATTGTGATATTGGACTTATGAAGACCAACAACGCTTGTGCTTAGATCGGAAACGCCTGAGATGATCAGTAACGTTGGAATAAATTTCTATTTAAAATTAGGATGTTGCCAAGTCATTCACGGCGAGCATTTTGAATATCTAGATTCACATTAATGTTTTTTTTTACATTTTCAATAAATAAACAGTATCACTTATTGGTTTTTGAGTGTGTCGTGGCAAATTTTTATTAATAATTTTCTTTTTTTTAGTTTTGCAATGAATCTGAAAACACTTAATATTTCCGAAACAGTTAAAGATAGTTATAGAACATTGTACATAAGATATGTTCAGAATATTTTGAGAAATCCAAAAATTTAATAATATATAAGGTGTTTTATTTGAAATAAGAAAGTTGGTATTGGTCACTATTACGTGACACATCCTGTATAAAAAGATTTTATTCCAAAAAATGCGCAACTAAAAATTCCAATTGATGTGCCGGAGAGTTTTTTTTTTTTTTTTAAATACGCCCCTATTAATTATCAAATTTATTCCATTTGGCTGTTCCACTATATATAAAACCTAGATTGGGACTGTACTGTGCTCATAGAACAGTAAGTGGAAGATAGAAGGCCGAATCTCAGAAAATTGAACAAACGCTTTGCACTAGCCGAACCGATATATCAATATTTTGGAAATTTACCAGTTCGTCAATTTTAATAGTTTAATTTTCAAATCGTCTAGATATTAATTAAACATTAATTTAATGAATTCTAAATGAATCCCGCTAGGGCCTGAGTTTTTCCGCTATTCTATTGTTAAATGTATTTTTATAATATTTGTTACATACTAAACATCGTTTGTATATAATAAATAACTTACCTTTTGAAAGTTGTAAAGTTCTCCGTTACAAATCAACATCGAATGAGGATATTGATGCAACTTCATAGGCTGCATACCAAATTTGCAACCCACAATGGCCAAACGATGGAAGCCAATACAGCAATTCTAGAATAATAATATAAAAGATGTTATATATTGACAAAAATAAACATATCAAAATGTATGCTAAGTAGACTATCTATATATCAATCTGTCTATATATCTATCTAATGCCCTTTATTCGTCCAGTATTGGACATAGGCCTCGCCTTTCTTTTTTCATTTTTTCATTTCCCTCTTTTCTGGGCTATGTTCACCCATGTTGTTCCTACATGTTCTCTAATGCATGTGCCATATTCTCCCTGTGTGGTCTCCCTCTTCCATTTTTGTATTCCCATAGTCTCTAGTGAATGATTTGTCCGTTCCATCTACCATGTCGTTTACTGTTGTGGCCCGCAAATTTCCATTTTAGTTTAAGTTATTGTCTGATTGTTTGTATAGCATTATTAGTTAAGTTCTGCTCCTTATCCAATCATTGGTCTTCTAGTCTTTTAGTTTTATATGGAGCATCTACCTTTCCATGGCTTTTCTGTTTTAGCTATTTTCTTCCATGTTCATTTTCTGCAGCGTCCATGTTTGTGCTCCGTATGTTAGCACTGGTAGAATACATTGGTCAAATATTTTAGTCCGAAAATATTGTGGATATTTTATGGTTTTCAATATGGAGCTCAGCTTTCCAAATGCAACCAATGTTAACATTATTCGACGTTTTATTTCAGCGATTTGATTTTCTGTTATTCTTAGTCTTATTATAATCTCTTTGTCTTGTGCTGTATTAGTCATTATCTTTGTTTTGTTGTAGTTCATTTTTTGCAATGAGTACAATGTCACCTGCATATCGCATGTGGTTCAAGCGTTGCCCATTTATGTTGTAGCATTTTCGTTTCACCCCGTATGTCATAATAACCGAAAAAGATTCTTAATCTTTTTGCATTCCTGAGATTCATAATCTAAACATTTTGGAGTATTTTTTTTTTGGCTTAGACTTATCGTCATACAGCCAGACACAAAAGGACTAAGACAGTCATCATTATAATTATTTACCTAAATGCCCTATCAAAATAATAGATTACATCGATATTAGGAGAACAGGGACACACTCTTCTCGCCTAGGGACCTATCAAGGCATTTATTTATATAAGACACAACAACACTAGGTCACGGAGAGGAGGAAGTTATACAAATGGTTTAAAACAAAGGTAACAAGATTAACTAAATAATTTTTAGAGAATTATAATGATAATTTGCTGTCTTTTAAAAATTTAATTAAAGAGTTGTAAATATCTACAGAGCCAAGTGATAATAAATATAGTATATTCCAAGAAGCTGCTATTTTATATTTTAATAAATCATTTATAAGTTTGGATGAGTAGACTCTGTTTTTAGAACAACCAAAAAATATATGATCTAAATCACTTTCCTCTTCACAATGCTCACATTTGTCATCATCCAAAACCTTTATTTTAAATAAGTGTTTTGGATAACATGCGGGTCCGAAAAGTATTCTAATAATCGAGGTTATGTGCCTCCTGGAAGCTCTAAAAGACTTGTACCAAGGAAATTTGGGAATATCTGGCTGAATTGTCGAGTATCTATTTTGGTTCACAAAAGAGTATTCCTTCCACTGGTAGCTCCACTCTCGAAGCAATGTTGACTTGCAAGAAACAATACTGTCAGAAAGCGTTACTTTATGTAGAATACCAGTATCGGTTAAAATGCTTTCTTTGGCTAATAAGTCGACATATTCATTATGTTCAAATCCTGCATGTGCATTTTGGTGTAAATTTATAATAAACAAATTGCTCTTTCATTTGATCTCGGCTCCGCCTAGACATTTACGCAGGAAATAAATAAGAATCTTTCCACTTGCCACGCTAGTGGGGAAAATGTATACTCGCAAGAGAATGAATTTTGTCATCAGGGAACTCGTTGTTGGTCAGAGTACGATGGAGTACGTGGAACTTTTCTCAGGACGCTTAGCTTCCTCCGTGGATGTGTTAGTTATTGCTATGGAAACCTCAAAGTCTTCTAACATTATTGCCACAAATTGGTCGAATTGTTCCTGTAGTGATCCTATCCCAAGTTAATATGCTCCTTTTCTAATTTGGCTGCACCGTACGGAAGACGACCAATAGTCAGAAATACGTATATACGATATACGGTTGCCTTCCATCTTATACACATATTTTATTATATATTTTTTTCTATGTTGCGAGCTATGCCGATACCTTCTACCTTTATATATACATATATATATATATATATATATATATATATATATATATATATAGAGTTATTTTTGCGTCAAAAAAATCATCATTTTACAGTGAGATTCTGAATTAATTTAAAGCAAACTTACCTTAAGCTTCCTGTCATACTCAACTCTCCATGCATCTGGACCTCTATGGCCAATTTGGCAAAAAGTTGAAGCGCAATGGGAATGTATGTTAGAAGTGAGTCCAAAAACTGCCCAAATTCCACACATGTTTATTTAGTTCTGAAAGAAAAAAATAGAATACTAAATAAAATGAATAAAAACTAAATGAAATAAAAAAAATAAAAAACAAAGAAAAGATAAATTATTAAAATAAAAAGGAAGTATAAAAACTTCTTTTTTGTAATAGGGATAAAACACTTTAAGTGTCTCTTAGAATAGAATAAACAAAAATTTTAAAAGTTTATTTTATTTAGCCCAAATTTCCTCTTATGTTAGGATCAATAAAGACCAGCATGAGAATCGAAGTAAATAAAGTATGTCTTAGTTCGTGGGGGAATTTTTGCGTCTGAAATAATTACGTTGATGTGTTAATTAGATCGCAGAGACAAATTTTTGAATTTATTCCGATTTCATTCATTTTGATTAGGTTCTTGGGAATCAAAACCGGACCGCTAGGTGAAGCGGTACCGGCTTTTCGCAGTATGGGCGATTGTTTTGTTTGAGTATTGGAAAGCATTTGTATCTTTGGAGATCAATTGTATCTTTAGGCAGCAGTGTTAGTGACAGTATGCAGTCAACGAAATAGTACGAGGTAAATCAAAAGTAAAGATTAATTTAGTGCAGAATGGGTCATCTTTAATTGTCGCCGGAAAAGACAAGTCCACAAGTCACTGTAAGTTTGTACGAACGAACTTACAAGGTAGGTATGGTTGTTTGTTTTTTTGCTATATATGTATGTATTTTGATTTTGAGTTTTCTTTGTCACTCGAAGAAAAGAAAAAGTAGCGCACTTTTTTCCTTTTTATTTGTTCCATTTTTGTACAGTTTCTTTCAGTTAGTAGGATTATTTTCGCTAATAAGCGATCTGTAGACCCACGTCCCAAAGCTCGCCGTTGTGTCTTTCAAAACACCTGAGTGTCGGTTGCAAAGTGAACGTACTTGAACTTGGAACTCTTTATTTACCTCATAGTTCCAATACAACATTTAATTAACTGACGTAATTAAACTTAGTTAATTTTTATGGTACCCACAATAATACCCAACTTCCGGGTACCCTTTCTTACCATCCAGGTCCATTTATTGTTACATTGCAAAGGACAAACTTTATCGTTTTTACCATTAACTAGTCATTATAAACGTATGTTAGTATGAACAGGTATATGTAGATACAAAATAATATTTTGATATATATTACCAACAGAATTAATTATTTTTTTAGTTATTTTTTCTTGCAGATGTCATGGATTCAAAAAAGGTAAAGTTTAATCGAGATATGACACCGTAAAATAACAGAATCTGTGTTTCTATCTATATTGGCGGAATCAGATATCAATGTGACCCCTTCGGAAATAGTAGCGACGATGATCCAGATTACTTGGCAGAAAGTGACGACAGTGAGTCCAAAAATAATAATTCTTCTTCGCAACTTCTACAAATGCCAATCTGTCCTTTAACCTCTGAAGTTCTAACATAATCTTAACAACCACCTTCCTAAAACCTGGCGAATAGTCCACAAAATATCGGTTGGAATTATACCGAGATTCCAAGTCAAAGTCTTTCTTTTGCGAAAACGACAGATTTACTTATAAACATTAATTTCACAGAATAATCAGGCTATTTTAATCTCATATCGACAGATGATGATTTCTGATACGTTATTTACGAATGCAAACAACCATGCAATCGATCTATTCGTACTCATAAGAGATAAACCGAGATTTACGGCATGATTTAATTTGAATGTAGGGGAAATGAGAAATTTTTCCGGTTTACTCTTTCATGTGGGGACAATTAGATTTAACAAAATAAACGAATATTGGAAAAAGAATCAATCATCTGTTTAATCTACTGTTTAAGTCTGTTGAGTCGTAATCGGTTCTTACTAATTTTAAGAAGTTTACAATTTAAAGTTACGAGTCAAGAACCACGAACCCCAATGCGAAAAATTATATCTTATGCGAATCCCTTAGTACCAATAGTGTAAAGCTAAATAAGGAGTTGCTACTTAGGAAAACGTGACAGGACATGTAAAACTTGTAAGGAAATCCTGAAGCAGTCATAAAGAAAAAACTCCAAACGGTGATATGTAAAAGTGTCTGTGGTTAAATGAAATCATCATTATTAGCCGTTTTGAGGCCACTGCTGAACATAGCCCTCCCGCGAATAATTCCATCATTGATTGTATCCGATCTTGAGCACCCTGAATCCAGTTGTACTGGATGCGCTTGATGTCGTCCGAACACCTTGTTGAAGGACGTCCTCGATTACGATAAGTATCGTGTCCAGTTCCATTTCAGTGTTTTAATTCTTTTAACTGCGTCCGCAACACCAGTTTTTCTCCTATTTGATTTGAAACTCTATCTTTGAGGGATATATTCATCATTGACTTCTCCTTTGCTCCCTGTGCCACTTATATCTTATTGATTACTTTTCTGGTAAGGGTCAATGTGTTAAATGAAATGACTGTCGTGAAATATTAGCCCATGTCAAGCGAATACAATGCGCGTATTCAAAATGTAACTCAGCTTGGTCAAGAAAAGCAAAACCTGTTACAATAACTAGATATAACAACTTTATGGTATGAGTTGATCACTGTCATCAGATGATGTCATTTTCTTCCTTTGAATACAAGACGCTTATTTGGTATAAAAAAAAAAACTAAAGATCTACATATTCCAAATGTTACTTTTAATTCCTTAGTATTACCTTTACTAGAAAGGAAATGTTGATAATAAAAAACATTTAATGCTTACAAATTATCTGTTATTGAAAAATTGTTTGGACCTTCGATATCCCGGCAATGCCAAAACTAAGAATTACACATCCTTCCGAAATTTGTCTAAAGACGAAAATGGCAATGGAAGAATCAACGGCAGACAATGTCAGGTTTGCTGAAATGAGAAGAATGTGATAATAAACTCAATTAATTATTGTTCGTTGGGTCCTCATTAATCTGGAATTAGCTTGTCCACATGTTTTCGTGAATTCCATTCTAAAAAATAATTATATCTACTTTTCTATAGTTGTGTTTGAAATTAATTTTGTTGATTAGGTACTTTAAGTTTTTAGGGAGCAAAATATATTTTTCGATTGAACGCCGCAAATGTGATCTTCGGCATTCACTAAGCAATCAACAAATACAAAAGTTGAACTTTATACAGGATATTGTTCTGAAGCTATTTTCTTCTATTAATATAGGATATATCAACAGTGTTAAAAAACTGGTAACACTAGACTAGAAGTGTCTTGCCTGATTTAGGAAGAAGAAGAATAAGAAGGGAAGTTAATATAAAAGCTCGAAACAAAATTTGGAGAAAGACCTTACATACACTTGCCAAAAAATAATATTGTATAATAACATAAGGAATGAAGTCACACACAACACTCCACGTACCACGTGGAAGATTAACTTACGCTAAATAATATAAATATATTGATTATGTACATATGTATGAGTTTCATGCAAATTTCTCTCATTAAAAAAACATTAATTATTTTTGATAATCACATTTCTCACATCGGCAAAATTAAGATTACTAAAATCTTTATCGATAAAAGGTCAAACTTACCAAAAGATAAGTAGGTAATAGTTAAATTTTTAAAACAGAAATGGTAATTTTTCATAAGAAATTTTGATCCGGATTGAAACGGAATAAAATAAAAAACGGGAATAAAAAATGAAAGAAAAAAAAATCGGTTGCCTGTAAAGTCGGTTTTACGGGCGAAGATTTTACGTGACAACGTCTTTTTCTCGGTAGAATATTTATTGATATGAATATTATTAAATTGCACAATAGGAACAAGGAATTGAATGAAAATAAGAATTGCACAAATTTTAACTATAGAAATATATTTTGTTTACTAAAACATTGTACATGTAAACTTAAACTTAACTAATTTCTATTTGAGTGATTTTGTCTATTTATTTTATATATTATTTTATATTTTTTATATATTATTTTATATATTATATATTATTATATTATTATTATATTATTATTTTATATATTATTTATATTTTATATATTATATTTTTATATATTATTTTATATATTATTTTATATATTATTTATTTTATATTATATTATTGATCTTATTATTTTCTACAAAATTTATTTGAACATTTTTTCGATATATCAATTAGTTGCGGAGATATCGATCATTGAAGTTATTGTTTGCTACCAGTATTTTATATATTTATTTTTTTCAGTTATAAAAAATTACTATTTCCAATTGTGTCTACCAAGTATGGTCACATGTATTTGCCTACATATTAAATAATAATAAGTACAGATAATGTTGTGACGTTCACTTCTGATTATATATATTTTAATATTTTTAATTTTAAAGAATCAATTTGAAAATCAAAACACTTATTCAGATCGAAGGTTCAAATTTTTGCTAAATAAATTTGAAATTAATTAAAATTTGTAAATGTAAATGGTAAAGTTGAAAATTAAAACATTTACTAAAATTGGAATTTGAAATTCTTGCTAAACACAGTCAAATTCTAACTCCGCGCGTGGTGATTGGTCGGTTTAGTTCGTTTGTTTGGTCGCCCTGTTTTGACAGGTTAGAAGTTATAATTTGTTATTTTAAATGTTTGACTAGCAATACGCGCTGTTTCTTCTCAATCGACTGAATTACGATTGATTGCAGAGTGATTTAAACTAATAATTTACTTAACACTATCAACATTTGTCAATAGTATGACATAACCTATAAACTCAGTTTCTCAACTTTTGTGTCAATCTAACAATTAATCAATCAATCATAGTTTACGATAATGAAATATTAGTGTACAATTATTTACCTTTATTGTTGTAGTTGTTGTAAATGACGAATCTAAGCACTCCACATTTTCACTACAGACACAGCTGACGATACTTTCAACGATTTTCAACTTTAGCGATTCAACGCGCCTAATTCTCTAGTGCCGCGCGCAGCGGACCGATCATGTTTGAGTGGGAGAGAGACGCAAGGCATTCGCCGGTCCGGCGGGCCTCTCTCTCGTTCGGCGACTCACTGTAACAGACGTGAGCGGGCGTTACACTTTTTCTTAAATGACTCCGAGTCACAACCTAATTTAAGACGTTGTCACGTCAAAATATATTTAATTAGATAATAAAGCGGAAGAGTGATAGAAATAAAATTAAATATACAAAAAATATTTAGTTCAGGGTTCGCCTTCTCTCTCTTTCTCCCCCTATAAACTCGAGTTATGTTAAAAAAATATATCTCCTGGGCTGCCAGGGGATAATCCTGAAGCTAAAGCATTATTGAAGTTAGTGAGAAGCTCCAGGTTCTTTCCAGATTCAGTAGTTAAGGGAGAATTAAAACACATTTTCATTCAACGAAGTCTACATACAGTTGACCATCCATTTTTCATGCCTTATCGACCCTTGCATAGAATTCTCTTTATTGCATATCGCACCCCTGCGAGAAAAGTGACACAAACCAAAAATACTGAAGTTGAGATAAATCAACTTAAAGATTGCTATAAAACTTATCCTCATATTTTAAAAGGTTTTTGCTCAAAACAGTTATATTGGTTGATTATGTTATATTGTATAGCATTATTGTATGCACATGTAGGTCTACTTTTTTGGAATTTGCGTCATTATCAGGTAGATATAGGTAGGGTCTTTGAGTTATGTCACTTTTCTTGCTTGATTTGTTTATTTTTTTTTTTGTTATGATCCTGTACTGTTAGTTACTTTATAACACCAAACCATTGTATATTTTAACTGACTGTAACATAATACAGCTTAAGGAAGATTAAAAAATAAAACACGTCGAAAATTATTGATTTATTAGAAAAATACAAAACGCAAAATTAACACAATTTAATAAAGAATAACTAATAAGATACAACTAAAGTCATCAATATTACAACTAAACATAGAACTAAAGTAATTAATGCAATTAAAGTAATTAACGCAACGTCGAAAATTGATTTATTAGAAAAATACAAAACGCAAAAATGAATACAATTTAATAAAGAACAACTAATAAGATACAACAAACTAAAGTAATTAATGCAATTTAAGAAAACAGATTCATAGATGGGCTGATACAATGTAGGAATGCTTTTCGCTGAGATAAGTGATTCAATTTTAGCTTTCTTTAGATCAGAAATTTGCATTTTTTTCTTATACGCTGCAACGCACTCCGGTGTAGAGTTCTGCATGCTTCTTCTGTTATGATTGACGTTGATCTGCGCAAATTCTTTTTGCTCGTATGTAGTTTTTACAAAAATAATGCCTGGGTTATTCTTCTGCACTTTAAGTATTTTTATGTCACTTGTTCGGATCAGTTCATTGTCCGATAATTTATTATAGTTTGAACCTATTTGCTGAGACAGTGTCTTCAAATCCATAAAGTCCTGCTAACCTAATTCTGTTACTTTATACGGATTTCCCTTTTTTCTTGCAGACTGAATTAATCTGACGTAATCAGTGGGAATATAGATGGGACCTGATTTAAGTGCT
Organism: Diabrotica undecimpunctata; assembly: GCF_040954645.1. Taxonomy (NCBI): domain Eukaryota; kingdom Metazoa; phylum Arthropoda; class Insecta; order Coleoptera; family Chrysomelidae; genus Diabrotica; species Diabrotica undecimpunctata. Next base: position 132,050,769 of record NC_092803.1, read on the forward strand.
CGCTTAATCTGCTTTTCTATGACAGAATGAACAGTATCTCCTTCATTTTGCGTGTGACCTACAATTAGAAATTTATGTGTAATAGATTTAATATTATATTTTTGTACAGCGTATAGGTACCTACATTCCCATTATAAACTTGTTCTTTTGCTGACCACAGCAATTGTCTGAATAAAGTATGATTTCAAGATTATTGTTGTTGGTGGCGTTGGCTTTTTCTTCTAGGTATTTCAGAATGCAAGAACCTATCTCTATTGCTCCTCGAGCACCTTCACCTTCATGCCAAAAAAACACTGTACATTATCTGACTGCAGTTCAGTGACAGTTAAATTGTAGCTGTTAATTTTGCTTTTATAATAAAATGTTGATGAATTCCCTCTTGGTGCAGGCAGAACTGCTTGAAGGTCGTAGGTAGCAACTATAATGTTTCCTTCGCTTAGTACTGCTCTTTTTTTATCTTCCTCTTTCTCTGCTCTGGATAGAACTTTTTCCCTTAAATGTGTATCATATTTCTAATTTAATACCACTTTTTCGTCTTCTGTGGCATTGTTGTAAGAGTTGCAAAGATCACACATATCTTTTTTCGGGGTGAAAAATGATATATTAAAGTTGTTGTTGAAAATTCGTGAATACATTGTGATATTTGCATAAGGAACGTTTTTTTGAATACATTCATTTTTATAGTCGCGGTGTAAGTCAATACAATTATTATAGTAGCTGTTAATAATAGAAAATTTGGATGAAATATAAACCGCACAACTTCAAAATCGCATTAAAATAATCTGCATAAAAAGAGACCTTACTGTATATAATAATAATATAAAAAAGTGATTTAACACCTAATTAGTTTAATATTACTAAGATAATATTACTAATTATGACTGTATAGAAAATTACATTAAACTTATCTTATTCACGAAAAGTGACACAACTCAAAAGTGACGATTTTCTTGATTGGTTTAGGAACACCTTCCAGTGCTAACGCTGAAGTGACACTGTTCTTGCGGTAACGAATGACGAACTAGCCTTCGATAAAAGTGACAACTGGCCTCACGTGGACAAATTTATAGTTAGAGATGTGACGGTTTTCGTGAACGTTGGGACATTTCATTGATACGTTTCCATGGCATAACCCCAAAATTCCCAATTTTTGACTTGTGTCATTTTTCTTGCCGGCGTGAGATATATAGAAGGATAAATTAGAAAAAAAATGCGATTGTCACCAAATTTCTTTTTATTTTAGTATCAGTACAGAATTGTGGTATCCATGTAATTTATATATTTTTGTTCGTTGAGATCATAAAAGAATGATGTCTTTTAAATCAGCGATTCTTTGAATCCAACATTTGATTTCACGATATTTGCGAGATCGAATTGGTATGCGAACGACACAATTTTACTCGCGTTTTTTTTTTGTTATCCGACTCACTATTGTATTTCGTTATTCCCTTGTCATTTCACTCCTAATAGTGAATATACTAATGTCTAAGGTACTCCTTTAACACCATTTTAGCTGTCATAAAATGGGTGGGTCTTCACATCATAAACAAAGAATAATACATTTTCCTAAAACCTACTTCTACCTTCTACCATTTTAATCAGTTTGTATTGTTTTTATGGTGTAATAATAAATTATTAAAAAAAAATTTTTAGTAAAAGGTATAAATAAAATATATTTTTTTTTATTTATATCTTTTACTAAAAATTTTGAATTAAAAATGTTTTTGTGATACATGGTATACAGCCAGGTACAGGAACTTAATTTCCTAGTGGATAATAAATTATTTCTTTTAAAAGAAATATCTGCTTTACCTTCCTTAAGCATAGTTACTACTGTCTTATCGTCTTATTGACTAAAATCAAATCTACTGCACATTAGAAATTATTTAAAAATTCAACACAAATATTTTATACCAAAAATTACTTAAATGAGGTATTTTTTAGGATGTATTTGTACATTTACCTGAGTAAGTCAATGTTGATAATTAACAGCAAATTTGATTTCATTTCATTTCTTTACAAAGGTTTGTTGAGTAAACCAGACTAGTCACTTCGTCCTTAGCGATCAGAGGATCAGTGTCCGAATAGGACAAATCCTGTGTAATATTCTTCCTAAGATATTAGAATTCATAAATAATCGCGGAGTAATATTTTACATATTTCTTAAATTGCGTTATTGTTTTAATTAAAATTGTTTTTAATCAGAATCTGGGACACAGGTAGTAATCGCAGAGAGTGTCAAGTTTCAAAAATACTTGAGTTGTAAACTTGCAAATAATCCAAGTGTGGCTTTGTTTATCAAGCACAACAAAAGCTGACCGACTGATATCGTCATAGACAAGGACGATTATAAAAAGAGTAAACAATGAAATTAAAAAGTGAGTTGATAACTTAAAGCTAGTAAGTCAGTAATTTTATTCGAGATGTAAGTAACATCGCCAGAAGGTGATGTATCCAGTTATGCATCCAGATGAATATCTCTATTCTTTTTATTATACCTATTCGAACAAGGAGCTCCGGAGGCCAGAGTACCACATGGGCCAGAATTATCACCCTTACTGTACAGCACATACACAGCTGACGTTCCAAGAACATCCAGAATGCTACTCAGCCTATATGCAGACAAGTCTCAGAACCGGACCTAGTTCGGAGATCAATTCGGATCAATTGAGATAACAGCAGGATTATAGTGTCTCACGCTCTCCAGCATAACTAGGAGAAGTATTTCATGTAGAAGTCCTTGTACTCAGGACTTCCACATGACAAGCATTTTGCCCATTTGTAGCCTCTATAGTGCATGTGGTTCCTCTTTTACTCGCACCAATCCGTTCTACACCAATTAATTGTAACACCTATATGTCATTTTCTAAGGAGTGTGCTAAGGGGGGACATTTTAAGATGTCTCACAGGCTGGGTTTATTTCTATTGCTTGCTTGCTTGCTAGTTGAGTAAACAATTTAAAAAACAAACAGCCCAAACAATATTTAAATTGATGTCATGCTAATTAAAAAAAAATTTCACATCATAAAATATTTTTTTCAATTTATAGTGTTTTTTTACAACCTTATCGCGAAATAATAAAGCATATAAAAATACTCTTGTATTAACCAAGATCCAATATATTGTTCCACAATCGAAAATATTTAAAAAAACAACATTTTAACAAACAAACAGCAAAGGTCTAAACAATATTTAAATTGATGTCATGCTAAATCAAAATAATTTTTACAATATAGGTACAAAGTTTTTTAATTTTAAAGTGTTCTTTCGTGACCTTATAACAAAGTAATAAAAGATAAAAAATTAATAAATAAACTGGAAGATAGCCACAATAAATAACTGATTATAAAGAATAAAAATAAACTGAAACCCATAAAAGAACACAAAATATTGATAAGAAATGATTTAACAATAGAGGAATTACATCTATAGGGAAAAATAGACAAATAGAGAATGAAGAAATAAGAAAAGGAAAATATTTATATATTAAAATATTTTAAAGTACAGATTAACATATTGATAATTGATTGTGAAATGACAAAATGGAGTAGACAGCAACTGAAAAATATTTTAGGAAGTAATCCAAAAAAACTGATAAATAATAATAGAAATAGAATGTATAGTGATACCCAAAATAATACAGACTTGGCAGAGACAAGGAGCAGAAATAAAAGGAAAAAATAACCAGGAAAGAAAATAATACTGAAATAACAAGCACGAAAAACATTGTTTATTTGAACATGGAAAGTAAGAATCTTTTATGAATACAGCAAACAAGAACAGGTGAACCAAGAAATTAAAAATAAAACTTGGAAATTTTAGGATCAGGCAAGTGAAACATGTTTATGTTATGACATGGTATGTTGTGTGCGTGTGTGTGTGCTGTTGGTTTCCTTTGACTGTGGACTTAATCCATTAGTCAAACTGAAATTACTCCTATAAGATATCTCTTATTCTCATTATATTTTTGAATATTAATTAAAATTGTAAGTATGTTAGAAGAACATCTTCAAATGAATTTAGGAAAATAAGTTTCTAATTGAAACAAGAGTATTGTACATACATATTAGTATGTAACTTAAGTATAACTTAATGTGTAAATTATTATAATCCACCTAGTGACCAGAATTGACTTGGATGTGACTTGGATGAATGGAGTTTTGTGATATTTAAAATTCAAATTATGGATTGTTAAGAAAGAGTGAATGATAAATTATGCTGAGATTATCTACTTCATTACATTTATTAATGGAATTTCCTTCTCTTATAATGTGGCACACTTCAAGCAACAAATATGGACTCATATGCATCAATATTCTTGTTGCTTTTAGAAAAATTATTCTCAGTACATAGTGATTTGAATGCTGTCAGTCTATTTGATGGTTTAGAGAGACGAGTTGTAATTGTCAGAAACTATACTGCCCCTATAAAACTAATAGATAAAAGTTGTAGCAAAGAAGTTTGAAGTAAGTAGAATGTAAACAAATACTGAATATAGATGCATATGCCTTTATATTCTTTGGTTGTAGGTATAGAGGTACAGACACATTACATTATACTGAGCTATTTAATGTTATTTATATCAGAATTGGAAGACAGAAGAGGAAGACCCATTAAAGAATGGAACAGTGACATCTCGCAGATACTGCAGAGTAAGGGTAAGACTTGGCAGGAAGCAACACAGATGGCATCTAATAGGAAGGAATGGAGAAAGTTTGTTAAGAGTTAGGACACCTCAGAAGACTGTAAATTATTGTAATTTAATGAATTGTATTATAAACAGCCCAACACCGAAAGGTACAAATGGGTCTACTGATTAAGTAAGTATATCAGAATGGGATTGAAATGTATATTAATATATTAATTTTTTTATGTAGCTATTTAAACAGTGGAACTTGTGTCAATGAGAACAGAAGATGAGATATTAAGGTAAATATCTCATCATAGTTAAATAAAGATAAGTACTCCTACTATTAAAATAAGTGAATCTACAAAAGTGTTATTTAAAGCAGATTTAAAAAAAAAACATTGGATATAAAATATATTTTATATATTCTATATTTTAGTACTAACAGTTTTAAATTACAGAAAAAAATGCAAATTTAATATATTATTTTTATTTTAATATTCAAGCATAACAATTAAAATTACAATTTTTAAACCAGTATTAAAAATAGCATTGGGTTTGCCATGTGCTGGGGAAAAATTTGGGATTTCCAATAAAATAAACTACAACCATGTATATACTTACTTACCAGTTACAATTATATTTTCTATAATCAGCTAGACTTCAAAAATGAAAAAGATCACTAGTGTTTGAAACCTTCTTTGCCTTTCAGACCTAACCTCCACACCTCCACACGACGTGACAACTAGTGAATGAATGAGAATAAAATTTTGTGGGCTATTTTATTATAATAAAAAAAGTCCACGGATTCAGCTGATGTAATAACATCAGATTCTTACCATATACCTCTCGCATTATCCTAAATTCAGAAGCTCCCCAATATAGTCTTTGAGGTTTCCATAAACGAAGCAATTGTAATTGTAAACAAATTGTAAGTTTTATTTTATAACAGTAATTAAACTTTTTTGCAGAGTTTGAGAGTTTATTTCGTCATAGAAGATCGAGTTGCCGGGGTGATTCAAATAACTTAACATTAATAGTCAGGGAGCCGATGATCCCAGACGCCAGATCATGACATCACACAGGAATATTGATCTTATGACCTATCTCTTACTATCCCAACCAAACTATTGTTGGCTTTAAATTTTATTCACGTTCAATCTTCGTTCAGTTAATAAAATTTTAACCTTGAAATTGAAAATAATTGTTTGAGTAAAATTAACTTTTATGAATAGAACTAATTACTATTTAACTGGGAATAAGCCACAATTAAAGGTTAAAATACGTTTATTGACGTTTCAATTTCCACTTCGGAAATCGTTCTCAAAATACAAACATTAGAACTACTTGACTATAAAAAAAGGAAGAATTATGTAACATTACATTACATTACATAATTCTTCCTTTCTATAAAAAAACAGAAATATATGCAAATAGTATAAGAAGCTGTATTTCAGAATAAATATGGTACTATCCGTTGCAAGATAATTCGGATAGAATTCCCCACAAAGTAGGTGTAGCCAGGTATGTATTTCAATTTTGAGTTATTAACGACTGGTAAATAAGATTTTAAGCATAATTTTGTGTACCTATTTAAATTTAATCAGTTAATTGCATTTGTACCTGTAATTCATAATTACAAATTTCTAGGTACGTAAAGCCAGTGTTTATAAGAGATTAGAAAATTTCTTGGAATTTTATTCAGGTAAAAGGATAATGTTTACTTAATATCAAATTATCACTAAATGGGCTTCTCTGAGAGGAAATTTTATTTAAAAAGAACATTTTTCGTTTGTTATTCATTTAGAACAGAGGTCAGTGTAATAACTCTAAATATGAGTGATATAAAAATGATTAGTGACGATGTCCTTTACATTCCTGCCACTATTTCAGGAAGTGAAGACGAGTCTGAACCTAAAAACGTTCTGGTATATTCATCTCACACACGATGCAAAGCAAATCTTGTGTAACGTTTACAACGGTAAGTACTCGTTAATAATACTCTTTAGTTAACCTTCCTAATACCGGGTAAATTTTAAAACGATCAGTACCAGGTGGGGCGACTTCTTGCCCCAGTAGTTTGGTTCACTTTTAAGCGCAAGGATTTTATGTATCTCATTAGTCTTACCATTTTTTTTAGCTCTTTATTGTTTAGTACCAATTCAACAAATTAAAAATCAAAGACAGAAGACAGTCACATTCAGAAACTCACCAAATAAACAGGTAATTTTAGCAGTTATCAGATATCGTACGTATCAGACGATATCGTATCAGACGTACTTAGGGCTAATTGCACTTTACAAATTCTTAGAGAGAAAATTCCAACTAGAAAGTGATGCTTCGAAGAATCTAGACAAAAATATGCTAATGGGGGAATTATAAAAGTTCCCACTGTGAAATATCAAGAATGGAATTTCAAAGATAAATCCGACGAGAATAAATTTTCTGTTCGCGGTATTTTAGGTTTTACTACTTCTTTGTGCTCTTAATACATCAACTACCAATGTCCTAAACCGTCAAAGCGATTGATTAAACTTAATGACAGATATTAATAAAAACGTTAGACCTGAGGCGAGAATTCTCCCCATTCGGTATTAGGAAGGTTAATCATATTTACCGATTAATTAATTAATAAAAAACACAGAATTTCAAGCAGAATTCCTTAAAAAGTAAAATTACATATTTTTTCTTAGGTCTTCTTTCGACGATGGTTGCATCAGAAGCGTTTCATCAAAAAGACGTTTTTTTTTACACAAGCGCCACGATTCACTGTGTACGAACTTATAAAAGACGGTCCAGTGTTGCAAAAAAAACGAATGGATTCTGGTGCCCATCGGGTATTACCGAATTTTCATTTATCAGCTATACGGGAAACAATATATCATATGCATTCAGTAAATAACTTACCATTTATTTACTGTCATAAAACTACTTTTTGGAGGTTTTTAAAATCTAATGGTTTTATGTTTAAAACAGTGAATAAACGGCATGTAATTATGGAATCCAGCCGTTTAATAAAGTGGAGATTCGATTATTTGGAGACTTTAAAGTTTTTTAGGAGTGAAGAGAAGTAGTTAAAAATGTTGGACCGATGGTAGTAAAAATCAGGATGGGTAGAAGATGCTTTATTACTCTCTGCTAAGAGTGTAAGAGTCATTGTCGGTTAGATTATCATCAAGATATGCACAGTGCTTTGTTTTAAAAGTGGTTTGAGCAGCAATTACTACCTGAATTAAAAAAAATAGCGTTATTATTTTGGATAAGGCTGCATATCATTGTAGACTAAAGAGTAAAATTCTAAACACTAATTCAAACAAAGCTGAAATTCAAGAATTTTTATTAAATCATGAAATATATTTTATGGATTCTTACACAAAAAAACAACTTGCAGAACTATTAAAATTAATTAAATGTGAAAAAAAATTATGTTATCGACAGGATAGCTGAGAATTATCGCCATAAAGTAGTAAGATTACCTCCTTATTATTGTGTACTGAATCCAATAGAATTGTTGTGGTCTCAATTAAAAAGTAATGTGAGGAAAAATAATAATTCTCCTAAATCATTTTCGACTGTTGTAGATTTAATTAAGACCGAATGTAATAATATTCCAGCAGATAATTGGAAAAAATGTTTAGAGCATGTCAAAAATACTAGAAGAAAAATACTTACAGTTCCAAAACATTATAAATAGAGTAGTTATAGATTTAAACGATAGCGATAGCGATTTTACTTTGTGGGATTGCCGTAATTTTTATAAAATGTATCAGTATATAAGTCCGACCCTGTATACAACTATACCTAGAAAATTAAATACGAAATGTTTTGCAACGAACTATACTTTAAGAAGAATCCTGTGATTAAACATGATTTGGTAAGTAATTACGGTCGTGCTGAAACATAAGTACAACCACAGAATTAATAATCGCACAAAAGCGAAGCTCCTCGATGTTGTAGGGGCCAAAATATTTTACCTTGTGCACCACCATGCACCACTTACAAAATTATACTCTGAGGAACAAATATTTTTTACTTACACTTACACATTCTCAGTGCATCGTATATATTTTTATACGCTTCTACTTTTCTATAAATTTGTTTCCTTTTTGATGATCCAATAATTCTGAAGATTTGTGTAAGCACTATTTCCTTGCCACTCTCTATAAAAATTTCTCTTCTTTTTTATTTTTCTTGCACTTCGTTTGACCACCACCAGATCTCATTTTCAAGACGTACATAAAAAATTTAAAACATATTTAGAGCTAGCTCTCATACTATGATACTATTTTATTGACAACACCAACGATAACCCTGACCTTCACGGCACTAATGTTTTTAAAAGAAAAAGTTTGGTAGTGTATAAGAGTATATCATACGGTATTTTAAATATGAAACATGAACAGGTGCAAAGGAGTAACTTAAGTAAAAATATTAATTTTGTAATTGGTTTTTCAAATTCATTTCCAAGTAATTTGGAAACATATAAAAAGTTAGTTTGGATATTTTATATTTTATTACATTACTATCATTGGAAGAAATTAATTTTATGATTATGGCAGCAAATATATTTCATTACTCTTTATAAACAAAATTGTAGATCTCAATTTGACGTTTTGGCGTGCTACTTTTCCGTCTTGATTAGTCCCCGTAATATTAAAACTATATATTTATCTACTATGTATCATAATATGTATCAGTGTGTATCATAGGTGTCAGTGTGACATCACAGTTGAATATTTATCTGATGATCTTTAGAATTCTCTTAATATCCCAAAGAAAGCTATTATTGACTTTGATCATCATCATCATTAACCTGTATGCGTCCAGCTTGCATCCAGTTATTGCTAACACGCTTCAGGTCGTCAGTCCATCTAGTTGGTGTTGGACGTCCTCTGCTCCGTATTGCTTCTTGCCTTGGTCTCCGCTCTAAAATACGTTTTGTGCATCGATTTTCTGATATCCTGGCGACGTGTCCTGCCCAATTTCATTTTAACGACGCGATTTTTTTCATAGCGTCTGTTGTTTTTGTTCTATGGTGTATTTCTTCGTTTGGGATTCGGTCATTTAGAGAGACAATCAACATCTGGCGCTCCATAGCCATCTGAGTCACGCAAACTACTTTTTTTGTGAGTGTTAATGTTTCCGCTCCATAAGTGAGTACAGGTAACACACATTTTCCTTTTGAGGCATATGGGTAGGTCCGATTTGAATACATAGTTTAATTTACCAAACGCTGCCCAGGCTAATCCTATGTGACGTGGGAGCTCACATGTCTGGTTATCTCTGCTCAACCGAATTTCATGTCCTAGGTGCTTATACGATGTAGTCTGCACAATATCCCTTCTATCAATAGCAATATTTTGATTTAGCGCCAGATTAGTCATTATTTGCGTCTTGTTCATATTATTCTTTAGTCCGACCTCCAAGGAGGCGTGATATAATTTGTAACGATAAGACTACCAAAGAGACTTGAAATACTATTATAAAAATAATATTTGATCTCAATCAACCATGGGAGCTTATCGTCTATGCTTCGCCTAGCTCAGTATCTCAAGTATGAGTTCGTCTTGTCTTAAACTAGGAATCAAACTTGAACCCCCAGCTGATAGCAAATAAAACAAATTTTAACTAATCATATTTATTAAAAACAGGAAACAATCAACCCTGCCAATGCTTAACAATGAATATAGTGAGGTGATACTTAAGGCAACGATGGCATCAATGGGCTGCTTGTGTGTCCTCCCAATTAGACGGTTAGGTCCTCCTGTGAGCTGCAGTTATACGATGTGAGTGACTCCCAATTAAGTGGTTAGGTCCTCCAATGGTCAATAAATTTTTATCCTATGTGGTCAATAAAATCTGGAATACGGCCAGTAAACCGTGATTATGGTTAATTAATTCACCCAATAAACTAAAATACAAGAAACAGCTCGTACAATTACACAACTAGCGGATGGCAAGGATAAAATGAAATATAATTATTATTAATTAATTAAATTCTTTGTTAAGATTACCACTGCACAAGAAAAACGTGGTTTCGAAAGAAGCGAGGTTACGAATTTTGAAAATGCTGTCAGAATTATAGAATAAAGATTACAATGAAAGTACTCACCCCAAGAGAATGTTGCAGACCATAAAATTAAGCTTATTATAATTCCTACCTTGTTTTATAAATTTCAATTATAAACAAAAAATAATCCCGCCATTAAAGGTGATTGACAGAAGTAGGAAGGGACTGCATGAAGTTAGCACAGATGTCATAGGATGTTCCTATATGATGGAATTAGCTTTTCTGTTAACATAGAACAGAATACTTAGTCTACCGGACAGAGAGAGAGAGAAGGCAAATATTTATTCTACCGAAGAGAAAGGGAAAGAAAAGATAGACAGAGGGCGTTAACTACTTTTTGAAGAAAAAATAGTAAAAAAGACACTAAATGTAAAGGAATTAATGAATAAATAAAGAAATTAAAATAAAGTAAATATTTAAATATTAATTAATAAAGATGTGACGTTTATAACGTTACAAATTTTTTAAACCTTATTATTGCATCATCCATACGATCTATAAGGACGATGTCATCTGCAAATCTCTGACTTTAGCGACCTTCAAATAATGAGATTTTATCGTTGAAAGGAAAAATTATGTAATATCACGTATATTCAATTTTGGATCTAAATGGAAAATTGCAGTATTCAATTATATTTCATAATAGAAAAGTGTGAAGCCGTCCACAACTCACTGCAAATGTTAGATTAAATTCAATGAGGTGGTATTCAAGATTTCAATGAGGTGGCTTTTGGTCCATTCCACTGCGACCTTTTAAGATCTATTGTGGTCCTCTAGTCCTAGATAACATTCTCTAGCCTGACCCTTTTTATAAAGTCTAATAGCTTCGAGATTGAACCTTCCATGAAGCTATTTGCCGCTGGATATTCTTCGCCTCATGTAAAGAACCGCATCGTTGCCAGGCTCTGTCGCACTGACACAAAATGTGCTATACTGTTTCTTCCTCTAGCTTCTTCTACTTTCTTGGTTCGAATATCACCGCAATTTAGTACCTTGCGTGTAAAAATGGAAACAATAACATCAGAGTTAAGTAATACAAACATTTAAGTACACATGGTCTCATTTCAAGAGATACAATAGCAGCTAAGCAGAAATTAAGTTAAAAGTTTAAAGTGTACAATGTGAGTGCAATGCCGATTAAAAGGAAAATAAGCAGAGTTCTTGTAAGTTTTTTTAAATTAATTTAAAACCTGTCAAAACAGTTGAAGATACATAGCTAAATATTGTCTATTGGCTAACTAAAAAACATACCGGGTTTTATTTATAATTTTTGTTTCATATGTATTTAGTGCAGTGCAGTGCTACGTTTTTTGTTTAGAGTAGGTCCCACAATTATTTTGTATTTCAGAATAACCTTTGTTTTTTGTGCACAACCCAAAAGTTTGTATGTTCAGTACTCTAGTAATCAATGAATAATTATTATACTTTTTGTTAAGCTATATTTGTAAGTATATTATATTAGATAGTAAGTTATCATACCGATATATCATGATCAACTATTAACTATTAACTGAGGTAATGTCATAATATTTTTGTTTATTTTTACTATTTAAATTCACACTTCAGCTTTACCTAGATTAAAACCAGTTTTGTCTAAATGTATGTTTTTGATTTTGCTATTTGCATTGTATGATTTATGTCTATTTTGCTAACATGTTGGCATTGGCAATAAAATTGTTAATTTTTAGTAATTATTTGTTTATTATTCTCTCATAATTCTCCTTTCTTTTGGGAAATAATACGATAATTCTGACAGGAACGTAAAGCGACAATATAAGGTAAATGTGTTTGTTTCTCTTTATTTTTGGCTATGTATGCATTTTGGTTTTTAGAGAAGTTTAGCATATTTGTCATTCTTTTAGAATATTTCTTAAACCAATCTTGAACCTGGAACATACTTACACCTGGAATTATCTTTTCTCTTTTTACCCCCAACATCTCCTCCGGCAAGTTGGACTACAATATTAATAGGATCAAGAATATCTCGAAGAAAATAATAGTCAAAATGATTCAGAAAAGAAAGATCTAATAACGTGTGTTAAAAAAAACTATGTAAATCTTGCATAGAATATGCTTATAAGCTCATTTATCAATGTGTACAGTATCATGTATCCGCAGCTTAGCAAAGCTTATAAATTCCTGTTAACAATTCTTCTCTCCCAAGTAAGTTGTGAACGAGGTTTTTCGAAATTAAAATTATTAACAACCAGGCTTTGATGACAAATGAAAATCTGGGGCTTCTTATGATGTAATCAGAATTTCTTGTAAGAATTGATAATGATGTTACTTTGTAATCGAAGTACTAAAATCCGTGGTTTATTAAGTTATTAAATATAAATCGTCAATTTTTGGCATTTATCAGAAAGACATGGAGAAATTAATTAGAATAGAAATTGTATTAATTGGCTAGAATAAACAAATAAAATTTAAACAACGCAGAACAAATAGCTTAAGTGTAGAGAGAATACTATGAAAGTAAAATTATAAATGTAAACAAAACTAGAGCAAATAAGTAGAGAATGAGTAAAAGAATGATTAGCAAATAAAAACAGGTAAGCCAGGAAAAGTCAGATGATCATATAGATCTGAAAATGGTAAAATACATTGGAAAAAAGGGATAATTGGCTATAGAAAAAATTTGTAAAAGGGCTCTTCTCCTTCTTATTTCAGAGGAGACATTTTAATCTCTGGTACCTAGTCATAAGACCTTTGTAGCAAACCCTGTTTTTTCATTAAACTCCAATAACTCCTGTGATCCCAAATGAGGCCAACAGTTTCTTCATTGGTAGTTTAAGGCTCTCTTCTGGTTCAAGCCTCAGCAGATTACAACTGTATAGGATGTGTATGGTAGCCTCTTCTTCCATTTCGAATGTTCTGCACAATGGTTCATTCACCTTACTTATTTTGTATGGGTGTTTTCTTAAACGACAATGTTCAGTCACCATTTCAGTGACCGTTTTAATCTCTCTTATAAAATGGCATACTAAATGTAAAAATTTCCAGGAAACTGCCAAAATAACCTAATAACGCCAGTCTACAAACAAAGACAATATGTAAAATGCGGTAATTATAAGGTAATATGTTTTTTCGTCAGTATACTTTAAAATATTTACGAACATAGTAGATATAAGAAATAAAAAAAAGGAATGACAAGACGACCAAGTAGCGTTTAGATCTCAAAAGACAGATAAATGAAGACGTATATAAGCATTATAAATCTGATAGAAAGAACCGTATACCCTGTTCGAAATCTTTTATTGATATAGATAGGCCTTAGAGAAACATTCGACTTTATAAAAAAAACAATTTTATATGGGAATTCTTAAGAAAAATGAAAGCATGAAATACATTGATAACAATAGTAGAAAATATTACAAAACACTAAAAGGAAGAGTACATGTATCACAATAAAGTTAAGAATTTAATTGAAAAGAGGGTGTTAAACAAGGAAACTGTCTTATCCCGTTTTTATTTATAATAGTAATGAACGAATTGATGAGTAATACCAAAATAAAACCAATCAACTATAGACAATTATATTTTAACGTGTTTAACAATAAAACGAGCGGTTCTAATTTATATTAACTATTTATTTAAAGTTTAGCGTACAATATTCTCTTATCAACTAACTTAAAAACTAACAACAGCGCTCCTTCAACAGAATCGTCTAGAATAGTCCACCTTTATTCTCATTTGTATGAACGCCTCCCTCTGTAAGCCGGTCGATATAACCTACATCTTAAGGATTGTCAAACACGCATCATCTTTCTAAGAGATGCATTCGTTATATGGGGTACGTCGAAATTAGCCTTTACGTTATACTGCTCCTCTTTTAGATCTGAGCATCCCTATCAGCAACTCTGTCTGTAGGCCCAGTATGACGGAATTTACAAAACTCTCCAGCTCTGCATAAACTCTTTAAGAAAAAAAAACAGTCTATTGTCTTTGAAGGACATGGCCTCATCGGGTTATTAATGCAACACACAGTAATTCGTAAGGCGGTTTCTCGGAAGATGAATTCAAGCATGCTTCTCACAATGTTCCAATCCAAAATTTCTAGTGCATGGTCTATTTTTGGTATAGCCAAATTTTTGATGTATTTGTTTGATTTTTGAATAGATACGTTATGTGAAACACTAAAAAGATCCTGCTGAACTACTGTGGTCACGCCGAATCTAGTACTCTTTCTATCTGCGTATTTTGACATAATTTCGTTAAAACTTGATCGTCGGTCTTCTTTGATCTCATGTTAAAGGGTTCGTGCTTCTTTTGTTTCATTTGAGCATAAGGTGCAAGACGATTAATGTGAACAACTTTTGGTTTACCTTTTAGCAACTTCTTAATTCGGCATATTACGTCATTTATTCTCATTTTAATTTCATACGAATCTTCCTATTATCTCATTGTCTTTGTAGTTTAGGAGACAAGCCTAAACGACGTTGTGGATTATAAAGTCAAACAAGATCACCTTCTTTAAGGCTTTTATTCTTGCATCGAGAATCATATTCATCTTTCATTCTGTCGCTGGCTATCTAAATGTGTTGTCGGGCAAGTTCATCAATATTGTTATTTCTTAACTTTAGGCGGTCGATATATTCTTCGCTTGATCGACATGTTCTTCGGAAGGTCTGTAGCCAAACATTAAGTCGCAGGACAAACGAAATTAATGTGCTGATCCCAATCTCTCTGATGTTTGGATACAATTTTGGACAAATGTTTACCCATCGTTCGGTTCATCCTCTAGGCCATTCCATCTGATTGGGAATGCAAGGGTGTCTCTCTGGTCTTATTGACACCAATCAATTTACAAACGTTTTGGAAGAAGGTTGACTCGAAGTTTCCCCCTTGGTCAGAGTAGATCTCTAAGGGAGCACCAAATCAGCTGAAGAATTCTTTAACCAGTATCTCTGCAACGGCAGTAGGTTCTTGATTTGGGATCGCATAGGCCTCAGTCCATTTCGTAAAATTATCCATAGCTACCAGGAAATATTTATTTTCATCATCTGTATTTGGAAATGGACCTGAAATGTCGAGTGCTACTCTTTCCATAGGACTAACAACATTATACTGTTTAATGGGTGCTCTCTTTTTACCAACTGGACTATTACTGGTTGCACACAGTTCAGATTTCCGGCACCATCTTCTTACATCATCTTTACAGTTCACCCAACAGAACCGTTCTCGATCCATTTGCAGAGTCTTTGTAATACCAAAGTGTCCACCAGATGCACTGTCATGAAACTGACGCAATACTTCTGACACTACTTTTAGGTACAATCAACTGAAACTTAGATTCTGTATCATCATCGTTCTCAAATGTTCTATACAGAAGATCATCTTTTAGTACCAAGTAATTCCATTGGCTTCAGTAGGACTTGACTTCTGTACTACATGCACTAATGTCTTGCCAAAAAGGTCTCTCACCTCGACGCATCCAATCCAATACTCTTTTTATACATGTATCATCTGCTTGGGCGTCCAGTAGCTGTTGAGGCTGCCATTGATCAGTATTGACGGTGGTTCGCCTCACAGGGCAAAGTCGTTCCTCTAATTTAAGACAGTGATTACAATTTGCACTGCATGGTAGTCTCGAAGGGCATCAGCATTTAAGTGAACTCTTCCAGCCCTGTGTTCGATCTTTTAATTATATTCTTGTAATCGTTCTAAACCTCTTACCATTTGCCCCTCTGGATTACGGAATTGTAAGAGCCATTTTAGAGCGGCGTTATCCGTTCGAAGAAGAAACTTTCTGTCATACAAATATTTATGGAAAGACTGCACTACGCCTAACAATTCTCTGCTGGTAACGCAATAGTTTATTTCTGGTTTCGACTAGACTTTGCTAAAGTAAGTGATGACTTTTTCCTATCCATCTTGGATTTGGAAGAGACAGCTCCTATTACATTGTTACTGGCAGCGGTATCCAAAACAAAATCTTCCTGCCTGTCTCGGGTAGCTTAGAATCGGTACACTGATCAGAGTCATTTGTAGTTGTTCGAAAGCTTTTTGACACTCTTCACTCCATGTATATTGGAATGCCTTTTGGTCATCTCCATTCGTTCAAAAATCACTACCGAACTACGCGGATGTTTCCAATGAATAATACTTTTCAAAACTTCAAAAGTCTTTAGCAATAAAACGAGCGGTTCTAATTTATATAAACTATTTATTTAAAGTTTACATTACGATATTCTCTTATCAACTAACTAAAACTAACAACAGCGCTCCTTAAAACAGAAATACTTATTCACTAGAATTATCTGGAATAGTCCACCCCTATTCCCGCTTGTATGAACACCTCACAAGCCGGTCAATACCTGAAAGAATATAGACGCATATGCGTCTATATTATTTGCATACATCTTGAAGGTTCTCGAATACGCATCATCGTTCTAAGAGATGCATCCGTTATATGGAGTACGTCGAAATTAGCTTTTACGTTACAATATATTACCAATTATTACAACTGGTAAAGCTTCTGCCTTTAGAAGCCTTCATGATAGATCATAACCCAAGAGATCAAGATAACAATATACAATACAATAGCGATGCCGAAGTTACTGTATGCGAGTGAGAATTAAATATTTAAATAATAATAATATAGTTAAAAAAGAAAATTGTGATAAAGCAAGACTTGAGATAATAAGGGAAGAGGCAATCAAGAACTATTAATGAATAAAACAATAAAGAGACAACTGAACTGGTAAGGACACTTGGTTGGTGAAAATGCAATACAGTAGAATAACAAGAATAATAAACGAAACAAAGAATGCTACAAAAAAGAAAAAAGCAGACCAAGAAAGAAATGGATAGAGCACATTATAAAAACGAAAAAAATTAAGCAAAACTCTCGAAGAAATGAAAGTAATGGCAGAAAATAGAAATGAATTGAAGAAATGGGTTTTAGCAAAAAGTAATTTAACTAATCCAAAAAGATCACTTGAAAGGGTATAAGGAAGGCGAAAAAGAAAGAAAGATTAACAAATTCCCAAACAAAAGTGACAATAGATTGAACAGTGTACAACAAAATATAAAAAAGACGTGATCACAATGGAGATCAAAAGAATCTAACGAAGGTATATGACGATTTCCAAATGGAGACATTAAAGATGGCAAGGGAATCAAGGGATGAAAGAAGTTAGCCGGCAGATGTCTTGAACTAACGCTACAGAATAAGTTAGGTAGTTCATAAGAATATAGTTTACGCTTTAGCGTTGTTGAGAATTATTTGTTTAACCAAACATATAATGTGCTCTGCTTGATCCATTTTATTTTTCGTACTATTTAGCAAATTTCATAGATTGTTTATTATAAGCAGCATAAGCAATATATTTATCTATTTAGTCTCCCGAAATATCGGATGTCTATACACATCCAATACCTACATTTTAACAAACAATACTCTTAAAACAAAGAAAGAATGTATCAATTGTCACAAGCATGACGAAGAAAGAAAGTATTTATCACGATTGACATTGAAGTAGAAAACGTCAGCGTAGACGTAGAGAAGCAACAATATTGTCGAATAGTTAAAAGCTGCAATATTTTATAAAAGATCAATTAAAATGGCTCAAAATAGCGAACAATTTGATATTAAAATAGTCAAAAATAATTTTGAAGCATCTTTACTAGATGACGACGATGTTCGCTTACAGGAATATTTAGATAGTTTTGATGAACTTAACAAGTAGGTATCTTTTGTTTACTAAGACTAAGACTTTATCACAAAAATAAAAAATTCCAGATTTTTTACCTTAATGGGGAGGATGTTTGGATTTGTTAGTAAAGATTTAAAAGCAAAAATTGATATTTTGAGAAAGTTCATTGAAGAATCACAAGAGAATTTCATCAGTGCTAAATCTATGATAATTTATGAAAAGGAGAATGATTTATTAAACAAAAAGAAATACGTTTCCGGGTCCAGGACATTACTTAGGTTACATCGAGGTCTAGGTAAGTTTTGATCCTTTATAACTAATAGGTATTGCAGTCATTGAAAGTCATAAATCAAATATTGTCTATAAACCTATGTAGAGAAGATAAGGCAAAAATATTTATTGTATACTTAAGTACACTCTTTATTGTATAGTACACTCTTTATTGTATACTTAAGCACACACATCAATCTGCTTGTGTGTTCATATTCGTACAATATTGTGTGTTCATATTCATCAAATACAAATATTAGACAATTCCTAGGAGAAATATCACTTAGCAACATAAAATGAAACTTACAAATACTTAATGTGATAATCTGATAATATAACAAGCCTAATTAACTCCTAAAGTTCATGTTTATGAATTGATCTGGTCATAGTATAAGCAAATTAGTCAAATTACCCCACGCTGTTCAAATCTTACTAAATAAAAAAAACACTAAAAAATAATATGTGACATGTGGATCACTCCTCCTTTTATTATTTTTTATAGTTTTAGAATGTGACCTGGCTGAGGTAGTAATTTTATTCCGTATTTTGATATCTCTGAATTTTGTTGTCCAATCTGATATTCCCATTAATTTATATCTTAGTGTGTCATGTCACTGTTTCCTTTTTGGCACTCCTTTACCTCTTTGTTGCATTGGAATTCAGTTTGTAATTACTGTAATTATTTCTGTTGGTGATCTTCTCATTACCTGTCCTATCCATTATAATTATTTTAATTTTATATATTTTTTGTATTTACTTTCTCTTTCTTGTTAAATGCTTCTTTTATGTCTTGCTGCTCTTCTTTCAGCATCTCTAGTTAAGTTTGGTCTATATATGGTTCTAATGATTTTTTTTCTAGTATTTTTAGGTTCGTTTCATCTGTTATAACTGTGGTTTTATCCATTGCAAATGTTATTGTGAACCTGACTAATTAGATTTTCATCTTTGTGCTGTTAGGTATTTGTCATTGGAATTACCTTTTTTTTAATTTTAGCTATTGAGTCTACTTTTTCCTTTACTCTTTGCCTTGGTCCCTGTGAATTATCCATTAACTGTCTTGCATGAAAAAATTCTATTTTGCTTGATCTTGATAATATCAGTTGCTTCGCTGTTTATGTGTTTGTTAAATATTTCTACACAGATGTTACTTTATTTTTGAAATTGCTAATATCAGCACTATCTGTTATTATCAATTTTATTTTTCTTAAAAGTTTACATTACTTTCTTACAATTTTGTAGGTTATTTTTAGATATCAAATGGATATCATCATTTTATCTAAAGGTGCTTTAACCTTCATTTTATTTTCATTACAGCAGTTACTGATCCAAGGATCAACTATCATTAATTTGTAAATGACTTGACATTGGTATTGACAAGATTCTGTGACCTAAAGGCCAAAATATTAATTTTATTGTTTTTGTGATTGAACTTGAAACTTGATAGTAAATGAGCGTTTGAGATTTTTTAGTTGTGGTACTTTTTTCTTAAGAAGTTAGGAATTCAATCAGGAATTGCAGATTGTATACAAATGATACGATAATTTTCAATGTTGTCTTTCTGACCATTTTTAAATATAGAAAGAATATGACTTTCTTTCCATGAAAAATTGACTGGTCTAGCTTGATTGTAATTGGACACTTTGCCAACTATGACAACATGTGACATAGTGGATTCCTCCTGCTGTAAGCCAAGTAAATGAAAGACCTCACACACCTGAGATTTGTCATAGCTAATGTGATCAGCTAATACATTATAGTTATATTCAGTAATTTTATAAATCATAAGATTTTGAGCTCTATCTATTATGTTGTTGTACTTTATAAAAAATAGAATTGGCTGTGGTCGATGAATTGTTATTTTTCATTAATGTAATCTTTTCTTTGAGACTGGTGATTTCTCCTTCCAGCTTGGCAAATCTTCACACAAACATAGGAACAATCTTAAATGCATCATGACAGGTAGTGCAAAAGTACATAAGAAGACGTTTCTACAAAATAATTGCCTGTATCTCGGATGTGGATAAGTCAGAGCATTTTTCTGCAATGTGTATCTTCGCTTTTCTTCACTACAAAGATCTTGGGAACAAGTGCCACAATTATTGGTCATTATAACCTCAAAATTATATCTTAAAATATTTCAGCAATCCTTGGCTATTTGCAGTGTATTCTTTATGAAATATAAAAGCACTATTTGAATTAACTAGTCTCACAATATTATTTTTAGTTTTAGAAAAATAATGCAGCAAAATTTTGTTTGTTTTGATGGATCTCTTTATTATACAAGATATGTATTACATCTTTCTAGTCTTACTCTGTCAAATGCCTTCTTTAAATTGATCAAACATAGGAATGCAGGTCTATTGTCTTTTAATGCTTTCTCTATAATCTGTTTTATGACGAATATTGCACCTCTACACAACATTCCCATTTGGAAACCTTGTTGCTCATCTGCTAAATTTATGATCTGATTTATTCCTTCTTGTAAAATTTTTGTTGTAAGTTTCAGGGTAGTATTTACCAAGTTAATGCCTCTGTAGTTTTCTGGATTTTCCTTATTACCCTTTTTGAATAATAAGATTATCTCGCTTGTCCTCCATTCTTCTAGTATTTTATTGTATCTTATGATCTTGTTAAATAATGTTGGCAGTTGATCCGTTATTATCTCTTCTTCATATTCATAATAACAATTCATTTGGTATCCCATCTTTACCTGCAGCCTTTCTGTTCTTTAGTTGTCAAGCGTGTTTTGTATTTCATGCTAGCATATTGTGAAATTCTTCTTTTATAGTAATGTCTGCTGTTTCTGGTTCCAGTATCATTTGTTGTTCTTCTGTATATAACTTTTTTAGATAGTCAATCCATGCAACCTTTAGATGTGTTTGAGGTCTATTAATTCATTCACCTCCACTTGAGAAATTGTATGATCAAAATATTGTAGTTTTTTTTATATATAAATATATATATATATATATATATATATATATATATATATATATATATATATATATATGATGTGGAAGTTCACTTCCACTCGAACATCGACAAGAAGCAGACCATCCAGAGAGACTTGAAAATGGCAAGTGAGATCTTGCCGAAACGTCGTCAAAATGGTTTTTATCAAAACCAACAACATTTAACGCGGAGTCAAACCCGGAATACCATTGATATAACATACAGCTCCCGCGGAAATATCAAAACTAACATTATATATATATATATATATATATATATATATATATATATATATATATATATATATATATGCCATTATGAAAGCCTCTTATGGGTAGTAGATAAAATACAATTTTCTTATCAGAAATGCATTACTTACGCTAATTGCGGCACGACAATTTGCTTTATCGGTTTAATTAGCATATTACTACAAAACAAAATTATTTTTGTTTTGCCTTTTAGTTAAAAATATTTTTTATTTATAAATGAATAATTTAGGAATGTTGAGCTACTACACATAATCACAATTCTATGTGCATTATAAAATTTAGTTATATAATTATTTTACTTTTCATCATCTGAATGTTGAAAATTTTCTTTTATTGTCAGTTATACAAATAAATTTGATTTGATATTATAACATTATAAATGTACAGTTACATAGATTTAAATTAATATAGTATAATTTTCTATAAAATGGAGCTATCTATCTATAGATAGCTTAAGCTCTTAAGCGCTGAAATGTATACAGACAAGATTCAGAAGTCATCATGATCATCATCATCATCATACAGCCTTTATTTATCACGTCCACTGCTGAACATATGCCTGCCTTACACTCCTCCATTCTATGCGATTTTGTGTTCTTTGTTGGCAATTGTTGGTGATACGCCTGATGTTGTCAGCCCAACGTGTAGGCGGTATTCCTCTAGTACGTTTGTCTGCTCTTGGCCTCCAATTTGTAGTTTTGTTCGTCCATCGTAAGTCATGCATTCTCACTACATGGCCTGCCCAGTTCCATTTCAGTTTCGCTATGCGTTCCACAATATCAGTAATACTCGCCCTTCTTCGCAGATCTTCGTTTCTTATTCGGTCCTGCAACGTCACTCCCAGCATAGACCGTTCCATTCGTCTCTGTGCCACTCTCAATTTCGAAGCCGTAGTCTTGGTTAGAGTTATAGTTTCTGCCCCATAGGTCATGACCGGTAATATGCATTGGTCAAATACTTTTCTTTTGAGGCTAATTGGTATGTTGGCCCTAAGTGTGTCTCGCAGTTTTTCAAAGGCTGCCCACGCTAAAGTAATTCGTCTTTGGATTTCTAGACCATCAGGTCTAAAACTTTGTTTTGAATAATTAAATGGTTATTGGGGACCATATTTGTCATATACTTGATTTTGGTCAAGTTCATTCTGAGGCCAACCTTCGAACATTCAAAGTCCAATTCATTTAACATATCTGTGGCTTCTCCTAAATTATCTGTGATAAGGACAGTGTCATCTGCGAAACGGTCCCAATTGACCATCTTAAAGGCATACTCCAATGCCGTTATAAATAAATATTGTAAATAAGTTTACTATACCTATTATCAATCCTGCTGTCATTCATTGCTTCTATAAGGCTGTCTATTTCGATCGTGTCGAAAGCTTTATGAAAATCTATGAAAGTGAGGACAAGAGGTTTGTTGTATTCTACAGATTTTTCAATGAGCGCCTTTACTGTATGGAGGTGATTATTGGTACCATAATTTAATTAGATTCAGAAGTAGTTATGAAATAATCTTAGTACAATAAATTTAAATAAGTATATTACTTATATGTGTGTGTGTGTGTGTGTGTGTGTGTGTGTGTGTGTGTGTGTGTGTGTGTGTGTGTGTGTGTGTGTGTGTGTGTGTCTGTGTGTTTTATTGGCAGTCTTTAGTCAGTCAATTTGTTTTCAGTTCTCTCTTTACACAAGATAGGGTTAGTATTTACATTTAAAACTATTGTCTCTGTTTTTGCCGTTTTGTTTTTTGTATCTTATTTTTTTTTTATTTATTATTTTTTTATTACTACGCTAAGACATAAACCCGATTCGTCACCTCGAAGGTTTAGATCTTCTTAGCAACTTTTTTTCTTTTTTTCTTTTCTCCATTTTTTCATTCTTTATTTTTTTATTGTTTTTTTTTTGTCAGAGCTTTAATTGTAAGCAATTAATATGACTATATAAAATTTTATATACATCTATATTCTTTGACTCTAAAAGATGTGTTAGATTAGAAGGTAATTGAACATTAACTCGAACTAGCTTGGTAAAAAAATTTGATATTTCAATAAAATGTAAAGGACATCCTAACAGCATATGTTGTAGATCAGCTAGCTCCCCACATATACATTCATTATTATTTGCCAGCCTATTTTTCTTTTGTAGACTGGAGTCATACAATGATTGCTTCTTATTCTACAAATAGTTTTGATGAAGCCTCTGTTGAAAACTTGTTTAAACCATGTCTTGACGGAAACTGTGGGTTGGATTCTTTTATAAAATTTGCCTTTGTCTGAATTGTTGTAGTGTCCCTGCCATTTTGTCCGTTTGAGAGACCCGATTACATATATTAAATCTCCCATAGTAAGTTGACAGGTTTGCAGAGTGGATTCTTTCATTGTTGCTTTTTTAGCCAGATCATCTACTATTTCGTTGTTTTTTTTATACCAATATGTGCTTTTATCCAGCACAATATGATATTTTTGCCCGATTTCAAAGTTTCACTGTTCAGTGCTATGATGTCATTGATGATATAATTTTCTACAAAATTATGTAAATTATATTTCAGTTTATTGAACTGAGTTTATTAGTCTAATTTATTAACTTTATTTATCATAAAAATGTTCTAATACTTAGTTTATTTAATCTTTATTTCCACTTATTCTAATTTATTACAGTCTTCTACACTTATTCTAATTCACTAAAAAAACACATTAATTTATATTAATTTATTATACAACTTATTCGATACAACAATTTATTTTCGACTGTCTCACACAATGAAAATTCCCGTATTTATACCAAACAGCCGTTAGTTCTGGAATTCCCTCGAAGCAGACAGATGTTGACCTGAATTGGCTGGAACACCATGGAGTAAGACCGGTCTCATCGTGGCTCGCAGCGGTGTTGACCTTTCTCGAAGAAAAGGGGGCACCAGATAGGTTTCAGAGAATCTAGGAGAACATTATTGTTAGAATAATAACATGTTTACAGGTTAAATATGAAAACATAATTTCTCGTAACATTATGTACAATGCTTTGGCAGTCTGTAAATATAACATAGTTTAGTTCTTTTTGATTCATACATCTTTTATAGGCTTCTTTGACTGCTATGAGTTTAGCTGTGAAAGTTGTCATTTTGTCGGGTAATCTGTTGTTTATCTTTATACTTTTTTGGGGGTAGAATATAGCATATCCAACTTTGCCGTCCATTTTTGAACCATCTGTATATAATTTTTGATATCTCCCCCAATGATGTTGTACATACTGAAGGTGGTCTATTTTAGTAAGAAAATCTGTGGCAAGAATATTACTTAAATGGCAGTTAAATGGAGATAAATAATCTTCATAATTTAATTTTCGAAACGAGGTTTGTTCCATTTGGTATATATCGTCAATATAACTAGAAACGTTGAGAAAACTTTCCACAACTAAAAGCTGCTTCTTTTTTCCCAGTAATGATGAGTTAGGTATGTAGTGGTTAGTTGTACAATTTTATTCAACAACAGTTTATCGTTAACTGCCACTTTAACTATAAATTTCTCACTTAAGAATTCTCTGCGTAATGAAAGTGGAGGTTCATTAAGCTTACATTCCATGACGAATATGGGAGTACTATGAACATAACCAGTGCTTAACCTAAGTGCTTTATTTTTTATACTTTAGATTTTTTGGAATACAGCGTTTGATGCTGAGCCATAAAATATAGATCCGTAATCTAAGATCGATCTCATTAAATTTCCCGATAGTAATATTGAGATGTTTGAATCAGCTCTCCAGTTACTGACACTTACAGTCTTGATGATATTCATTGCGTTTTCCTTTCTTAGTAATATATAATTTGTGTGCTTCCCAATTTAATTTTGAGTCTAAGAATACGCCAAGAAGTTTTATTGAAGTTTTATAATGAATTTTATAATTATCAAATTGTAGGTGGTTTGTAGGAGAATATCGTTTTCTGGTGAAAGTAACAATGGTTGATTTACTCTCCGAGATTGTTAAATTCTTATCTGTCGCCCATTTTTTTATAATATTCAATCCTGATTTAAGGTATTCATTACATTTATCTACTGACTTATTTTCTACATAGATTGCAACATCATCAGCATACTATAAGATTTTTATATGTTGAGGAAGTTTATTTTCTAAATCAGCAGTATACAGAATATATAACAGAGGACTCAAGATGCTACCTTGTGGGAGTCCCAAAGATGTGTACCGTGTGTTAGATTTATCTCCATTTAATCTAACGTGTACTGATCGATTAATATACAAATTAATAATATTCCATGTTACAGTTTCAGGTATTCCTATTTCCAACATTTTCGCATATAGAATGTTGAGGTTAACATTGTCATAAGCCCCTTTTATATCTAAAAACAAAGCACTAATTGCTTTCTTATAAGTAAAGGAACCATAAATGTCTATCAGTAAGTGACTGAAGCTTTCTTGTGTGGATTTACCTTTTCTAAAACCAAACTGAGTTTTTGGTAATAGGTCGTTCTTTTCTAACCAAAATTCCAGACGGTTTTTAATAAGTCTCTCATATGTTTTAAGTATACATGAAGCCAGTCCTATTGGACGGTAAGAATCCCAATTATTTAACGATTTTCCGGATTTTATGATCGGGAGAATAGTATAAACGTACCAATCGTCAGGAATCTTTATGCGGCGTGACCAAATTTCATTGTACAATTTTTGAAAGATTTGATAGCATCGAGTAATGGATTTCATCAGCAACTGTTGCTGAATTTGAGTTTTTCTTTAACGAAAAGTAAAGTTCAGTGTCAGAAAATGGTTTGATTAAGAAGCGGATTTGTTCTGGATAGTCATTCATTTGTAGATCAGGAATTACTAATTCTGCAGACAGTGGAGTGATATTTTGGTGGAACTGTTCGATCCATGAAGCTTCCGACAGCATTATAGGGACTTTGTTCTTAGTTTTTCTATTTTTTAGTCGATGAACTTTTGACCATACATCTTTAATAGGGACCGACCTATTTAAGGACCTGACATAATCTCTCCAGCTATTTCTTTTAGCTTGTTTAGTGATCTTCTTGACGTAAGCATCATCTTTTTTATACTTAAGTAGGTTTTCTTGGTTTGGATGATCTTTGAATATACAAAAACTTTTCCGTCTTCTTCTGACTGTTTCCTCACATTCTAAATCCCACCAGTATTTTCCTCTGGAAGTTGGTTTTTTTATTTTAAATTTGGGGATGCGGTAGGATGCAGTTGTATTTATATTGTGCAAAACTTTTTCATATGAATTTATATCTTTAGATTGAGAGAAGATATCTTCCGAAAATTGTTCATATAATTTCCAGTCAGCTTTCTTTAAATTCCACTTTTGTGAATACTGGTTATATTTATATGAGTTGGTTTGATCCTTTAATTCCACCCTTATAGGTGCATGGTCTGAACCGAATAGGTCTTGAAGTGTTTTCCAAGTGATCAGATGACTTAAGTCAGGAGTACAAATGGTCAGGTCTATTGCCGATTTCGAAAAGTTTCTAAAGAAGGAATATGGACATTATCACGGAATAAGTGTCTTGTGCTCAACTAATAAAATCATTATATACACCCTCAATAAGCGGCTTCAGACAAATCAGTACAACTTTCCACCTACGCTGATACCAAACATTCAGAACTGAAAACAACGGCAGTCTTCATTCACGTGACGGATGCCATGGAGAAGGCGAGGTAAACGATTTACGCCATTATCGTGGGGTGGTATTTCGTTAGATAAAAAACTAAGTTGATTATTTTTCGGAAACCGTATTTAAATAAGAATTCTTACATCAGGAACATTTTCCAATAGTATGTTTCGTTTGCCTCTTTTATTACTTCTAACGTTGTTGTTCATGTCAGATATGCCAGGCCATAGGTTGCTAGGTGTGTACTTCAATAATTAGAGGAAATTGAAATGGAACGCCTAGAATGACCTGCTATAAGCCCTTCTAGAGTTAGACCGAGCATATCTGGGATCAATTTTAGAGATGTCTTAAAACTTGTGTTCGTCCAGAAACGTACTATCGAAAAATGGGAGAATATTGATTAGAACTTGTATTACCTTATATGATTTACTAATCTTATCGTCGTCTGTCTTTGTGATAAGTATTGAAAGAAAAAACCTAATGTGTTGAAACTTTGTACATAAATTCCTCTTGGTCTGATGAATAACTCTGTTAAATTTCGGTTCAATAGGTTAACGGTCATCAAAGTTAACTCCCGTTCAGATCAGATAACTCAGAGATGAGGTAGTCTTATAACCTGGTGTACAGTTCCTCTAGGACACAAATTTACAAAAATATACGTCACATACATATAGTCGAATTGCATCACTTACACAGACCTGTAAATCTATAGTATTCTACCGGTTAAAATAAGTTTGTTAGCTGTCGGTTTCCTCGATATTCCGTTGAATCGATTTATTTTGGTTCAATTTTCATGAGTTTTTTTGCTGGTGTGGTTTATATTATATTTTTTAATGAAATTAAATGTTGTAATTTAATTTATCAAAAGTATAAGCTAAAACATTTTATGTGTTGATCTTTTTACGAAATTGAAAAACATCAGGTGCGATGATTTTATGGAACTGTGTATAAATTTGTCACAAAATTACAAACAGAAACGCCAATAGAGCTCTTTATGTGGATTGTAGGTTTTCAAAAATAACTCTTCAGATTTAAATAAAGCTTTTTGTTCTATAAACAGTTTTCATTGGAATTAATATTTTTTATATGCTTTCATAATACTTGTAACATTAACGTTGATATTTTGTTGATTTATTAAATCGCCTTATTTACTTACTTGGGTCTATGTATAAACATATTTATTTTATATGAAGTTATATTGTATTTATATTCGATATATTGTTAATATTTTTTCATTTCAATTTAGATTTTATCAGACTATTCCTGGAAAAGCTTAAAGACATCAAGAATGAAGAAGGTACCTCAACTATATGTAGATCAGCATATGATCAAACATTATCGAAACATCATCCTTACCTGATCAGGTCTGGGGCACAAGTAGCAATTTATACACTGCCTACTAAAGAAGTATTACTAGAAAGAGTAAGTTGATGAATCGTTACTTATTGTATGAAAAGTTTGAAATATTTTTCTTTACATTTTGTCTTCTTTATATCCCTTTATTTAAGAATCAAAAGAATAAAAATCTTTTTTTTCTGATGAACCTTTTATTTGGCACTTGTATACCAAAGACTCTTTTATCAAGGCGATATCTAATCCTCCTATGACAACAGAAGCTCTGCGGAAGCCTTACTGTGCTGAATATTCGTCTATAGGACCCTGATTGAGATCATTCGGACGGGAGGTCTATGTAGAGCAGTGAAGCACTGGACATTAGCGCCAAAGGATGTTCAGTAGTTTGGTTCTTAGCTGATTTGGGCATAGTGAAAGAATGACTTGAAGGTTAGCAGTTGACGTATGACAGTTCACGTTTGAATAAAAGACGAATTGACATATGCGCTCTGACATACATAAGGCAAAATTTTTTTTTATTTTATTTTAATTTAATATTATACAATTTATTTTAATTTAATTTTATATAATTTATTTTATTTTAATTTATTTTATCGTATTTTATTTCTTTTTATTTATTCTATTTTATTTTATTAAGAAACGCGCATGGGACTGCGTTTACTGCTCCACCTTGTATGTGGTCGCGCGATCTTTCATTCAATTGCGTTTGTTTTGGGCCCTCCGAACATCGGAGGGCCCAAAACTGAGAGGAGGAAGGCCCTTCATTCTGTTGTGCAATCGATCGTCCTCTACGCTGCGCCTGTCTGGAGTACTGCAATTTTAACAAAGGCGTACAGAAAGCAGCTCACCTAAGCAGATAGGAAGAGTCTATTGAAGGTGGCATGTGCATACAGAACAGTCTCTGCCGAGGCGTTGGGAGTTATTACAGGGTGTATTCCGATGCACGTCTTAGTGAAGGAAAGAGGAAGAATATACGAAAGAAGAAATGAAGACATAGCAATAGAAAGTTTAAAAAAAGAAGGAAGGGAGATGTCCATAATGGTGTGCCAAGAGGAATGGGACGAGATAGAAGGGTGTCGCAGTGGACTAAGTCGCTGATTCCTAATCTGAGAAGATAGATGGACTGCGGGCACCGGCGTTTGGATTACTTCCTGACGCAGATGCTCGCAGGACATGGTTGCTTCAGGGCATACCTTTACAGATTTGGAAAGGCAGAAAATGACAAATGCCTATACTGTGGAATATCACTGTCTCACACACTCTATTGGTATTAGATATATGGATAGGTGAGAGGAGCCTGATTAAGAGAGAGCTAGGAAGTAGAGCTAGAAGAGCAGTTCAGTGATATGTGAAGAGAATGGTGGAGAGAAAGAAACAAGAAGTAAGGCGACCCGAAGGCTGGCAGGTGCCCAGGAGCAAGCAAGAAAAGGCAGAATGAGAAGGGGCTAGATTGAACATGAACAGGAAGGAACGGAGGGAGAGAATTCAGTCGTAGTGAGAAAGTGCTAGAATGCGTGAGAATTGTGCGACATTGTGCGTGAATGAGAGATCTGGTGAATGCCGTGCCGATGTTGCGTCCCAATCAGGGCGATCCTGCCGGAAATTCACCGCTAAGGAGGGTTTTTTTTTAGCAGGTAGGTCTCTGGCATTGGCGGCGATGGTGTCCAAACAACCCCTGCATTCGGTCTCGGACATCATCGTGGTGACGCTGGAGGAATCCTGCATAACCGAGGCTGAAAAAAAGTCCATTGAAGAAAGCTAAAGAATCTATCGCAAGTATGTTATGGAATTCCGATGAAATTATATTGATCTAAGTGCTTAGAAACGGAGCAAACAATAAATGTCGAATGTTACCTACGCTAATTTTATTGCAACAATTTGGTGACAAAATCACATTCGAGTAGCATCATTTGAATTGATTTGAGATTTTGAGATTAGTGCCTCATTTACCCTATTACCGCTTTGAATTACTATAAACATTCAATTTTATGTTGAATATTATGTTTATATTAGATTAAGGCACAATTGCTTGTAATGAAAATTACATTTTATGTTTGTTTTTGACGTTTCGACTTCCACTCCGGAAATCGCTTTCAAAGTATTAAAAAAAAATTAAAATAAGGAGGTTATACACCTGTTTGTTGTGTATTGTTGGCTGCTGACCAAATCGACAGCAACTCACTCGGCCTCGATCTGGCCAGCGGACAGTTTGCTCATGGTTTGAGTTGTTTAGCTCATGTATAGGTGATGTGTCTCTGACATGTTGGTATATTCTTGTTGCTAACTTCTTCTTTTAGTATTGGCAACCAAAGCATGGTATATTCTTCTGATGGGTTTGCTACACATTTTTCTGCTGCTTCTTTGACTTTCCTCTTTTTCATGTCTGTTTCTTTCATGACTATTCATGCATTATTCAATTGAACTCTGGCTCATTATCCCAGGCATGTTTGCATATCTGTGATCTGTCGAAGTCCCTGTTTTTGATGTATGTTTCATGCTCGTTTACTCGACATTTAGTGGTCTTGCGGTTTCTCCCACATAGAAATTGTTACATTCACAGGGTATTTTATAGATGCAGTTCTTTGATTCCTCTTGTGTGTTTTTTTATTTGGTTTTTGTCAGAATACAATATATTGGTTGTTTGATGTATTTATTTCCTATCCATTTTAATTTTTATGATATGCCGTTTACTGGATTTTTTATGGTGTTATGTTGTTTCCTTTCTTCAATCTTATGACATTTTTTGTTTATAAATGACAATGGGTAATCATTTTTTGTTAAAACGTTTGTTAATAGGTTTTTTTCTTCCTTAAATACATTTTCATTCGTAATTTTATACTGACATTTTTTTAATACTAAAATCTGTGATTTAGAAGTAACTATTCTTTTTTAATAGTTTTTATATATCTAAATCGCTTACTTATAAATTTTGTTGTTTAGGTATGTGGAGATGAAAAAGTTATACTGGAAGCAATGGAATTACTACCGCACACTTTAGAAATCACTGCTCTTGTGTATGATAGGTTGGAAAACATGTATACTGAACATAAACTTCACGATCTTCCTTAAATCATAAGATTACTTCACATCAGTATTATCAATGTTAAAGAGAAAACAATTATTGCTCCAAAAACGGTTGACGATTCCAGTGCTACATCCATACTTTCGATAGGAGTGGAGGGCAAGGCCGAGAGTATGTTTTGGCGAGTCTCTATTCGATGTTGACTTACCACCAAGTCAAGAGCACAAGCTAAAGAAGTTTCCAAGCTCATCACACTCTCGATATTTTGTAGTTTTATAGTCTATGTTGGACCGATAGCGTGATCTCTCTCGCCTATCGGAAGCTCACCAACAGCCAGATGTATCTCGAGAATGTGGAGCTAGCATAATATATTATTACTTATTTATGTAAGCTTGAAAGCAACATTTTGTGAAATACGAAAAATGAGCAAAAATACTACTTTGTTACAAAATTATCAAAATAAATAACCAAAACTGATGCAATCGATTTAGTCAGACTCTTTATTTTATAATATATCTATATATATATATATATATATATATATATATATATATATATATATATATATACATATATATATATATATATATATATATATATATATATATATATATATATATCCATCCGTATGAAAAGTACACGTAACACGTACTTTCATATGTATCTGATTACTAGCCACTGTGTAATTTTCGCATGGAAACGATAACTATACTTGAAATTCAATAAGATTGTCAGGTTATCGCTTCAAAGGCATAGCCTGCGGAACAGCTTGCAATTGTAGTTCAATGGTGGCGTGTAAATTATAGTAAGAGAAATCATTATAGAATGTTTCATATAAAAATAATTGCACGTCATTCAAGATTTACGACGTCAGAACCCCACAGCGTTGCCAAAACATCATAATAGTTAGTAAGTGAGGAATTTTTAAAATGCCAACTGTTTGTCAAGTTGTTATATTAACAGTAAATACACTTAGTTTTAAGACTACTGCAACACACTAAAATACATAAGAAAACATTTTAATACAAAATTATATATTCTTAATTCTTTAACTTACCTCTTTTAGAGCATTAATAGTAAAAACGTCCCGCCATTATTTCTTGTTCAAAATAATCTATCTTATATGAAAGCTTATCAGCTTTCTACAGACTATTTAGTTGTTTTGGCATAGCACAATCACAATACACAACAATAAACTCCATTCGCTTAGCTCGGACAAATTTTGACAGATTCATTGTCGGAAACCTACAACACAACAATTCCTACTTCTCAGTATTAATAGCTCAAGTATCCTGCTATTACAGACTTCTTTCTTTAAAAAAAGAAGAATTATTCTAAATAGTCGAAGTGTATACTAAACCCATCAAATTTTGAGTAGTATATATTTAAAAAATATATATTTAGTTGTTATAATTTAACATAACTATTTATTATATGGTGCAGATAAATAAATATTGATTGTCGGTAATTTGCAAAGTTCTATTTTATTTACTATTTAGTTTGTTTACTATTAATATTGGCTATGAGTACGGGTGCTTGGTTGTATAGTAATTTCCAGCCACTTTTAGTCTGTCAAAAAGTAACTAACTTCGCAAAAAAATAATTACTAAATTCACTAGACAGTTCGGACTGGGATTAGCGAACCGAGTTTAATTAGTTTTTTAAAGCTATTAATCTAAATTTAATATGTATTTATAAATAAAATTTATTAATATATAATATATTATGATCAAATTGTGTAAGAAATCA
The DNA here is from genome assembly GCF_040954645.1 of Diabrotica undecimpunctata. NCBI lineage: Eukaryota > Metazoa > Arthropoda > Insecta > Coleoptera > Chrysomelidae > Diabrotica > Diabrotica undecimpunctata. The sequence goes on from NC_092803.1 coordinate 132,084,368, forward strand.
AAATATAAACAACATTTTCTTACTCTAAAAAAGCGGCAACACTTTAAACAATTTTGCCACACGCTGAAATGTCATTAAAATTTGAAGTATTCTCGTATCAGTTGCGTAAAATTGTCTAATCTATTTAATTAAAATTATTATTTTGTGGAATATTAGACTTACAGAGTTATTTCATAAAATTTATATTATTAATAATAACAAATATTTTTGGTTATTTAATCAATATAATTCTAAAATTCCCATTATAATCATGATTACATTTTTCTGATTATTATACCATGTTGACGCCTATGAAAGATCGAGCAGTTCCGTATGGGTTTCGTATTATTAGCTGTGTTAGGAAAATTTGAACTCTAAGGTTGACGTTCTGGAAATTTTAAATATAAATGACGTCACTTTATATAAATTGTGACGTGCACCGTTTTTACTTTGAAAAATGGTATAAGGACTCGACCGTGAGAAAAATGGTGCGATGTATTTGTAGTTACTTAAGAATCTGTATTTGCAATATTAAAGTTATTTAGTCAGTCGCCATTTTTTTAAATAATTGACGTTTGACTATACCTTTCAATGATAAAGAAGAAGATTGTTATACACAATTTTATAGTCCTTATCTAATCTTTGACATCAGACTTCCTTGAATATACCTAACCTATTATATATTTCTATAAAGTAATTAGACAATTTTTATAATCATAATATGACAACTGTTAACTGTTTTGACATATTCATATTACATGACAAAACATATAAACATTGCCGGGTGATCCTATAATAAAGGAGGATATTATAGTCACCCACGCTATTTTCAACATAAAAATACAAAAGAATTAAATAATGTAATTCTGAAATCTTGAATAGGGATGTCGAATTCGTTCAGATCTTCTTAATTGCGGATGTTCAGGTATAGGCGGCTATTGTGGTCAATTGTTAACAGCAATACATTCTTCAGCAGCAGGTTCATTAATGGGCACTAGTTGATTATCAGACTCTAACATCGGATCTCCATTTTCATTGATATGGTTTGGATGTAAATTAACTGGAGGAACTGAAAGTTGGATAGACGACAGAAGATGTAAGGCATGTTCTTGATATTGTGGCTGATAACGAATTAGTTCTAGGTCGTTTACAAAGGTTTCTTTTTAGGTACCGTGGTTTTACGAATTTGGTCAATGTGATGTTTTACACAATAGATCAAGTTGGATTTAGTAATGTAAAAATCCGCACTCTTTAACAATTGTTCCAAAGTTCCTTGTTTCCTTGGTAACACCTTACTTGTACTCTCTCTCTCTCTCTCTCTCTCTCTCTCTCTCTCACACACACACACACACACACACACACACACACACACACATTTAACTTTCTTGCACCAGAGGGTTGATTTTCTGATCTGGTAAGTTTTGGTGGACGTAGTGCATCGAGTTTGATTCTTAAAATTCTGTTTAAGTATATTTCAGCTGGTGATTTCCTACAGGAAAGTGGCGTAGCTCTATATTTTAAACGAATTTCTTGTACTTTTTTATGCATTGTATATACGATCAGTGGACGAAGGTTTAAGTCTTATTTTTAGGGTTTGAACGTTTCGTTCACCTAAGACATTTGTAGCAGGGTGACCAGGAGCAATAAACTTTTGGAAAATTCCATTGATTTTTGAATTTTTTTAAATTGATCAGTTACAAAAATATAGCGTAGTCTGATACCATATCTTAGTATATCTGTGAACAGAACATATCGCTAACAGAAGATCAATGGTTTTTTTCTGATGTTGGCGCATCACTAAGTACTTTGATTTCAGCTCATCGTGATTTAGCGTCAACTACTACCAAAAAATAAAAACCTTGGAATAGACCCGCATAGTAAATTTTCTGTTGCAGTGATGTAGTGGAGCTTTTGAAGGTGATTTTCGAATTTCAACGCAGGTTGACCATAATTTGAATACCTTTATCTATGTTTTTCCAATAGCAATATTTTCTTGCAAGTTGCTTCATCTTTGTAATGCCCATGTGAGTGCTATGAAGTTCGGATAGAACCAGTTATTGGATTTAAGTTGGAATGACAATTCTCTGACATTTAAAAATTATCTGTTCTTCTAAAGTGAAATCATGTTCATTTTGATTTTGTTAAATCAGATTTAATTCTTGATAAAATAAGATCTTTGTCTGTCTAGCATCTTTAATTTAGGTTAGATCGTATGTTGAAATTTCTTTTATTGATTCATGGCAGATACATTTAATTTCTTCGTTAAGCATTTTTTCGAAAGAAGGTGAAGGTTGATTAATAGAAGCTCTAGAAAAACAGGCGACGTTAACGTGATCAGAAACATGATTCATATCGAAGTAGTCTAGCAGAAGTCATTGAAGGTAACTTTGAATTTTGATGAAAATTCTCGTCGGGGGGCTGTTATTAGTGATGCGTCTAAACTTATTAATGTACATATTTACTTTATGGGAACAAAGAACCTTGTTCAGAAGTAATATAAGTGTGTAGTTCAAGCTCTTTACTAGTGATGATTGTTTTCCGAGTGAAGAGGAAATGGAATCACTTATTTAATATTCCATTACAATCCTAATACATTCTGATATTAGATTAATACAACCAAACTAAATCGATTGCATCATTTTTATACTTAACTTTCTATTTCTAACATAGTCAGTTGCAAAACATTTATTTACGTTATTATACCAAAACTTTATACCAACTTTATTTAGTTTTCTCTTTATAACATTATACTAGCCAAATGGCTATTTTTTATTATTCCACTGTCTTGCCTTGAGTCACAATATTTCCTATATTTTTATATATTATTATAAATAAGTAAGGGAGATCCAACAAAAATTGTAATTTTAAATATAAGAAATTATCATATTCATGTTTTTATCAATGTAAATTATTTACACGATATTTTTATTCTTATATAATATTAAGTATTAGCTTGAATTGTGCTCATGTAATGGTAAAATCCAATGTTATATCTTCGACCTACAAATATTGTAATTTTATAACTATTAAGTCTAGCATTCACTTTTAGACAAAACTGTATCACATATTTGAAGATTTGAAGGAGTTCATTGTATAAAGCTTAGCCAATGAACCTTGCTAATATACACTTAGAGTACGAACAGGTATTATGTTCGTAGCTAAACTTATTTTAGACTTTACTGTTTTTCCAGGGCTGGTTCACTAATTATGATAAATAACTGCAACGTTGGTATACTACAAAATTCTATTACACACAGTACAGTAGCATTAAACAAAATTCCTTATCTACGGAGGCTGGTAATACAAATTTTAGAGCGTCATTGCGTAAACGAAGATAAAACCCCATACGGTACGCACTCAACCGCTGTTAGTTGGTGACTGACTAAAAATGTGTTCTCCTCGAGGCGTAGCGGGGGAAGTATCTGCGTTTTTAACAGGTCAAAAAGAGATATAGACATAGCAGATAACATACGGGCAGTTGAACAACAATATACATTTCATTAAAAATATTTTTAACTGTTGTAAGTTACAACATTCATAACATTGAAGAACTTACTTTGCAACCGTAACTTTAATCTAGAGATCCGCACAAGAATGCTACGTTGTTATGTTTTTTCTACTTTACTATACGGCATGGAAGCGTGGACAATAAAACAGTCTGAAATCAAAAAATTAAACTCCTTTGAGATGTGGTGCTACAGGAGAATGCACAGGATATCGTGGACTGAAAAAGTAACTAATATAGAGGTGTTACAAAGAATGAAGAAAGAATGTGAAGTCATAAAAACTATTAAAATTAGAAAGATTCAATATCTGGGTCATATAATGAGGGGCGAGAAGTACGTATTACTTAGATTAATTATGCAAGGGAAGAGAAACCCAGGACGACGCAAAATATCCTGGCTAAGAAATTTGAGAGAGTGGTTCGGTTGCAGCTCATTAGAATTATTCAGAAGCGCGGCCAATAAAATTAAAATAGCGATGATGATTTCCAACCTCCGATAGGAGAAGGAACCTGAAGAAGAAGTATCACATATTAAAATACACAAAGCCAAATTCTAAAATTACATGTTCTTCACGTCTCAAAATACGTATTTGCGCGCCTCAAATTGTGGATAAATTGTTTGTTTAAAATTCAAAACAAAATACCTCATGTACTGACATTTAATATTTTCAAAATGACTGAATTGCTGATCAGTGTCATTTAAATGTAAACACAACCTACTCTAATTACGATTTTTCTCTATAGTTCTTTAAGCAATGTATGACATGACGTCCAAGCCTCTACTATTACTTCTACAACTACTTTAACTTCTACTTTAATAACGAATGCTTTAAAAACAACATCACAAGGAAAAATGAATAATTCCCCGAGGCATAAATATATTATTCTTATTAGTTTACTAATATTCTCTTGCAAGGCTATTAGATGCCCAAACACTTTCCGATCTCTTGGATTGACAAAATTAAATAAAGATCGTACGAATTCTTCCCAAGCGTATTCAATTTCTCATTGTTTACCGCGATTTGCCGGTCTAGCCTCTTTGATATATCTTTTTGATTAGGATGCACCATACATTTTCAATGGGGTTCAAGTCAGCTTTTGCTGGCCGTCTCAAAATATCTATTGTCGCTTTTCTTAATATTCGAGCTTTGTGAACTAAAGAATTATCCTACAAAATAAATCAATTACTATAAATACTTACGAGTAAGTATTTTTTTAATAACAGCATATGTCATTTGAAACATCATTTGAAAGCTCTTCTGTTACTCGGTATGCTTTCACGGAGAGTCAGTTTAAGATCATTATCATAATTCAATCACTAATTTGTGGTATTAAATATTTTACTAGGTATTTGAACTGCTGGACTTCCTCTGCTGAAAAGCGTTTATGGACATTCTGTATATAGTAGTAGTAGTATCGAGCTGTTCTTAAATATTATCCTCTCTTTCTTCCCCTCTTCAGACATTTCTTTTGTTTCACATACTCTAGATTATTAGTTTGTAAATATTCTTTAGTAATTGTTATTCTTTTGGATTTCGATATTTTATATAGTTCTGTGGAATGTTCTTTTGTCGATTTTAATCACTGGTGGACATTTACTTTGCTGTGTTTTGCAATAAAAGCATTTGATGACCTTAATAAACGTGCTAGAACTATATTGATGATAATAGCATTGTTCAGAGACCAGCGTAATTAAGAAACATTATTTCGTCCAAGAATGGATGGAATGAGATACGTAAATAGATAGTGGATGTGTAAAACATTTTCTATACCATGTTTTTGAGATTTATTCGAAACCGTCTTCAATCGATTCCTCTATTCGTCTTTAGGCTATCACTATTATGAAATACTACTTTTGTCTACTAGTGTATACTAAACTTTAAAGCTAGCGGTCGATGCATATTTTATAGGTGAGGATTTAATACTTGATTAACCAAATACAAAAGCTAAAACCACGTAATTACCTGGGGAATTTTTGATAAATATATAAAGTATGATAAAGCCCCAGAGATTTACTGTACTCCATCGCTTTGATTCTCAGTGTGAATTTTTTCTCAATGTGTATGACCATAATTTACTACCTGTACTTATTTATATACACAGTATTTTTAAATATATATGCATATATACCATATATATGTACATATAAATCAAACAAAGTGGGTATCAAAGTTTGATGAACAAAAAAATTCCTCATACTTCAGTTTGTGTTATGTTAAATATACTGTTCACCAAAATAATGCACTTTTACAAAACAGTATAGTTTCTAGATATGGAACCAGGGATATTTTTAAGAAAGTAATTATACTCTATTTTTCCTCTTCTATTAACGGTGTAATGTTGAAATATATTGCTCACCAAAAATTATGCACTTCAACAAAAAATTATAGTTTTTGCATAAGGAAACAGGGATATTTTTTAAGAAAGGGACCATACTTCACCTTTGCTCCGTTAGATATTGTCTATTTAATTTATGAAATTTACGAAATTGTTCACTATTAGTGGATTTACATTATCTGCCACTAACACTAAAAAAAGACCAAATGTACTATTTTTTTTTTACGTAATTTTGTTACGGGCGTAGAGATTTTATGAATTCATAGCCATTTCAAAGTACTATTATTACCAAGTCTCTATCAAAAAAGTCCACATAAATTCTTGAAAATGTTTCCATTTGTTGTCCAAGTTTGTAGTATTGTACATGGTTGTAGTATTTTCAGTGTAATTATAGTTCGACATGTTTGGTACTGACTAACAAATTATACTATTTCTAAAAAGTCACTTCCACCACTTAACTTGGTTTTCACTATTCCAAGATGAATCTCACTTAACATATCCAACAGTTTGTTTCTTGGCGATTCTGTTACTATAACCTGATTCTCGCAAATACTGTTACTTTTACTACTTTTATGGGAGAATATACATTGAGGCCTATAAGATCTATCGTGTTTCTCTTTTATACGGTTTGCAACTCTACTATATGCATCTTAATACTGATCCTAGGTATTATTTTAAATGGTGTAAAATGACTTAATTATCTACTATTATCATCTATTTGTATTTGTTGAATGTCAAACGCACATTCTAGATATTCTGTTTTTATCCTATTACTGTGACTATATTTTAGGGACGTCACACTGCGATGTACAGATCTATACTGCTCTCCTTTTCTTGCCTTCTCTGAAGGTTTCTCAATGATCAGTACATCTCATGAAGTCCATGCTCCTAGATAATGTGCTCTAGAGTCCCTTTAGAGTGATAGAAAGTACGATAGCTTTAACATGCATAAAAAGATCAAGGAAATAACAGGTAAAAAAGTGAAAGAAGCATCCATAGTAAAGGACAAAAAAGGTAAAATAATTACAGATTTAAATGAAAAACTGGCAAGATGGACAGAATACATTGAAGAACTTTTTGCAGACGGAAGACCAGAAATAGCAGTGGCAGAACCTACAGACGACACAACAGGGCCTGAAATCCTAAAAAGCGAGGTAGAATATGCTATAAGGAACACAAAAGGGGGTAAAGCTGCAGGACCAGATGAAATTCCTGTAGAATTGTTGAAACTAATAGACGACGACGCACTTGAAATAATGGTGAACCTCTTTAACACAATTTATAGAACAGGCATCATACCAAAGAAATGGCTCTCCTCTACTTTTGTCACAATCCCGAAGACGAATAACGCCAGAGAGTGTTCAGACCACAGAACTATAGCATTGATGAGCCACACACTAAAAGTATTTTTTAAAATAATTCACAAAAGAATATTTAATAAATTAGAAGAGGACATAAGCGCCACACAGTTTGGATTCAGAGATGGACTGGGAACACGGGAAGCTTTGTTTGGTCTAAGTGTGTTAATGTAAAGATGTTTGGATGTAAACCAAGACCAAGACTACGTAGGTTTCATAGATTTTGAGAAGGCCTTCGATAAAGTCAGACACCAAAAGCTATATGAAATCCTAAGAAGCAAAAACATCGACAGTCGCGACATTAACATCATATCCAGGTTGTACTGGGGACAAACAGCAAAAATCAAAGTTGATAATGAGTTAACCGAAGAAATTGAGATTCGTCGAGGTGTGCGTCAGGGTTGTGTGCTTTCTCCACTATTATTCAATATATATAGCGAAACAATATGTCAGGAAGCGCTCCTAGAACAAAACATTGGTATTAACAGATAACCTAGCAAATTTACAGTTTTTGATGGAAAACATAAACACCCATACCAAAAAGTATGGTCTAAAACTGAACATCAAAAAGACTAAATTCATGATTGTAACAAAGAAGCTATACACCAATGTGAATTTAACCATAAATAATCAGTCAGTTGAAAGAGTTACGTCCTACAAATATTTAGGGGTTTGCTTCACTGATACTAATGACCAGACAAGAGAAATCAAGAGACGAATAGAGATAGCGAGACAATCGTTTGTCAAAATGAAAAAGTTCCTATGCAGCCGGGACATAAATATAAACTTAAGAACGAGAATGTTAAGGAGCTATGTTTTCGCCGTTCTGCTGTACGGCATGGAAGCCTGGACACTGAAAAAGATAAACATCAAAAACATTGAGGCATTCGAGATGTGGTGTTACAGGATAATGTGGAAAATACGATGGACAGAAAGGGTAACAAATCAAGATGTTCTGCTGAAGATGGGGAAGGAATGCGAAGTCATAAAAACCATACAAACGAAAAAACTGGAATATCTGGGCCACATAATGAGAGGAGAAAAGTACTCTCTGCTTAGACTCATAATCCAAGGAAAAATCTCGGGAAAGAGAAATGTGGGACGTAGGAAGATTTCCTGGTTGCGAAATTTAAGGGAGTGGTATGTGTGCAGTTCAATACAGTTGTTCAGAGCTGCAGCCAACAAAGTAAAGATTGCTGTGATGGTAGCCAACCTCCCATAGGAGACTGTACTGCAAGAAGAAGAGTACCTTTACGCGCAGCAATTTAGGAGTATATGTACAGATGTTTCATCCTCTACTTCACACAATCTGCATTCTGCCCCATATACTATCTTCAATGTTTCCAGCTGCTTTCTTAGTCGACAATACCCTGTAAGTATTCTTGAGTAGTATTTTTGATTGTCTCAATACATAAGTTTTCCTAATTTTTTATTCTGTCGATTTCTTCAAACATTAAGCATTTACTAATTCCGCAAAACGGTTCCGGTCCCCTAAAATGTGTTTTCGCACCTCTATTGGAAAATTTTTCGATAATTTCGTTTGCTTTCACCCCGGTAATGTACTGGGATCCATAGGAGATATGTGATTTTCAAAGTCTCCCATCCCATTCAATGACCATATCATCATTTTCATAACCTTTAGATCCTCTAAATTTACTTGCTTTCGGGTTATACTTATACCTTGACCTTCCTTACCTCTATTACAGAAGCGGTTATTCCCTTCATAGTTTACATTACTATTTAGATGGTTCGTCCCTGTTCCTGTCACCAAGATAATGAGAGTTTCTTTATTTTCTGAAGATGACAAAAACTGTATAACGTACAAATTAGCCAAAATAACTAATGTGCAGCCATATCTTCGTTGACAGCAGTAACTATTCTTGCGCGTTTTCGTACAGAATCCCATGCTACCAACTTTAACCCATCAATACACTGCAATTTAACGCAAAATATGTAATTACCAAAAATATTTTATATCCTTCCTTATATAAGAGCAGTATATTTTATCAAATGTTTCTTAAATTTTATACTTCTAGTATAGTAAGGTATTTTACATTAGAGTTAAATCTATAACTATGCTGCGTGTTCAAAAGTATTATAAAACATCTTTAAAAGCATTTTGTGATAAAAATTTTTAAGTAGTCCCTCAGGACAAAAGGTACTTCTCATTTTTAAAATGTGCTTAGGTTAGGTTAGGTATATAATGCACTGTTTATAATGTCATTTGAAATATATCTCATATGTGCGTTTAAATGATTAAAATAAAAAGCTAAAATCAATAAACGGGATAGTTTTTTCTTTAAGAAGTGTACATACCAAATCTGCTACAAAATCGTCTATCATATTGTCATTCCAAAATTTGCTACTCGTACAGAGTCAAATTTCAGTTAAGTACTTTGGAAATGTATCTAAACCACTCTAATGGTTCTTATCTCTAATGGTTCTTATCGGCGACGAGAGAGATACAATATACCAATGGAGAGCTGGAATAAGATAATAAACATTTCTTCAAATGTACATTTATTGCTGTGAGAAAGAAATTCTTTATGAGCACATGACTATGATGTGTGTGCTTCTGTTTAACGGGTTTGAAACAGACTTAAAATTGTAACGTGCCAAAAATCCGGTTGTTATATTCTGTTCAATTTTCGATATTATGTTATAAAATAACGAAATCTTAATTCCACCCTGTACATAAATAATACCTTTTAATTCTCGTAAATATCTTCCCATGAAAATATTTTGTTAAGACTCATTTATTTTTACTTAAAGTTAGGTCCACAATATAAACCTTTTTCAAAAATACCGCTCGGGTGCTATAATACGATTCCCGTTTTGAAACTTTATTGTCTTTTGTGTACTTGCTTATCTAAACGCTGTTAATCCAGTCCGGACACTTTTTGTTTGCAAATATAGTAAATATTCTTTAGAAGTTTGCCCGAAAAAGGTTCCGTTAGATGCAGTTCTTTTCCGACCACCCTAATACTTCCGTCAAAATTTAGACCACCCACCAATACGGTATTTTGTTATTTGAATATTCTTCCTATAAATAGACCAACTCTGGCTATCATTTTCATTTTCCGTTAGAAATTGTGTTGGGTAGATCCGTTTTCGCCCGTTGTGAAAGACTGTGTCACCGCCTCTGTTGGTTAAATTACCCAAATTAAATTCTACAATTAAGACCTGTACTCATCGTTAATCCAGCCTTCATCATACGAAAGTTGACTACACAGCCAGGCAGCAAACAGTCGGTTCACATTACAGTTTAATCGAAGGTAATGTGAGTACTTTCTTTTCTCGACGATTTGAATGAAGTTCTTTCTTAAGAAAATTACAAATTGAAAAAGAAACTAAATATAGTCACCTAATTAAGATCAATGCTAAAAATCTCATGAAACAGTGCATATTTCATTATTTTTTTATTATTTAATATTGATTGTTTAATATTTAATGTGCAGTCTCAAGCTTAAACATGCTTAACCCAAAGTGGATTAACTAGACAGTAAATTTTACTTGTTCTTTTGTATATTTTAAACTTAATAGCATATTTTGAAGCGAAGCGTCTATACTGACGTATTACTTTTCTCTATAGTAAAATGCTGAGACGAGCGTCACGCAACTGGCGCCACAAGATGGCGTCATCACGAGTATCGTTACCGAACTAGCGCCACCAGATGGCGTCATAACGAGTAGCGTCACAAAATAGCTGTTCTTCATCAATTCACTAATCTCGATCAATTCATTATATTTATTCAAAGCAGGTTTAAATTAAAAACTGCATGAAAAATAGCTAACAAAATACAGACATTAAAGGAGAAGTAAAAAATTAAAATAATATATGTCAATAAAAGATTCGGTTAAAATGTCAAAATTTAAAAGTCTTAAATGTCATCCAATTAATAACAATATTAAATCATTTGTTTAAATTTTTATGATATTTCTCGTTTTAAAATAATTTCATATAAATACAATTATTATTTTTAAACATCTTACCTGTTTATACAATAATTAAATTTATTATAAAATGATATTTATTTCTATTTTATTATTAATTTAATAATTCGTCTGAATTTGACAGGTAGCACAGAAGTAAACAACGTATGCTTTGTTCATACGTTACCAGGTGACGTTAGGAGCAAACAGTAAATTTTTATAGTTATTTAACCAAAAAGTGTATTAATAAGGGCGATTAACAATTGAGATATTTCGAGATAATCGCCATTTTAATTCACGAGTTCGTTACAAAACTTTTCCGTCGACCGTACTTTTTAGAAATAAAGATATCTTAGTTTCAATATTTATTTACTTAACGATAAACAACAATTTTTTCAGCTTTCATTGACTTTATTCAAAGTTTCCTTAGTGGTTGTTTTATTATAGTAAACATTAATATTCGAAATGGTGCAATTACTGAAATTAAAGGAAGATATTGATAAATTATTATCTGCTGTATAGCATTTTGACAAATTTATATTTAATTCTTCTTGGACCTCTGTAAATTCTGTGATAGAAGAAGTTAAATTCTGGTGGAGTTAAATTAAACTCTTCGTCAATATCCATCCTTTGATTTTTCAAGTACACAGAATTTTAAACAATAACGTAAATAATGACATACAATGACAGATAGTACTAACAGCGGCTACTTCATTTTAAATTAATTTTTTAGTTTGAATATAAATAGGTATATGTTTGGTTGCCTACACCACAGGTCACTGCCAATTACAGAGCGTTTAATTAATTTATGCAAGCAATGTATGTTGTGTTGCCTATAATAAAATCGTTCATTAATAGGGGTCATTAATCAATGATTTTGAGGGTGTTAAAATTGATCATAAATGTACGGTCGACGGAAAAATTACTTTAATGTTATATAACTTGTTATTTTTAAGCATATTATTTAGTATATATAATAACTAAATTTACTATCGAATGATATTTATTTATATTTCCATTTATATATCAGTTTGACTATTATATTAAAGTGCAATAAAAACAGTTAAGTATTAGTATAACATTTAAAAAATTCATATTTATACGGTCCAGCGGAAGTGTTCATTTATGTACCTAACGAGGGAGTGTCCGTTATACAAAATATCAAAAATTCTCTTACAATTTCATAATATTTGCTCACCTTTTAAACCGTCCTTGGACCTGCAAATATTTCAAAATCAAAATTAGCGAAATGCAGTCGTTCTAGAGTTATAAAAAACGTTTGTTAAACGTCGTTTTATTTTTATAATAAGTGTATGTGTATGTATATTATATATATATATATATATATATATATATATATATATATATATATATATATATTACTGTATACCGCAAGGTTATTACTACACGCGTCTCGATATTTCACGCGACCTAAATATTGTAACTACAATTCAGATACACATCTTTAGCGAATTCAGAATATTTTTCCAAAGTCTTGTTCCACAGTTTGTTATAACTATTGTATTTACAATGACTATTTCACTCATCTTAAAATTTTCACATAATCTGGCCAATCACAAACCAAAGACAGCTTCGTGTTTTCAACGACGTAACCATGGATACCGATCGCAAAGCAAAGTTTGACGTTTGCCAAAAAAATTATTGTAGCTGTATACGTCAAAATGAGTCGTTTCGGTGGTACTTCAAACGAAGTTATAAACCAAAACATTGAAGAAAATATACCGAGTAACACAAGAAAATCTAAATCTTATATATGGAGGCAATTTATGATGTTCTGTGTGGATCGCAACTACAAATTAGATGCAGAAAATAACAACGAAAGGCTAGCATTCATTCTCATTCTACTGAATTTTTTAACCTATCACATTGTTCATGAAATAGTCTAATAAAATACCACTCGTGATTTAATTTAGCTTATAAGTCTGTCTTTTATTTCTAAACTCAACTGAGTTTCTTAAAGAAAACACCACTCGTCCTACGGACTCGTGGTGTTTTCAAGCAACTCAGTTTCGTTTAGAAGTAAATCGACTTATCGCGAAAATTGAATCACTATTGGTATTACTATTGAGAATACAATTTCTGTTTACTTACTATTGTTTGTTATTGACTTTTAGCTTTCAATTAATAAAGTACGTTGAAGAAAAGCATAGAATCAAAAACAAAGCATAGAAAAAGAAAAAAAAATCGGTCCTGGACCGAATTGTCTGTTGTTACAATCTTTTCTTTAACTGACTGCTTTTCTGATATAAATATATTTAAAAAAAGTACCTGACCCGCCAAATTCCACAAAGAATACAAACATTAAATTGCATTAATATAAGTAATATAAAGTTTTGAATTTTTCAATCGGTTTTGTCCTTATCTGGATAAATTATTAAAACACATTAATCGCACTTCATGATTAAGTATTGACCCTTACTTTTCTTTTTATAATTATTAACTTAAACGTTAAAATTAGATTAGCTTAAAAGTAATAATGATTCATATATACAGAGTGTAATAAAAAGAATGGTCATAATTTGTACCACGATTTTTAGGCATAAAAATAAGTCGATTTGGTCTATGATTTTTATGCAAAAGTGCACTAGAAAAAGTTTGGGGTGTTAAAGGTATGAAATAAAACCAAACTTTTAAATATTGCTCCAAAACGGTTTAAAACTTTTTTTTTTATGAAAATTTCCCCTATTATGAAGACATTTAATTTTTGAAGATATTCGGTATTCATTGTCGAAACGATGTAGAACCTGTATACAGAAGGGGGGAGGTAATTTTGAACAGTTTTTAAATTAAATTAATACATTTACTATTTCTAAAAAGAAAAAGACAGTCAAGATTTGATTTCACGTACAAAGTGTCTATGTATCTGTTTATACGTATTTCGCCCTAATAGTGCTCATCAGAACAGATATTCATAGGCTTTCTCAACGTGAAAAATAAATCTTTTCTGTCTTTAAGAAGCAACACTAAAATGGCTTCGATATGGACGCAATAGCGACATCTGATAATAAATCCGTAAAATAGTTTCGAAACCAATTTAGATTTCTGCCTTAATCTGAGCTTCTAAAAATTGCAAGGCAAAACAGAAGTTGATAAAGATGTTAAGATTAAGGCAGAAATCTGAATTGGTTTCGAAACTATTTTTGCCATTAGTGTATTTTCGCTAATAGGAATATCAGCAGTGAAGATTTGATAAAGGAATGGGCCAAGTACACTGCCTTGAGGTACTCCGGATTTTATTTGGTGGTAGTTGGATAGAGCACCTTCGAATTTAACTTGGAAGTATCTGTCGGACAATTATGATTTAAGGAGGAGGTAGATTTGGTCAGTTAGCTGAGCTTTTATTTTAAAGAGAAGACCCTCATGCCACACTCTATCAAATGCTTGCTGTATATCAAGGAATGCTGATAGACAGATTTGTTTCCCTTCTAGGCTCTCTTTTATTTTGTTGACTAATCTATGGCACTGTTGTATGGTTGAGTGATTTGGCCGAAAACCAAACTGATGATCTGGGATAAGGTTTTCTATAGGTATTATTGTTTCTATTCTGTTAAGGATTAACCTTTCGAAGACTTTTGATAAAGTCGGAAGGAGACTTATTGGTCTGTACGAACTGGCTTCAGTTAGAGGTTTACCAGGTTTAGGTATCATTATAATTTGTGCATACTTCCATTGCACTGGAAAATAGCATAGTCTCAGGAGGCTATTAAAAATAATGGTTATTAAGATGACAAATTTTCTAGGGAGTTTTTTTAAGATTTCGCCAGTTATAAGGTCAAATCCTGGAGCTTTATGAGGGTTAAGCAGGTTGATTTCATTACGGACTTCGTTTGGTGAGAAGTATTTTAGTGGTAATGATAGCTGACAGGGTGCATTAAGGAAGTCTCTAATTTTACCGTCGTTAATATCGTTGGCCTGTGGGGTGGAGAAGACGGTTGATAGATGTTCTGCAAATCTGTTGGATTTTTCTATATCTGAACGAGCCCAGGTTCCGTCATTTTTCCGAATTGGTGATTTCATTACTACCGGCCTTTTGAATTTCTTTGTGGCTTTCCAAAGAGAGTTGTCGTCAAGAGAAAGATTTGTGACATATCTTTCAAAATATTCGTTTTTGGCTGTTTGGATAGCGGAATGAAGTCTGTGTGTGAGCCCGTTTAGATTTGTTTTATCTATCGCGTTTCTTGTTCTTTGCCATTTGCGACGGGCTCTTCTTCTTTCTTCTACTAGTGTTCTAGTGTGGAGGGGTATACTATACCTTTCATCAATGGTTTTTTCCTTTTCAGGAGTAGCTTTCCAAGCGGCTTGTTGTATTTGTTCCGTTAGATATTTTACAGCTTCTTCAATATCGTTTTTGTGTTTGAGTCGAATGTCAAGAGATATTTTTTCATTGGTTTCTTCTTTGAAATGAACCCAATTCGTGTTACTGGAACATAGCCTTGGTGCAAGAGTTTTCCAAATTATATTGGTACTTAAAGTAATCAAGATGGGACTGTGGTCCGAATGTAGATCAAAACTGGGGGTAATGTCGCTGTGTATTTCAGGTATTCAGGGAAATGGTGTAATAGGTTTCGGCCGCAGTTGCAGTTGAAAGGTTTGCTATCATAGCACTATAGTCAGTAACTCCATAAATATAGATTGGTGGCGGTGAGGGATCTTTTTTGGTTATATTTGTGTTTGGTGTATTTAATAAATTGTCTGTTTGTTCATCTAGATTTTCTTTTGAGAGGGAATCAAATCTGTTTTGTGTTTGGATTTGGTTGGGAATTTCTGAAGTTTTTTGTCTTTTCACCCTTTTTCTCTTATTGCCAACTTCTTGCCAAGGATGTTTATTTTCGTTTTCTGTTTCGTTAAGTTCTACGTCGCTAACGCTATCCGTGTAGTTATTGATGTTTTGTGATGATGAGAGTGAGCATTGAGGGTTTGTGGATACTGTTGTGTATTGGGACTGAATAGGGTTTTGAGTGTTATGAATATTTTGTGCAGTTGATTGACTAGGAAATTGTACTTGGTTTGGTATAGCTATTTGGGTTGGAATAGGTATTTGGTTTAGGCATGACATTTGATTTGTTGTCTGGTTAGATGGTGTTTGATTAAAATACAAAAATGGTACTTGCGGATTTACTGCTGTTTGGTTTGACTGGTTCTGGTTATTTATTGTTGGGATATCCTGTATAGTATTCATTTGTTGATAAATTGGTTGGCCATTATTATCAAATCCTAATAAGTTCCCCGAAGGGAACATATTTCTTTTGGTTGTTTGACTAATCACTTAGTTTTTGTTACTTTTCACTTTAACAATTTTTTGATGCTGATAAGATAATTACTAGTTAATTGGGTAGTTTTACGATAAGGAAGTTCTCTAGCGCTTTGAATGACGGTACGTGTTCACGCTTCGAGAATCAGATTGCTACTACGAAACTATTTTACGGATTTACTATTTCTAATTCAAAGTTAATAATAAACTTGATGTTAAATTAATTGTTAATTTGTTAAAATGTAATATTGCATTTAAAACCGTGGCTGTATCTTCTAAAATATTGATTTTATAAACAAATACTAACAGACAAAAAATTTGTAAAATATGTATTTCATTCCAGACGTCCCGGTTTTAATCCAATATTATACTACAAAAAGTTGGGGTTGGGGGAAAGTTTTATTATCCATGGTATGCTGACACAATATAAATTTTCATAAAAAAGTTTTTAAACCGTTTTGGAGCAATACTACAAAATTCGGTTTTATTTTGTAACTTCAACACCCCGTAACTTTTTCTAGGTCCACTTTTGCATATAGGTAAGTTAGGCCAAATCGACTTATTTTCATCCCTAAAAATCGTGGTATATTTTCTTCTTCTATCTTCTATCTTTTTCTATCAATCTTTTTGTGACACCCTGTATATCTGGTACCTACATATATCTGTCATTGCAGCAATACGTTCCTACACTTTCCTTATATCTATTAACGATTGTCCATTTTCTGTTTAATTTTTATTGTACATTTGAAAAGGTTATAAATTACATCACTGCACAAAAGTAACCAGCAAATTAGATGAAGCACTTTTTATAATTTTGCCGCTTCGCACCCAGAACTCGTGTCTCTTCAGTATCTTGGACTAGTGTAGATGTTTTTAAAAAGTTTAGGACACTATTATATTCCAATATAATAATTATAATGCTAATTCGTGCATGATTTTAATCTGGGGAGTCTATAATACTAATATTGTTCTGAAGATTTCTTTATTTATTTGGACCTATTTGTAGTACCACGAATTCTTGTAGTGGAGTGTCAAAATTTTTATTAAATATACAACCGTTTGCAAACAAAAATAACACATTTATAAAAATACACAACATTTTTTAAATAAATTATCAAGTATTAAATTTAATTCAAATAATATTTTAGTAAGTTTTGACATAAATAATTTATTTACAAATGTGCCATTAGATAAGACTATAATCTGAATATAATCAAGACAAAATTAGAGAGTGATGATACATTGCCAACTAGAACAAGACTAAATAGATCAGCTATAATGGAGTTATTGACATTATTTCTTGATAATACATATTTTCAACTAAATAATGAATACTATAAACACAATTTTAGTTTAGCAATGGGCTCTAGTTTATCTCCATTATTAGCCGATATATTTATGGAAGATTTTGAAACAAATATTATTTCTAAACAAAATTTAAAACCCATAGTATGGTGGACATAATCTAGATGATGTATTCTCAATATGACCTCATGGATGGGAGTTCAGGACACATTCCTGAATGATATAAACGATAAAGAAGAAACAATAAAATTTACCACGAAAAAGGAATATAATAACACACTAGCTTTCCTGGGTGTTTTAATCTCGATACTGGATATGAGAGTCAGGTGTATAGAAAACCAACACACATTAACAGATATTTTAATTACAAATGAAATCACAATATCAATATTAAAGAGGGAATCATTAAATCCTTATACGATAGAGCCAAAATTGCTTGTTCTAACGAAAATTCGTTCTTAAAGGAAAAACATTTGTTAACATCTGTTTTATTAAAAAATGATTATCTTTTATCGTTTATAAATAGGGAATTTTCAACAATCGACCGAATACAACGGAACAACTTGGACCGAGATCCTACAGCATACACAAGGAATAATACGAGGAAGATAACAATACCATACAGAAAGAAGTTATCAGAAAAACTTAAAAAGTTAGGAAATAAATTCAAATAATTTTAACAATATTCAAAACAACAGACACATCGAGATCTATTTTATCTAAAACTAAACCTAACAACGAACAAGAAAGAACAAAGGATTGTATTTATAAAATACCTTGTGAATGCGATCAGTTTTATTTAGGTGAAAAACCAAGGCCATTATCTAAATGTTAGAATAAGTGAACATCAATTTTATATTAAAAATAGAGAATTTTATAGATCTGAAATATGTAAAAACGCATGGGAAAATGAACATAGGGTTCAATGGAATGATTTAAGTACAGTCCTAAAGGAAACAGATGGTAAAAAGAGAAAAATCAAAGAAGCCGGTCTAACTATGCTTAATGAGACCAATTGTGTCGCAAATTCCTTGGCAGAATGCAGAAGGATCTGGTTATCCATATTAAAAGAGGAAGTTAATAATAGGAATATACCCCTATTAGTAAGTCAGTAACATATCGAGGATACATCATTTATGTTTTTTAAATAACAAATATATAAAATCGAAATTTGGTGTTTATTGAGAGTAAACTAAATGTAACACCAAATACTTACCATGTCGGGATAGTATTATGAGGTTTTTTTCCTCATGATTTACTATGAAATCACTAACAGGAGAATTTTACTGTCATCATGGCATGTGGTTGTCTTTTAAAGACAAATTACATGCTATGATTTTTTCTGACGGATATTCTAAAGTTAATTTCATGTAATCGAATGACCTATCTTACGATAAAGTCGTCCCAGGAGCGCAACTCAGCAATATTGACAATATCATTTTAAAGTCGTCTACATTAAAATGTATAATACCTGTCTGAATTGTCAATATAAATGAGTCGGATACAATTAAATTATTAGAAGAATTTTTCACTAAGCAACAAAAAAAAATTTGTTTCATGTATTAATGTTTGTATTTTGAGAGCGATTTCCGAAGTGGAGATTGAAACGTCAATAAACTTATTTTAACCTTCAATTGTGGCTTATTACCATTAAAATAGTAATTATAATACTAATATAAGAAAATTCTGATTATTGGTATTAGTAGAATAGTAGAGTTCGTAACGAACTGTAGTTGATTTTATTGTTATTAAGAACCCTTTTTTTCGTCTTTATAGAGGGGGGGTCTGGAATCTTCAAAAGACATCTCAGTCCAGGACGCCGCCTGACTAACTTTAGTGCAGGATTCGTTCTTCGTACTCCCGGCGATAGTTACCGAGGTACTTTAAAATGCCCTCTCGTCGCCGAGTCTACGCCGAACGCCTACCTGCTAAACCAGACCGTCCTCTGTCATCCAGCGATCCGGAAGCGAAATGGCCGCTGTAAGGCCGGCATCACTTCCGAAGCACTACCTTTGTTCATTCATTTTCCATTCATACACATCCACACTCTATTCATCAGCAAGGAGGCTCCTTGTGTCGTTCCAAATAGCGCGTAGAAGACACTCATCGCTCCTAGTTCGGCATCATTCCCAGATGGGCATTTCCTGCTTCCCCACAGTCTGACTCACACATTCTCTAACTCATACAGTGTGACCCACTTTTGTAGCTTCACCTTTCAGCATCATTCACTCTTACCTTTAGCGTTGGTCCAGCTGTTTTTCTTCCTCTTCCTTTCTCTTGATCACTGCACGGATATAGCTGTGTGGGATATAGCTCTCAATCATTTCTCTCACTGTAACAAAATTCATACCTGTCTCTCTCTCCATTCTGTTCCTTTCCACTATCCATCTGCTGCAATCTAACATCGTATGTGTCACAGTGTCCGAGTATCCACAGTATAGGCATTCATCTGTATCAGCCTTCCCGATCCTATAGAGGTAGGCCCTAAAACACCCGTGTCCTGTGAGCACCTACGTTAGGAAATAATCCACTCGCCTGTGGCCACAGTCCACCCAATCTCTTATGTTCGGTATCAGCATTTTCGTGCACTGTGCCACATCTTCCGTGTTGTTCCATTCTTCTTGCCATCTTTCAACTGACCTTTCCCTTTCCTGTCTTCTCTCTGCCACAGTAAGGTTTGGGTCTCTTCTCTCATAAAGTTCTTTTCTTTCCACCGACATGCAACGGAGCACATCCAGTGAAGGTCCGTAAGGCTGCCGCAGACACAGTCCTGTAGGCGCCTGCCACTCGCAACAGACTTGTTCTGCCCACTCGTATCATGAGACTCCTATAGGCCGTTATCTCTACCGCTTCGCTCCAGACTGGTGCCGCGTAGAGGACGATCGACGGTACAACACCGTGTAAAACCCTCCTCCTTTCGGATTTGGGTCCTCCAATGTTCGGCATCACCCTCACTACCATACACGTCACTTTTTAATTTTCCGGCAACTACGTCACACAATACCGATTATTTGGATCTACTATACTTATCACATAAAACTTACTATATTTGGTAAGTATTTTTGTGACAACACTGTTACTCCAGTCGTCAGAAACGAAAATGCCACTCAACGTCTAAAAATCATACGAACAAGATGAATTTTGCCGAGAATATTAATTTTGGGACCCGAAAAAGATGCAAAAAAGTTTACCACTTTTAAAACTTCCCTTGCAGGGGGGTAAAAACGCAAAAAATCGATTTACCAAGAATCTGTACGCCATAGAAAAAAATGTTTCAAATAAAAAATATAGCTGAGATAACTTTAAACAAAATTGTTTATTATTACTTTATCTATATCGATATTTTGTATTTTGCAACAAGTAAAATTAGATTTTATAAAAGTGTTAAATAAATAAACAAGGCGCGATTTTTGCCATTTTTTATGATTCCCTTGAGATCAATACAATATATCCCTTTTATTGACTGGCCACTATAAAGTTTCGATTACTATATTAGAACTTAAACTTCAAAACCTATAGCATGAAATTTTAGTTTTGAATTTTGGTAACAAATGTGACGCATTTGGAATATGCTTAAAAAACGCTTAAATTTTCACATAACAAACAATCTAAATCGTTTAAAACTTTTTTTTTTCAATAAGACTAGTACGTTTTTCAAAAGAACCAAACTTCTGCTAAAAACTACACCCAAAACCGTCTACTTGGAGGCATTCCCGTGAAGTGCGATTGTTTGAAATGTAAAACATTAATTTCTGCGTTTTTTATTCATATTTCACATGCCTCATATTTGTTGCCACAACTTAAAATTAAAATTTCATGTCATAGGTTTTAAAGCATGATCTCTAAAAATGGAAATTTTACTACGACTGGCTAAGGAAAGTGATAAATTTTATTGATCTCACGAAAATCTTAAAAAATGGCAAAAATCGCGCCACGTTTATTTATTTAACACCTTTATAAAAACTGAGTTTATTCGCGGCAAAATACAAAAACGGCATACGAAAGCAGCACCCTTTACCTTTAAAACTCATCTTGATTTTTGTCAATAGGACACTTGGATCAAAAGATATCGAATTTTTACCGTCGAGCTGATACAGATTTGATTGAACATTTATTTCGCGCGCGTAACTGACATTCAAAATCGACGGTCGCTTCAAGCGTTATTTCTGAGAGAACGGTTCATTATACGCAAAAAGTGCTAATAAACATTTTTATTTAAAATTATCTCAGCTACATGTTTTATTTGAAACATTTTTTTCTATGTCGTACAGATTCTTGGTAAATCGATTTTTTTGTGTTTTTACCCCCTTCGAAGGGGTGTTTTTGGTGTCCTAAAATTAATATTCTCGGCAAAATTCAGCTTGTTTGTATGATTTTTAGGGGTTAACTCTCTGACGACTGGACTATGTAGGAATTTTAAACAGCGAAGGCATTATTTAAAGTCTAAAAAATATGTGTCAAGGGTGCGTGAGTGAGATAATTAAAATAGAGAAAGAAGGAAAGATGCAATCTTTACAACAAAACACGTCTTTTTGGGAAATATGAGTACTTAGAGAATGACAGTTATTCTAAGTTTCTGGATTTTGAGAAAAAGACAAATGTATGGTAAATGTTGGCGAGGAGTGGGGAATCAAGTTATGAATAGCACGATGAGTACGTTGGAATTAATTTGAATTTCCAACACTGAATGTGGTGTTTCTTGTGTACATTTGTGGGATAAAATGAATAGGTGATACGATGTGACTTTCTATTGTCAGATAATGAGGGTATCTGATTATTTTCAGTAGGCTGCTAAGATATTTGATTTTCGGTTATGCGAATATTATGACAAAATCTGATATCGTACGTTCTATGGGAGCAACTTAAACTTTACGGCTGAAATTACGTACATGTTTGTTAAAATTTTCGATTAGAATTCTCGAAATACTAGTTGTCGCAATTTTAAGATCGCTTTCTACTTAGCGCATAGTCAATTATGATCTTCAATTCGCAAATGTTCCATATTTTTCAGTGTTGTGCTGAAACGTGGACTAGAACGTAAGTCACTATTTTTAATCATAATTCATCTCCAAGGGACATTTGCATCGTTTGAATATTTCTGTACAATTCAATGAAAACAAACACTCAACTTGTAACCAAAAACATGATTATGACAAACTATTATGGACACTTTCCGTTTGTAATGCGGTATGCAGCAAATTCGTAAAGAGATATAAATTACGCTTCTACTCCATAGAGGGTGTTAAAACGTTTTGGCACAAAATCATGAACAAAGGTAATATACTTTCGGAACAGACCATATAGTCCATGAGCCATCATACAAGGAAAAAGTTGATTACCAGTAAGCTGCATTTTCTTGAGCGGCCTAATATTTCAGACTCCGACAGATGTTTGTTAGGTAGCTTTCCGGGAAAACTGTATTATTTTTACGATAATATGTTTGGTAATTACCAGCATGCTAATTTTATATTTAATAATATAAGATTTTGAGATATAATACAAAGAACATGTTGTCCCACAGTTTTCTTGGTATTTTTCAATTTCTACAGTGTTAAACATTCATGACCATTCACCATCATCAAAATCAAACATTTCAGTCTGAATTCAGAATCGGTTTCAGCCTCATCTTTACGTTAATTTCGTAGCATTCAATATCGATAAAATTTAATAGTACGTTTTTAAGAGGATATAAAGTAAAAAATACATCATTATTAACATATATGCGTCCACTGCTGGACACAGGCCTCCGTCAGCTCTTTCCATCGGTCTCTGTCTTGTGCGGCTTGCATCCAGTTACTACTAACACGCTTCAGTTCGTCAGTCCATCTGGTTGGTGGGCGTCCTCTGCTCTGTAGTGCTTCTTGTCTTGGTCTCCATTCGTTAATACGTTTTGTCCATCGGTTGTCTGATAATCTGCCACACGTCCTACCCAATTTTATTTTAGCGACACGATTATTTCGATGGCGTCTGTTGTTTTTGTTCTATGACGTATTTCTTCGTTTGGGATTCTGTCTCAGAGAGGCACCCAACATCTGACGCTCCATACCCCTCTGAGTCACGCGAATCTTATTAGTGATGTAACGAATGTCAATTTTTGAACATTCGCGAATGCGAGTATATGCCACCGACATTCGCGAATACGAATATTCAGTTTTTTTTTTTTAATTTGGCAATTATAATTGTCTCCGGCAGTCTCATTTTCGTGAGGTGTTTAGTTGGATAAGTTCAGATAAATTTATTAATTCAGCAATTTTCAGAACAATTATACAAATCATGTACTGTATTACATTTTGTTCCGAAAATTGCTGAATTAATAAATTTATCTGAACTTATCTAACTGAAGTCGAACTGTTTGTTTAAACTCTTTACATAAAAACACATAGACTATATTTTTAGTTTGTAGTTTAATAATTCTTAGCTTTTTCAAGATGATTGCCTAAAATTAAAAACTTCAGGATAATAACAGTTTCAGAGAATAATTTGTTTTTGTTTGTTTGCATTGCATCATTTATTTTTTGTTTTCCAATTTTATAGTTTTCTAAGCTTGTAAAATAAAGTGAGTTTTCTTAATAAAAAAACATTAGACATTATTTGCATCTTGTTCATATTAATCTTTAGTCCGACCTCCAAGGAAACGTGATATAATTGTTCAAACATTATTATTGAATCATCCATACAATCGGCTATAAGGATGATGTCATCTGCAAATCTCAAATGACTGAGCTCTCCATTTATGTTGATACCATGATCGTTCAGATCTGCCTTCTTACAAGTTTGTTCTAAAAGCGTCGTGAATAACTTTGGAGATACAGTGTAATCAACTTTTTCTTTATATGATGGTTTGTGGACTTATACATAAATATTGCTACGAATTTACTTATTATTTTTATTAGAAAAGGTCTATATGATTGAAAATGACAAAATATTGCGGTAAGTACGAAATAAATAAAAACAAATGTAACAAATGTTTATTTAATCAACAATGAACAACGAAATTATTGTAAAAATATCATATATCAAGTGTAAACATTTATAAAAAAATATCAGACCCTGTGTATGTTTGAGAAGTATTGAGAAATTAACCAACTTTACAGAATATAAAAAATGTATACCAAGAAGTTGGTAAAAAGCACTTATATTTCCTAATAAATCTCCATTTTTTACTACAAAAATGAAAAAGTATATATTTTTAGTACAAGAATTAGTCAAAACTGAACTATTTTTCTGTGATAAGATTTTACAAATTTCACGTAAAAATCTCCATAAAAAAATATTCAATATAATATATTATAGGAAGAACGGTAGTTCTTAAAATGTAAGTAAAAAAGTACGTTTCTATTTCTCTGTTTCAATATTACACGAGTTTAAAGGGTACGTTAATAATAGCTTTCAGCATGTTTTTTTAAAGTTCTTGATTCTACACAAACCAAATGTATAAGCTATTTCCATGTGAGATCATTTTTAACTCTTTTTATAAAGATATTTTTCATATTTTATCGAAATACGGTATTAACTTATCTTTCTCATCAGATCACTCTAGCTGGAATTAGTTTTTATAAGCTAGTTATGATCAGCCTTAAGATTAGATAGCTACGGATCAGTTCTTATTACTCATAAACAATTAATTAACTAAATTAACAGGAATGAGAATAGATTTAAACAATTCATTATGCATACTTCCAACCCTTTTTACTATATTTATAGTGCTATATCCTACCTACCTATCTTCTTCACTTGTAGATAGGTACTCTGTTTTCGCGAGGTTAATATCTAGGCCAGCCTTGGTATATTCTTCTTGTAGTTTCTTCATCATGTAGCTGAGGTCGTCTTGGTCTTGTGCAATCACTACTTGATCGTCTGCAAAGCTTAACGTATATAGGTATTCGTTCCGTGTCGGTACTCCCATGCCTTCACATTTTCTTTTCCATGTAGTCAAGGCTTTCTCCAAGTATATTTTGAATAGAATTGGAGATGTGGAACAACCCTGCAGGAGCCCTTTTGTTGTGGTGAAGTCTCCTATGATTCTTGTTCCCATTTTAATGGACACTTTATTTTCTTTATACAGAGCTTTTGTAGCTTCTATGAGTTCCGTCTGTATTTCTAATTTGTACATTGCCTCCCATAGATCTGACCTTGGTACAGAGTCATACGCTTTTCTCAGGTCCACAAATGCCAAATATATATCTCTATTTTTTGCTTTTTTCTTTTCTAACAGTTGTTCCAGTGTGTATATGTGGTCTATGCATGATCTTCCTGCCGTGAAGCCTGCCTGATCCTCCCCGATTTTGCCTTGCTACCTATCTACAAGTGAAGAAGATATAGAAGATCTACAGATTGATGACAACGTAACAATCAAAGGAAAGGATAAATTCAAATACTTGGGGTTTATAATCACGAAAAAGGCAACAACAGAGGAAGAAATTACACAAAGATTAGGACAAACAAAAACAGCAATCCGACAACTTAACTTAGTATGGTGGGATAGACACCTAAATATGAAGACAAAAACACAGATTTATAAAACATTAGTGCGAAGTATTATGACATATGAAGAAAAGATACTAGCAACAGAGATGGAATGCCTGCGAAGATGCTGCAGAGTAACAAGAATGGATAGAAGAAATAATGACAAAATAAAGCAAAGAACATCAATACAAACAGACATACTAACATCAGATGGATAAAGAGAATAACCGAATGGAGCCCTATAGGAAGGAGGAAAAGAAGACGACCCCGAAGATCCTGGAGGAACGAAGTAGACGACGCCATGAGTAAGAGAGGCCTAAACGATGGAGAATGGGACAACAGAGAGAGAGATGGAAACGGTTGAGCGAGGGACCCTGAATATATATATATATATAAGAAAACGTTAAATATTGGGTTTGCAGCAATTATATTTTATATATTTTATGTTTGCTGACAACTTCGTTACGTTGTCAGCAAATACTTCTGGTTTATTATATATATATATATATATATATATATATATATATATATATATATATATATATATATATATATATATATAGTGCTATATTCTATCCATTTTTGGAAAAAGTCTCCTCTTATCCGTTCCCTGGTCCCGATCTAGTGCTGTTATCCATTTTGTTCCATCCTGTTTCTGAATAGAACCACCTCATCTGAGGTCTGCACATCTTGTGTTATATTTGCACTGCAAAGTTTTTTGGTTACCTCTTCGATACACGCATTTTTGGAAGCATAGCTTTCTTATTGCCGGTTTCGGACTGAATGCATTGAGCGGTACGGTGGATCGCGCAGAGATATAAAACGACAGAAACGCAATGAAGCGACAGATCGAGCGACCATACACTACGTGGAGCAGTAAACGCAGTCCCATGTCTGTTTCTTAATAAAATAAAATTACACAAATAAAAATAAAATAAAATAAAACAAATAATAACATTGTTATTAAATAACGAATAAAATTAACTGTAGGTCACTTCCGAAGTGCTACATTCAGTTTTTTTTTGAAGGTTTACACGGGAGATTCTAATTTAGGTGTCCATACTTGTTCAGTCATTTGTTGTCCATACTTGTACGGTTCATAAAGGGTTGGCCACTCAAGAGTCCACCCTGCTATTTGACAAAAGATGTCATCTTTTAACGATATAGACATCTGTCATTTGTCAACCCTCTCCCTTTCAGAATCAGCAATAAGTTAATTTTAAGTAAGGATCTAATCATGTGTGGCACATCATTGGACAAGTATTAAGCTGGAGAGTTCAGGTAAAATAAAGGTTCAGGTAAAAGGTCATAAAATTTGAAGTACGATATTAATCCTTTTCGATAGTGATATAAAATACAGGGTGTTCTATTTAAATATACCAAGAAAATAATGTACTTGCATTTTGACTTACGCTGTATTTGATTTAACGAATATTATGAAAACGAATATGTTTTATAATTTTTAACAATTATTAAAAAACTGTGGTTGCAATAGATCAATGTTCCTATACTCCTTTTTAATTATACAGGGAGTTAAACTTGATACGATTTTTAGGTAATATTGGTTATAACTTTTTAAATACCCGGTATAACATAATAAAACTTTACATTGTTGTGATGTGGAAGTAAAACAATTTTCAGTTTAGTGCATTAACAGTTAAGTAAAGATTTCTTCTTAGTTTGCTTGCCGAAGTATGGCAAGGGAAACAAGTTTTTTTTTTGATTGCTGAGAAACATGCTTTGGTTTTTATTGGGAAAGTATGTTTTTTTTTATAATTTTTATAGCAAATAACTGCTGAATATTTCAAAAGATGGTGATCTGTACAGGAGAAAAAAGCCTGTTATCTTTTTATATTTTTCTTCAACATTTTATGTACCCAGTGTCGTGCCTGTTATCTTTTTATATTTTTCTTCAACATTTTATGTACCCAGTGTCGTGCAGTGTTAGTGTTTTAAAGGGCTACATTCCGTAATCTTTTTATATATATTTTTTTGATCATTTTTTTATTTGTTTTTATCTACAACACAAGTTTTCTATTAATGCTGTAAATTTCGTTTCGTAGTTTGTAATGTAGTTTTTGACGTGACGGAAAAAATTGTGATTAACACTGACAAAACACAGGCAATACGTTTAGTTTCAAGAGGTGTAATATTTTTAATTGATACTTTTTCAAAAAGAAAAAAGTTAATATGGATAAAAATCATGGATATCTGAATAGTTCAGCGAAATACCTATCTAATGATGTGCATTACATGAAATATTGCCTATTTAAAATTAACGGTTTGTGGTACTGGACAGGAGAGTATTGGCAAATGACAGATATCTACATCGATGTCCCCTTTACAATAAAAATCGACCTATTTTATTCATATTCTTGTATATATCGATATTCATTAACCTTGTAATTCTATGGTGCCCAATGTGTCTACTTGAGTAGCGGGAACATATAACAAGTAATTCCTAGTTTGAAAGCCCGTTTTAAAACCTCATGAACGACACATATACAATTAAAACTCTCTGGTCCAATTCAAAACTATCTTACAAAATATTTCTCAAAGTCTACCTATGGTCTTCCTTTATTCTTACAATTATTTGGTATATTACTTGCTATATATTACATGAGATCTTCCTCTACTTCTTTACCTTCGGTGTTACCCGTATTGCAAACTGGTTAAAACTAATTCTAGCTTAATACAGCCCTTTACATGTATTCGCAACATTTTCTTTATTTTCAGCTATTCCAATACCTACTGACATCTGGTGGTCTAACAAATAACATCCTTCGCCGATTAAGGCGCTGTGATCCCAAAAAAAATATTAGTTGTAGAAAGTCTTAGTTGTAGAACCTTTTTTAGCCATATATATTAAATTTTAGCGCGATGCATTCAGTTCAAACGTCAAACGTGACTGTTATACACTGATTCTGCGTTGATAGAATTAGAAATTGAAGATGTTTATATCATACAATGCATGATAAATGAATGGAACGCTTGCATGATATCTGATTTTTTTTCTGGGAGCAGTTTAATATAAACCAGCCGGCACCCTATTGGCTTATTGTATACCTTCACTTATGATATCCATTCCATAATTCTGGAACCCTGCACCTATCTAACGTAACCTAAACTAACTGAAAAGAAAATTTGTTAACTTTACAGTTTGGAATTTTTGTGACATTGAATAACCCCTTCAGCTTCCAAATCATCTATAGATTCAAGTGAATACCCTAAATTGCGTAAAACTTGTTTAGTATGTTCTCCAGTTCTTGGTAATGGCTTGGTAGAATGCGATTCTCCTGGTGTTCTACTAAGTTTAGGATGAGGATTTGGGCTGTAGAAATCTTCAGTCTTGGTGAAAGTTTTCTGTTCGATATTGTGCGGATGTGTTGGTGCTTCCTCTAAAGTTAAAACAGGCGCTACACAAGCGTCAGTGGAGTCAAATATTTGGCACCATTCATCTCTGGTTTTTTCTGCAAATTTTTTGGTAAAAATTTTCTTCAGTTCTTCAAAATCACCAAAATGAGGGACCTCTTCAAGCGTCAATCCCAAACCTGGAAAAATAATAATATAAATAAAAGAATGGAAAAGAAAAGTATTTTTGAAGTGTGTCAAAATTTTAATTCCTAACTAAGCGCTTTCGTCTTACAAAGCCATCCTCAAAGCTATGTACAGTCCATCTAATTTACAAACTGTTGCACGTCATTATCTACGTCAGAGATCGAAGTTGACATAGTTGCCAAAGTATAAAAAATTCCTGAATCCATTTTAAATCAAATAGGTCACATAATTATTGCAAAAGTGTACAACAACAGTATACAACAAAATAAATTAATATTTAATGTAAATAAATAGAAACAAAACAAGAGCTAAAAAATAATCTTGTTAAAAACAATTTGAGCCACTTGTTTAAAAACAACATAGTTTAATTAATAGTAAATAATAAAAACAAAACTAAAGTGTCAACACCGCAACTGTAAAATAAGTGTTACCAATTTATGCCAAAATTTCACCTTCGTTCGATTACAGTTACAGTGTGTTCCAAACAAATGTTCTTCATAAAAAAGCTTTATAATGCATTTATACAAATTAAATGAATATTGTGCATTTCTTAAAGTTAACATTAATAGAAATCTTTAAATATTATTTCTAAGCGTATATAATAAAATATGTCTAGTGGCTGTACTGTCAGTGTACTCGGCGATCACTGAAGTGATTCTAAAAAAGAACACCTACCGCCCAAATATTTCGTGTTCTTATCATGTGACGTCACGGGCTTTGACGCCGATGACGTGCAACGGTTTGTAAATTAGATGGACTGTAGTCCAGTCGGGATAGCATTTTACCTTGCATGGCGAGCTGCCCCAAATTTTATTATTCTAACCTTTAGGGGGAGTCAAAAGTAGTGCAAATTAAAAATCGCGACTGAATTCCGTTCGATACAACTTTTTTGTGCGGTCGATATTTTCCGAGTTAAGCGGGAAAATAGTGGAAGGGGGAGAGGAAGCATAATTATTGAATTATCTTGTTTATTATTAACTTTAAGATATGCATGAAGTAAAAATGAAGAGATTGATATTTTATACAATTTTGATCTCTTTCATTTTTTTGCTAAAATCAATATTTAAGGTCGTAGGTTCGTTCCTGTTTATCGCTTGCTGCTGATAACAGCAGCGTCTAGGGTTCGTTATGCTTAGGGCCATAAATGTTGATTGAAGCACAAAAAATCAAAGAAATCTAATTTTTTTTAGATTTTACAATTTTCTCGAAAGGTTGAAAATGACCAAGATACTGAATAAAAACAATTCCTATAAAATTAAACCCTGCAAGGTCTTACGCTCGCGCCATTCAGCAAAAAATGAAAGGAATCAAAATTGTATAAAATATAATTCTCTCCATTTTTGTTTATGTACATTCATATCGTAAAGTTAATAGTAAACGAGATAATTCGATAATTATGCTTCCCCCCTTGCTACCACTATTTCTCCCGTAACGCGGGAAATATCGACCGAACGAAAAAAATTGTAAAAAAGGAATTAAGAAAGTTGAAAATGGCGGAGATATTGAGCAAAACGGTTCTCCTTTAAATTCAAGATGGCAGCTAATGCAACCGTTGGATTTAGCCACGATTTTAAATTTACATTACTATTGACCTCCCCTAAAGGTTAGAATAATAAAATTTGAGGCAGCACGCCAAAAGTTTTGGCATTTTTTTGGTCAAACCCGACTGGACTAATGGTCAAGTTTTAAAAAAAGCACGACTACTCAACTGAGATCCCATTTGGTGGAAAAATCAGCAATTTTTCCTTGTTTTATTATAAAAGTAAAAGTTACAAAAACTTCTTCGAAAAAACACATAAAAGACGGAACACTGGCACAAAAAACACATTAAAAAATTTGTTTAAGTTACGGATATAAGAACCTGAACATTTGCTTCAACTCCAACCAAATGGTCTAATTATTGTGGTTATTAATTATGTGCCTGTGTTATCGTAAAAACGTGTGATATCGTAAAAACGTGTGTTATCGTAAAAACGGAAGATCTCACAACAACGTAAATAAAGTATGAAGATACTGTCCATACGTTATTTGCGCGCATATATATATATATATATACACTCGCGATCATAAAATCCGGGTCACCTTGAAAAGTTTATTGATATTGAATATTTTTGCATCTGGTGCAGTAATAACCTTTTTTTAGGCTAATGTATTTTTTATTTGTCATCAATGTTTGTTTTGAAAGAAAAAAAACGGTTTTTTATTGTTTTTATTGAAAAAGCAGAAAACAATCCAAATTGTTGATAAAACAGACATACGAAAAAAAAAAAAATGAAAAATACAGAACGTGGTAAAACAGTGGAATTTCAATGACTAATATCGTGTATTGCCTCCCCTTGCTCTAATAACCTCTTGCAGACGACGGGGCCTACTCTCAATTTTTCTCCGGATTACATGTTGTGGTATGTTATTCCACTCTCTCACTAACAGATCCTTAAGCTCCTGTGCGTTGTTAGGAGGTGGTGTATGGGTTTGAATACGTTTTTTCAAATCGTCCCAGAGATGTTCGATGGGATTCAGGTCCGAAGACCTAGCTGGCCGGGGTAACCTCGTAATTCCAACCTCGTTTAAGTATTGCATACTGATCCTGGCACCTGCATAAAAACGGCGTCTTCTCCAAGCCCTGCCATGGTGGGTATAACATGTTCTTCCACAATCTCCGTAATGTACCTTTGTGCAGTTAAGGACCCATTTTCGATGAAGGGTAATTCTGTGCGGAAGTCGGAAGATACACCTCCCAAGCCATGACCGAGCCTCCACCAAATCACATTCTTGGAGCAATGCAAGCTTGTGAAAATCGTTCACCGGTTCTCCTCCAAACTCTTACACGTCCATCGGATCCAGTTAGGCAGAAACGGGATTCATCTGAGAATAACACTTTGCTCCAATCATTAATTCCCCAATGCGCGTATTGTCGAGCAAAAGCTAGTCGTGCAACTGGATGCTTCCGGCGAAGTGGCGGTCCTGTAGCCATTACCTGAGAAGATAGTCCAGAAGAACAAAGACTTCTCCTGACTGTTGCAACGCTAACATTGCAATTTCGTACTTCCTGTAGACGATTTCGATGCATAACCGCAGTTGAGGTCCGGTTTCGTAAATCCTGAAACATAAGAAATCATCTTGTGCCGTGGTCGTTCTTCTTCGTCCAGATCCAGGTCATCTGGTTAGCAAACCCGTCTCCTGAAAGCGTTGAAGCACTCGTTGAATCGTAGAAAGGCTTACGCAAACAGTTCTTGCGACTTGCCGTTGAGTATGACCGTCTTCCACAAGCGCAACAATGCGTGCCGTTTCAACAACAGTCAAAGGCATTTTTGTCAAAAATTAACAAAAATAAACACTAATAATGGCACTAACACACACTAATGGTGGCAATAATAAACGTTTGTTTGTTGCGTTTAAACAGAAAGTCGAAGCACAAATGAGACATTTAAAACAAGCGGCAGTTACAGGTACCGTTCATTTTGGGAAGTGTATAGTTTTCCGCGAAATCGGCATTATTGGAATTCTTTGTTACAAAGGAAACCACTAAGGCGACAACAATTCTCAGAAACATGCATTAGTTTGTATTTGTGTTATTATTATTTACGATAAAGCTCGTTAAAAATGAAATAACGGTGATTTTCAAGGTGATCCGGATTTTATGATCGCGAGTGTATATATATATATATATATATATATATATATATATATATATTACACTGCAACTTTTAAGACAATTCAAGCATTCCACACATTTGCCTTACATTTATAGTTGCATGAAAATTTCTATAACTTAAAAATTTGATTTAATTTTTTTGATCATAATTTTGTCTAAACACATAATAAATAAGTTATAAATACCTGCAATTAGTTCATCATAGAATTGAGGTTCAAGTGCTCCAACAGACATGTATCTTCCATCTTTAGTCTTATATACTTCATAAAAGTGAGTTCCACTGTCCAGTACGTTTCGACCTCTTTCCTGGCCCCAGAGAGGAAGAGTATTTTTCCCTCTATAAAACCAAGTTCCTAAATACGCAGTACCTTCAACCATGGATGCGTCAACAATTTGACCTTTACCGGAAGTGCTTCTTTCTATTAGTGCTAATAGAATACCCATGGCACATGTGAGACCTCCACCTAAAATAATTTACAGTTTTGAAGTATAAATACAGAAAACTCACCATTTTGCATATTTGTAAATGGAAATATGGCAAGCAATAACTCGTCTGAAGCCTGGTTCAAGTTCTTTTCAATGATACCTACGAATATGAATGTAAGCCCAAAAACGTCAAAATATTTATCGTAATAAATATGCTCATTAGTTAAAAAATTACTGCATCTTGTTTTCTGAACAATAAAATTCAAATTAATAATATTTGGCTGATTGAACTAAGGTACTGGTTGATGGGTTTTAGTGACGTAATCGTAAAAAAGGCGGCACCATTTTGTATGATCATTGTGATTTTGATCAGAAATTTTTAATTGTGTATTGTCGTTGACAAGGCTGTATGGAAAACGAGCTTTTAAATAAGTTATCTCTTGTCATGAGTCTCGCGCTCACTTAAAACTATCTTTTGCAAAATGTCACCTGCCCGCTACTTTTTTATTGCTTTATTGAACCCGTCAAAAACTATGACCGATTAGTTGAGTTGCCCCAAAAATTATGAATTTAGGTTTTATTGTATAGAAAGTAAGATACAGCAGTTATTTAACTGGTGGTAATCTTATCTCCTTATCGATTTCTTTCGTGCTATTTTTACTGGTATGTGCTCTCCTATTTTACGTAATTGATTACTCCACTCCTTTATCTATCTAGTATCCAGTCTTTTATACTTTTATACTAGAAAACTACTTTTAGTTTTGCTATTTATCTTCCGGAATCTCTTACTCGGGTGTTCTCTTTAATTTACTTATTTGGCTTCCTATTATTTAGTTATTATTTGCCTTACCATGGTTCTAAATCTTCTTGATTCTATCAACATACCATTAATAAAGAGTGCGGTTACACTTACCAGCTCGTCAACCCAAAGATATTGGCTAATGTGGAGGATTGCTTATACCGATAAAGCTACATACTTAGTTTGGCCTAAAGATCAATGCAGTTGTCTAAAGTATGGCACGTGGAGCCATAAGATTATGAGGACCAACTATCTAGCTCAATCTCTCGTCTATGACGGTCCATGTGATCGTTCCATAAGGTACTAGCTCTATAACTCACCTCATACCCTATTCCCACTATATAATTCATTACCGGTAGGAGCAGCAATTGACTCGCCATTGTCATTTCTCATATATTCGTTATATTTTTGTTTAATGTCTGGTATAATATTCTTTCTACTCCATAACAACAAAGCCGCAAAGCATCATACCTTGGATACCTATTAAGGAACCAGAAATATTTCCTCTACCAACTCATAATAACAGGCAAAATTTAAGGAAAACGGGGAGTTGGGAGGAAAAAACTCTCTTGGATCCGAAATATACAATATTGAACGGGTTTAAATTATGAATAACTAACAAGAACAGCAGAGACTAAAGAAAATTTGCCGAAGTAATCACTCACATTAATTAATTGAACAGAGCACCATAAGAAGAGGAAAAATATTTTCCCAAGAGCCCTAAAGTCTCCCTTTAGCAAGAGGCTATCATTTTTCGAAATATATTTTGCGTATTTTTCAGACCTCCATAGCAAACTTATTTTTGTACTTTTGGTTTAATCTTCGGAGCTGTTTATACACACTACATGCAATTTTTTATGTTTTGTGCTTCATATTATGCATTATTTCTGAGATATTGTGACATTCTTCTATATTGTTTTTGACTTTTTCACGAAAACAGGTAGGTTGCTGGTATCTCCCGAAACAACTGTTCCTTTATACAGGTTTGGGATTGTCAACATGAAGGATACGCAATTCAATCTTGATACAGCTGGTTTCATATCTGAAGCCGCAAAATATTTTATTACTGACTTAAACTTGCTATGAAATTTACTTTTACAAATACCGTTTTATCTTTAAAATCGTAATTATAGTCATTATGGGCGTACAAGGAACACATAAGAATTATTTTAAAGAATTTCTAACCACTCGATTTAAAGCAAGTTTGTAATTCAGTCTCATTATGTTTTCCAGTCTCACAAACAAAGGTGCGAATAGAATTTCCAGCTACAACACCTGCTAAACGGAAAGTAACTGTAGAGACTTGAGGAACCACGACAAACGATATCATTAAAGCTTTTGCAGAAAATACTTGAGGATGCGTACGAGAGGACTAGAAGTGTTTTCTCTACAGGATTGTAAAATATTTGGAATTTAAATGAAAGAAAACGAAAGATAATCCACGTTTATTAGTTGAACGAAATGACATTTGTCGTCTACGTCTTGAGTATTTAGACAATATATTTGGCTTATCTATACAGAAGTGAAGATAAGCCAATAAGTTGATGAAATCGATGTACATGCAGAACACATTACTTCGAACCGCTGGTCAGATGATAGTGGTAAGGGATTGTTCAAAAACATTTCAAAATGAAGTAGATTGGTTATCATACATAATGATGAGAAAATGAGTTTGATATCAGCTGTCTTTTTAATTTTTACTGTAGCCCAAGCTGTGGGTAAAAAAGGTCGACTGTATGCACAAATTAGTGAATTTTTGAAACCTACTCTGTTATAAAGGGGGATGTCAGGAACTCCCTAGTCCGTGCAACAGCAAATTTTTTTTGTTATTATTTATTTATGAGACTTTAAAGGGATAAAGTATTTTATTTAGACTGTTGCGAAGCCTTTGTAATATGTGACTTTTTAGAATATATCCAATAAATCATGAAAGTACATTAGATATTCTTTAATTTAAGCTTTTATGAGTTTCATTTCGATTAATTGTTATGCATAATTAGCGCTCAAAGTGTTGAAAAACGGTACTTTATTGAAATAGCCATATTTTTGCAAAATTGCTTCTATAATAATTTTTAATGCATTCTTGAAGTTTTTTCAATTTTCACCAAAATGGGATTTTGTAAAATCGAAATGGCTAATTTGTTGCTAAATTAGGATAATTTATTTATCCCAAGACAAAAAATACAAGGTTATAACTTTAGAAAAAAAAATCACAGAGACCTAACCTAAGGCTCATATTTTATCACTATAATGTAAAACAAAACCAAAAAAGGTTTTTACCCTTTATTTATTATATTAGAAATATGATCAATTTTTTTTATAAACATTTAGATCTGGAGCACCCTTTAAACATCGTAGCAGTTTGCAACTCACAGATTAGAATTGCTGACATCAGAGGGTGTTAAAGTAGGTACTACTGACGCAATTTTTGAATATTTTTGACCCCCCTCCCCCATGTAACGCACCGTAACGTTTTTCTGTACCTCCCTACCCCTACCTAAACGTTACGTAACACCAAGTGATTATTTTTACCTAAAAGTAACAATTATGTTGCGAAAAGTACCGGAAAATCAGTAAAATAACTTTGTTATTGTTTTAATCGCATTAGCAGTACTTAATAATAAATAAAACAAGAGATTTCTAACTCGTAATAATAAACTTTTACTGCTAATCTTACAATTTTTTACGTTTTCCTTACTTGGCCCCATGGTTACATATATTTTGGCTTCATTCCTTCTTGTTCTTCTCATGCATTCTTCTATTTTAACTTTTTTTAATAATAAACTCATAAACATATTTATGTCTACATTTGGCAATACAATTAGAAACGAAAACCTAACTGAAATAAAACATTACATTCACAATAAAATAGTATCCTTAACAAAAATTAAAAATTAAGTCCCCCTAACGTTAACAATAATTACATTGGCGAATTGTTCACTGTTTTCAGCTAATCAAAATTGTTGTTTGATACTGCGTTTTCCTATACAATCGCGAATTTTCTTAAGCCATGACATCTTCCTTTCAATTTCTCTGTAGCCCTTGATTTTACCTTTTGGCATTTCTTCATTGATCTGCACTACTATCCAGGGTATTCGGGGCTTTCTTCTATGCAATGACTAATTTGATCATTATTTGACATAATTTTAGGTTTAATCTCTTTACTTTGCTCTAGTTTGTCTACTGTAAGTTAGCATCCCAGATATTTCAATCTGTTTCTTAATGTTTTTTATAACTATCTGTAGGGAATCATTGTCGTGAGGTTGGCGACTGAAATTATAAATTTTGTCTTAGAAACAATAATTTTTATACCCATTTCTCTTCTTTTCGTATTTACGCAAAGCAACAACTCTTAAATGTCCTGGAGACTATTGCATAAGACAACAGTGTCGTCAGAGTATCTAAGATTATTAATCAGTTTACTACTAATTTTCACTCCCAAAATCTTTATCTTGCAAACCCTGTTTGACCATTATATCCGAATAGATATTAAATATCAGCGAAGATAGAATGCATCCCGAAGTGTCAGATAGCCTCTTTGAATTTAACATTCGTAGGTTAATCTCACATCGATTCGTACAACTGCTTCCAATATAAATTTTAATATGTTCAAAAGTGTTCCAGGCTTATCCTCTCGAAAGTCTTTTCGTAATCTTTGAAAGCCACATAAATATCTTTATGTTGGGAGCGATATTTTTGGAGAAGTGCCTGATAAGTGCCCAGCGCATTACTAAATCCAAACTGGGTTTCATCTAGATTCCTTTCGCAATGAATAATGTAAAGAAAAAAAATTAATGCGTGGCTCATCAGACTCATTAATCTGTATTCGTCGCATTTTTTTTCCGCTGTTTCTTCGGAATTGCTATAAAAACAGACTTTACCCATTCCTTAGAGATTTCACCAGTAGTATAATATACATAATTAAAATGCTTAACTAGAGCATTGATGTGGTCCTCTTGTATCATTTTTAAGAGTTCAGCTGGGATGTTGTCTGATTCAGTTGCTTTCTTAGTTTTGACTCATTTTAGTACATAATGTTACGTTCCAAATTTAAAGTAGAAAGTCCCACCTCTATTTTATCAAAATTTAAATAATTCAGGACGTGTAAGAGCGGTTGCCTATAATATATTATAAGCAAGGTGGCGAAAATAAAATTAGTAATTTTTAAATAGGGGTAATGTCTGGCAAATTGTGCTGAAGTTAAGGGAACACGTCCTCTTTTTTGTGAAGAAACTAATTTAGATCGTTCTTTCTAGAGTTATCTTGGAAGAATTGGGATCATAAAATTGAAATTTTTGAATCTCGGTATTATTCGGTGACCTCCGTGTGTCAAGTTGTCAAGTGTTCGGAAAGACGACGGAAAGAAAGTGATTCCAGATTTGACGGTGTTACTGAAAGGTTGGGCTAGATTAAAAACGGCATTTTGTTTTTTTGCTTTTGCTGCTGTTCCATGTGGGATCTGGACTAGTCCGAACCGTGTGGATATTCAAGGGGATTTGCTGCCTTCGTGGAAGGGTTTTTTTTGGAATATCCACAATTTCGCTAAAAAAAAGCGGATCTACAGTACACGTGAATACCGGGAGTCGTATTTAGATCAAGAAATTAGCCTTAATCACGAGTCCAAATAGCCGGCTACGCTTCGGTCCAATTTGGGATATTTCAAACCCCTAATCTGGCTAAGAAGGGGTTGGTTGGTTGGTTTGTTTGTTTTTTTCTGCTTCTTCTTCTTCGTATTTTTCCATCTGGCTGTAATTTTCAACTTTTCAACATTGTCACACAAGTCTATGTACATCGGCAATCGTATGGGATTTTGGATTGAAGACACGCTGAACTATAACTGGAATTCCACGCGGTGAAGTATATGAATATTCGAGGTATGGATCGATAATTAATTTTCAACGGAAGATTTAAGCACCGTCTAATTTGGTTTGCGGAATACAATAGTTTTTTTTTTAAAGATTATTTGCTGTTAGTTTTTATTTTCATATTTACAAATACTTTACAGATTTTTTTTTAAAGATAATTTGCGGTTTATTTTATTAATTCAATATTTACACATACCTATTTTAATTTTGTAAACTGCGTCTAAGGGGGGGTTATATATTTGAGATTTATTTTTTTTATATTATTTTCTGCGCACGCACTTGAGCTCACGTGGTGTCCTATTTGCGTTAATTATTTTTTTTTGGTTGGTATTGAACCGCACACCCCTTAGCGTCCGGTACTTTTGACACGTCTTACCTTTCATTTTGTTCTGTTAAGTAGAAATAACTTATGAATTTTTGTTAGGCAAGCAGAAGCCGCATTTTTATATTATTTTTTTTATTAAGCCTATGGTAAAGTTAAATAATATTGTAATATGTAATATGTATGTATTTATTTTCAACTATCTTGGGAATCTATTTATTAAAATTGACTAAATTCTAATCTGACAATTTCATTTATTTTTTTATTTATTCAGGTTGTATACTGTTACTTAGTATTTTAGTAGTAAACCTATTGGTAAGTTGGTGGTTTATTGAATAGCAACGTAGGGAAGGCTGTGGGCCAATTTACCTGGCGCCCCTGATATAACTTCGGATTTTTTTGTTTTGTGGACCGCACGACCATCTCCACTGTTTTGTCTAGCCGCGAGCCATTCCCAGACTGTCACCGTATAGTACTTTTCTTTCCGGGTGTACGTCTGATTTATATTTGGTACAATTTGTAATTTTTTTATATAGATTCGGTTTTGTACGCCACATATTTTGGCGCCCAACGTGGGGCCCTTAATTAATTAACCTTTTTTTTTGTCAATCCCTTGTGTAGATTCCTTTTAATTAGTTAACCTAACGTGTTTGGGCTTTAATTGACTAACTTTGATTTATTTACTTTACCACTGGTTTTGCACTTAGTAGTAGTCTTAGAACTTCGTGTTTAGTGGAAGTGTATGCCAAGAAGTGCTTACTAGTTTTTTTTTGTGTGACGTGAAGTTGGAAGAAGCCAAAAATGGAACTTAAAAGAAGATACTTTGAAGTGGTGTTGTGGAACTTAGAAGAATTATGGATATATTAGGACTTTGAAATATTTCTATTTCAGTTGGAGTTCAAATTTATTTTTTTGAGAAGTTGGACTTCGAAATTCTACATTGTGGTTTAACTTACTTATGTTAGGGAATGTAAAATCTTTTTTTTTTGAGATTATGTTGTGACTTGTAATTTGTTCTGAAACAATGAAATTTTGAAAATCTTTTGTGAAATTTTATAGATTGAATAAAGCGACTATTACTTTTATTTTGCTTTTGGTTTGCTCCCATTAATAAAGTAAACTGTACCTGTGTGTTAATATTTTTACTTATATCTTGATTTTGTTTGAATATTTGCTCCTTTCGGTTGATACATTTTTTTTTAAATTTTGAACTTTGGCAAGATGGTGCGAAAACTTGTACCCAACTACTTAAGGAAAGAGGAACTGGAATATGAACTCAAAATTCGTGGAGTGTCTACTGGCACTGTTGAGTCTATGAGGTCTAGTCTGTCTGATGCACTTAGTCGTGAGGCAGCAAATGAAAGCTTTAGATATCCTGAGCACCCATTCACCTTTTCACAGGATAAAACTGCAATCGAGACTAAACTTGCGGAGCTGAATACGGCTGTTGGAAAGTTTGCCGGAACTCCTACTTGTGCTGAGTCCTTGAGATTGCGGACACAGATTAACCATGTCTTGGGGAGAATTGATCTTATGGTATTGCCAACAGGTGACGATGCAGACGCAGCCCAGGTTGTTAAGTCAGACTTTCTTGCTGAGATTTTGAAGTTGTCACAGGATTTACATGATAAGCAGCATCCAATCGGATCTGGTTCGGTACCAGTAGCGCTCGATGTGATTTCGGTTTTAAATCAGTCTTTTCAGGCAGGGGTAGGACAAGTTCATGCTTCTTCTCCTGGAGCGATGTCACAAGCTGGTAATAATGTTTTTTCAGGGTCTGTCTCTAGTTTTTCTTCTGGGATGATACTTCCTCATAAATGGGGAATAGAAAAGTTTTCAGGTTCTGCTAGGGGTATGTCTATTTCTGCATTTTTTGAGATGGTGAATGAATTGAGTCTCGCTCGTCATGTACCAGATAGTATACTTTTGGAATCAGGTATAGATTTATTTTCGGATAAAGCCTATCAGTTTTATAAAGATGTTCGTCTACGTGTAGGGAGTTGGGCTGAATTAGTTGAAGAGTTTCGTAGGGAGTACCTGTCAGCTCACCATGGGGAAGCGCTTTTTGAAGAGCTTCGGAGGAGAACTCAGCATTCGTCTGAGACTATTGGAGTTTACTTGGCAATAATGAATAGTTACTTTAATCGCTTGCGTTGTCATGTTCCAGAGGAAGTTAAATTGTCTATAGTTATTAGGAATTTGCATCCGTTCTATCAAGATAGATTACGTGATCCTTTGCCAGCTACCTTGGAGGAACTTCGTGTTCTATGTCGCAGTATGGAGGAAAGACGTGATTGTATTAGGAACTATGTTGAACCGAATAGTAGGAAAATGAATACTTTGGAAAAGGACCTAGCTTATATCAGTGTGGATGCTGAAAGTTGTAGTAGTGTTAGTGAGGGTCCTGTTGTTTCATCCGAATCGGAGTCCGCTAGAGGAAAGTTTAGGACTTTAATCTGTTATCGTTGTAATCAGTCAGGCCATAAGGCAGTAGGGTGTCTAATGAAGAAGGAGGCTGTTCACTGTTTTAAGTGTAAGAAAGAAGGGTTTACAGTCAGAACTTGTCCTTCGTGTAATTCGGGAAACGGAAGGAAGCGCACCTAACTGGTCGAAGAGGTGTTGCCGACGTTGACTCGACCAACCTACGTCCTATTTTAGACTTTATTTTACATCATTCCGAAGGAGATGAACGTCCATATTTGAAAGTTAAAGTCTTAGGAAAGGAAATTTTGGGATTATTGGATTCTGGTGCTTCAAAGACCATTGTAGGAAGAACTGGTTGGAAATTTTTACAAAACTTGGGTTTAGAGGTGGATACTTCGAAGAAGACCGTTTGTAGAGTGGCGAATGGTCAGATGTGTGAATCGTTGGGGGAATGTTTAGTACCTTTCATGGTTAGGGATCGCTTGCGTGTCTTGCCAGTATTAGTTATTTTGGACGTACCGCACATTCTGATTTTAGGATCTGATTTTTGGCGTGTTATGGGTATCGTTCCAGATTTGAGGCATAACGAATGGTATTTTTCGGACGCTCCAGCAATGGTAGGTTCAGTGGATCATCTCCGAGGTCAAACTATTTTGACCGATGCAGAGAAGTCGCAATTGGATGAAGTTATTAATAGAAGTCGTGAACTAATGGGCACTTCTCTTGGTTGTACTGATGTCACTGAGCATGTGATTGTTTGTAAATCTGCACCCATAAAACAACGTTACTATCCTGTATCCCCAGTAATCCAAAGCCATATTGATAAAGAGCTAGAAGATATGTTGGCGAAAGGAGTAGTGGAGCGATCGAATAGTGCTTGGTCGTCCCCGATTCTCTTGGTGAAGAAAAAGGTTCCAGAAGGTGAAGAACCAAAATGGAGGTTCTGCGTAGACTATCGAAAGCTTAATGCCGCAACAGAGAGGGATGGCTACCCATTACCGTACATCTCTAATATTTTAAATAAATTAAAGAACGCGCATTATCTTTCCACCATAGACATTAAGTCGGCGTATTGGCAGGTACCTGTTGCTAAGGCTTCCAGGCCTTATACTGCTTTTACGGTTCCTGGTCGAGGTCTTTTTCAGTTTTGCAGAATGCCTTTTGGATTACATAATGCCCCGGCTACATGGCAGAGGTTGATAGATCGTGTCCTCGGTCCGGAGTTGGAACCCTATGTTTTTACTTACTTGGATGACGTGGTCATCGTGACAAAGTCTATTGAAGAACATGTAAGGATCTTAGAGGAAGTCTTTAGACGCTTGAGAGAAGCTAAGTTAACCGTTAGCTGGGATAAATGTCAATTTTGTAGACCGGAACTAAAGTATTTGGGTCATGTGGTTGATAGGAATGGACTACATGTTGATGGTGATAAGGTCAAGGCTATGCTACGTATCCCAACACCCACATCCGTCAAGGAAGTTCGTAGCATCATAGGCACATTTTCCTGGTATCGAAGATTTATTCCTTCCTTTGCGACACTACTAGCTCCAATTACAGCGATATTGAAGAAAGGAAGAAAATTCAATTGGACCCCGAGTTGTGAAGAATCTTTTCAGAAAATAAAAGAATGTCTAGTTTCTGCTCCGATACTTAATTGTCCTGACTACAATTTGCCTTTTGTTGTCCAATGTGATGCCTCAGGATATGGAGTGGGCGCCGTGTTATTGCAGCCAGGCCCGGATGGTGACGAAGTAATTAGTTTCCTGAGCAGATCACTAACGCGTCAAGAAAGGAATTTTT
The DNA here is from genome assembly GCF_040954645.1 of Diabrotica undecimpunctata. Taxonomy (NCBI): domain Eukaryota; kingdom Metazoa; phylum Arthropoda; class Insecta; order Coleoptera; family Chrysomelidae; genus Diabrotica; species Diabrotica undecimpunctata. Next base: position 132,128,372 of record NC_092803.1, read on the forward strand.
CCACGACGGAACGGGAATGTTTAGCTGTGTTATGGGCAGTCGAAAAACTGCGTCCTTATTTGGAGGGTGTTCCGTTTACGGTCGTGACTGATCACGCATCCCTCGTATGGCTTCAAAATTTGAAGGATCCTACTGGAAGATTAGCTCGATGGGCGGTAAGATTGCAACAATATGACTTTAAGATTGTGCATCGGAAAGGAAAAGAACATGTTGTCCCCGATTTGTTATCTCGGTCAGTTCCCGTGCTTGATATGGTTGAAGAGGTTGTACCGCTTCCTAGTGGTGATAGTTGGTATGATAAACTTTGTAGAAAAATCGAGTCTAATCCCTTGAAGTATCCTCAGTGGAGAATGTCTGGTGGCAAACTTTATAAATACATCCGTCCCAGTCATGGATTTTTGGTCGAGGAAGTGGACAATTGGAAGGAAGTCGTTCCTAAGGGTCAACGATTGGAAGTGCTGAAGTTGTGTCATGATAGTCCTTTAGCAGGTCATATGGGGATCCTGAAAACTTATAAGCGTATTAACGAGAAGTATTTTTGGCCGAAACTGCGGAGTGATGTGTCTCGTTACGTTGGACGTTGCTCACTGTGTGCCATGCATAAGGTGGAACAAGGTAAGCCCAAAGGCTTTATGACTCCTCAACCTAAAGCTACTCAACCATGGGAGATAGTAGCAACCGATCTTATGGGACCTTTCCCAAGATCAACTCAAGGCTATAAGTTTATCTTAGTGGTAATGGATGTGTTTAGTAAATTTTCTTTGGTATTTCCGTTGCGATCCTCAAAAGCCGTGCATGTCGTTAAGAAAATAGAAGAAGAAGTTTTCCTCGTATTTGGAGTTCCACGTCTGTTACTATGTGATAATGGTGTCCAGTATACTTCGGGTATTTTCAAGAAAATGATGGAAACCTATGGTGTCTCAGTTCGTTATAATGCGTTGTATCATCCACAGTGCAATCCATCTGAACGCTATAACCGAACCCTTAAAACAATGATGGCAACTTATATAGCTGACAACCATAGGAAGTGGGATGAAAATTTGGCCAAACTAGCATGTGCTACGCGCACTGCATACCACGAGTCGACTGGTCAAGATCCCTACTTCATAAATTTCGGTCGGAAGATGGTAGTGGATGGACGAGATTTTTCCCGAAAGGACAAACTCGGAGACCCGGAGGACGAAGTAGCTAAAATGGGATATAATCGATCGCGTGGACTCCAGGAATTATTTGTTGATGTTAGAAAACGTTTAGATAAAGCTTCGGCTAAGTGTGAGAAGACCTATAATCTACGGAGACGTCCAGAGGAATTTCAGCCCCATCAGTCAGTATGGCGGAGAAATTTTGTGTTGTCAGATGCCGCTAAATATTTCACGAAAAAGTTAGCTCCTAGATGGATAGGACCCTACTTCGTGAAGAAGAAAGTTTCCCCCTGGACATATAGTTTAGAGGATGAAAATGGCAAGGATCAAGGTATTTGGAATATTAAGGATTTAAGGATTAGTAACCCGACTGGTGATCCCGATAGGATTTAGGTCGGAGTAGAACGGACTAGCAAAGTTTTGTCTAGTCTAAGTAAATTTAGTTAGTCTTCTGAAGTTGGTTGTATTTATTTTTTTTTGTTGTGTCCGTGAAGGATGACTGAGTGTTGGCTATGATCGGTTCTTAGGATGTATTTGGATGGTCAACCGATTCGTTTTTTTTTTGTGTTAGGTAGCCAATACGAAGTCGTAGGGTTGCGGTAGCCTTAATTTCTTTTGATTTATGGAATTGAATGTCACTTAGGTTTGGTCAGAAATATGTTGTCTTCGATGATATGGCGTTGGGATTTGTTTTGATGTTAGTAAGCCATTCTATTTAATTGGGATTTTTTCGAAGCCACATAATTATGTTTTGGTGAATCTTGTTGGATAATAGCTTAGTTTTGGATGATTCACTAAATTTCGTTGTATACGGATTTAAATTCTGAAAGACCTATCTCATTTTTATTTTAATGAACAATTGGAATTACACTACTGTTTCGGTAGATGTTCCTCGCAGTATCAGTAAGAGTGGAATGGTGGAGAGTTTCTTATGGACTCATGTTATGCGAGGTATAGTGAAGTACTAGCGATGCCCCAGAGCTGGGAGGTCGCGAATAAGGGCAACATCCAGTAACCGACCTAATCAGTGTTGTCAGATTGACGTTGGAATTTGAAACTATTCTACTTGATCTCATACGATGAGAGATGACTGTTGTGTGGAAGTGGAGTAAGTGTTGTAAGTAAGTTGTTGCTTTGTGCGTGTGGTTTGAGATTGGTATGTCTTTCGTTGTCCAAGTACTTGCGCACGGTGAAGACGGTGTGGATGATGATTGTGTTGTGGACTTCGCTCGGAGTTTAGGTAGTGCGTCGCTAGCGCGAGGGAAAATTTTCTTCGTCTAGTTTTTCCTCGTAAATTTTCCTCTGGGAAAGGGAGGTGTTGTTACGTTCCAAATTTAAAGTAGAAAGTCCCACCTCTATTTTATCAAAATTTAAATAATTCAGGACGTGTAAGAGCGGTTGCCTATAATATATTATAAGCAAGGTGGCGAAAATAAAATTAGTAATTTTTAAATAGGGGTAATGTCTGGCAAATTGTGCTGAAGTTAAGGGAACACGTCCTCTTTTTTGTGAAGAAACTAATTTAGATCGTTCTTTCTAGAGTTATCTTGGAAGAATTGGGATCATAAAATTGAAATTTTTGAATCTCGGTATTATTCGGTGACCTCCGTGTGTCAAGTTGTCAAGTGTTCGGAAAGACGACGGAAAGAAAGTGATTCCAGATTTGACGGTGTTACTGAAAGGTTGGGCTAGATTAAAAACGGCATTTTGTTTTTTTGCTTTTGCTGCTGTTCCATGTGGGATCTGGACTAGTCCGAACCGTGTGGATATTCAAGGGGATTTGCTGCCTTCGTGGAAGGGTTTTTTTTGGAATATCCACAATTTCGCTAAAAAAAAGCGGATCTACAGTACACGTGAATACCGGGAGTCGTATTTAGATCAAGAAATTAGCCTTAATCACGAGTCCAAATAGCCGGCTACGCTTCGGTCCAATTTGGGATATTTCAAACCCCTAATCTGGCTAAGAAGGGGTTGGTTGGTTGGTTTGTTTGTTTTTTTCTGCTTCTTCTTCTTCGTATTTTTCCATCTGGCTGTAATTTTCAACTTTTCAACATTGTCACACAAGTCTATGTACATCGGCAATCGTATGGGATTTTGGATTGAAGACACGCTGAACTATAACTGGAATTCCACGCGGTGAAGTATATGAATATTCGAGGTATGGATCGATAATTAATTTTCAACGGAAGATTTAAGCACCGTCTAATTTGGTTTGCGGAATACAATAGTTTTTTTTTTAAAGATTATTTGCTGTTAGTTTTTATTTTCATATTTACAAATACTTTACAGATTTTTTTTTAAAGATAATTTGCGGTTTATTTTATTAATTCAATATTTACACATACCTATTTTAATTTTGTAAACTGCGTCTAAGGGGGGGTTATATATTTGAGATTTATTTTTTTTATATTATTTTCTGCGCACGCACTTGAGCTCACGTGGTGTCCTATTTGCGTTAATTATTTTTTTTTGGTTGGTATTGAACCGCACACCCCTTAGCGTCCGGTACTTTTGACACGTCTTACCTTTCATTTTGTTCTGTTAAGTAGAAATAACTTATGAATTTTTGTTAGGCAAGCAGAAGCCGCATTTTTATATTATTTTTTTTATTAAGCCTATGGTAAAGTTAAATAATATTGTAATATGTAATATGTATGTATTTATTTTCAACTATCTTGGGAATCTATTTATTAAAATTGACTAAATTCTAATCTGACAATTTCATTTATTTTTTTATTTATTCAGGTTGTATACTGTTACTTAGTATTTTAGTAGTAAACCTATTGGTAAGTTGGTGGTTTATTGAATAGCAACGTAGGGAAGGCTGTGGGCCAATTTACCTGGCGCCCCTGATATAACTTCGGATTTTTTTGTTTTGTGGACCGCACGACCATCTCCACTGTTTTGTCTAGCCGCGAGCCATTCCCAGACTGTCACCGTATAGTACTTTTCTTTCCGGGTGTACGTCTGATTTATATTTGGTACAATTTGTAATTTTTTTATATAGATTCGGTTTTGTACGCCACAATAAAGAAATTAAGATTTTAAAATGTAAGGTCCTTCTTGATTTACCTTGGTCTGTATGCCAGACCTGGCCTATATGGCCTGTCATCTTGGAACAATTCAGTTATATAGTTACTCCATCTTTCAAATATTACTCGTTCATCACTGATAACATTTCCTGTATTATCTATTAGAGTATTAGTGTTTTTCTTATTATGCAGGCCAGCAACTTCACGAACTTTCTTGTGTTGCAAATTGAACTTGTCATGCTTCTTTTCTAATTTTTTCATTTCTGAACATCTATCCGCCTCCCACTTTTATTTAGTCCCTTTCTTGTTGTATTTCTTTTTGTTTTCTTCTGTATTCTTCTGATTTGTCCTTGTATTGCCTTCTTTGTTATTGTCATCTTACTGGTTATACATATTTCGTTCTTGAGGTTGCACTCTAGTGATGGAAAAAAGTAACTATAGGGCAACTGCATAAATCTCTCAGTGACGGCGACAGATCAACGGACAATCTCACAAGAAGTAGTGAAAACTTGCATAATCCTTTATCTAACTTACTACTAGTTATCACGAGCTAACTTGGGATTTGAAGGATTTAGCAGACTGGCTGCACGAAAATCCGGAAAGATAAGATTTCAATGTACTCCTCGAGCTGTAACAGCAGTATTCATCTACACATTTAATCACTTGTAAGAAATATTGCGATTAGAAAAGTAAGTGTTAGTAAACATCAGATTAGGTTCTGCTGGATTCTTAAAACTATCTTCAGGCTTTCTATATTCCGCCGAAACATATTAATTGTTAATTTTCACGTTTTTTTTTTTTGTTTCAAGTTTTGATGAGTACAGAATGAATTCAATTTCACAACACTGGCTACAACACCGTGTTACTGTGTATTACTGACAATGAAACGAAAATATGTAAATAGGACATACAATACAGTCGAAGGATTTCCAGTAAAATATAAACAAAAGGAACAAAATAACAATATTGTACAATACAATCGACGGATTCCTCTTAAACATAAACGAAAAGAATTGCCAACTTGGGAGGTTTTTACATAGTTTTTACATGCACCGTAATGTTTTACGAGACCCCCTCCCCCAATTGCGTAATACTGGAACGACCTCTTAAGACCTACAATTAGAAAAAACAGTTTCTACGGCCAATAGGAACCAAAATAATACCTTTTTTCAAAAAAATTTAATTTGGAACTTCAAATCAGCGGAGCTCGAAAAAATTGTAATATCTCACTGAAAAATGAACCGATTTCGATATTTTTATCTACCAATAATATCTCAGTAATTCATTAAATGTATATGTTTGTCATTCTGGAATCCCATCGAAGTCTCTTTCGGCGGCATTAGGTTTCGCTTCGAAAGTCGAATTATTCAACAAGTTTCTAGGCCCCTCGTGATGTCAGAACATCTAGATCTGTATCGAACGCCGTTAGAATAGTAGATCAGTAGTGTAGGGTTTGGTCGTAACAATAAATTAACATTTGGATATGCTATACTCACAAATGTTTCCTTTATCGACTATTCATAAGTTATTTTAGTAATAATACTATAAATAATATCGGGTTTAAAGTTAAAACTTTATCAACGAGTAATAATATTGTAATACTTGTTGTTTCAAAATATACAAAAATATTGCCATATATAATCTAATATTATTTTTAATACATTGTCTATTTTGTACCTATCTTCAACTATTTTACCTAGTGTAAATCATAACTGTTTTTGGAAAGCCAGTGCTTCGTTAGTAGACATTGCTGTTCCTAGAAACTCTCTCCAGTGTATTTTAGAACCAGCAATAATAACATTTTAAATTTTTGAGATTTTTGAGCTGAAGCTCATGTAAATGTAACAACACAAATTTCTTAAATATCTCAAGTTGTCTAAAATTATATGTGTCTAATGTCAAAATGTATATGTCAAGTATTCGCTCCGTGCGTGACCATGGTAGGGGTACTTTGAAACGATGCCAGCGTGCGTAGCGGCGAAATATGACAAAATTGGACCTACCTTTTTACGCATAAATTTTATCAAAAATGTGTGCAAATACATATTCCGTATTTAATTGTGCTAATAATAGCAAAAATAGTAAGTGTAGTTTTTCTAGGTTCCCAAAGATTACATATAAATTAGAGAAAACAAAAAGATGGATCCGTGCTATTAATATGAAAAAGTAAATATCACATAACTTCATTTTTATGCAATTGAAATAGGAAAAATTTAAATAATTTACCTTAAATGATATTTTATAAGGCTTCAAGCTAACTGCAGAGTGCCTGATGACTTTAGCTTTTATATCATAACTTTTACTATTACTGTTTTTAAATATATGCATTTTCACGTGAGAAACTTGATTTGCAAGTACTAGATTTTTCCCTTTCTTTTCCGTTTGTGGTTGAAGAGATATATTATAATGAATTTTGAGAAGCCCAGTTTTTAATACTACATTTATTTTGTATATAAACTGAAAAAATATAATTAAAAAGTTAATTAATAATAATTGTCAATTTCGCATGTATTTAACAATGTCAAACATATGTCAAATGTTTAACCTGAAAATTGGTAGGTCCAAAACTGTCAGACGAAGGCGGTAGGTGTCGCGTCAGTCACGCATGGAGCGAATAATATAACAATATTAATATCTAAGTATAATTACCTCCAATATCAGCAAGTACATTTACAGGAGGAAGAGGATTTTCTCCATATCTACCAAATAAAGACAGCAGACCTGATAAAGCAACATAGTTTATGTCATGGCCAGCATTTGAACTCAAGCTTCCATTTTGGCCATACCCTGAAATTATGTTAAAATAAATAAAAAAAATTATTTCAGAAACAGAAAATTTACATAGTAATCCGTCCAGGACCTTAAAAACAGTAAGTATCATCTGTTTAATGTTATCCAGTAAGTTTACATTGTTATTATACATACTTAGTTACCTATATATCATTGTGACTTCCACCGTTTATAAATAATAAATATAATAAAACAACAACTAGTATGTAACTCCTCTAACAGATTTCTGCTATAACTGTTTATAAATCTTGACTGTAAATCTTTACTCTCCCTTATTAACTGAATATTTTATTTTACCTTATATATCAGCCTTCAATTTTATTTTATATTTAAAAAATTGTATTTTGAAAGTAGTTTCGCATTTAGAAGAGAAAACGTAAAAATAAACTATTCTACATATTAAAATTTTTGTTAATTTCCAACAAACAGCTAATAAGATGCAATATATAATCAGAAAATACCTTCTGAATATTATTTTTCTCTTGCTAGACTTGACCCACAAGTTATCTCAAATATCTCACACATATAGTTCAAATTTCAACAATATAATAGTGCTAGTAGTAAGCTCTAGCCCTTAGTTACTTACTTACTGAAAGCGTATTATTTGATATGATGCTACTTCCAAAGTAATGTCCAAAATGTATGGGACAGCACAGACAAAACAAACGAGGTGAGTACCTATTACAATGTTTGTCTTCTTGTAAGATAGACATTATTTACAACAGAGGTAACAAATCACTGCTAGTGGTACACAACTAGATAAGAGGGAAAGGTCTTACAAAATTTCATGAACCTGACTCACTCATTTGGTGACGTCAATCTACCAACTAAACTATTAAATGTGACATTACTGAAAACTAATATCTGCAGTGTGTTCTCATCAAGAGATGGTCAAACTAGTTTTTGCATTAGTGAAATCATCATCTTTGGCTCAACAATCCTCTGCGAATCTTGGCCTGCTCTAAGATTCGTCGCCATTCTGTTCGGTTTCTGGCAACATGTTGCCATCTTCTGATTTTTAATATCCGTAAGTCGGTTTCAACTCCATCTAACCACCTAATTCGCGGTCGGCCTTTGCTTCTTCTTCCTACAGGTGTTCCTGTGGTTAGCTTTTTAGCAATCGTATTTTCTGGCATTCGTATTATGTGTCCAGCCCATCTAAGTCGCTGTGTTTTAATGAACGTTATGACATCTGGCTCATCAAAGAGCTGATACAATTCAAAATTATATCTTCTGCGCCACTGCCCTTAATCGTTTATAGCTCCAAATATTTTGCGGAGTATTTTACGCTCAAATATTCCCAAAAGTCTTTCATCTTGCTGCGTTAGAGTTCATGTTTCTGCTCCATATGTGAGGACCGGCCTCAGCAATGTTTTGTATATAATAATTTTAGTTCTTCTTTGAATGTTTCTTGAGTGGAAATGCTTTTGGAGTCCATAGTATGCCCTATTTGTAAGATTTATTCGTCTTTTGATTTCTTCGCTTGTTTTATTGGTAGCAGTCAATAGCGACCCAAGGTATGTGAAGTTGTCAACACGTCCAAAGGTATGACTTCCAAAGACTGTTTCTCGTTCCTCATTTGCTATCGGATCCTTTGTAACCAACATGTACTTGGTTTGGTCTTCGTTGATGACTAGACCGACCTGTTTCGTCGCTGTTTCCAATTCTAGGAGATATTGCTCAACATCTCGCTTGCTATGCACTATTATGTCAATGTCATCAGCATATGCTAAGACTTGTATCGATCCATTGTAAATAGTACCGCCGTCCCTAATTAGTGAAATAGTTGGAGTAATTATTGTTTTTCTTCTAATGGTCGTTTTTAATATATTATATTTAATTTATTAAGAAATTAATATATTTAATGTTTTTAGGATTCATTTTTTTGGGCATACATATTTCTAAGGTTTATGAAGTTTTCCTTTTTTCCTAGATATCCCTCCAATTGCTTTGGTACAAATATAATTCAGAACTGGCACGAGTTTGATGTGGGCTCAATATCATATCACAAAATCATGCATTTCGAGGTTGAGGCGAATCGTGAGCAAGGACAGTTCTGTTGTATACCGAAACAGATTGACTAATGTGCATATAAGAAAAAAATAATGTCAGATCTTGACAGCGTTAGTTATATGATTGAAATCACTGGTTGAACCACACGATAAACTGAGGAAGCTTGTTATATCAAAAATACAACTGTCAATAGAGATGTGCCTTGGCACAACAGAGAATTAGGAAAGTTAAAGGCTAGTGCACAAAATATTGGACAAAATATAGGGACAAATAGTGCACGCAGGGCCTTCAGCAAAGCCAAAAGTTCATGTAATTGAGTGGATTGTAAAAAATTAAATATAAGACCAAATACATGCCATGTAGGGATAGTATCATGAGGTTTTTCTCCTGGGTTTTTTCTCATGATTTACTATGGGATCACTAACAGGAGAATATTACTGTGATCATTGCATGCAGTACTCTTTTTAAAGACAAATAACATGCTATGAATGAGTCAGATAGAATTAAATTATTAGATTTATTTTACCAAGTAACAAAATCAATTTGTTTAATTTATTGTATTTTGAGAATGATTTTCAAAGTGGAAATTGAAACATCAAAATAAACAAATTTTAAATTAAATTGTGACTTATTCCCAATAAAAATAGTACATTAGATGTACTACACATACAAAAGAAAAAATAGCTGTCAAGTATACTGCTTAACAAAGAACAATTTTCTTATCACTCAGGCAAATCTACTATAGATACCTTGCATTGCCTTGTTAAAGATCTCGAAAAGAAGAAGAATTATAAGAAGGAGCACAAGAGTGCCTTCCTAAGTGTGTAAAAGAGATTTTTTAAATTAATGTTTTATTGCCTGCTTTATAGAAGTCAAAAACATTTTGTCCAATATTTTCTTCAAAGATATCTTCTGAAATTTGATTCTAGATTGGATGACAAGTAGAAACCTCTTTCACTTCTACTTGAAAATCACTCTAGATTGCTACTTGGATCGCAATAAATTTTAAAATTTCCACAGAAATCTTTTTTTATTAGTTTTGTGTGGACAATAAAATCCATACTCATATAGCAATGAAGAAGCTATGTTAATATTTGTTTACATTTGAGCAAGTAAGTTGTTTTATTACCTGTGAGTCTAGCATATATCAACCTGGGATTCTCCTTCATTAATACCTTTGGTCCCAAACCTAGTTTTTCCATAATTCCTTTTCTGAAAGGTTCAATTAATACATCAGATTCTCTCGATAGGGATTTAATTATATTGATAGCATTGGAATGTTTTAAATTAAGACTTATTGATTTTTTTCCATTTCCTAAACAATCCATATTTGTATTATATCCAATCTAAAAATAATCATTCATTATCTTTTTTTCGCCTAATTGTACTTCAATTATTCAGTGCTTAGTAGAAGCATTGGTACTACTTTGTAATCTTTAGAGGTGTGGAAAGAAATCAAATTATAAATGTAACAAATTTACAAAACAATCTTTACTTTTTGGCTATTTTGACTCCGATAGATGCTATGAACTCTTTAGCAACTTAATTGTTTGGCAAAGTACTCTCCTTATCAGTAAAAATATTCGGCCTAGCCATCATAAATGATACTGATAAAATGAAATTATGGTTTCATTATATTGGCACAATGATTGTGAATGTAATGCTACTAACCTAAATTTACAAAAACCATATAGTTCAAATATATTTTTTAATCAAAACTATTAGTCAACCCTTTTGCGCAATAAGTAACAGATTAATACTGAATGAAATTAAAAGAGGAGTAGATATCACAAATGATCCAAACATTGGGAAGTTTTATAAGGAATCAGGCAATAAACAATTATTAATTTAAAGGTTAAAACTATTGTGACCTCCAGAGTTCTTTACCTGAGAGCTTATGAGATAGAACATGATTTACCTAACAATTCCTACAGATCTACTTAACTTCCTGGGAGAAATAGGACTTTGTGAGCTACTCTAACCGCAGAGCAGACAGTAAAAAAATTAGGACAAGTAGATCTTATATGTCAGTTATATGTCTCTCTTAGAAGTGGGAACAGTAATAGGACAAAAAAAAAAGAATATTGAGTTCATAATATCTAGACAATAATAATAAACAAAAACAACATGATAATCACCAAATACATAGCATCCATAAGTATCAAGTTACTGTAATAATCAATAGTCAATACTGTTTATTCATGGTAAAAATATACAATCTTACACACATCAAATATTTTCCTCAAAAACCTCAATTACGATTAAAATTATGTTATAAATATTCCTGTTATTAATTGTGTTAAATATTGGAGTACCCCAGTACTAATCTGGTTTCAATACTGGGCCCTATTTTATTTGTGATTTATATAAATGATCTTCCAAACATGGAACATAAGGCTAAGACTCTTTGCAGATGACACTACAGTGGCCTTTGCAGCTGATAATATTGAAGATGTGCTGGAGGGTTCTATGGTGGCGTGGCAGACAACTGGGAAATGTGTTGCTCAAATAGGCTGGTTCTGAACAATAATAAAACTAAACAAGTGATTTGTGATTTTCACAATGATAAATGTAAGTGATATACATGCTGGAGTCAGTGAGATTGGATTTTTAGTTCTTTTGGACCCAAAATTACAAAATAAATTATTTTGTTTAGTTTTTTAAGAAACCTTTCAAAATGCGTCTCACTGAAGACTATATTATGTACTATACATTCCACTCACATCTTTCATACTCTATCCTTGTCTGGAGTCATGCAGGTGACACTCACAGATTATTTGGTCTGCAGAGAAAGGCAGTGAGGGTCCTTGCTGGTTTGTGGTTGAGGGAGGCCTGCTGTCAGACTTGTAAAAGATTCGGAATTCTTACTGAACAAGCACAGTACATTCTAAAAAAAACTTTGATTCACTATGAGGAATATTAATCTTTGTAGAAGTCATGAAGATCAGCATGTTCACAACACTAGGCACAAGTAGAATATGATACCAGCATATTGGCATTTGAAAAGGTCTTAAAATAGACCAGGGTATTTGGCAATAAAATGTTTTAATGTTATGCCTGAGAATTTAAGAATTTTGAAAACTTTAAGAAATTTAAGAAATTTGAAAACAAAATTAAAAAAACATTGATAAAAAAATTTCTTTTATAGAATTCATGAATATCTACAACATAATTTTAATTGAGGTTTACTACATATTAGACTTGTTAGGATTTTATATTTTTAACATGAATAAACAGTATTGAGAAGTATGGTAACATTGGAATCAATTAAGATAAAAGTATGGAAAAATTTAATTGAGAGAACTAACTCTACATATTATGTGTAAATGTAAAAAGAATAATGAAAAACAATTATAGCCATGACTTTCAGATAATAAATTTTACATTACACAACTTTTGTTGAGACACTACATAATAGTTTCATTGAAATTGGGACTAGCCTATATCCAGAAACAAATTATAAAATATTTAACTAAAAACTGATTGTCATAATTTTAAAATATAAATTCTGGCAATTGTGAGAGAAACTGAAAACATTTTATTAATTTCTGTGCAGCAGTTCCTCATAGCCGCAAAAAGATGAAACATTATTAAAAAGGTATTAACCCTATCTATTCGAATTACAGATGCTCCAAACTCAGCCAGAACCATACCACAATAAGGAACTGGTAACAACCCTGAAAATTCTATTACTTTAAGTCCTTTTAAAGCCATATTTGCTTATATTTTGCAGGATCTATACTCTACACCCAAAAGATTTTACTACTTTAATTTGCACTCTGAACTCTGAGTCCATAATAATAACTACTGTTTTTTATTTTTATTTGGAATGTTTATTTTATAAACTAATTCTAATGTTGGTACCGCCAATGACATATGACTGATATGACAAAGTATATTATATTTTTTACGATTTTTGTTGGCAGGATTTGAATAAATCAGGGAGTCACAGCACAAGGTGTGATCACAGAATAATAAAACAATCAGAAAGCCCACACTGCTTGTCAAGATAAGTACGCGCATCTCGTTCGCGCAGACCGAATCGGCCATGTTTTAAACGGAGTAAAATTTTATCTGATGTACATAGAAAAATTAACCTGCAACATTTTATGTCGTACTTTTAGTTGAAGAATAGATTAAATTATTTCAAATTTACTTAATTTTTATTCCCTAAAAATTTAAATTATGGTTCTCTCGTAGCTTGTCACAAATTTCTCAATTCGAGTCTATGTTTCCGTTTAAAATATGGCGATCGCAGGCTGACACAATTCAAAGGCCGCATCTGAGAGTGGGCATTCTGATTATTATTTATCCTGTGACTATATATTATATATCTATAACTAATTTTCAACTGTTCAAAGAGACACCGATCTCAGAATTCGTTAAACTTCAGAGACTTCGCTGGGCTGGTCATGTAGTAAGAATGGAGACAGAAACATTGCCGAAGTGAAAATCGAAACGTCAAAATAAAAAAACGGGTTAATTTTTCTACGCACATCAGATAAAATCTCACTGAACAGCCATGGTTCCTTTTAAAACATGGCTGATTCCGTTTGTGCGTACTTATCGTGACAAGCAGAGTGAGCATTCTGATTCTGATTGTTATTTATTCTGTGATATAGCGTTCCATCTAGCGGGAAATCTACGTAAATTAAATTTGTCTTTATACTGATCTTCAGAAATTGCCTGGCAATATGTCAGTCAATGTCTACCAACAAAATAATTAAAAGTAACTAAACTCGTTTCCGTCTTTTCCATTTCGTTTACAGCACGTGTCGGTGAAATCGGTGCTGTTATAGTAAAAAAACAAGCACAATGGCTCCCAAACGTAATAATATGATCCCAAATGGCCATTTCCACAAGGATTGGCAACGGTTCGTGAAGACTTGGTTTAACCAGCCTGCCCGTAAAATTCGTAGAAGGAATAATCGTATTAAGAAGGCTCGTGCTATTGCCCCTAGGCCTGCTGCTGGACCTTTAAGGCCTGTTGTGAGATGTCCATCAATCAGGTACCATACTAAAGTACGCGCTGGACGTGGATTTACCCTACAGGAATTAAAAGCAGCAGGTCTTAACCCCAGATTTGCAAGGACTGTAGGTAGGTACATGCATGACAATTTCTTATGTATTTTACATAATTTGTAGTTTAATATGTTCAACTTCCATATACACACTTTGTTTTCTCTTGGTTAAATTAAACTAGTGAATAACATTTAGATGTATTTGTTTTGTACCACATGGATAAAACCTTTTACATATATATCCTAAGCATGTGTCATCTAAACACAATATTGATAGTTATTTGTCACTTTCTGTTTTTATTTTTAGTTGTTTCTGTAGATGTTTCACTCTGTCTCTAACCTATATTTCTGAAAATTATAGGTTGTAATTTTTATACAAAAAGTCTCTAAAATTGAGAATACATTAAGTTGTCTTATTTTTTAACTTTAACTGGCCCCTATCATATTATCCCTGCATTTCTCTTGGTTACATGTCTTCTTTATTGTTTTTCATATTACAGCTATTATCAACATTCATCTTAGGTAGGTAGTTTATTCTCTGGTTTAGTACAATAAGTGATGGTTTTTATGAACCAGGAATTGGCAGTAAAAGAGCAAACAAAAATTGCAATCTTGTACTGATTTTTAATGTAGATTTATGAAGGAAATTCTCAAATTTTAGTCTAGTAATTTTATTTATTATTTCTAATCTTCTTTTTTAATTCTTAATCCTAAGGTGCACAATAATAAATAATTGTACCATATTTTATTTAAAAATGTGTAGATCTTAAGTAATGTATATGCAGCAAATAAAATATAAACTTTTCGTCTTTATGTACTTAACATATTTTGTTTTTCATGAAATTTTATGGTCTTTTACTTTTTAGGTATTGCTGTAGATCACAGACGAAGAAATAAATCAGTAGAATCAATCCAACTGAATGCTCAACGTCTCAAAGAATACAAATCTAAACTAATCCTGTTCCCCATCCACAACAAGAAGAAGTTGAGAGCTGGTGAAGCCACAGAAGAAGAACGTAAAGTAGCTTCACAATTACAGGGAGAAGTTCTCCCCATTAAACAGTCAAGTCTCAGAACAAAGGCTAGAGTTCCAACTGAGGAGGAAAAGAAATTTGAAGCATATGTAACATTGAGGAAGGCCCGTGCTGATGCAAGGCTTGTAGGTATCCGTGCTAAGAGAATTAAGGATGCTGCAGAAAATCCAGATGATGTGACAAAAGCTGCTGCAGGCAAAGAAAAGAAATCCAAAAAGTAAATTAATGTATAATTTTTATATAAGATAATAAATGGATTTGTTATCAGCCATATTTTTATTGAAAAAAAAACTACCTTAATATTTTTACCAAATTTTTATGTCAGATATAATAGTGGGTCTTGCTTTTGCTAATTTGACAGGCATTGAAAGACCTATTTTAGCCTAAAACACAAGGTATTCCATTAATAAATTCATACAATCTGCACAAGTTTTATGAAATGGTTAAGATGGTAGTTGATAATTACTCAATTTGTAGTTTCTAAAAGTAGCTTTACATCTAGTCCGTCTTGCATGGCATATCTCTTGCCTAGCCTGATCTGTTTACATCAGAGCTATTTTTAATAACTTTAGTCATTTCACTTAGAAATTTCAGTCCAGCATTAAATAATATATTAAAATGTAAATCACAAATTATTACATCCAATAATTAACATTTACACAATAAGATTAAGTTTTATTCTAAACTATAAATTTTGTTGTATTGGCAACGTAGAACACATTCTAATTTCTCCTCTAGCACAGATATTGTATAAAAATATTGTGTGGGCATGCACAGTTTCATAATAATGGATTCTTATAGACAGTTTTGTAGTTATGTTTATAAATTTATTATTTCAATTAAGTATGTATGGGAACTACAACTATTAAGAGATATCTATGCTATATAATCTGGGATACATATAAAAAATATAAACCAAACATTAATATTCATAACTTATTTTATTTAGATTGTGGTAAATAAATAGGATCTTTTCTGCATGTTTAGAAGTTAACCTACACCTTTTAACTGCCAACATATATATATATTACCAATTTCTGAAACTATTCTCTCCAGATAAACTTGCTTGACTTGATAAAAACTGCTTCTTTTGGTGCACTCCATTACTGAAGGTTTGCCATCACTTCAAAATATTCTGTGCCACTCTTAGTAATTGTTGAATGTTCATGCCTATCATAAGTTCTGATATCATGAAGCCATGACATGGTTCTTCTACCTACTCCTCTTTGGCAATATATCTTCCCTCCAATTATTATTATACCCTGGCCGCTTAAAACATGGAATCCAAGGTCGCATGATCACTCAATGCAAGCATCGACAGGCGCTCGAAACTAGACCTTATGGGAAACTGTTTACACCGTCATTATTTGTGTCATGATACTATAACTTAAATGTTTTATGTATCATGATTTGTGTTTCACTTTCGCTGGCTGGTGAATTTTGTGAAAATGTTTAAAATTAATGTAAATCAATAACCTCTAAAAAACGGTATAAATATATTATAGCAACATTGTTAGTTCGTTATTGTTGAGCGGTGTAAATGTGGGAAAAGTGGTAACATAGGAAGATGAATATTTAAGAGTGCGTGCCATTCACATGGTCATTCCATCTTTTCAGCAGCTCAACTATAGTAGCAATTATTTGTCATTTCTCATTATGTGGCCTAGGTAAGAGTTCTTTCTTTTCTTAATTATTGTTATAAGTTCTAACCACAGACACAATACCAGATAGAATGACTGCACAGTCACGTTCCCATATCTAACACATGATCTTCTCATTGGTCATTTGGTCGATAAACCTGACAAATTAGAAAGAGATGCAGGGACTACTTTGTTCATATCATAATGTATTGTATCCATGATACTCTGAGCATGGTATTTAATTTTAATGTCCAGGTTTCAACTTTATGCAGAACTACTTACCAAATGTAGCATTTAATAACTCTAATTCAGGTGTCTAAGCTTAGTTTTTGGTTTGCTTCCATTTATTGTACATGTTCTATTCATGTTTTTATTTCTATATCTGAATCTCACTTATCATTAAGTACTACTCATAAGTATTTGAAAATGTGAACTTCTTCTAATTGTGTGTTATTTTGGTCCATCCAACAGTTTTCATCTGCTTTGCTAATCATTACTTTAGGTTTTTGAAGATTTGGCAGTCCCATTGCTCCAATTGCATTATTAACTCTGTCTTGTATATTTTCTAAGTCACCCATTTTCCTGCTATCAAAACAGTATCATCTGTGTACCCAATAATGTTAATATATTTACTGTTTATTTTTATACCGATTTCGGCACTGTCTAGTGCTTCTTTGAATGTGCAGAGTACAAGTTAAAAAGCAATGGAGACATAATGCAGCATTGTCAGACACCTTTTTGTATCCGGTCACTTTTAGTAGTGTGGTTGTAATATTTTAAGGTTGCTTCTTAGTTCCAATAAAGATTTTGAATTATCTAGACATCTTTTCTGTCTAGCTTCATTTTCTGTATTCATAAAACAATTTTTCATGCTGGACTCTATCAAAAGCCTTCTGGTGGTTGATAAAACAGAGATATACTTTTTTCTGGTCATCGAGGCATTTTTTAATGAGTGTTTGAATCACCAACAGCGCCAATGCCTTTCTAAATCTGAACTGACGAGTCACTTATGTCTATTTCACATTTTTTTCGATTCTGAATGATCTTTAAGAATATTTTTAGTGAGTGACTTATTAAGCTAATGAGCCTAAATTCGTCGCATTTATGGGAACTAGAATTCTTTGGTATAGCTATGAATTCGAGTTAAGCCATTCCTTTGGTATTATGCCACTTTCATATAGGTTGTTAAAAAGATGTATTAGTAATTTTATGCTGTTATCATCTATTAGTTTTATTACTTCTATTTCGTCTTGTCCACAAGCTTTCCAATTCTTTGCACATTGTATCGCATGTTTTATCTTTATGTCTAGGATTGTGGGTCCTTCCATTTCCTACGTCAACGCCTGTTGCAATTCAGTTCTGCTATCCACAAAGGATTTTTCAATAAATTATTTATTAACGGGATCCATTTACAAAAGTTTTAACAAAGCTACACCTTAAAACAATAAATTTTTAAAATATCAAACATCTCAAAATAATAAACTATAACAAACTTTAATACAGCTATCAAGGGTAGACTAGTATTGACATCTAAAAGAGATCACTTGTTATAACATACCTTTTTGTTGTGTTTTCAGTACACTAATTATGGAGTCAAAAATATTTATTTGTCTTGGCAGGCTATTAGCACTCTGGACCAATCGTGTAGTTGGTTCATTGATACCATAATTAGTGTGGTGAAATGGCACTGAAAAGGTTTCTGATTGTCTGTTGTTTCTACTGGGTACTTTATGAGTGGTAGCAATTGCGGACAATCTATAATAGCATTAATGACTTTGTGCAGAAAACATAAATCCAACAATGTCATACTTGACTCAACTGTTGGTAAATCAATACTGTCTCTTACCCACTGATAGTCATATTCCTCTCTTCCATACTTTGGGCTTTTGGATTTACCCAAAAATTTATTTTAGTCCTTTCAATCTGTTCAATTTAACAGTTGTATGATGGGGACCATACATCTGATCCATACTCTAGAAAGGGCCTAACGAGACCACAATAAAGTCTTCTAAATGTGAACAAAGGCAAGTCTACAGATGTGGTTGGATAAATCCCAGTACTTTCAATCGCCCTATTCGTTACTTAATTGATGTGGCTTGAGAATTACAGTTTCATGTTTAACGAATTGAATTCCCAAGTCTGATACTTCATTTTTAGAGAATAATAGCAAGTTAATTATAGGGTAAACAAATGTAATTGTTTTCCTTTGCCTTTAAAATGTCATTTTATGACATTGTTTATGTTGGGTGACATTTTGTTTAAACTGCACCAATTATATTTAAATTCAAATATGGTTGTGTAAATTAATCAATACATTTGTCCTCCCTGTATTCCTACGATCCCTATAGTACCGCTCGGAGAATGCATCTCTCTAACGACAAGAGCGTGAGTCGATAAGAGGGACAGACGCAACTTGACAGTGAACCAATGCACTCATATTGAATTCGTTTTGTTCGTTGTTTCGTAAAGTAGTGTAAACCGTGGTAATTAGCTTCAATTAGCGGTAAGTCATAAATAGTTTTACCTGAACATATACATTGTTTATTGCAACCATTTAAATTTTGATAATTATTATTTGCACCTATGAGTTAAAGTTCATTCAAGCGCGCCAGGGCTATCGAAGGAAATATAGTTGATGTTAATTTAATCATTATTAATTTTCGTAATAGTTCATTGTTTGTTTAATTCGCCACAAATTATAAAACGATTTAAGATCTTCCTGTAATAGAACAGCAGCATCCCAGGATTGATTTTAGTTTTATATCGTCAGCAAACATAAGAACACAACAATTTTTGATTTTTTGTAATAAATCGACCAGAGACAAACAAGCCAAATAAATAGAAATCTGTTAAAAATCTGGTTTTAATTATAGAAATTTTCTTCATGGATTGTTTAGTGTACTCGTTAATAATGGCTTCACTGTATAATCAGAATCTCCAAGTAACGACCCATTTCTATTATCTCCATTTAAACTTCTTATCCAGAATTAAGTATTTATACCTATACATTTTTCATTTTGGAATCCTATAGTGCTATTATTTAATCAATAACACCAATATATCTTGGAAAACGTTAATTAACCGATTTTTTTAATTATCAAGATTATGAAAACATTGAATGCCTAAACTAAGTGAAGAAAAATAGATAGAATACTTACTTTTATAATCTTTTATTAACAAATATTTACAATATATTCTCTGTATATAGATCACTGTCGGTTTAGTTAATCTAAACCTCTTAAAAAAGTCTTTATCATTGCAAAAATTAAAATGGTCGATTCTGTCTCAAATATTATATTCTCGCTTTAGGTTTATAAACATGAAACACCATATTCATTTTCATTGATTTCATTAAATCTTTTAATACCAGATCCATGTCTCTCATCTACAATAAACAACAATATTTAGGTTGTATTTTTGATTTCGCGATAACCTACAACATAATAACAAACTACAATAAATACAATTTATCTTCCAGATAACTTCATATTCGGTACTTTACTTATTTGGCAAATAAATATTTTACATTTTATCTGACAGATAAGTTCATTCATGTCAGTCAGTAGCTCAGATTTCTTTCGTAGGTGGCGCTAGGTGTTTAAATCTAAACGTTTTTATGTCTAAACTAACATAAAGCTTTAAATTATTTTGTTTATTAAATCTCTTAATCTATTAGATATCTTAATCGTATTATTAATTATATTAATATATTATATAGATAGATAATACTACTGGAAAAGATGTAAGTACAACTTATTCAATCAATATATCAATGTATTTATCAGAAAACTCAATCCAAAACCTATATCAACCGACTTCATTCATGTGTGGCATATTCTATTATTACACATTTCGCATTTTTTTTTAAATACGGGTATCCTGTGTCCAGAGGAGCATGGATTCTTCAACTCCTGATATAAAACGAAGTAAAAAAATAGAGAAAATATAACAGACTCGTGAGTTTTTGATGAAACTTCAATTGAACAAATGCCTGTGGTTATTTATGAAGAACCAAGTACAAGTTTCAATTTTCGAACAGAAGATTCAGATAATTTTGAAGGTATTGTTCAACTAGAAGTCGTAGATAGCGTTGAACCGAATGATAAAATGCTAATTGAAAATGTAGAAGAAAACATTGACGAAACTACAGATCTTCAGTTGACAATGCCAGAAAATGGAAATATATCCAATGCAGAAGAGGATAATATGACCGAGTTCCTGATTATGGAAATATGTATAAAGGAAGAAAAAGAATGCAGATCAAAATGGAAGAGAAATAAAATGCTACGGATGAAAGGTAAGGCTTACGTTGGGTTCACTAGATACAAAGATAATGTATTTCGGCATAATACCCAAAAAGGCGAAAGAACATTGGGACCCACCTGTGTCTCTAAAGTTTGTGAAAAATTTTCCAAGAGAAACACAGTTAACACAGACAGTTCACAGAAGAAATGAGGATATTTTCAATTTCTTTTAGGATAAATGGCTAAATTGGGACAAAGGGAAAATTTATGTTTGTTAGCACACCGAAAAACATTGTGTGGCTAGGTCAACGAGATAAGGAAACTCAAGCAGGAGAGAGGGTGGAGGGATGCCGGTTTTCAACATCCCTTTAGGGAGAGTCTTGTATGCTAACAGTGTCTCTTTCAGCGGTTTGTACTTGCTGTAAGTCCAATTGTTCCGCTAGCCTTCGAATGCTCAGTAATAGAAACTTAAATGGACTTTTAAATGTGATTTAGTCTGGCCTGTTGAATAGATTGATAGAGTGAAATAAAACAATAACTTGTTTAGCTAGAACTGTAATTGAAAAAGGACAAGAAATAGAAACTTATAAACTGTGAGTGAATAACTAATCGTAAGGAACCTAATTAGAAAATTACAGTTTACGAACGAAAACACCATAACACTTTACATTACGGGTTCCCGATATATTGCGTAACTTGCGATTGCGAACGTGGAGAAAAACTCTCCGAAACTTGAAAAATATGTCTAAGCCCTACGACGATCGCTAATTCACTGGCTTCCCCTAGCCCCTCCGAAATATTTGTCTATGCATTTTGAAGGATCTACCGGTTTAAGGTCAATATGGGCGGAGATTAACATTCTAAGAAATAAGTCAATGCAGACAAGGGATTTATTTAGGTAACCGATGCGGCGGAAATATTTTTATTTTGTTTTGAAATAGAATTATTTGGTTGGAGATTATTGTTCTCCAACATTCCCCCCGGCGTTAGAGCCTTGTGGTCTAACCTACTCTTCTTTATCTTGCCTAGGGAGAACCGAAATTTTAGAGATTGCCCTTGTAAATTGACCATTGATGGTCTTTAACTTGACCACTCTGACTTTGCCATCTTGACCGGGCATTGTATCAACTACCCGTGCTAGAGGCCGTTTTAGAGGAGGTACATCGTCCTCTCTAAGAAGAACTAAGTCATTGACTTTTATGTTATCCCTTGGTCGGGACCATTTTGGAGAGTTTTGTAAGCGGTTTAAGTAGTCAACAGACCACTTTTTCCAGAAACTTTGTTGTACTTTTGCAATTTGTTGAAACACGGATAGTTTATTTTCCGGGATTTTTTCTAAGTTTTGCTCAGGATGCGCAGTCAGGCTGGAGCCTATTATAAAGTGCCCAGGACTGAGAAAAGTGTAATCAGAAGGGTCGCTGGACATGGCACAGATAGGCCTTGAATTCATCACAGCTTCAATTTGAACCATGACAGTATAAAACTGTTCGAAAGTGAAAGAAGAAGAGCCTATTAGTCTACGCATATGATATTTAGCGCTTTTTACTGAAGCTTCCCAGATCCCACCCCAATGAGGAGATCTAGGGGGAATAAACTTCCATGAGATTTGATTTTCAGACAGATATTCCACAATGGTTTGAGAATTTGACTTATTTTTAAAGAATTTGTATAAGTCGTAGAGTTGGTTTCTTGCACCAGAAAAACATGTGGCATTGTCACTGTAAATGACGGTTGGGTTACCACGTCGTGAGATGAACCTTTTGAGTGTTAATAGAAAGGAAGAAGTTGTTAGATCAGAAACAACCTCAATGTGCACAGCTTTGGTCACCATGCACACGAAAATGGCTATGTATGCCTTGACTTTTGGCACTTTTCGGAGTAAAGAAGATTTTAACAGAAAGGGTCCACCATAATCTACACCTATTTTTTGAAAAGGTCTTGTTGTAATGGACAACCTATCTTCAGGTAAGTTACCCATTAGCTGTTGTGCAGGAGTGCACGAAAATCGGAAACATGTGGTGCAGTTGCGAATAATTCGTTTTGCTTCCTTTAGACCATTGAGAGGCCAGAATTTCAACCGAAGGTTTGAGAGAACTGTTTGAGCACCAGCATGTCCCAATCTGATATGCTCATTTTTGATAATAAGATTGACGGTATGATTCTTGGATGGAAGTAGTATCGGATGTTTTTGCAAATAGTCTATGTCGGGACAGTTTGTAAGTCTGCCTCCAACTCTGAGAAAATTAGAAGAATCTACAAATGGTTTTAGTGAAACGATGTTTTTATTTGAAATAAATTTGTTATTTTTAAGCTCCGCAATTTCTTTTGAGAATGCATCACCCTGAATTTGTTTGATGATGAAATCCATAGCATAATTTAACTCCGCCACAGAAAGGGGTTCAGAAATTTTTTGTTTTTTTACAATTAGAAATAAACCGAAATACGTACGCTACTGTACGTTATAAGCGTGAAATATTTGAGAAACGTGAAAAAATGCTCATCCAGAAGTTTTCTACGTTAGAATTTACCACGAGGCTTATTTTTCGTTCCTCGGGCAAGTTTTCGAGAACTTTGTCATTTGCTAGATTGGAAACATTGAAATTTTTATCTCGTAAGCATTTAGGGCCTTGCCACCAGAAATCGCTATTGAGAATTTCAGAACCAGACATTCCTCGAGAAAGAAGGTCTGCGGCATTTTGTGCAGACTTTATGTGAAGCCATGTAAAGTTTTTAGTCAACTCTTGGACAAGTGCTACCCGGTGAGCCACGAAAACCGACCACCGACTTGGGTGACTTTTACACCACGACAGAGCTACCTGGGAGTCTGACCAGAGGATGACTGAATGAAATTTTACAGGTTGATTTTCAAAGATAGAAATTATTTTTGAAACAAGTTTTGAAAGGAGAACCATTGCGCACAGCTCAAGCCTAGGAAGTGTTACCGTCTTTAACGGAGTTATCCTTGATTTGGAAGAAACTAATGCACAGGATATGGTCTCATCGGTATAGAAAGTTTCTCAGGTATACGCATGCGCCATAAGCTGCCAAGCTGCTGTCTGAAAATCCATGAAGCTCAACCTTTAGAATTACTTTTTCAGAAAAGTAGAAACGAGGAATTTTTAAATTTTTTAATTGTGACAAGTCCTGTAGAAACTTGTTCCAATCGTTTAGAATATTTTTGTCCGAAATTTCTCTGTCCCAGTGAATTTTTTGCACATAGAGTTTCTGCATAAGCATTTTGCCTTTAACAATGAATGGATTGATGAGTCCCAGAGGGTCGAAACATTGTGCTAATGCAGACAGGATTTTCCTTTTTGTTACTGGGGGGCAGAAATTATTTTCGGGGACGGAAATAGTTATTTGGTCTTCCGAATTTGTATTGCCTGAAACGAACCAGAATATCGAATAGATCAGGTTGCACCTGATACCCTTTTAATGAAATATCGTTCAGACTTTTTCCTGTAGAGCTTTTACAACTAGCATCCATGACGACACGCAAAGTTGTACTTTTATTTTGTTCGTTGATGACACACAAATGTGGAATAAAATATTTTTTGTCCGAATTTTCATTCACGAACGAAAGCGGTACATATTCAGCGTGCCCTGAAGAAATATATGTGTCAATGAAGTTTTTGTACTCGAAAAATAATTTTTTATCTTTTTGGAATTTATTTTCGAGTGAGAGAAAACGCCGTTTGGCTATGGAAAATGAATCAACCAGTAATTGGTGTTCTTGTGCACTTTTTAACGGAATATCTACTTCAAAGCGTCCATTTTCAAGGATCTTTGTTGTAGTTTGGAATATTTGTTCGGCCAGCTCGTCAGCTTCCGACAGAATAGGTTTTTGAGAAAGTTGTTCATGTTCCAAAATTTTGTGAGCAGCTCATCCGTGCTACACGTAGAAAGTAGAGCAACCTCTCCAGAAACATTGTTTGCTACTGTGGGTGCCGTCAAGTGAGGAGCTATCACGCCGGCAATTAGGTACCCCAAATGCGAAGCATGCAAGATTGGAAGCCTGGGGCCAAGAGGAATTATTTCCGGAAGAATTAGGTCGTAGTACAAATCTGCCCCAACCAAGATGTCTATTTGACTAGGTTTGTGAAAGGAATCATCGGCGAGAAAAACGTCCCCTGGAATTGGTAACTTTTTTGTAAGAATGCGGAACTGTGGAAGATTGCAAGTAATATTTTCTAAGATAGCACATGAAATTTTGAAAGACTTTTTATTATAGTTAGAATGCAATTTTATGTTGACCATCTTTTTTGAAACCGAATTATTTTGGCCTATGCCAGAGATATTTAGATAAATGTCTTACGGCTTATAACCCAGCCTATCAGCGAGACACCGGGTACAAAAGCTATTCTGACTTCCTGTATCGAGTAACAATCGGGCCGTTAAAGGGCTCCCGTTTTTGTCGAAAATGGTGACTTTGGCCGTAGCGAGAAGTATGTTTGAATTTTTTACGGACAAAGCAGAAAAAGAATTTGTAAGAGGTTCTTGCCCTTGAACCGAAGGACCTTGAAAATTTGAATTAGACGAATGGTCGCGTTCGTAATTGTTTGAATTTGTAGAAGTTGACGGACTTTCATTGTTATGAGTCGTAGAAAAAGTATAATTTTTACCCGAAATGTGAAGAACAGTGTTATGGCGCTTTTTACATATGGTGCATCCATGTTTTGAGGAGCAGTTTTTAGAATTATGCCTACCTAAGCAGTTTACGCAGAGACCTTTTGAATTTACCAATTTTATTTTGTCATCATGCTGAATGTTTTTGAAAAATTGACATTTATAAATTTTATGTCCTTGTTTTTTGCAGTAAATACAATATAAGTCAGAAACTAAATTATTTGAAATATTATTTTTATTTGAATCCTCTGATGTGTTATTACTGTATGCATGATGTGAAACTTTTACGTTTTTGGTTTGCCTAGGATTTGTATTTTCCAGAACAATGCACCTTTTTTCTAAAAATTTAAGAAAAGCATCTAAATTTGGTACATCTGTATGATTTCGCTCAGTTTCAAAAAGTCTCCTTGTTGAAAAGTCTAATTTGCTTTGTAGCAGAAAAACTAAAATTATATCAATGAGCTCTGAACTTGAAAATTGCAAATTTTTTAGCAGTTGCATATTTTTTGTTACAGTTGTTAGAAAGTTTCTGAGAATCTGCGGTGAGCTGTTTCTCAGTGTAGGAATGTCTAGAATTTCTGTTAAATAAGAATTTAGGATTGTGACCTTATTTTGATAGCGGTTTTTTAGAATATCCAAAGCAATTGAAAAATTTTCATTGGTGACTTTCAAAGAATCCACCAACTTTAGAGAATCACCCTGTAGGTAACTTTTTAAGTAAAGAAATCTTTGGATGTCAGAAAGGGACTGATTTTTTATTATCAGTGTGTCGAATAGTTTATAGAAGCTTTCAAAATCACTTACGTGTCCAGAAAATTTGTTTATACTGATTTCTGGGAGTTTCACGGCCATTTGTTTAGTAGCGCTCCCTGTATTGGTAATTTCCAATGATTTAATTGAATTTTGAATTTTTGAAAGCGTCGCAAAATAATTTTCTTCAAACAAAGCACGATCAGACTCTTGAGAATCGTCCAGGAATTCAATTCCATCCTGTACGCTGTTGAAGTCAGAGAAAAGGTCTTTTAACCTATCTTCTCGTGTTTTGAATGAGAAAACATCTTTTTCCGAGTCGTGGTTTATTTCTAGCCACGCTTGAATTCTACCAACAGAATCTAGTATAGACTGCTTCTTTTTTGTTAATTTATTTAAACCTTTATTGCTCATTGTAATAACTTTAATTTGTTTATTTTTAAATGAAATTATTACTTATTTTTGAATTAATTAATTCTGAATTATTAATTTTGAATTTTAACAAGCATGCAATAAGCTAAACTAAAAATTTAACCCTGAATAGTTCTTTAACAAAGTTTAACTTTATAAGAACACTAATTTGCACTAGATTTTTAAAATAACTTTTTGAATTTATATAAAAAACAAGGAAAAGACAGTTAAGATTTTATTTCACGTATAGGGAGCTTGCGCATCCGTTTATAAGTATTTCAGCCCAATAGGCATCATCAGAACGGCTTTCGCAAGCGCTCTGAACGTGAAATAATTCTTCTCTGTCTTAGGAAGCAACTATAACATGGCTTCGTATAGACGCAATGTAGCGACATCTGATAATAAAATCGTAGACTAATTTTCGAAACCAAATTCAAGAATTCCGCTTTAATCTGTGCCTTCTAAGAATTGCAAGGCAAAAACAGACGTTGATAAAGGTGTTAAGAGAGACATGGGGAATCTAAAACTTGCATTCCACAACATATCTTTTCAACTAAGCAAAATTCTTAGCGAATTGGTTTCTAGTACTCGTACAGAGTATATCGAAATAACAAGGAAAAGACAGTTAAGATTTTATTTCACGTATAGGGAGCTTGCGCATCCGTTTATACGTATTTCAGCCCAATAGGCATCATCAGAACGGCTTTCGCAAGCGCTCTGAACGTGAAATAATTCTTCTCTGTCTTAGGAAGCAACTATAACATGGCTTCGTATAGACGCAATGTAGCGACATCTAATAATAAAATCGTAGACTAATTTTCGAAACCAAATTCAAGAATTCCGCTTTAATCTGTGCCTTCTAAGAATTGCAAGGCAAAAACAGACGTTGATAAAGGTGTTAAGAGAGACATGGGGAATCTAAAACTTGCATTCCACAACATATCTTTTCAACTAAGCAAAATTCAACGCTACATTGCGTCTATACGAAGCCATGTTATAGTTGCTTCCTAAGACAGAGAAGAATTATTTCACGTTCAGAGCGCTTGCGAAAGCCGTTCTGATGATGCCTATTGGGCTGAAATACGTATAAACGGATGCGCAAGCTCCCTATACGTGAAATAAAATCTTAACTGTCTTTTCCTTGTTATTTCGATATACTCTGTACGAGTACTAGAAACCAATTCGCTAAGAATTTTGCTTAGTTGAAAAGATATGTTGTGGAATGCAAGTTTTAGATTCCCCATGTCTCTCTTAACACCTTTATCAACGTCTGTTTTTGCCTTGCAATTCTTAGAAGGCACAGAATAAAGCGGAATTCTTGAATTTGGTTTCGAAAATTAGTCTACGATTTTATTATCAGATGTCGCTACATTGCGTCTATACGAAGCCATGTTATAGTTGCTTCCTAAGACAGAGAAGAATTATTTCACGTTCAGAGCGCTTGCGAAAGCCGTTCTGATGATGCCTATTGGGCTGAAATACGTATAAACGGATGCGCAAGCTCCCTATACGTGAAATAAAATCTTAACTGTCTTTTCCTTGTTATTTCGATATACTCTGTACGAGTACTAGAAACCAATTCGCTAAGAATTTTGCTTAGTTGAAAAGATATGTTGTGGAATGCAAGTTTTAGATTCCCCATGTCTCTCTTAACACCTTTATCAACGTCTGTTTTTGCCTTGCAATTCTTAGAAGGCACAGATTAAAGCGGAATTCTTGAATTTGGTTTCGAAAATTAGTCTACGATTATATAAAAAAGTTTGATTTGTACGTCACCCCTGGGTTCTTAGTACTTGAATGTGGGCTGCCTATCCCTCTCTGGAATCAGCTAGTCCTGGAACAGCATTTCTTGAAGTAATCACTGGTTTTCTTTAAACTATCACTGTTTTCTTTTGTTTATCGAATGTTTGTTTGTCCGTAGAATAAACAACGCACTCACTATGTCTCTAGGAATTATTGTCTATCGACGAGAATATCCGAAACACACGAAACTTTTAACAAAGAATATAGACGCTCAATGTCTTTTTGAAAGCACAGAATTACAGAAACTTAAATTGAACGTTTTTAGGCCAGAAAGTCGGCTAGTAGGATCAAAATCCGGCTCGAAGGACCAAATGGAGGGATGCCGGTTTTCAACATCCCTTGTATGTTGAAAGAGAGTCTTGTATGCTAACAGTGTCTCTTTCAGCGGTTTGTACTTGCTGTAAGTCCAATTGTTCCGCTAGCCTTCGAATTCTCAGTAATAGAAACTTAAATGGACTTTTAAATGTGATTTAGTCTGGCCTGTTGAATAGATTGATAGAGTGAAATAAAACAATAACTTGTTTAGCTAGAACTGTAATTGAAAAAGGACAAGAAATAGAAACTTATAAACTGTGAGTGAATAACTAATCGTAAGGAACCTAATTAGAAAATTACAGTTTACGAACGAAAACACCATAACACTTTACATTACGGGTTCCCGATATATTGCGTAACTTGCGATTGCGAACGTGGAGAAAAACTCTCCGAAACTTGAAAAATAGGTCTAAGCCCTACGACGATCGCTAATTCACTGGCTTCCCCTAGCCCCTCCGAAATATTTGTCTATGCATTTTGAAGGATCTACCGGTTTAAGGTCAATATGGGCGGAGATTAACATTCTAAGAAATAAGTCAATGCAGACAAGGGATTTATTTAGGTAACCGATGCGGCGGAAATATTTTTATTTTGTTTTGAAATAGAATTATTTGGTTGGAGATTATTGTTCTCCAACAGAGGGAACTTTACGTTACGCATTAACCAATGCAAATGAAAATCGAAATACGCAATGCAACCTGAAACTGAGTAATTGAATAAGTCCAGAATAGATAAAACCCACAGAGTGTTGATTCTCCCAAAACATTTCTGAACGAATTTTTTCACAAACTCCCTAAACAACCGTCGCATTATGTAAGGAAAGATTCCTATAAGCTTTATCTGGAAGATAATTTTACTTCTATAAAACAAGTTTTTAAGTTTTATGAAGCAGAGTGCAACAAGAACAAAACTGAGAAATATTTCAAAATGAATAACTTGAGCTTATACCAGCCTAAGAAAGATAAGTGTAATTTATGTATTGAACATGTGAATGGAAATTTAAATAATGAAGCTTGGCAAAAATATGTTGCAACGAAAGAAAATATAAGACAAGAGAAGGAACGTGACAAAGAAATAGCTAAACGAAATGAGGTGATTATGATAATTATGGATTTACAAGCTGTAAAAACAGTTCTGCATTTGAACGCAACCGCCATTTATTTCAAAACCAAATTAAGCTGTCATAACTTCACCCTTTATAATGTTGCCAACCATGGCTGTACCTGTTATTGGTTCACAGAAGTTGATGTCGATCTATGTGCATCAAATTTTGTATCATGCATTGTGGACCACTAAAAGAAAATTGTTTGCCTTTGAAAATACCAATTATAAAGCTATGGTTGCACCATCCAAAACCCGAATGCAGTATTAGCCATTGCACTACTCAATTTATCAACGCTATACAATGTACCAATAACTCAGAATTTTTTTGGAAAAGTCATTCCCAAATGGAAGTACTTAGATTCAGTCCACAGTTGTATTGAGCGTAAGCTCAAAAATAGAAAAATTTATTTACCAAGTGATTTTCTAAGAGCGACTAAAGAAGCAAGAATGAAACCAACACCATATAAATATAAACAATTAGAATATACTTTTTTTGATAATTATTCTTTGAAGGAGAGGTCCTGGTAGATCAACGGCAGATCCTCAAGTGACCGATATAAAAGTCATGAATTATAGTCCTGAGTGAATCATTCATGAGAAGATTGATACGGATAATCTTGGCTCAAAGTAGATTGAAGACAATGGCCCTATAGAACATTATTCAAAGATGTATAGTGAAAAGTTGAAATTAACAAAGAAGAAATGAATGCACAAGTCAAAAAAATATATGAAAACAAGAGGTGACCCTAAAAAAGGTTTGTCTCTCCTACAAAACTCATGTTACAGTTGATAGTAGGTCTTGTCACATAACCGACGATGTTTTGAATTTCAACAAAAAATAATAAGATTAATTGAATACATATTTGGAACACTAGAAATAGAAGATGTTAGGACACATCTGGGAGAATTTTAACAGAGACCTACGACACGGAGACCGTTTATCAATGCTATTTTTTAACTTAATACTGGAGATCGTTTTATGAGAAAGTAACCTCCACACTAAAGGTTGCATAATCACTGGTATCAATGTATTGCATATGCGGA
Organism: Diabrotica undecimpunctata; assembly: GCF_040954645.1. Lineage (NCBI taxonomy): Eukaryota > Metazoa > Arthropoda > Insecta > Coleoptera > Chrysomelidae > Diabrotica > Diabrotica undecimpunctata. Next base: position 132,159,341 of record NC_092803.1, read on the forward strand.
TGGAGAAATTTTTAATATATTATAGAGAAAAGCATGGATTAGAAATAAAGGAAAAACAAAATATGGTGAAGGGGAAAATCCGAAAACATTTCTTTAATATACGTAACTCATTAAATGGTAGCAATAAATTTGAAAAATTAAGGTTTAAAATCAAATCAGCTGAAAGGAATACTGTTTGTAAATATTGGTATTTCCTTGTGTGCAATATTGGATGTTTTTAATCAGAGGCAAAGGTTCTATAAAAATAATTAACTCCATTAGCATTATCTACATAAAACATCCATCCTATTTGGAATTCTAGGATAAATCCATAGAACGGGTTCATTCTATGGATTGTTTGATAAATTAAAAACAACTTAGATATAGTAATTTTTTATTTCGTTTTAAAGCTATGACATTTCCTTGAATCCCTGCGTTTAGTACAATGACTTTGTATTCCTGTTTTTACATAAAAAGTCATGTTTCAAATAAATTCCATACATATAAGGTTTTCTCAAATTGTTTTTCAAAACAATTACTAAACTGCTTAAGACAACATTCACACTTTTAAGGTTTTTCTCCAGTGTGTTTTATTCAACTGACTTGCTGCAATAAACTGCTATATACAATTTTCACACTTAACCTGTAATGTTTTTTCGTGTGCACTTTAAATTATTCGCTTCATTAATAGACCAGGTGGTATCTACACACAACCAAACTTATATGGAATCACCATGTATTTCAAACCAATATTTATTTTTTCTGGAAAAAAACTTATTGTTGCGAAAAATAAAGCTTTTTATTGAAAATTAACAAATTCATAAAACAGCTCGGTACTTTATAGATTATTTGCTTTAGTTATAAATTAAACGGAAATAAATAAACTTACTTTTCCGTTCAAAAACGAAAATATGTCTTATATGTGGTTAACGTATGTGCAAAGAGGAAATATTATTGGTCTCGTGGAGCAAGAAATGTCTCAGAGGGATATAGCTGCAGTCTAACATAAAAACTTACGCTAGGTATCAGGAATTAGTAATGCTTAAGAATAGACTAAGACAAAGTCGCCAAAAAGTAACAAATGTTGGGGGGGGGGGGGGGGGTTCAAATGTTCGAAACATACCTCGGTCCTAGAAGGTGAGCAGAACCGCCTTCCAGCCTCGGTTATGCAAGACTCCTCCAGCGCGGCCACGATGATATCCGAGACCGCGCGCTAGGGTTGTTCAGACACCATCGCCGTCAATGCGAGAAGAGACCTACCTGCTAAAAAACACCCTCCTCAGCGGTGAATTACCGGCCGGATCGCCCTCATTGGGATGCAACATCGGCACGGCATTCACCCGATCTCTCATTCACGCATTCTAGCACTTTCTCACTACGACTGAATTCTTCTCTCCCTCTGTCCCTCTCTGTTCATGTTCAATCTCACACCTTCTCATTCTGCCTTATCTTCTTGCTTGTTCCTGGGCACCCTGCCTCCTTTCGGATCACCTTTCTTCACGTTTCTTCTATCCAATGTTCTGCTCACATATCCATGAACTGCTCTCCACCGATCTGACGACCTAAGCATCTCCTCCACCAGTTCCGTGACTGATTGCACCCTACTTCATAGCTCTCTCTCTCAAGCAGGCTCCTCTCACCTATCCATCTATGGCATACCAATAGAGTGTGTGAGACAGTGTCCGATATTTCACAATACAGGCATTTGTCATTTTCTGCCTTTCCAAATCTGTAAAGGTATACCCTAAAGCAACCATGTCCTGTGAGCATCTGCGTCAGGAAGTCATCCAAACGCCGGTGCCCGCAATCCATCCATCTTCTCAGATTAGGAATCAACGACTCCGTCCACTGCACCACCCTTCTCATCTCATCCCATTCCTCTTGCTACACCATTATGGACCTCTCCCTTTCCTCTTTTTTAAACGTTCTGTTGCTATGTCTTCATTTCTTCTCTTGTATATTCTACGTCTTTCCTTCACTAGCACGTGCATCGGAATACACCCGGTGATAACTCCCAACGCCTCGCAGAGACTGTTCTGTATGCACACGCCACCCTCAATAGACTCTTCCTATCTGCTGGGGTGAGCTGCTTTCTGTACGCGTTTTTTAAAACTTCAGTACTCCAGACAGGCGCAGCGTAGAGGACGATGGAATTGCACAACAGAATGAAGGGCCCTCCTCCTCTCAGTTTTGGATCCTCCGATGTTGAGCATGATCCCCCAACGCAGCTCTTTGAGTCACCGCCTTTACGTGCTCCCCCACTTTCCGTTTTGACTCACAGTCACCCCTAAATACCTCACGCATTTCTTTGGAACCACGCTCTTTTCTGCACATTCGAATTTTATCCCTTTTCCTTGGTCCCTTGAGAACTATAGACTCGGTCTTACCCGCAGCCAGTTCTAGCTCATGCATTTTCATCCATTCTTCGATTTGGTTGCATGTACGCTGTGCATCAAAGATAAGGTCCTCCCTGTCCCGAGAGGTCGTCCGCAAATGCGAAAGGAGTTACACCCCCTTTCCGTAGGTTCACTAACTCGTCGACGCATCTTTGACATTCCTTTCTCTGTTTTACTTCTTTTTAAATTGATTTTACTTTCATTCTTATTTCCACTAGCTCCTATGTCTTTCTATCCGTGCGATTTCCTTTTCTTTTTTCTGTTGGTCGTCCATTCACTCTCGTCATTACTATATCCCGTTTGTTTTCCACTGCCATTCTCCTACACTGTTTCACCTATGTCCTCGCTTTCCCCTTCGTTCTTCTCTTTTGGCTCGTCATTTTTCTCCTCCCGGTTGTCCTTTTCTTCCTCTTCCGCTAATGTCACTAGCCTCCCTTCACCTATATCCTCCATAGACTCTCCTACCCCTATACTTATCTTCTTTTTTGTTAAATATTTTTCATCTATTTCCCACGAGTTGGGTCGATTCTTCGGTCCAGCGGGGCAGTGCGTCCATACTCCGCCAAGGCTATAATCCCCTTCGCTTGAGAACCACTTTTCCCCTTGAGCCATGCACCCCTTCGACACGACCGTGTTACACCTTGAGGTTAGGGTGGCGATATATTAGAATGATACATAGCCCCATATCCGATGCGTATCCATTTGTTCTCAGTGGTTTTTTCCACTGGTTTTTGTATTAGTGGAGGTTTCCTCCTCGGGTATAGGTTTGGGTATCAGGACGTGTATGACAGGTAGGTATGGGTGTCGTATGATAGTTGGGAGCTTTTGGTATCACACAGGGACAGGTTAAGAATTTGTGTAGTGGACAGCGTGCAGCTGCTCCATTTATTCGCCTTTTACGACAAGCAGGAGAAGCCGACTAAGCAAGGTATTCTACTTGAGCGGCCCGCCTTCACACGGGGAAGTTACGGGTTCCTGAGTTATCCAGGCAGCTTAATATTGATCGCCTAAAGTGGTGACTTCAACACCAAAACTGGAACCAAAATTGGAAATTGACAAAAGTGCTATTTTCAGATAGCCAGGATTTGTGAAAAATCAGATGACCGACAAATTCGTGTACTTAGAGGGCGAGGAAAACAAGCAAAAAAATCAGTAAAAAACTTGTTTAATTTCCATCGAACCAACTTTAACAGCTCGTAGGTATGTTGATTTGGTTCTAGAACCTGCAGTTAGGCTCTGTAGAGGTGAAATAGTAGAAAATTTGATTTTTATACATGTTAATGCGCCTCCACATACCAGTGGAGTGACTATAGACTTTCTTGAAGCAGAAGATGTCACTGGTCTGGAGTGGCCTACTTGCTCACCCGACCTTAACCCTAGAGCAATTGTGGGATATGCTTGATTAAAAGAAGAATTAGAGCTCACCGGGAGAATCGACAAAATACTGCACAGCTAATACAAGCTGCTCTTGAAGAATGGAAGAACCTGTCACAACAAAATATTGATAATTCGTTTAGGAGCATGCCACGCGAATTGAAGCTTGCATAAGGGCTAGGGGTGGTTACACTTACTGTTTTCTTTAATTTTTATGTATTAGTGATTAAATTGCTTTAAAATAAATATTCTTTGACTTCGTATGTTGTTTTTTTTAATTCGCTTGAAATAATAAGAAATATCAGATGATTCCAAGTTTGGTTGTGTATATATTAGAACACCACCCTCATTTCGGTAAATCGTATATGGTCCTATTTTTCCTATTCCATTATGCGGTCACTTCAAAAGGTGAGCTAACTTTTTTATTAAACAATTTGTGAAAAACATTAGAAAAATTCAATTTTTTTTGTTGATATATCTCAGCAGCTATGCATTTTAAAAAAAATTTGTGAGGACAAAAAAAGTTTTAAATTTGAAAGTAGAAGTGATTGCAAATTGAAAAAATAATGATTATTATTGCAAAATTAGCAAAGACCATTAAAATAAGGCTCAAAATCAATGTTTTTTTCAATAATCTTTTTCAGATATTTAAAAGCCACATAGAACCTTCAAAATTTATCTACAAAATATTTTTAATATAAAAAACGTTATACAAAACGGCAACACAATCGATCAAGTAATTTTCGCAAATAATTTTGCAATCTAAAAAAAAGTTATTCATTTTCAAAATTATGCAGAGCTAACAAAAAAGTTTAAATACTTAAAAACATTTTAGAAAGGTATTCAATTTTTATGCTATTAAACAAATAGAATAAATTTTTAAATTTTCAATTAACATTTTTTTTCTAAACTTATATCGAAAGATCAGCGAAAGACGTGTATAAAAAAAACATTAAAATTGGTCAATAAGTTCCGAAGTTATCATCGATCAAAGTTGACGGGCATTTACAACAATGTAGTAAGTGCAATATTATTGCCAAAAGGGTAATATTAGAGTTTTTTTATTCCGAGGAAAAGTGAAATTTTGATTATTTTTCTACTTTCGTCAAAGATAAAGCTGTATGCTTAATACGCTCGAGTATGTGTCGAAATTAAAAGAATATAACAGAAAAAGGCATAACGATACAAAATATGAAGAACAATATATAAACCTAACATGACAACTCCGGATAGATTTAATCCAATGGAGAAAAACTTGGGAAAACAACAGGCTATTTTTAAAAATTAAGCTATTTTATCAAATACTGCAGTAAAAGCTAGTTTTGTTGTCAGTCAAATACTGGCAAAAAATAACTGACTGCTGTTGCAGAAATAGCATTTCTTTATAAAATAAATATTATTTCAAAAATTAGTTTATCAAGATTCACCATGGCAAAGAGAATTGAAGACTTGTCCGAAAACAGCAACCAAGTTTCGTGAACGCATTGCAAAATTCGAATACTGTTCTTTCACATTTAATGAAAGTTGCGATATTAGCGATACAGCACAACTGGTTATAATTTTAAGTGGTATTGATACCAAATTTAATATTACCGAATAATTGTGTTCACTGATTCCAATGCATGGGATTACAACCGGTAAAACCTAAAACCAACCGGTAAAGACCGGCTGAACTAAAGTCTGCGTTGGAAAATTTTATTAGAAAAGATTATTGGCATACCGTCGATTGGAGCAAGAGCAATTTCAATCCTGGAGGTAGTAGTATCGGGAAGGCTAGTTCAAGGTATTCAGAAGATCACAGCAAAGGAAATATTCGTCAACCATTGCATAAATCACCAGCACAATTTGTGTGCAAAAAGTTTGAGTTGACATGTCACAGTATCAATAATTAAACTAATCAATTTTATAACTCGCGTGCGTTAAATCACCGTAAATTTAAAGAATTTCTGAAAGAATTAGAAACTGAATACGGCGACTTGGTTTTTAATACTGAATTAAGTTGGCTTGGTACTTAAAGCGCATTGCAAGAGGCGCAATGTTAAAAAGAGTATACAACTTAAAAAGCGAAATACAATTAAGACCTCTACTTGCAAAACAACCAATCTCCACTTTTTTGTCAATTTGACCTGAATACGCCACTGGATTCCTTGTAAAAAGACGCATCCAGCTGTGCATAAATTTCGTAACATAACTACCAAACTCCCATTTAAATTAAATGGAAAAAATTGGTTGTTGTTTCAAAACGACCATTCTCCAAGGTCGTGTAGGTTTCAAAACAACCAATATCTCTCTGCACCAATCAGAGCGCTAGATTGTATTACGTAGATGGTGATTTTGATGGTCATACTAGTGTCAAAGCTGACAAAAAAAATTTTCTCTAGTTTTTGCAATTTAGTATTAAACGGAGACAACACCAGAAGTATTAACGTCTAAAAAGTGTAGAAAAAGAGTCGCACAGCCAGAGAAATGGGCGAGAAATGTGAGAAAACGGCTGTTAGTATATTTTTAGATCTATATAGAAGAAAAAATGTCATCTCTCGTGAGTGCAACATGCTTGGCAGTTTTGTTAAAATACAGGAAACATGTATAATTTTCATTGTTTTTTATATTCAAAAAATGATTTACATATAATTACTAGATATCTAAAATAGAATGTGAATTTAATTTATTTGTAGGTATGAGGAAAAGAAGGCGCCTAAAATGCCAACATGCAAGCACGACGGGAGAGCCTACCAGTGCAAAAAGTCAATAGTGCGGATGTGATGGCATTTTATAAAGCTTTTTCGTAATAAGACGACCACTTGCAAGTGTTTCATAAAAGGTCCAGATGGCAAGTTACCCATTTTCCAAAAGACTCACTAATGCCTTGAGGATCACAAGGGGCCAACTCCGAACTATAGTGAACAATTAAGGAGAAAGTAATCTTCCATGCGAGAAAAGGGGAGGAGACAAACGAAGGCATTTATATGAAGAGAAACTGAGGAGCGTGGTCGGATTAATTAAAAGTATAAAATGCGTGGAGTCTTATTACTGTAGGGGTCGAAGTGAGTGCAAGTATGCATCAGGTGATGTAAGTATTAATAAACTTTGGAAAATTTACAATGTTCAAGCCAAACCAGAGACTGGTAAAAAAAGGATATTTTCGAATGATTTTTAATAGAAAATTCAACATTTCATTTAAGGCGCCACAGACGGACACTGTGTTCGACATCTCTTTCACTCACTGAAAAAATCTCAAACTAAACGACACCATCGGTGAAACAATCCCTCATGGCCGCTAAAAGAATTCACAAGGTTAGATCGAAAGCCTTTTTTGCATTATTGAAGGAATCTAAGCCTGAATTATTGACTTTCTCCTTCGACTTGCAAAAAACCTTCCGCTGCCTAAAATCCCGGATCAAGCAGCGTACTACAGCAGACTGGTATATGTACATAACTTGACAATCGTAGTGGGAAAAATAAAGCCCCATTAACAAAGAAAAATTGTTTTAGCTATGTATGGTCAGAGGATGAGTATGGCAAGAGCTCTAAACAAGTGGCTTCGGCAATGTATCACAGGCTGTCTAATACTGATTTAAAAGATATCAGTGTCGTAAGATTAATGTGTGACGGATGTGGAGGCCAGAATAAGAACCAAATAATTTTATCCATTACAAGTCGCTGGCTGATACAAGCTCCAAAAAACATAAAATATATTGAAATAGAAATGTTAGAGTTGCTTCCCATGACAGAAAATATTTATTTCACGTTCAGAGCGTTTGCGAAAGCCGTTCTGATGAGGCCTATTGGGCCGAAATACGTATAAGCGGATGCGCAAGCGCCCTGTACGTGAAATCAAATCTTAACTGTCTTTTCCTTTTTATTTCGATATACTCTGTACGAATACTAGAAACCAATTCGCTAAGAATTTTGCTTAGTTGAGGAGATATGTTGTGGAATGCAATTTTTAGATTCTCCATGTCTTTCTTAAGATCTTTATCAACGTCTGTTTTGCCTTGCAATTCTTAGAAGGCACAGATTAAAGTGGAATTCTTGAATTTGGTTTCGAAAATTAGTCTACGATTTTATTATCAGATGTCGCTACATTGCGTCTATACGAAGCCATGTTAGAGTTGCTTCCTAAGACAGAAAAGATTTATTTCACGTTCAGAGCGTTTGCGAAAGCCGTTCTAATGAGGCCTATTGGGCCGAAATACGTATAAGCGGATGCACAAGCGTCCTGTACGTGAAATTAAATCTTAACTGTCTTTTCCTTTTTATATTGAAATAGTGTATCCCGTTCGAGGGCATTCATTCTTGCCGTCAGATAGGGTGTTTGGGACGATCGAGAAAAAGCTTAAAAAAATGCAGGTTGTTCCGACACCTGACGACTGTTTTAAAATAATATCTGAAACTACAACTTTGCAGTGCCCCAATATGGATTTTAAGTTCTACGATTGGAAAACCGAAGCATTGTCTACATTCAAAGCACTGCAGGGTGGGCACTTTCAGATATCGAAAATAAGAATTTGTTTGGCAAGATCAAGAAAACAAAATAATGTCGTATTGGTTAAAGGGGACGAAAGCTACAACTCAAACTCAAGCATCGGTTTGTTTAGAAGTATTAAAAAAAAAGGAAGATCGACCATTAACATCAATCCAAATGAAATAGGAGTCGGGAACTTGGCCAACATTAGCAAAGAGAAATTGTAAGGCGAAGAATGGCAAAATGATCCGAAACTGGCTTATTTCAAAAACGTCTTACATTACGAAAATGGTTCAAGCGTCCCTGAAGAAGACGGCGTTTATTGCGAACCACTCGATAATGACAATGACGAAGAAGTCTTAAGATTATAGAATTTTGGTATTAATAATTATTTTAATGTATTAAATACTGTTATTAAACATTTATGTTTTTACTACAAAATAACCAATCTCCTGGTCTGTTAATTTCAAAATAGCCAATATATCCTTGTTAGTTGCAAAGTAGCCAATCTCCAAAATATTTTTCTTTAATTATAAGAGTATTTTAATAACAACGAAGAAACTAGCAACGAAAAACTAATTTTGAGCGATCAGAGTTTATGGCTTCAGGTTTTACAAATATATTCACGGTAAAAAATTACGATTTACGACAATTTTGCCAGGGTGGAGATTGGTTGTTTTGCAAATAGAGGTCTCAATTGTTGTTAGATATGTCTTTCTTCATTTTGGTAATAAAGAATGGATGTGCGATTTTGGGTTTCTTATCGACATGGCTCAGCATCTCAATGATCTTAATATGGAACTTCAAGGCAAAGGACAGTTTATTCACAATTTGTATGATAAAAGTCAGGGCTTTGAGCGCAAATTAAAATTGTGGAAACAACATCTTTTACAGAATAATGTGTCTCACTTTCCACATTTAGAAAAAGAAAACGTTACTTCTAGGGTTTCCATGAAAATGTTTTCATCTCCATTTAATATCGATGTAGATACAGTTCCCGAAGACTTTTAAATGTGATTGGCATGCAGTTTATTCAAATTTTACAATTTTTTATAAATCTCATGTGAGCCCTGAGAAATTTCAGCTTCCGCAAGTACATATGTTTGCGGTTTTTTCAAATCATAGGCTAAAGTAAAATGCTTAAAACAAATTTCACACTTTAAGGTTTTTCCAGAGTGTGTATTCTCACATGCTTTTTCAAATAATAGCCTAAAGTAAACTGCTTAAGACAAATTTCACACTGATAAGGTTTTTCTCCAGTATGCGTTCTCAAATGCACTTTCAAAGTATTTGCTACAGTAAACCGCTTACAACAAATTTCACACTCATAAGGTTTTTCCCCCGTGTGTATTTTCATATGCTTTTTAAAATTACTTTGCTCAGAAAACTGCTTAAGGCAAATTTCACACTTATAAGGTTTATCTCCAGTGTGGATTCTCAAATGGTTTTTCAAATTATCTGCTGCAGTAAACTGCTTGAAACAAATTTCACACTTGTGAGGTTTTTCTCTGTTAAGTTTTTCTCCAGTGTGAATTTTTTTTATATGCGTTTTCAAAGTGCTTTGCTGAGCAAACTGCATGAGACAAATTTCACACTTATAAGGTTTCTCCCCAGTGTGTATTCTCAAATGCTTTTTTAAATCATTGGATATAGCAAACTGCTTGAGACAAATATCGCACTTATGAGGTTTTATCTCAGAGTGTATTCTCAAATGCTTTTTTAAATCATAGGGTAAAATAAACGTATTGAGACAAATTTCACATGTATAAGGTCTTTCCGCAGTGTGTGTTTTCAAATGCTTTTTCCCACCCTTGACTGAAGTAAACTGCTTAAGACAAATTTCACACTTATAAGGTTTTTCCCCAGTGTGTGTTTTCAAATGCGTAGTTAAATCAGAGGGTAAAGTAAACTGCTTAGGACAATTTTTACACTTATAAGGTTTTTCCAAAGTGTGCGTTCTTAAATGAATTTTCAAATTTTTTCCTACAGCAAACTGCTTATGACAAATTTCACACTGATAAGGTTTTTCTCCCGTATGTGTTATCAAATGTGTTTTCAAACTAGATGCTAGAGCAAACCGTTTAAAACAAATTTCACACTCGTAAGGTTTTTCCCCGGTGTGTATTCTCAAATGCTTTTTCAAACTACTTTGCTCAGAAAACTGCTTAAGACAGGTTTCACACTTATAAGGTTTTTCCCCAGTGTGTCTTCTCAAATGCATTTTCAAATTACTTACTACAGTAAACTGTTTAAGACAAATTTCACACTGATAAGGTTTTTCTCCAGTATGTGTTCTCAAATGTGTTTTCAAAGTTTCTGCTAAAGTAAACCGCTTAAAACAAATTTCGCACTCGTAAGGCTTTTCCCCAGTGTGTGTTTTCATATGGTTTTTCAAATAATTGGCTAAAGTAAACTGCCTAAGGCAAATTTCACACTTATAAGGTTTTTCCCCAGTGTGTATTCTCAAATGCTTTTTTAACTCATAAGCTAAAGAAAACTGCTTAAGACAAATTTCACACTCATAAGGTTTTTCCTTAGTGTGTATTCTCAAATGATTTTTCAAATAATAGGCTAAAGTAAACTGCTTAAGGCAAATTTCACACTGATAAGGTTTGTCTTCAGTATGTGTTTTCATATGCAGTTTTAAACTTCTTGCTACAGCAAACCGTTTAAAACAGATTTCACACTCGTAAGGATTTTCCCACTTGTTTAATGTTGTTTCTTCAGCTTGCGGATTCACATGTTCTTCATAGCATAAATGGTCAGGTGATGTCTTTATAGTTTCCATTCTATTCTCCCCCTGTAGAAAACCTAAAATATAAACAGATCCTTAAAATTTATTAGCTAAAATTAATGTAGGAACTACAAAACGGGAATAAAACTAACAAAAGTAAATCAACGTTATAGTTTGACCTAGAAATGCTATAAAATGACTAATAAATATATAGGATAACTGATAAAAGCAGTATTTTTTTAATCCATATTTAACCGTTAACTCCAATAATAAGAAAATATTTTCAAAAACGTGTTTTTGGCAATTAATTAGTGTACTTAAAATAAAAATAAAAACAAGTTTTTTCAACTTCCTTTATTTGTTGTAATCTGTTATAAATATAACAATAAACAATATGTAGCGACAAGCTAATTAGGAATAATTATAACTTTTTTATTCAAAAATTAAATAACAGATCTCATATTAAAAGTTACATTTTCGCAGTTAGTAATACTTATACAAAAATAATATTTATTTATTTAAAAAAAAAACATACAGAAGTTAAACCACTTCACCATTGTATTTAGGTATATAAAATAAACATGTAGTTAAAACTTTTACAAGTGTCGTCAAAATTTATACAGTAGCGGCATAACGTTTTCGATCTAATCAGATCATCTTCAGTGCCTTATGTACTTGAAGCTAACAATGAAATTTGTTGCTATAACATCCATATATGGGTTACATCTTTCCAAACTTAAATTATATGTTGACTCTAGCTCCATGACAATGGATAAATTTAATACTTGAAGAACTAAATATCTCTCTGCTTGGTTTTTAACACGTGGTTCTTGTCAGTTAAGACGACACAGACCAACTCTGTTGACCGACATAACTTATGCCGAGCATAAAATTAGGGTCACCCCGTAATTTGAATTTATTTTGGAAATTATTATTCTTACACTTCACTTCGTTATTATTCATTACACCTATCAATAGGTTATGTTGATTGTTTGTTTATGATTTTGTTGTAAGGATTTTTGGTGTTTTAATTAATTTAAAAGGCTCGTTTTATTGTGTAAACAGCCTTTATTGATTCCTTGTCGTGTTTCCTATCCATAAAATTGAAGTCAATTATGTGATTACAATATTATTTCTTGTTTTTGTGCAGTTTTAAAATTCTAATCTATTTGCGATTAAAACTGAATGTAGAGGGCAGGTCGATTGCAGTGTCATGGCCGATATAAATGGTATAAACAAACATAACAGTCGAATGTTTACCATTACTTTTGCATGTTTAGTTTGGTTTAAGACGAGTTATTTTTATCATTTAAAAATGGAAATTAGCCTTAATGATATCTTTGAGTATTGTGGTGAAGCAAAGAGACCATTGGTTGAAGGGGAAGCAGTTTTCAAGTAATGAATTTTTAAATTTTAACTTTAATGTTTGGAACTGGCTTGTGTATTGATGAATCCTATTTTGTGTATACCTGTGAACTCAGAGTATAATGTTCTGTGTAATGTTTGTCTTAACTAATATATGCATTATTTTATATTTTTTATATTATGCCTTATGTTTTTAATATGTTAATTTTTATTTTATACTATTTTTTGACATATGTAAGTACTTTATTGTATATTAACATAAACAAATAACTTGAACTTGACTTTATTTTAAGATAGTTCATTTGATTCCATGAAATCAATGAGGAACAGAACAATATCGATTTGATTTAAAATACTTTAACGAAGTCATAATGCTGAAATTTATTAAAAAAATTTAATAATTCTATTCAAATCAACAGCTGTCTGGTTTGTTTATACCACTTTTAGTAGTTTAAATTTATTCCACCAGAGGTCAGATACTTTGTTTTCAATCGCGAATAATGTCAGGCCCATGCGATAGATGCAATAAATCATGCATTTTTAAGGAACCAGAGTCTTCCATCAATGTCTTTGGTTTTCCTTGTGATTATTGCAAATTGGTATTGTGTAGAAATTGTTCCAATGTAAGTGCTACAGAAATCAGAGCAACAGTGATGACAAGAAGAATAATACCATATGTTTGCAAGGATTGTACTACCAAAATTAAGAGTTTGATTGGGTTCACAGTACGGGTAGATGTTTTGGAGGGCGAACTTGCATGTGCATGCATAAAGGACACTACTAAGCAGGTGTTGGGCATGATGGAAGAAAAGTCTCTTCAAAGGGAGCTGGACTCTTTGAATGATTCTTTTCAGGTAAGCTTTAATGAACTTAAATCTAAAATTCGATCTGAAACATCCAGTCTGAAAGATATAAGAATGCCTCAAACAACTGGTCCGATGGAACAAAACACAACAGACCAATCAGTCATTAGCGAAATGATCGAAAGACAGAAAAGATCCAACATTATGATTTTTAATATGCCCGAGTATGGTGAGGATGACGATTTAAACAATGCCAGATCCCTCTTATCTGGATTAATGAACTCAGCCATTGATATAGTTGAGGCAGCACGAATTGGAAAAAAGAACAAAAATGGATATGGTTCATACAGAATTGTCCTTCGTAACCATCATGACTCTCTGTCAATACTCAGAAATAGAAGAAATATTGACAGGTCACTAAAGATTTTTATCGATTCAGATCTCACCCCATACCAGAGAACTGGATTAAACACTATCAAGAGTGAACTTAAGGAAAGAGAGAGAAAAGGTGAACAAAATTTATTTATTAAGTACTTAAATGGCACTTCTAGTGCCGAGTGTGGGTTTATTTTCAAAATGTAAGAGGTCTAAGAATTAAACTCGACAGTTTATTTTTTATGAATGTATCCTATTCTCATTACAGTATTATCATATTCAACGAGACTTGGTTGACATGTAACTTTGCCAATGAAGAGCTGCAGCTGTTTTACCTCAACATCTATAGAACTGATCGCTCCAGGGAAACAAGTTCTTTCTCAAGACGTGGCGGAGTCCTTATTGCAGTTCGTAAGAGCTTTAGCAGTAGATCTTTAACAGTTAACCAGAAAATCGAACAACTTTTTGTCTTGGTGACTGAAGGTGCAAATCAGTTTATTATAGGAACAGCATATTTTCCACCAAAGTCTATATTTGAAAAGTATTCCATATTTTGTGAAACCTTAGAACAAATAGCTGAAGTTTATCCATCTAAAAGTTTTTTTTGTGTGATTGTCTAAAACGTTAATCACAAAAAACCTTATCATCCATTAACTTCGAGTTTTTTATTGAAGTTAATCAATTTTCTTCATTAAAAAAACCTTTCTTGGCTTATTTCAGATGCCCCTGATGATGCTGTAGAAAGCGAAAGTACTTGGGCAAGATTTGATTATTAAAATTGTGCTCAATATTTGCCTTTAATTTTTCAAAGTTCTCAAGAATTGTTGTTTTATATTATGCGGACCTCTTTTTCACATTTTTAATCTATCCAAGATCATTTTAACGCATTAGCGCCTAACGGTACCATATGGGCTCGTTAGAAGGAGGTTTTTAAAACGTGAAGAATTTTTTGTAGTGGGGACTCCGAAGCGGTTTGAGTGGTCAGACAAGTTTAGTACATGTCGATACATACCTAGGAGAGTTTGTGCGAACCAGTGGTAAAAGGTTTCGTTTGTTTTGGATATTTGAATACATGTGATAGTAATATTCGTGAAAAATATGGACATCAAATTTGTGTATTATTTAACTCTGAAAATATTATCTAGCTAATTGCATTTATACGTATATTATCAATAACATGTGAAGGAATGTTAGTATGTAAAAACTGTTTTTGTCTAAATTATTATGGCTATAAAATTTGCCTCTAAACATAGGTGTGCCCATATGGGCTCGTTAGGCGTTAATGCCATTTAAGAATAATGTGTTTTATTTTAGGGGAATTATGCTTCAAGAAGCTCTAGATATAGCTTATGATGAAGGAAATGCCGTAGATATATATATTGAGCCTCCTGATAGTAACATCTTAACTGATGAAGACTCTGCAGATGAAGATGAGAGTGGTTTAGACAATTTGTCGGCAGGACAACTGAGTGCTCCAGCTGAGATTGTATTTGCGAACAAAGACAGACTGGGACTCAACCTTGATAATATTGATATCTTATCTGCATCAACTCATGTACATGTTCCAAATAAGGACAGTTATTCACTGAATATAGCCATCAAACCAGCAGTCACCAATTTTGTTGAAGGAGATTTGCAAACCGGTAGTCGTACATTTCCACCAGGGGACTACTCTAAATACCAATCGTTGAGCTGTTCAGAGATATTTGAATGTTTTTTCTCCGACGATTTGCTTCAAATAATTTTACATGAAACGGTAAACTATGCTTTATTTCAAAATTGTCCTAATCCTAATCTGACCATAGAAGAATTAAAAGTTTTTATTGGTATTCTGATCCTCAGTGGAATTAATGTTTTGCCATCGAAAAGAAGTTATTGGGAAAACTCAGATGATATGAAAAATATTATGATATCAGAAGCCATGCGCCGTGATAGATTCTTGCAAATATGTAGATTTATTCATTTTGCTGATAATAACAATGTAAATACCTCTGATAAAATGTACAAGCTTCGGCTAATTACAGACCACTTAAAATCAAGTTTTCTTAAACACTTTATACCTGAACCAAATCTTTCCTACGATGAATCGATGATTCGGTATTTTGGTCGCCATGGATGTAAACAATTCATCCGTGGCAAACCAGTAAGATTTGGATACAAAGTTTGGTCGTTGAATACTCTGAATGGTTACTTGGTGAATTTTGAAGTATACCAAGGAAAAAATCCCAGATCAAATTCTAATTATGAATCAATTTTTGGAAAACCAACGGCTCCTCTACTGCAAATGATTGAGGAACTAAAGGAAAAAGGAAACTTTCCGTACAATTTTTTTTTTTCGATAACTTGTTTACAAATCCAAATTTATTATGTACTCTAAAAGCTAATGGTTATACTGGAACCGGCACTATAAGGGAAAACCGCTTGCCAAAGGACTGCCCTCTTCCTTCAAAAAAGGAGGTTGAAAAACAAAGAAGAGGATACTTTTCATACATTTTAGACAGGGAAACGGGAATAGTGTATGTTAGATGGATGGACAATAATGTTGTCACCCTTGCTAGTACAAGTTATGGTATTGAGCCAGTGAAGGCAGTAGACAGGTTTAACAGAAAAGAAAAGAAAATACTTCCCATACCAAGGCCTAATCTTATAGCGGAATACAATAAAAATATGGGTGGAACTGACCAAATGGACAACAACATATCTTGGTAAGTTTGTCTCTTTGTCTGCCTTTAGAATATAATTTTTTATCTGATTGTAGTTATCGCATTGGTATTAGATCAAAGAAATGGTACTGGCCATATTTACTTATCTATTTGATGCTGCATTACAGAATACATGGATTTTGTACAGAAAAAGTGGCCGAAAAATTAGTCAACTAGATTTTAGACGAAGTATTTACCATGTAAATAAACAGGTAGAAGGAAGCTATTCACTAGTACTCTTGTGTTTCTTTTCTTTATTTCAGACGTATTTAACAAGTTACACGGTACAACCGAAAGCTACTGGACGAGCACCGAAAGCAGCAGCGAGTGATTTTCGAGTTAGCAATGATATTAGATATGATGGAATGCATCATTACATTATTACAGTCCCCGAAGGTAAAAGGCGAAGATGTGGGGGTGACAATTGCAATAGTAGGGGACGAACAATGTGCTGCAAATGCAATATTGGACTTTGTATAGATTGTTTTCGAATGTTTCATAATCAATAGTTAATTTTTATAAAAATAATTTTTTTTTGTGTATAATATAGGTTGCGCCTAACGAGCCCATATGGGAACAGCTATTTTAAAGCATCTTGTTGTTCCTAATAAAAAAATATGGTCAAAAGTATGTTGTAGGGTCTTATTTTAGTTATTATTATTGTAAATTTCTAAAATTTTAAGAAATTTTTTTTTCTCGGCGTTAATGGGTTAATGTGTAAAACTTTAAGTTTGTGATATTTATACTTTTGTTATTGTGATATTTATACTTATTGGATATTTTTTTGTTTTATTGTATACATTGTTAATCTTATTGGGCAGCAGTTCATTGCAATATAATAATAAATACATAAATAAAGAATTTAATAAATTTTCCATGTATAAATTGCTTTAATGAGTTACTTCCATATTATTTTACAATCATTTCATTTAAATCTTGAATATGTTGCCTGTGTGAGTCCATTTCAAATAGGTAGAAAGAAATAAGAATAAGACTTGCTCACAATTAATTTCAGCTCCCACCAATGACCGGTTTCGCATACTATAATTTGCTATGCATCTTCAGTTCAATGGTACATGGTAAACTAAATGTAGCCAATACAATGATTATTATTTAATGTTTGAGAAAACATAGTTAAAATCTGTTATGGAAAACTCTTATGGTGACAGGTAATCATCGGTCTTACTGCAACTATTTAACAAATAAAGGGAAAGTTCTTGAGAGGAAAAGATAATAACAATTAAACTAGGAATGTAGGTATTGTGTAAATTGTTTGTTGAACTTAAATGTGATGTATTATACTATTTAAAAGTTATTTATATAGAAAAAAGATGTTCTATTTGTGATATAAGTTTGGGTGTGCAATAACTAAAACTTGTAATTATCAAAATTATGATGAACCGATTTTGGTCTTAATTTGGGCAGAAATTATTGTGATGTCAATTAAATTAAAATTAAAAAACACACCACAATAGACAAACAGAACACAATATTTTCTGCTACAAATTTTTGGATTTTTGTGGAAGTAGCAGATCAGCATAGTTTTTGTTTGTTTCTATGATTTTAATGTCAATTATTACCCTATAACTTGCTATAACTATAACTTTTACTTGGTGAAAAATGGTTTGAACAAACATAATTTAATGTATTTTTTTATTATATTTTTAAGGTCAAGTTAGTATTAGATGGTATAAAAGAAAATTTACCAATTAATAAGTTATTTAAAAAAGTTTCTAGGTGGGAAGATGGAAAAATGTTACTTCAATTATTTTATCTACTTACTTTTTTTATCTACTTGTATTGCTTCAAATGACATAACTGTATCTTCATCTTGTCCTATTTCAGTCTTTACAGGATAGTCAGGAAATTCTAAACAATCGTATTTATCATCTTTACTTTCAACTTTGGGTTCAAATTCAGTTTTAACAATATCCAGAAAAACATCACCCATGTCATTATTTTCTATTTCTGCTTTACAGGCATTCTCGTTTACTTCCATTTTTGATCAATGGAATCGCTTGTGTGATCGCATGTATTGTATTGTATGTATATTTTGGATTTGGACGTTTTTCACTTTTGGTTTGTTGGTCCCACGTCCCAGTGAAGATAGCCTCAAATGTGTTTGACAGAATGAAATATTTGGTGTTTGACAGTGTTGAAATTTACACATCGAGTTTAGCAGTGTTGCCATATCACAAATAAATCACGAAAGAGCATGCGATATAATATTAATTAATGTTAGAAAACATTTTTTTTAAGTTTTTAAAAGAAGTTTATTTAATTTAAATTGAATTTATTATAATTTAAATTAACTTATAAATTTAAAATATTTTAAAAAATACCCGATTTCATAAAATAATATAAAAATGTACTGTTTCAAAGCATATTTGAGTCATAAAACATATACATAATAAGGACATGGCAATACCGCAAACACAAATTTGACGGATCATTTGTAGCTAACTTCATCGGCACTTTCTCTATACCAAAGAATATAGACGCTTATAGAAGAATTGTTCACTATTATTTTTGAAAGTTAGCAAAAAGTGGGACATAGATAAAGAAAAGTGGGACGAGTGGAACGCACGTGTTGCACGTGGTACCACTAAGGAGCGGTCATGTCAGCTGTGGCTCTACCATTGCTTCTAAAATATGAAAGAGTGGGGCAATAAATGCAACTTTAGATATTTTTATATGTAGATGCCGCGTGGTCGCAGAATAGGATTAAATTTTTGCGTTTTATAAATTTTTTTAAAGAAAATAATATTATTTTACCTTTTAATAAATTAATCTTTTTAGAAAAATTTTTATGATTCAAAGTTTTAATTGAAATATGTACAAATCTTAAGTATAAATCAGTTTAAGACTATATTGTAATAATTTCACCAATATTCATTCATTGTGAAAATTATGTTTTAGATACTACTAGTTGTTATTTTAAAACAAGATTAAATAGTACTCATACAGGGCGATTTGGTTACGGTTTAAGAGGGCGGCTGCATAAACTCACAGCGTGGTGCCGTGGCCGTCGGCTTAAAACTATCATGAAAATTTCATAATGAAATATGTAGTTAGGGGGAAGTGGGAAAGGAGTACGAACGGGTAACTTTGCATCTACGCCGAAACAAATTACGATGCCATTGATTTGCAAACTTTTTTTTTGTTGTCTTTTTTTTGTTTTTTCACAATAAAATCTTTATTGTCAATTTAAATTTTTAATTTTAAAACTTAAAAATGTATGATATTTACAATATTCAAAGTATTTATTTTTTTTAATTGTATAACTTTGAATTAAAAATTGGTTTGTTGCCATGCTTGCACAACAATGCACAGACATGAATGTAGATGTATATGCATGTTTTATTGACTATCGAAAAGCATTTGACTGCATTAACCGCTACTGTTTAATTTATATTCGGAGTCTATATTCACAGAAGCATTAGACAAGGTCCAAGGCGGAATTAAGATTAACGGAATCAGCATAAACAACATCAGATATGCTGATGATACCGTCTTAATAGCAAGCAACGCACAATAACTACAAAATATAATAAATGCGGTAGTTCACCACAGCGAAATGTTCGGTTTACATCTAAACGTTTCCAAAACTAAAACTTTAGTATTTTCAAAGACACTGCATTCATGATCATGAAAACATTTTTTACAAGATCAGACCTTAGTCTGCAGCTTAGAATCCGAATGATCAGATGTTACGTTTTTTTCTGTCTTACTGTATGTCTGTGAAAGTTGGACAATGGACTCTGAAATAGAAACAAGAATAGATGCCTTTGAGATGTATATATACAGACGAATGCTGAGAATTCCATGGGTACAAAGAGTTACTAATGTTGAGGTACTTCGTCGCATGTGTAAACAAAAAGAATTACTAAGAATAATCAAAGAGAGGAAAATGCAATACTTGGGTCATGTGTTGAAAGGCGAAAGATACGAATTACTTCAAGTTATACTGGAAGGAAAAGTACAGGGCAAAAGATCAGTAGGAATGCGCCAGAACTCGTGGCTGAAAGACCTGAGGAGATGGTTCGACAGCTCATTCGCAGAAATCTTTCGCGCAGCAGTTTCCAAAACTCCAATTGCCATTTGGATCGCCAACCTTCGAAACGAGACGGCGCCATGAGAAGATCGTCATTGTTGGTTATCAGGGAGCTCAAGTATACAAATCTGTCTACTACTTCGAAATTCGCTACTTGGTGTATGTGCGGTAGATTATTATTTGCCCTGTATACGATCATTATTTTTGTTTTCCCGATTTTGACCTGAAGTACGAATTATTTGTTGATCCATCTTAGCTGTTCGGTGATGGTAGTAGCTTAAGATCCCACTGCAGGTTGACTAAGTTCATAACGTAGTTAAACAAGCTCAGAATTGTGCATACATTTAAAGTTAGGAAAATACATTGATAATAGGTTGCCAGTCAAAAAGTGGCCGCAAATATTTTGAATTCAATTAATAATAATTAATTTTTGACAAAAAATTTATTTCGTTCACTTATTTTTTAAATAAAATACGCTGCTCATTAAAGCTATTTTTTTTAATATAATGTTTGCCTGAGAAAAAATGGTCGAAAATTAGGGTGCCGGCACTTAAAAACACAAGGTATCAAAGATAAAATAAAAGACACTATGGCGCTAGCGCGCAACACTACTGTTTTGAAGTGTCACTTGTGTGAGTTTTTAAAGCTTGCGGCGATAGATATATAATAATATACATATTATCACTTGTCAAACCAGTGTCATTCCGCTCTAACTCTATTTTACTTTATCTTTGATACCCCGCGTTTTTAACAGCTGGTAACCCTAAATTGCAACAATTTTTTCTCAGGCAACCTTATATAATCATATTAGGAAAAAAAATTAGCTTTAATTTGATATAAAAAACATGCATATTTATATGTCATAAGCAGCGTATTACGATTAAAAAAAAAAAAAACGGGTGTGGCAGTCCAGTGTGACTGCCAGTGGAAGTTACACTTCTATACACGCATTCGCCGTTACAAATTTATTTGGGAGTCAATCTGCACAATCATTACATATGTAATTCTATAGGTAAGACATAGCAGAAAGAGAAACAGAATTAATAACAACTTACTAACAATGAAGGATTGAATCAATATTTTGATGAAAATGTTTATTTTTATTTTCATATATCTATGAAAGGAGTTGAATGCAAAATTTTTTTACACATACTCTGCAGTAAAATTCATTGTTTATTTTGTTATTAATATAATAATACAATACAAATTAAACTGCAATATTCATAAGTATTTAAAATGACAATAATATACATAAAAAATACACTACAATACAGTGCAACATAATTCCATATATAATAATACAATACAAATTAAAATGCAATATCCATAAGTATTTAAAAATGACAATAATGTAATAATATTAATAAAAAAGTCCTCCCCGACTGGGAATCGAACCCCGGTCTCACGCATGACGGGCGGGGATACTGACTACTACACTCCCGAGGACATAATACAGATGTATTTCAAAATTGACAGTTCTGGATCATACAGTGATTTATTGAGATTATTATTTTGAAATACAAAAGAATAATATAATTATGAACATTTAATAAATAATACAAAACATATCACATAAATAATAATATTAATAAATATTTTATTATATGTATATCTATCTTTATATATTATATATAATATTAAATTATATATACAAAAGGAACATTTTTATATTCGAGAGAGGAAGAGAGAGAAAATATATCTTCTGTCTCTCTCTTACTCATTATCTTACATATGTAATGGTTTCACAGATTCACTCCCATACAAATTTCCAGCGTGGAGCGCGCGTATAGAAGTATAACTTCAATAAATGAACGAAATAAAATATTTGTCAAAAAATAATTATTATTAATTGAATTTAAAATATTTGCGGCCACTTTTGAACTCGCAACCTATTATCAACGTATTCTCCTAATTTTAAGTGTATGTAAAAATGTAAGTTTGATGAACTACGTCATAAACGTAGCGATCCTGCAATGGGATCTTGTACTATAGTAATTTCGACCTCATTCGATGCTATGTAGTTTAACTGTGTCCACTGCGTATCTGATGTTATTGACTTTTCTGCTTGCTTTAGTGACTTCTCCATGTCTTTGATCTTGTATTTTCTTCATTATATACTCAGAATATACTGTGTACCGTAAGACTACACGGATACAAACTGTATAAAAATCAATAGGGGAATCAGACAAGGAGACACGTTATCTTCCAAACCTTTTACGGCAGTTCTGGAACATGCTTTCAAAAAATTGGAGTAGGAAGCCAAAGGAATCAATGTCGACGGCGAAATGCTCTCACAACTACGATTTGCGGATGACATTGTTTTGATAACACATAAAAACACATTGATTGAACACATAAAAACCTGCCTGATTTCAGCGGCCTTAGAAGCTCTTGGAGAAGACGACCAAAGGAACACCCATTAGAATATCAAATTAAGGGAAGACACATTGAAATGCATAAAAGAAAAGAAAAAACTACACATAAAATACCAAAAAACAGGAAGACTTAGACCTATATAGAGCGAAAAACAGAGAGGTAAAGAAAAGAGTAACAAATGAAAAGAACGAACGATGGGAACAAGCATGCACAGAGATAGAAAGACATATCGGAGGAACGAGAAATTCAGAATCATGGCGAATATTAAAAGCACTTCAACGAAATAAGACAGAGAAAACCCAGATCGGCAAAATTAGTGAAAACGAGTGGCAAGAATACTACGTAGAACTACTTACAGAAAACCGTCCCCAATTTCAGGAAGAGAATATAGAACATGCAGGAAATGGGGCATACGACCAGATAGAAATAAGCCTGGCAGAAGTTAAGAGAGCAATCAAGACATTGAAGAACAAAAAAGCCAAAGGTCCCGGAGGAATACCAAACGAACTAATTAAAAACGGAACGGAAAAGTTATTCTGCATGCTACTAGAATGTTCTAAAGAGGACTAACTGGAGAAGAAATACCTGCGGAATGGACACAAGCATACATCACATCCATACATAAGAAAGGAAACAGGAAAAAATGTGAAAACTATAGAGGAATTAGTATAATATCGTCGGTAGGTAGACTTTACGGGAAAATTATTAAAGAAAAACTAGAAACTGAAATAATAGGAAAAATTGGAGAAGACCAAGCAGGGTTCACAGTAGGAAAATCATGCCTAGATCATACGTACACATTAGAACAACTGATAGAGAAGAAAATGGCAAAAGGTAGACCGGTCCATCTGGCATTTGTTGATCTAAAGAAAGCATATGACTCAATACCTAGAGTCAAATTATGGGAAGCAATGAATGATCTCGGAATCCGACAAACACTAATAAAAGCAGTTAAAGCACTATTCAAAGAAAACAAAGTAGCTATTAAATGTGGAAATAAAGCCTACAATCCATTTAAGACGACAAAAGGACTTCTACAAGGCTGTGCTACGTCCCCTACTCTGTTTAAAATATTCTTGGAAAAGACACTCAAACCATGGAGGAGAAAGTGCGAAGGAATGGGCATACCAGTAAGAGACGAATACCTATACACCTTAAGCTTTGCCGACGATCAAGTAGTCATCGCACAAGATGAAGAAAATCTCAGCTTTATGCTCAGAAAACTAGAAGAAGAATATAAAAACAACGGAATGGAAATAAACTTAGAGAAAACCGAATACCTAACAACAGAAAACAAGGATATGAGAAACCTAGAGATAGACGAGGGAAGACAAATAAATGGAACAGATAAATTCAAGTATTTAGGAACCATAATATCGAACCAGGGAACAACAGAAGAAGATATAAACAACAGACTGAGACAAACAAGAAACTGTATAAGACAACTAAACTCAGTGTTGTGGGATAAGAACATTACGATAAAGACAAAAAAGAGAATATGTAACACCCTGACAAGAAGTATCCTGACATATGGGTCCGAAAACTGGACAATAAACAAGAGAAATAGAGGTAGAATAAGAGCAGTAGAAATGGAGTTCCTGAGGAGAAGCTGTAGACTTACAAAAAGAGACAGAATTGAAAACGCAGAGATTAAGCGGAGAATGGGAGTGCAATCAGACATAATCGACTATATAGAGGAGAAGAGACTATCCTGGTACGGCCACGTCAGAAGAGCGGACAGAGGACGCTGGATAAACAAAATCACAGAATGGAGCCCGATTGGAAGAAGAAAGAGAGGAAGACCCCGAAGGTCATTCAGAGATGAAATCGACGAGGCTATGGAGAAAAGAACCCTGCAAGATGGAGACTGGAATGACAGGGAAAATTGGAGAAAACGGTTGAGTGAAGGAAGACAGTGAAAACTGTGAAAATCCTTAGTAGTAGTATTGTTTTGATAACAGATGACTTAAAAGAGATTGTAACTATGCTTACTGAGTTAGATGCCGCCTGTAACGAAGTTGGTTTAAACATAAATTTTGGAAAGACACAATACATAACAAATCTGGTACCAAGCAAAAATCCAAAACTCGACTGCAACGAAATAGGATTAGTTCATAAATATAAATACAGTAGACTCCCTCTATAACGAGAACTAAAATGACAGACTAATTACCTCGTTATAAGCCGATCTCGTTATATCAGACAATCATAATACTGTGCATACATATGAATCTGTAGTTTTCTAAACCATTAACTTCCTATAGTGAAGCCATTCGGAGCAATATAAGATGCTAATAAATATTGTTTGAATGGCGTTTTTGAAAAAAAGTTATTTACTTTTATTGTCAATGAAATATATTAAAACATAAAAGAGTTGTTTACTTTTATTATCAATTATATACGTTAGAACAAAAAAGCTGTACTTAAATTTTTTTCCAACTACATAATGTATAAATCGTATTTTCAAGGATAACATAAACTATTGCTTCTGCAATTTTAAGAACTCTGTTATTTTTAACTGCTTTAAATGGTCCAGTATCATTCTATCATATATTTTCTAAAGATGTGAAACAGTTGTATTTATTCATTGTAAAGAAGTTTATTGCGGGCTGCAGTTAAGTTTATTGAGGGGCTGTTTTAAAAGGTATTTATTTATAGCCACGACCCGACTAAAAACGTAAAAAACACTTACCAAAAAACACGTTTTTGGATCTTATTTATAATATATCTTTCGTTATAACCAAATTTGCCTCGCTACAGACGGTTATAGTTCAATAGAAATTTCACGGGACATCTAATGTATCTCGTTATAAGCGAAACCTCGTAATAACCGTGTTCGTTATAGAGGGAGTATACTGTACTTTTTATATTTATACGGTCATGAAATCCAAATTGATACGGACAATCAAACTGCTGAACTGCAAAGAAGTATCAATTTAGCATGGGCCGCATATGGAGCTCTATCAGACATCTTCAAGAGCGACATGCCAAATTATTTAAAAAAGCAGATGTTCGACCAATGTATGCATCCAGTAGTAACTTTCGTAAACACTTTCCTTAACCCAGGGTACAGCAACCAAACTCAGAGAAGTCCAAAGACGAATAGAATGCTCGCTACTTGGACCGACTCTCAGAGACAGAGTTAGAAATGAAGAAATAATAAGGACAGGCGTCACAGATGTCATAGAGCGTATAGCATGACTGAAGTGAACTGGGCGGGCCATGTGGCCAGAATGAATGACGGACGATGGACCCAAAAAATTACAGTTTGGAGACCACGAGCTTATATAAGAAGCAGAGGTAGACCAAGTACATGATGGACAGACGACGTCAAAAGAATCGCCGGGAATTGGCTGCAAGAAGCTCAAGAACGACAGAACTAGAAGAAATTAGGGGAGGCCTATGTCCAACTTTGGGCGCAGAATGCTGTATGATGATGATAATACTGTGTATAATAATAATGCTAACACGCAACCCCGTCTAGTTTATTTTTTGTTTTAAACGCATTTGAATATATTCCGTTTACTGTAACTCTGGCTGAATTAACTAGGTGGTTAGACACTCCCATTTCCCATTATACTCCGGAGGGGGTCCCATTAAACTTACTTTTTTTCGGCCCTACTGACTCAGTATTAATGTTGATGAAAATACTTCTATTTGCATAAGTACTTCTTAATTTGCTAGAAAAGTTTTTTGATAATCCTATCTGCATCATTCTTTTAAGTAGAATACATAAATTAACATTGTTGTAAACTGCTTTTATATCTAAAATGCTGCCACGATCTATTTTTTGTAAAGTTTAAATGAATGTCCGTCACACAGTTTTTTCTAAATCCAAGCTATTTTGACATTTTTTCTTTGGTTTTTAGCCAGTGGTTGTAGTCTATTTTTTATCATGCTTTGAAGTGTTTTTATGAAACAAGAAGCTAATGATATCCTACGATAAGATTTAAGAGTGTCAACATCTTTATTTGGTTTCAATATTGACAGAACTAGCTGGAAAGTACTCTTTCCAGCTCATTGTGATAGAACCATTTTGTCATATGTTGTTTAGGGAATACAGAAAAGAATAACAAAGGCACAAAAATGCATTCAATTTTACTGGCATCGGAAATAACAGAAACTTATAAATATGATTAATTAATAAAATTATAAACATTTCTTGAATGGATCTCTAATAACGATCCTGAGCATATATTGATACCCAATGAGTAACCAATACATGACTATGAGAAAGACAAAATAACATCTGCTACAATCAAGTAGAAAAAATGAAAATGGATGGACATTGAGAAAGTTCAAAATAACAGCGAAACAATCTCAATATAAATCCAAGCCAAAAAGATAGCGGAGAAGACCAGACAATGGTTAATACTTGGGAATACGAATGTCAGATTAAAAAAGAGGAAAGACAAAGCAGAGCAGAATGACAAGAACAGAAACTTGTGCGGAAATTATCCAGAAAAAACAACAGAAAGAAGACGCACTGGAATACAACGTCTAAGGTGGAGTAAGAAAAACACTCACTGATAGATCCAATAAAAAAATAACCAGAATAATGTTTATTCCTTGATAACGTCTACAGAGATATGAGAAATATAGGAATACGCGTTTAACGAAGGAACGCGATGGACAGAGAAGTCGAGGGGAATTATTGAGGAGGACTGAAGAGGGAGAGAGAGACAAAATTTTAAAAGGAAATTATTAAGTTTTTAATAAAAAGCATTCAATGAAATTAGGTATATATTCTTAAATAAAAAAATACTTGTGTCAAATATATAATTTCAATATTACAATTATCTATATAATGGAATACATCACAGAATATTAAAAATACATGTCCTTGGATACGTTTTAGTACGGATGTGTTTTTAAGATAATGCTCCAAAATAATTTTTGTTTTGATAAGAGTGCATCTAATTTATTATTACATATTTTACTAAAACGTATCATAGAAAATATATTAACATTAGTATAAAGTTTTAATAAATATCGTGTTGGAATATAATACTCAATACAAATATAATATATATATATATATAAATATATATATATATATATATATATATATATATATATATATATATATATATACATATAAGATAAACTTTGAGATTCTTTGGGAAAAACAGCTGAAAGGATAGGCTAAGTGTACTCTTTATTCCTTTATTTTTCCAATATTTCGTCGATAGTCATGGACATCATCAGGGATAAGCTACAAATAGTTTTACATGAAAAATTGAGAGTCTATTTGACTAAGTTTTGACTAATTTTGGAAAAATAAAGGAATAAAGAGTACACTTAGCCTATCCTTTCAGCTGTTTTTCCCAAAGAATCTCAAAGTTTATCTTCTAACTTTAACAGCTGTGATCAACACTATTATATATATATATATATATATATATATATATATATATATATATATATATATATATATATATATATATATACATATACATATATATATATATATATAAGATGTACTATTTCTATTAAATGTATAATTTGCGAAAAAACATGCAGAATACATGCATAGTCCGCAATAAAATGAATTTTGACAAAAATAAGATTGACAGAATACAGCTTTAACGAGATATAAACTTTTATATATTACTATACTCTATACTTTACTAGTTAATGGAAAAAAAATCAATGGTCCATCTGAAAAGTTTAACTCAAATTAAAGATATGTTACAACGATATAAAGCAATAGATTTATGTGCGTGCATGGAGATCAGCCCACTTATAAATCGAAAAAGACGATCAAATTATTGTTTTAATTAAAAATGAGATAAACGAGTGCAGTGTTGTAGCATATGGAGTGGTTCGAATGGTCTGCGATCAATATAGGGAAGCTCGGTCGCATCATCGTCGACTTGAAACAGGCAGAAAGTACCAGCAAGAGCTTAATTTTGTTGCAAGTGCTTTGATCCGCATTAAGTTGGTACTTGATGCGGATCAAGTCCAATAACAAGTCCGTAAAGTCGGGGTATTAATATTAGTGAATAGTAAGAAACAGCAGCTGGTTCAACACCTACCCCACCATACTACCTATAGCGCTTGAACTTTTCATTAGATCATTCATATTGAATATTGGGACAGTGGAGGCCTGTTTTGTTCTTTGTCGAGACAAGAATATGTCTTTATGGCTGTGAACGAGAGAAAAAAGCACAGGAGTCAACAAAAGTTCATTAAATCGGATATATTGAAGAAAACAATTTTATTCATGATAATGTAAACTCACACACAACCAGAATGATACGTGACTACATTGCAGAAGGCGATTTTCACATTATGTCGTGGCTTCATGCGGCCCTACGATTTTATAAATGTGTGAGACCATGAGGGTCTTATATGGCACTCAACGTGTTAAAAATTGCCGCACTACTCATGACAGTGACACGATTGTGGTCAACCTTTCAGCATAAGATCGGAAAATATAAGTATGAATACATGGCTTGCGATTGAAGAAAATAGTCGTTTGACTGGGCGTGATTTAGAAAGCGATATTGGAATTCCAAAAACTTTTGTTCCGATAATTTTTACAACGAATTTGGGAATGACTCCTGCGTATTCGCGTCATTTCAAAATTAGAAGTTACACTGCATAATTTGGAAATTGCCACTAACGATGACAATATAATAAAAAACTTATAAGTGAAACAAATTAACAATGGAAGCTTCCATCATAGCGTCAATAGAAACATAATATTAAAAATACTTATCAATACAATAGAAATATTGTCAAACAATCGAAAATTTACATTCAAGTTTGTTCTAAAAATATTTCGTGACGCAGTGAGGAGAAAGCTAGAAAAACTGTTTTTCACAACTGATTCTGTGATTTAAAGCACATCTACGATGATAAGAGTGTTGTTAAATGGGAATTATTTCGAAGGAATATCACCATTTTAATTCCGCTTATAAATTTTGACGGAAAACCGGGCCACTTATTACCAAAATTATCGGCGAATATCCAAACATGACAAAAATTAAACACAACTAATAAAAATAGACTATCAAATTCTGCATGAATTAACAAAAGAACAACAGGTCAGAGCAAAAATTACACCATTTAAAAATGGAATATTAAATATCTAAAAAAATTTATCGTCGTTTTTTCTAATCCTAATTACTATTATTTCAAAATCACTTTTTATAAGTCGCTTTTTGTTGATATTTCTATATGTTATTATATCGTAAATTTTATTTTCCGTTGCACGCCATCAATGGCAGTTATAATTCAATTAATAATATTGTTTTCTAAATAATCAGAAATAAAACTTTAGATAAATACAGAAATATGAGATACACCACATATGAGATCAACGTCCATCATTTCCTACTACTTATTATGTTATATTCAAAGTGTGTCCAGTAGTTAAAAGTTCAGCGTGTAGAATCTGATTGATAAACGAAAATTTGTGTTATCAATAAAATGGCAATGGCAAATTTCAGTATATTTTACAGTAAACGATAATTGAACAAGCATTGATTAAAGTCATGAACAAGGTTCGAGTAATGATTTTGTTTTATTTTCGATTCAAGAAAGTCAAGGAGTGCATCGATTGGCGAAAAGATACATTTGGTAATAAGAAAACAACTGACTTTCATTGTTAGATTGGTACCAAGAATTAAAATTTGGTCAAAGTAACTTTAGTGATGAGTTTCGTGAAGGTTGACCGACATCACAACAGCAGCAAACATTGATGCTGTATCACAAATGATAATGATATATCGACATAAACATATATGGTAATTCAATCATGTTTGGGTATTGATAAAAAACAAATTTAATTTTATACGATCACTTAGATTGAAAAGCAAACTCAGCGCATATGGTGCAAAGAAATACCTAAACCATTTAATTCAGGGATATACGGCAGTCGAAAACTGAACATGTGGATATTATTTCATTAAAAGATCGTAAAACTGTAAATGCAAAGTGGGATACAGCCACTTCTTTACATAAAGTTTTTTTTTATAAATGGGGAAATGAAATAAAATGTCAAATCATGCTGAATTATCACAATACAAGGCTCCCATATAGCACCGAAGTTTTTGATTACCGAAAAGATGGAATTAATATTATTTCTTTAGGTTTCCAAAACTCAAAAATCAATTGCAAGGTTAAGGATTTTCAAGACAACAGGAATATATAGGCATTTTTGATTCTAAATATTTTTGTTTCCTTCTATCTCCAAATTAAAGCATTAAACCATCGGATAAAGTAAATCCACTATTATTATTTTTGTTTAAATATGTTTGATCATGAATAATGAATGTATGAATCATATTTCCTATTCTCACGAGTTCACAACGTTGTAGATTCTACAATAGTGACGCTCTAAAACAAACAGCCGATCGACGACGTGCAACGTGCTTGGTATCAAAAATCCTGTAAAATTTTTTACTTCTGTTTAACATAAATAAAAATTTATCATTTTATGAATCTCTTAATTTTTAGATTTACCCTGTATTAATTTTAAATATCAATATTTGAATTTTATATCACACCAATCGATAAAAATAATTTATAATGTATATATATATATATATATATATATATATATATATATATATATATATATATATAT
Source organism: Diabrotica undecimpunctata (assembly GCF_040954645.1). Classification (NCBI taxonomy): domain Eukaryota; kingdom Metazoa; phylum Arthropoda; class Insecta; order Coleoptera; family Chrysomelidae; genus Diabrotica; species Diabrotica undecimpunctata. Next base: position 132,190,560 of record NC_092803.1, read on the forward strand.
ATATATATTTAGAGTCAACAATAATATACGACCTCCTTATTTACATAAACTTAAGTCAACTATATCAGTTCACAACTAACATATAGGTTTAATTGGCTAAAGATTCTACATTTATATGTAAGTGAACATGTCTTAGATAGTGTATGAAAAATAGAGGCTATGAGCAAAGACGGAAAATATGCAGAAGATGAAAGCTGATTTCCAAGAACAAACGCAATATGATGGAATAAAATGTTAATATAATATTCCTTAAAAATTCGCATCATATTTAGTGCCCTTAATTTCTATTTATTTCCTATGAAGTATGTTCAATCTGGCATTTTTCCCTTGCGTTTCTCAAATTTTGAATAATAAAACTCATACAATTTTTGAATAAGTGAATTAAAGGAATTACCTTTTTTTTATAATGTTTAAGCGACATCATTCAAAATAGAAAACGGGTGCCATTTTTTTAAAATTATTTTAAATATGATCATATGGAAAGTAATAACTTATTTGAAAGTTTGTTCCTAGATTTTTGTGTGATTGTGTTGCGCCGATATAAATTTCATATGGGAACCGTGAAAAAAAAATGTAGACTACCCCTGATAATTCGATACCTTCAGTGTTTGTAGTGAACGTTCAAACACGTCCATTCGTATGTCCAGTTTTCCACATACTAATAGAATTAGAAAAATATGATGTCATCGACAGTTTTCTTTAATTAAATAGGCCTTTTCATCATGCGACGAGCGCATGCCCAGTCGCCACGTTTTTCGTGCAGTTTTGATTAACAATTGAGAAGTTAATTAGGCACCACTACTTGTTCACTATTCAAATAATACGTTGACCAAAAAAGCCGCCAATAAAATAAGAGTTACACAGAGTGAAGTGGTATGACTTAGGAGAAATACGTAGAAGAACAAAAGTAAAGGGCGTAATTTACATATACAAAGAGATGTGTGGGTTGACCTCCAAAAAGATAGCTGGACGATATGAAAGAAACGGCAAGAAGACAAACCAGTTAGAAAGAGACAAATTAAAATGGAAACGCCAAGGGGAGAAACATTTTATAAATATGCTTGAAACAAATATATTGTATTGATAATCTCCTATTACTATTTTTATTTCATACAAACTTTCACGCAAACAAATGCGCCTATGTCTGCCAACAACAATAAATGTAGGAACCAATTTCTATTGTATTCGGACTTTTTACAGGGTGTGAAAGGCATAAAAAGGAAACTTGGATCGTATTGTAATGTATGTGTGTATAGAAACTTAATATATTAAATATTATGATACTAAAAATATTAAATACAAATATTTTGTCCACTTTAATGTGCATAGAAAGTTGGATAACTCTCTCTCTATATATATAAAATAAAGTTAATATTTTTATATATGTTACGGTAAGAGTAGATAATTGGTAATTGTATACAATTACCGGTAATTAATTGTATACAATTACCAGAGTCGACGGTAAATGTAGGAAATTATTTTCAATTATCTACTTTTGCCGGTAATTGTATACAATTACCAAGGGGTAAAAGTATAAAATGATGAAATAAAAACAATAAATTTCAAAAGCTGTGTAAGGAGTGATTTTTATTGAACTTAATTAAAAATAAGAGACATTTTGTTTAACCTGAATTGAGTTTTTTGCCTGAATTAACACTACAATTTTAAATAGTTACTATTTGTTGTGACATGGCAAACTCACATGGCACTTGGAATTACACAACTTTCCATATTTTTATATTTACACTTATCAGTTTTACATTTACTTTTGCAAGCGCATCGCTGTTTGCTTCCTGTAGACATGCTTCCAAAATGTTTAATTTTGGAAGCATGTCTACAGAAATTAATGATTACTTGCAGATGGTAAATTGATTTCTGCTATAAAACTGTGGCAGTTACTCTTCTTTGGTACCCCATTCGTACAATTCATTGAACACTCATAATAACAGCCAAAACATTTCTAGGATCACTTCGTGCCTTGTCAACATCCGGCACTCTTAATTTTACCGCCACATCGACATTACCAGGGGAAAATTTCAAGATTCATGTTTTAAGCATTTTCTTCGCTTGCTTTCAAAGGCCTTTCTTTGCACGTGTCCGTTTAATTGCAACAGAATCGTGCGTCTCTGAAATTTGATTAGAAGATATTTCTTCTAGAATCGTATTAGATTCATTCTAATACAATAGATGGTTGCTCAGGTTGTTCTTATTCTATTAGAAGCTCATTGGGTTCATCCGCTTCTGCTTCTTCAGAATCAGGACCTGACTGGTCTTCTTCTATTTGTTTCACCAACGCTTCCAAATCTTTTTCAGTTGAAATATTTTCTAGAGCAGAAGAATTGTACAAATCGAAAATCACTTGTTTGTTTGGTTGCTTTCCAACCAGGAACTTAGCATATTTTCGAAGCCTTGATTCGCAGGTTCAAGAGATCCTTGTGACTGACTGTATCTTGGCTTACCGTGTAAAATCTTAAAATCTTTCCACATGGAGCATAGTTCTTCTATTATTCTGTCACACAATTCTCTTCCATTGTCGCTTTGAAGAAAGCTTGGAGCTCTAAAGGCACAAAATATGTCAAGAAGAATCAATGCAGCTTCTTCTGCACGTTTAGTTTTCAACGGCCGTAATTTACAATAATTTACGTAATACAAATTTTGTTAAGTGATCTTGATAGACAAAAATGAATTTGAATTCATTATCTGCTTGGGCTATCAAATTTATTTGACATCTACTATTTATTTCTTTTGACAGTATAGGATTCACTAATAAACCTTTTTTGGGAAGTTTAGGATTTTTTCTGGCAAGTTTCACACAGATCCAAATAGATCGTTATGATTTCTACAGTTATGGTCTTGTACTTCTGTTGTAATTTTTTCAACATTCTTGTTCTACCTCCATGGCCAATAGATTTATATGCTCCGTCAATCAATTTAAAGAGTTCTTCCAAATGGACATAAAATAAAACATTCTGTTCATCTTTATTTAAGGATGATGATAAGGATGATCAGTTTCCCCAACCTCCATGACATCATACTTTTTCAATCGCTTGTAGTCATCCGGTATTTTACCACTAGTCTTAGATTTACTTACATGTAAATTGTTTATTAGACTTTGGTAGTTCTCTTTTGTAAGCAAAACCATCTTGTGCTTTTTGCTATTCATCACTTCAAGTACTTTTGTATTAAAAGGCTCTTCTATTGTTAAATCAAAATAATCAATTCTAGGATAATGTAATGTATAGTTCTGTGTGTAGGTAGGTTAACACAAAACGTTATGTCGGTAAAGAAAACACTTCAAAAATAGGTAACATTATTGTTAATTAAAAAACACGAAGCACATGCCAAATCAGAACAGAAATACTTTTGATGTCTCAATCAACACTACAGACTGAAGACTGATTACGCACGAGGTAAACAAAACATCCTCTGGGAAATGTATACAAATTACCACTAAAAGTAGGGAATAAGAGGTTCTTAAAGAATATTTCCTTCATTTACCGTCGACTCTGGTAATTGTATACAATTACCGGTAATTGTGTACAATTACCAGATTATCTACTCTTACCGAAAAAGATCAATTTTTATCATTGACTAAATAGTCAGGTGATTGTAACGTGTGTAAGATTCTGGAAACGAATAACCAACTTGATTTAATGGGTGGAAAATTACGGATTAAAAGACGTCAACTAAGAGTCTACATGTACAGTCGTACAGCTCCAATCAGCGGCTCTCCAAGTACGAATATTTGTAAGTAGTCATTTTCAAAAAAAGAATTTTATATAAAGCAACAAATTTGAGGTAAAATATGTTGTTAAAAAGTTCCGGACAGCAACAGTATGTCACATGAATAAAATGTAGAAAACAATATGTGAAGTGTGAGATGATACGAAAATAAAATAAATCTTACATTTCAATATGGTAGACTAAAAAAATAATGATTACTAATTTTTTTTAATATATTAAGTTTGTTCCAACACAACGAAAAACCGTCTCGTAACGGTCATGCTCCTGTACAGTAAACAAAATACGTTTCAACAAAACTTGTGATTGTCCAGTGACGGTTCCGTTTAAATGATTTCAGAAATCGAGCAAATGCAAGTACTCGTTGGGAAGACCTGCGAACCGGGATTTTATTCTCTATATAGGTTTTTGAATTGCCGTCTTCGGACGATAAGAATGATGAACATGCGCATAAAAAACGGTACAAGCAGTTTCGTGACAATTTCCCGGCAATACAAGAGTTGCGTGTTGGAAAAAACTTATCTTATTACTAATGATGACATAACACTTTCAATTTTTAAGCTTAGGAACTATTCTTGATATAAACAAATTAAATTTTCCTGCTATTGTTGTTATTAGTATGGTCAATTTTGTTTATTATTCATAAAAGGTAAAAATAAACTAATATGAATAATTTAAAGGAACGATTTAGTTTGTTTATCACTAAGACTTGGATCTAAGCTCAAAAATCAGGTATGACGTGACACAGATGGGGAATATTATTGATATGTTACGCTTTACATTAAAATATTTGCCTATCTACTACTTATTAATAAGTCATGTATATAATCCTTCTATTAATTTACAAACTAGTATATTCCGCGATAAGTGAGCAAATTTGGGAACCTGAAATTTTATTCAACTTTACCATAAACCAAATAATTGTACCATTTTCAGCAAAATCAGAGATTCCAATATGCTGAAATTGGGTTTTAGCATAACTTTGCCTTGGAATTTGTGAAAAAAATACGTTCTAGGCATTAAATTTCCCACATAACATGATGATAATGCCACAATTATAAAATTTCCGGAAAAGTGGTAAATGTGATATTTTCAAGATACTTCAGAAAAAATTTATATTAAATTCGATTAGAAATTAGTTTAGAGTATATTATAGTGTAGAGTTAAAATACCCCTATGATTAACCATAACTAAAAGAACAAAAAAAGAAACGTATAATTCTATAAAGTTGAATGAGCTCAATTCAGATTCTCTAGAAATTTTTATGTAAAACACATTTTTTTATATATCGACACATTTTTTCACATTACTAAAGCCAGTTATGATAGAAGGATTGCTGTATACAGACGACGTGGTACTCACAACGAACAACCAGAAAAGATGCAACGAGTAATTGATATATGGACTAAGGAAAGATAAAAAAGAAGTTAGAAATAAACATTAATAAATGCAATACTATGAAAAAAAGTAGACAAGAGAAGAATCTTCTTCTTATGGTGCCTATCCGTTACGGATGTTGGACACTAACATGGCTATTCTGACTTTGTTGACTGCTGCCCTGAAAAGTCCGGTAGTGGTTAAGTTAAACCATTTTCGCAGGTTATGCAGTCAGGATATTCTTCTTCGTCCTGGACCTCTTTTCCCATGCACTTTACGTTGAAGTATGGTCCGAAGCAGGTTGTATCGTTGTTCATTGCGCATTATATGGCCCAGGTATTCTAGTTTGCGACATTTTATGGTTATGACTAGTTCGCGCTCTTTACCCATTCTATGTAGTACTTGTTTGTTGGTAACTCTGTCTATCCAAGAAATCCTCAACATGCGTCTATAGCACCACATCTCAAATGCTTCGAGTCTCTTCAGTGATGCTTCCATTAAGGTCCATGACTCCACGCCATATAAAATAACGGGGAATACGTAGCATTTTAGTAAACGAACTTTTATTTCCAATTTTATATCGTGGCTGTTAAAGATTTTTTTCATTTTGACGAAAGCTGATCTTGCCTTCTCGATCCTTATCTTAATTTCCGTCGATTGGTCCCACTGTTCATTTAAGTTTGCACCCAGATAACAAAAGTTGATGATTTGTGTTATAGGTTGTTGGTTAACTAGTAATTGACCAAGTGGTATCCTATTTTTACTTGTAGCCATGTATTTGGTTTTTTTGATGTTAAAATCAAGCCTAAACCTGCTACTTACTTCTGCCACCCTGGAGACAAGTGTCTGCAGACCTTTAAGACTGTCTGCAAAAATGACAGTATCATCAGCGATCTTATGTTGTTCAATCGTTCTCCGTTAGTATTCCCTCATATATGTCCATTAGCGCTAGGTTCATAATGTGCTCTGAATATGTATTGAACAATAATGGGGACAATATACATCCCTGTCGCACACCTTGAAGGTGAAAAGAAGAATATTGAAGGTGAAACTCGGGGGCACGATTATATCAAACGATAGAAAGCTAGACCTAGAAATTGCAAATAGAACAAAAAAAAACATCGAGAATATACTATGCCATAAATAATTACGATATTAGGAAAAAACTAAATCAACCAGGACACTAAATTGCATGTATATATCGCAATCACAGTACCAATACTAATACATGCAAACATGGATTACAAATAAAAGACACTGAAGTACCATATGTGCAGCAGAAATGAAGTCACTCAAAAAGATAGCTGGGAAGTGGAAGTTGGACAGGGAAATAAACAAAAAGATCAGAAACGAGTTAAAACAGGAATAAATAGAGAAAAAATGGAATAAAGAAAACTAAACCGGTATTGACACATAATTGTAATGGACGAGAACAGACTAGTAAAAAAGTAACAGGCCAAAAATACAAGGAAGAAGGAGTAGACCTAGGAAGGGTGGATGGAACAAATCCAGGAAGTTGAAACCAAGAGAGGCAAAAAAGTGCAATATGAAGGAAATAGCAGAAGATGCAAAGGCGTGTAAGAAATTGGTAAAAGATGGATACATGCCAACAAGATCCGATAATATTATAGGACATAATCAATGCGAGAAGAAAATAAAATTTTCGATTCAAGTTAAATTAGATTGAAAGTAGTAAATCACTTGCGATTGATTATTGAATTTAAAATTTGAAGGAAGGTTTTACTTTTTTATCCGTTAGATATACATCTCCTAGTGGATGAGACCAATTGACTTTACCGTCAAAGAGCTATTGTGTATGATAGATCTGGTGTACGTGTTTGACATTACATTCCGGTTCATTTGACTGACATTTGTGAAGGGAGTGTTGTACTAAATTTTTGAAACAATTCAAACCTGGACGTGTTACATTTTATTTGATTGTAACCGACAGTCTTATACTCTACCCTGCATTTTCTACAATTGTTTTTAATGAAATTTTAAAATTCTGACATGAAAATTATATTAAGGAGGAAATTTTAGATGTAAAATGTACTTCTTTTTTAAAAAGTGTGTAAGAATTTTTTCTACACATTCCAAAGCAAAGTTTTAAAAACAAATTCAACATATGTTAATCTCCATAGACCGATCGGACTAATAATTTGCACTTTACTTATTTTTTTGATAAATAGTAAGTGTGAAAAATGTTAAGTTAAACTGAGAGGGTCGGATTCTTAACTTACCACACTTATCGTGGAATTAATCACATGCTATTTTAAATTTTGCGATAATTCTTACGGTTAGGAGCATTATCCAAATGCATTGATAATGGAAAATGACATTACCCATTAAAGTCAATCTAATATGCAGTACAGTTTTTTGTTTAGTTGTCAAAGACTTTAAATTGGCAATGTCACTACTACATTATAATCTCAAAATATTTTAAAACTTAACCTATAAACTTTTAAACTTAAAGTTAGATTTCACCATAGAAATATAATACCTAGACTGCGTGTTAAAATCTAAAACCGTTCCCCCAGTGTGACAGAGAAAAAAGATACGAGAAGTTCTTGCATCTTTTTCTAATAGACGGAGTTTATCGACCACGTGACCTTCCCACTCCCAAATAATCTCCAAACACAAGTGGGGTAGCCACTTAAATATAACTTAAATGTTTGATTTAACAGAAAGAGGTAGCGACATCGTATTGTGTATTTTTCATCGAGCAAAAAGACAAAAGAGGGAATGTAAAGGTAGTGGGGGCAAAAATATTGTTAGACAGGAAGTGCCATCTTGAGAGGCCACATTAAACAAGGAAAGAGAGACTCTTTCCTTGTTTAAGAAATCAAATTTAGTTAGGTTATGTTATTTCTGATGTTATTGTTTGTCCCAACTGTCACATGAAAGATTATTTGTATTTTCTATTGAAGTTTTTTAACAATTGCTTCACATTTTAGACTATTATTGTTATTATTTGATTGAAACTTTATTCTGTCCTAGTTAAAAAAAAGTATTTTAAGTGTATTATGTATTAATATTATGTAATATTAATATTATCTAATATAACAAATAAATAAATAAATTAGAACCCTACACCACTGTATGATTATTGTGAAGTGTCATGAAATTTAAATTTGGCGCATTCGCATTTCCGGATATGTCCGCCATCAGAGGCCACTTTTTTGGTCTCCTTTTCATAACAATTAGATTCCCTCTTGTCTTTTTGCTCGATGGTATTTTTATATAAATTTAATATTAATCAATATTACGTTTATTAAATTTTTAAGTAAATCTTGCACCTAATAAATTTGTGTATATATCTTTAAAAATGTAAAAGGCAAATGAAGTTATTATTATTAAATATATATACCACGTACGCGATCATAATTATTTGGTTGACATCATTATATCATTAATTATAATAAACAGTGTAGCGTAATACTTATTGGTTTAATGATAAACATTGTTAACATTGTCATATTATCATAATTCATAGTATTTCTTCATTTTTTGCCGATTTGCAGTTTTTCACATATATTTACTTAAAAACTAAATATATGTTAAAAACTTTTTCTAAAAATCATTTAGCATTAGGGATTAGAAAGATATTTTCATAAAAATGTATAACTATTTAATATTAATTTCCTATTCAAAATTAAAGTAAAATTAATAATTTAAATAATTTGTATACAATACTGCTATCGAAAGAATAATAGAATTCTTATATTCGTTAATTTTAAGTCATTATGTCATCAATATTACGTCAAAAATTTAAGTTATATTTAATTAGCTAGTCTACTTGTGTTTGGGGGTTGTTTGGTAGTGGTAAGGTTACATGGTCGATAAATCCCTTCCATTAGAAAGATATGTAGGGACAGCTCTTATATTTTTTTCTGTCGGACTGAAGGGACGATTTTAGATAGTAAAGCGCAGTCTTAGGTATTACATATGTGTCTATGGATTTCACCAATTAAATTTTTAACATTTTGGCTCATAATACTTTTATCACGTTTTAATGAAATTCAATACACCTTATTTAATATAGATAGACGATAACATATTTTCAAACAATACATTCAACAACAAAAGTTGACAAGTTTGATTAGATATTGTCGATTTCACGTCGAGAACAAAATTGTATGTTGTTTCTTGACGTGTTTATCTTAATTAAAACTCGTAAAAACATATTTTGCATAAATTGGAACATAAATTTGCATCTGGTTATTTTTTCTCATGAATAATCCTTCCATATATGGCACGAGCTTAATATGTACAATATATTCAAAGTAAATAAGGTATATCTGATAGATATCTATAGAACCATCGAAAAAGGAGCAGTTAGAGTGGTCTACGAAATAAAAACGTGGCTTGGGATTTTAGCCACTTGCACAGACTGACATAAATAACCTAACATTTGTTTACCGTCTTTTTAATAGAAATTCGAATATTGTCCGTTCGCTTAGCGTGGAAATATTTTTACAGGTTCATTGCCGGAAACATACGACATAAAATTCCTAAATCTCATTATTAATAAATCAAATAAACTCACTATTCCAGACTTCTTTCATTGAAAAAAGAAGAATAAGTAAAAAAAAGAATAATAAATAATGGGAGTTTATATTTATTAATTTTTTATTAAAAACTTTTCATTTGTAAATACTAAATCTAAATAAATAAATGTAAATACTAAAATTTTTGTTTCAATTGCTGCAGTTTTATGTTGTTAATAAACTACATGTAAATATTTTTTTGTTTAAATATTGGCTATTAAACTTTTGGTTATGAACATTCATTCTGTGCGATTGGTATTATTTGTTGTTCGTGAATTTGTAAGGTAAGAATATCAAATTATTAAGATATTTACTTTTAATGTTCATGTTTTAAGGTTATGTTATTGTTTGTTCACTTTAATTAGTTTTTAACTGTATTTCAAGGTATTTTTAAATTCATGTTATATTCCTTTTTCGTTGCCAGTGATTTTATCCTGTAAAAGACTAAATATATTCGTTTTCTCGTAGTATAAGTAGTGAATAAGGACTTTTAGTTGTAATATAACATTCTGTGGAAGCCTTTCTATCAAATTGCCATAGTGAAACATTAATTTATTAATGTTTCAACTTCGTTAATAAATTCAATGATTTGTTGATTAATTTTGAAATAACTTCGATAAAAACAAAAACAAAATACCTTGAAATACAGTAAAAAATAATTAAAAGTTTTAATAAAAAAATAACATAACCTTAAAACATGAACATTGAGAGTAAATATCTTAATACTTTGATATTTTTATATTCATAACCAAAAGTCTTTATTTACTATTCAAACAATTAAAAAACCAATATTTCCAACTTCTTATATCTTCTTACGAATTAGAAATGTTTAGAAAGGTTTTCTAAGTCCTGAAATCATCGAACCGAGTATACAATATTTTTATAAACAACGTTTATATTGACAACGCTAATGACATAAATGTGACGCACTTAATTACGATTTTTTTTCGATGGCTCTTTAGAATTCATTTGACACCTCAGCATTTTTTACGTTATTGTAAACAGTTGCTGATGTCAGTAAAGTCGATAATATTTAAAAACCTTAAATAATAAAAGATCTTAAATATTGTAATCCACTAAAATATCAAATAAATCAAATGTCACTAATACTAATGTTATCCCTTTATTATAAGGTAGTTGACGTCACCGTGCTAACACCATGAACGAAGATAGTGGGCGGCAGATTTCTCGAAAATATTTCTAAATTGTTGTAAAAAGAAACCAGTTTGGTATTATCTGTAGGCGGTGCTGGAAGATATATGAAAGTGACAGCTGTCTCTGCTGTCTGTTGAAGAATTAAGGTATTGACACTGAAATAAAACATATAATCATTATATAATTCGTTGAAAATCGTTTCAAATAAAATAAAATTCTTAAACTTTTCTTGATATTATGAGTTTCTTGAAGTTTTTTATCCGTTTATACACCAACCAAGCTGTCTCAGCAAACGAAAAACGATACAACCACTTCGATAGAACGAATATAAACTACTGGTACTAAGTGACTGGTTTAATTAAGCAGTGAAAAATTAGTAATACAGATCTAAGTATACTGCATACAACAAAAAAACGTCAACGATTACTTACACTATATACACTAAACAAACATTTTCAGTTCCATCTCAGACATCCCATACTTATAACTAGAGACTACAGTTACATAATATAATATAATAAGCTGTTATTATTTCTCACCTCTTCGCGTATCGATCCTCTTCCGTACCGTGTGATTCAAGTACTGTCTTCCAACCATCTACCCGGAAAAGTTCTGCCTCTATTCTCAATTTTTTCAACAGAGTTTCCAGTCGTTCAGAATGGCTCAGTGATATGGATGATGTAAAATAACTGGACCGAGCTTCGTCACAAATACATATTCTATGGAAATATAGTAATAAATATTAAAAAAGACATTTATTATTTGTCAAATAAGGAGAATCAATGCTGATTGATACCTGTCTCAGCATAAACCCATAAATAATGAGACTAATAAGTTTTTATTTAAATAAGCTTTCATGTATTGATTGTACTGGCAAAGTAAAGCTGCGTTGACATGGGTAGTGAATCACGAACGTGAGCCATGCTTTAGTAAGCCACGTTGCGTGTAAACAAGTACATTTGTAAAATAAGAAGATTAAATTCTCCTCACGACTAGAAATAATTACGATCGTGAAAAGATTAAACTTGTTTGATTTTTGGATCGTGTAGTCAGTCGTGAGCAGTGCAAGTTCCTTTCCTATTTTTATTTCGTTTATTATTAGTTTGTTAGATATTTGGGCACAGTTTTGTTCATCACAATCATCAGAAAAAACCTCCGATTTGTACGCCTTCTTTATTTTATTTTTATTTATTTAATATAGGGACAACCCCATTACCCAAACCTATAAACGCAGCAGTTATTTCTATGATTCTATAAAGATTGGAAAATAGCATTAAAAATAAAAAATATATAAAATATTACATAGTTACAATAAAAACATTAAGTATTATTACAATTAAGTTAAGTTCTCACACTCTAAGGTACCAGTAACTCTTTTCTACAAATATTTACATATTTATTGAGAGACATATTAAATACATCTACATTCAGGTTGTTTAACAAAGATAAGTATCTATTCAGTTAGATATTAGCACGATAGGGTGTTCTTCATAATTAAGCATAAAAAGTACATAGGTAACGCAAACCATGGTAATATGGTACTCTAAGACCAACCTGACTGTCAAGAGAGGGACAATCAATTCTACCATTTATTAATTTAGACCTCTCTAGGATAGTGTAGTCATGGTGTCCTATTCTAATCCCACTTTGAAAGGCCTGTAGGAATTTATGCTGAACCCTCTATAAGGAATCCGAATGTATCCGGAAATAAGGAGACCATATGACTGAACAGTACTCCAGACCTGACCAAAGAACAATAGACTATTTTTGAGGCTGTAATGAAGAAAAAACTAGAATTTCTAGTAATAAAGCCCAGCATCTTCGACCCCCTAATTGATATATAATTAATATGATCGACCAAAGTTAATTTCTCATCGAAAATTACACCCAGATCTGTTACTGTAGATGTGTATTTTAGTGGTTGGTTATCAATAAAGTAACTTGACTCAAACCTAGTAGTATTCCTAGAGAAACTTATAAAATTGCATTAGTTGATATTGAGATATAGCTTATTTTTTTTGCACCATTCTGACAAACGAAACTGAAAGTCCTCCTGAAGCAGTTCCTGATCTGAAATACTTTCAACGGTTCTCCAAAATTTAAGATGATCAGCAAATTTCGCACAGCTGCTATACAAAAAACATGTAACTATATCATTCACAAAAATATCTCCTCCCTGTAGAGCTCCAGATGTGATGAGATTTTTCCTCGAAAAATAACAACCTAATTAACTGTTTGAATACGACCAGTGAAAGAGCTTCTCCACCAAGAAACAAAGTTTGGGTCGAACCCATTCAAAATCAACTTAGTATTTCCAATACGAAAAAGAGTGAAGGCCATGCATTGAAAAGCAATGAGTGGCTGATGAAGATAAAACTGAGAATGTAGAGTTATGTAATACCGCGTTTTATTAACAAATGTTTTTAATTATCTGGATAAATTCTTTAACAGTATCGCAAACTGCATTAAAAACTTCTATAAAATTACTAATGGATGAATTGGGGACCTTAAATAAATATTCTAAACTTCTAAAAAAGTCTCCAGCAGCTAAATATCGAAGTGTTATTTGCAATTTTAGTTTGACCGATAGAGCTTCTCTCATATTAGTAGATTTTTTTTTAATTTATGGGCTAACAACTTCCAATAACTAATAAAGATGGTATTCCGACATTTTAAACAACTTTTTAAAATATTCAGCGTACTTGGAGATGTGTTTAATTAAATTAGTGTGACTTCTTTGTTAAATCCACTTCCTTGTTAACCATCGTCTTTTCTTCCTTTTTCTTGCCAAATTTTATAAATTACACATAACTTGACATGCTTCTGCCACCAATCACTGCATATTCGCCACGGAGCAAATATTTGCAGTGTAAACTATAAAAACTCTAAAAACGAACGAGGTATGACCGCACTCGTGATGTTATTACGAATAAGATTCGTGTCACCACGAGTGTGGCTCTTGCTCGTAAGTCAGTACCCATGTCAACATGGCTTAAAATTTATAATGATAATGAGTCCATTTCAATACGTAAAAAGTAGTAAAAATATTTAATAGAAAAACATTTTGATTAAATATTAATATGCACGCCGTCGCCCATCTCAAGGAGCTGAAAAAATTAAGACACACGTGTATCTCCTTGAAATTGACATTATGATAAGTAACCTCTTCTACCTTGATCTTTTTATTTACGAGCCATATTTTGTGATTTGGGAACACATACTAATCGGAGGGGGATAAATAAGGAGATTAAGGCGGATGAAAAAGCGATTCGAACACTTTTTTATTCTACATATTGGGCCATTTCTCACTGAATTCCTGGTTCAATTTAATTCACAATAATATTGGCTATTGATAGTTTTACCATTTTCAATTAAAATTATGCCTTTGCAATCCCAAAAGACAGTGGCCATAGTTTTTCAGACCCGTTGACCCACTCTTGGCTGCTTCGGAGCACTTTTGCCGGCTTCATTAAACTGCCGTGCGTTCATTCTGTTCTCTGGTGTGTAGTAGTGAATTCAGGTTTCATCAACGGTTGCCAATCGACGCCAAAAGTTTGACGAATTGGGCTTCTTAAGCATATTCATTCATATTCAAAACTTCGTTCAAAATATGACTAAGGAGCATTATTCTGAAGGAGCATTAATCTAATAATATTTATCCAGCTTTTCTTTTGTGTCCTCTCTGTTTTATTACTCAAATGATTATGTTTATGTTGAATGAGAAATCGAAAATCGGTTTTCTCCATATGCGACATTTTTACAAACACGTTAAGTTTATGCAGTTGTCGGATGCATCGCGCTAAAATTTGATATATATGCCCAAAAAGGTTGGACTTTTAAGAATTATGTTTTTTTTTGAGATCACAACGCCCTAATCGGCGAAAAAGGTTACTTATCAGACCACCAGATTCTTGTGCACTGGTAAGCCATGTTGTCATTTTAATGAATAATGCCCGATTCTAAAATTAATGCACTGTAGACGCATAGCAGCTAACTTCCAAATTGGGTATGGGACCACAAGACCGATGCAGGTATGGGGAGTTACCCTAAATATTATAGTGAAAAAAATTAAAACATGCAGAGACAAATGAGATATGGAAATGTTGGGATGGAATGGAAAACACGATGAAAAGCAAATGGATGAAATATTTATCAAAATAGGATTTCTAAACGACCAAAATGGGAGGGATCTTAAAAAATAAAGTTAAAATTTTGGAACAGGATAATGCCATGAAACAAAGTAATATGAAAACTTTTTTTCCATTTTTTTTCATTTTTGTTTTCTCCCTTATATCAATCTTAGATAAAAAAGCATTTTTTCAATATGTGAACATGGTAAAATAACTTTACCTACATCTTACTGATGTTTTTATTGTGCGTTATTTTCCCTGTGGATTGTTTCTTATCTTTCCGTTTTTAAGTGTTTATAATTCCTCGTTTTTTGTTCTTAAAAAATACGTTAAAATTCAGTGTATATGTAGGTTACTCACGTAAAATAGATAAATCCGGAACCTTTTCTCACTTTGTTTTTCCTTTAAGGCATTGTCCTTTTTTCTACGCACAAGAATTTGGTTCCTTCAACAGAACCGCCCTAGCGTTAATCAAGCTAATAGATTTCTCATTTGTAATTCTTGTACCGTTATGTAGGTATATTTACAATACACTTATATTAAATTTGTTTCATTATAGGCTTAGTATTGGCATAATTCATACTTTTACAATCTATAACAATATTGTAGTATTCTTTTTCTATTTTTTAGTGGTTGTAAGCGTAGACCTGATGATGGGCTGAATTTGTAGAGCCCAAAACCGATCGACTTAGTTACAATAAATCCAATTGTGAGTAAGTCTTTTTCTTTTTACTTTTTACCATTTGAAAATGGACTCACATTTGCTTCGTTTAACATAAAAACAGTTAGAAGGAAGTATTGGTACTACGGTGTGTAATATAAATTATACGAATACGAAGATTATTTATCTAGATCAGCGTTTCCCAAAGTTTTTTGATTGAGGAGCACTATTCAGAACAGAAATTCTGTAGGGAGCACTTACCATATTGCACCTAAAACCCATATAGGTGTCACAGAGAACAAGAGATGTTAGTTGTGGGGGAGGGAGGAGGGGGATAATGCCCATAACATTTTCTATTCAATTTATTCAATTTTTTTTTCAATCGTAGACATTAGAAACTTTATTACATATAACGAAAAACAAAAAAAAATGGAAACAGAGATCCTATTTCTAAAATCTTAAAAAACGTAATGTCTTCATTTTAATGTAAAGCTGCCTTGATTTGCACAGGTTAGTAATATCCGGTTGAATTTGGGATAAGTCAGGTTTGTTTTAGTGGCCACATAGGCAGAGAATGCTGCTTTACCTAAGTATGTTGTTGCAAAAGGGAGAAGAATAACTTTCGCTTTATTTGACAAAATTTTAAATTCGTCTTTAAGTTGACGTTGAGTTTGGATTTACTTTCAAAATGTTTTTTTATCGCAGAATCCAATGTCAAATTTATCAGGCATTCATACTGCTGAGATGTTAAGGAAGCTGTTTTTTTTAACATTGCAAGGTATGGATCAGCAACCCAGAAGTTTTCTTTAATTTTGTCGTGGAATTCCCCAGGAAAATAATTATGGAAGTTTTCAAGTAAATTTAGCAGATGAGTGTGAAACTCGTTAAACACAGCTTCAGGTATGTCCGATTCCAGTTCTTCTCTAAATTCTGTGATTAGTGGAAAGCTATCCAGATTTTTGATTTTCACCGATTCTGCCCAAAAACGAATTTCTTCCTATACGCTTGTATTTTATCATTGGCGTTAAAGACAGTTATTGTCTTTCCCTAAAGTGAGGGACTAACTTCATTGACATTGTTAAAATATCTATAAATATCCCAATTTAATTAACCAATGCTCGTTACCAAAGAGCCTAGCTAAACATTGGCCGCGAGAAAGTCACCTTACTTCCGTATGAAGAAGTAAAGACGAATGTATACTGCCCATGTCATCGCACACCACTCTAAACAGCCCTGTATTCAGTGGTCCTAATTTGATAAAATTAATTATCTTTACGGTTTCGTCCAAGACTACTTTTAAGAAAGGCGGCATTTTTTTAAAAGCGAGGCTATGACGGTGGAGGATACAGTGGCTACTGCTGCAATCCTTGGCTAGATTATGATATATTAATATCCAATAAAAATAAGTTTTTGGTCACCTATTTCTGATTTTTAATACTACTGCACACTTTAATTATCATTATCTTGTAATTTTAATTTGATATGATATCTCACTGTTGCTTTCAGCCATCGATATAACGGAGCTTTTTTTTCTAATGTTTAACCGTTTACTATCGCCATATAGCGGAGCACCTGTAGATGCTTCGCGGAGCACAGTTTGGAAAACGCTGATCTAGATTAAAACACCTATTTATTGAAAAAATTTAATACTAGTTGTTTTACCTTAGTTTTAATTTTTTCCATACTGGTACCATGTTGACAATACAAGCCAATTGCATCATAAACAGTGAAGTAGTGTCAAACGAATCGTTTTCCCCTGGATTTAAGAAGTTGACAGGCCATACGTCGATATACATTTTGTTTCTGACACTGTAGATACGAAAAATATTAGTTACACAAAGAAAAATCAATTTAATATTAATGAAATTTAATATAAAAAGAGAAAAAGGCTTTAAATATATAAGGTAACTTTATAATAGATACGTAAAAGTTCACAAGCTATATATTTATTTTAATTTAATTTTCAAATTTTTGAGTGATGGTGATAACATTGAAGCATTTATCCAATTTATCCACTGTAGTGTTGACAGTTGTTCGTCATGTCTTCAATCCATCCAGCATTGTTGTTGGCTTGGGTAGAATTTACTTTCATTTTCTACAGTGAACTTCAGTTTCCCATAGAAAGCCTTCTCTGCATGCTCAAAAAGTATATTGTCGAATTTTCGGTTGTTACTAACTTTTGTTTGTTAAACTAATGGAGAGTTCTTGTTTTCATGCGTCCAGGCAGTGTTGAGCTGTGTTGTTTTCTGGATTATGTTGTGAGTGTCTTGGAGTGTTCCAAATTATTTCTTTAGCTCTTTTAATTACTTTTTACTTCTTCTTACTCCTGGGATGTATTCTGTAATTTGTAATCTCCCTGCGAAATAATTCAATTTTCCTCAGCAATCGTTTTTCCCAGGGTGCAATTCTATTTTCAGTTCTTCCGATATTAGTATTCCCTCGTGTTGTGATCTTAATGCCCTTAACATTAGCAATTGCTGTTACGGCACAGTAAATTAGCATATGCAAATATTCCAATGTATGGGCTTCCACGATATAATTGGGTAGGACTTCAGTGTTCCTAATTTGTAACAGCGCACCTAGTTTCTTACAAGAGTTTATTTTTGGTAGCGGTGGTCTGCTAAGTGGGTTTGTCCCATTAAACTCTTGTACGGCACGTACCGTTTCACTTGCCATGCTATTGTGCAACTCGTTGTCCCACTGCGTACTAACGGTTGAGTTTCTTGTATGGGAGGCTCAGGAATCTGCTCATTAAGAATTTTATTAGGAACTTGATCCACACCTAGCTCTTGATTATGAATCCCCCGATCGACTTCGCTTCTAATGGTATCGCGTCTAGTCTCTGGGATAAGATTATTTCTTATAATTACCCAGTATTGATCTGCTATTCGCTGTTCAGATACTTGAATCTTGAATGTTGTCGATAGCCGATCGTTTCTCGACCAAGGTTCGTCATCTTGTAATAGAAGCGTACAATGTTTTATGTTTTTGTTTATAGACCCAGTCCGTTTCATGTGCTGCCTGGTTCGTTCCGCTTGAGTAAGCGCTGGCTGATGTTCCAGCGCAGCACCTTCAGCAAGTGGTGCTCTCGTTGTTGTTTGGCTCACTTGTGGTTGTTGTTGTTGGGTTGTAACTGATTGTTTCCTGATATTTCCTTGCATCTGTCAGAGAGCCCCCTTCTTGCCACTCGAATTTTCTTTCTGATGTTTCCGTCCAGTCGTCAAAACCCCTAAAAGTCATACGAACAAGCTTAACTTTTGCCGAGAATATCAATTTTGGGACCCCAAAAAATATGCAAAACAGTTTACCACTTTAACCACCGGGCTTCCTCCTATAACCTCAGTCGTAGGGGAGTGAAAACGCAAAATAATCGATTTACTAAGAATCCGTACACCATAGAAAAAATGTTTTAAATAAAAAATTTAGCTGAGATAATTTTTAACAAAAAGTTTATTAACACGTTTTGCGTAGAATGAACCGTTCTCTCAAAAACAATGCTTGAAGCGACCGGCGATTTTGAATGTCAGTTCAATAAATCAATAAAATCTGTATCGACTCGACGGTAAAAATTCGATATCTTTTGATCAGTGTCCTATTGAAAAAAAATCGCGTTTTAAAAGTGAAAATTGCAGCTTTGGTATGCATATTTTGTATTTTGCCGCAAATAAAGTCAGTTTCTATAAATCTGTTCAATAAATAAACTTTGCGCGATTTTTGCCATTTTTTACGATTCTCGTGTGAGATCAATGAAATTGATTACTTTCATTGACCAGTCGTAGTGAAATTTCCATTGCTGGAGACCAGTCTTCAAAACCTTAAACATGAAATTTCGATTTTGATTTTTGGCAATAAATATGAGGCATTTGAAATATGATTAAAAAGCACTTAATATAAACTTTTACATTACAAACGATCGCA
This sequence comes from Diabrotica undecimpunctata, assembly GCF_040954645.1. Classification (NCBI taxonomy): domain Eukaryota; kingdom Metazoa; phylum Arthropoda; class Insecta; order Coleoptera; family Chrysomelidae; genus Diabrotica; species Diabrotica undecimpunctata. Next base: position 132,210,089 of record NC_092803.1, read on the forward strand.
CGTCACGGGAAATGCCTCCAAGAGGACGGTTTTGGATGTAGTTTATAGCATAAGTTAAGTACTTTTGAAAAACGTACTAGTTTAATTAAAAAAGAGCAGTTTTAAACGTTTTAGATCGTTTGCTCCGATCGCTTCAATCGTTGTTTCTGAGAGAACGGTTTATTCTACGCAAAAAGTGCTAATAAACATTTTTGTTCAAAATTATGTTAGCTACATTTTTTTATTTAAAATATTTTTTTCTATGACGTACGGATTCTTTGTAAATCGATTTTTTTCCGTTTCCCCCCTCTAAGGGAAAAACCTATGGGTAAAAGTGGTAAACTGTTTTGTAGTTTTTCGCGTCCTAAAATTGACATTTTTGACATAATTCAGCTTGTTCGTATGATTTTTAGAGGTTCAGTAGCATTTGAGTACTAAATTTCTTTGTATTTATTAGGTCTTTTGCTTTATTTTTTCTTCGTTCTTCCATAAGTTTAAGAATTTCTATTGTAATTCAAAGTTTTCTTTTTTTCTTCCAAGTGGTTTCATTTCCAACTGACACAAGAGCATGTTAAATTTTTTCCATTTATGATCAAAAGTTATAGTTTCCGCATTATCTTCTTTGCCTTTTCTCGTTCTCGTTTATTTTAAATTTCGTTTTCCTATATGTGTCGTCTTGTTTGAGTCTGACGTAAGGGTATACCGTGAATCAGAATGTGGATCGGACCATCGTTTACTTATGGCCAACGTGATAACGACTGGCCACAAAATTACAAAATGTGGATCGAGAAACATACATGTGGATCTACACCTCATAATACAGGGTAAAATCGCCGGAAGGAGCGGCCCAGGCCGACGAAGAACATCCTGGCTCCGAAATCTCCGAGAATAGTATCAAGAGACCACCGCTAATTTATTTAGAGCCGCCGTAAACAAAGTCATTATTGCCAATATGATCGCCAACGTTCGATAATCGGACAGGGTACTGAAAGAAGAAGAAGGATCGAGAAAATATATCAGCGGAAGAATTATACCAGCAACTTAAAAAATGCATTCATGTTGCTGCAAGTGAAGCTTTGGGGTATAAAAACAAACATGAAACAAAAAATCAAGAATGGTGGTCGGAGAATATGCAAACGTTAGTAAACAAGAATAAAACTGCTTATCAGAAATGAATGTCAACGAGAAAGGAGGAAGATTACAAGATATATAAAAAATTAAATCAAGATGTAAAAAGAGAAGTAGTGAAAAGTAAACAATGAGATGTGGGATCGAAGACGTGCAGAGGTGGATAGGGATATGAGTGGAACAAGAGTTGGGCAAGCGTGGAAGCCGATAAAGTCTCTCCGGAGGGTAAGAAAAATCTAACTTACAGATCTGAAACAGTGGAAACACCATTATGAGGTCTTATTGACAGAGGATAGATATAAATTCCAAGAGATCGAAATCGAAGAAATATCCGAACATACACAAATAATTGAGATAACAACCGAAGAGTTAAGCGATGCCCTCAAAAGATCGAAAAACTGCAAACCAGCAGGACCTGGAGACATTCCAATTGAGTTGGTAAAGTATGGACCAAAAATATTACATGAGATGTTGGTTCAACTATTTAAATGCTTAAAAGGACAAAATACCCCTGATGATTGGAATGTTGGATACATCAGCTCAATATTCAAGAAAGAGGATAAACGCAAATGCTCTAATTATAGGGGAATAACTGTTATCAGCTCAGTGGGGAGGTTGTACGGTCGAATAATAAAAGAAAGAATAGAATCAGAATACGAAGACATAGAAGAACAAAATTGATTTCGTGCAGGAAGATCGTGCACTGATGGTATATTCGTTTTGCAGCAGGTAATCCAAAAATGGAAGGCAAGGAATCTGTCTACCCACCTATTGTTTGTAGATTTAGAGACGGCATACGATACGGTACCTTTGAAAAAACTGTCTCAAACATTGACGAAAGTAGGTCTCAGTAGAGAGTATGTGGAAATGTGGATGCTATCGCAAATATATACAAAAATGTAAGAAGTGTCGTTAAAGAAGAAAACTTCTGAATCATATCTGAATCATTTCTAATAACAAAGGGGATTAAACAAGGATGTTGTCTATCTCCGACCTTATTTAAAATATATATTCAATCATCGCTAGCGCAGTGGAGGAAACAAGTATCCGGAATGGGAATAGACATAAACGGTGGTAAATGTCTAACAACTTTATTTTTCGCAGATGATTAGGTAGTCGTAGCGAATGATGAGAAAGACAGGGACTACATGTTTAGAAAACTAAAGAAAAAATATGAAAAATGGGGCCTCAATATGAATATGTCAAAGACAGGGTATCTTAAAATAGGAGATGATGAAGAAGATCCAGAGTTAGAAATTAGAAATACAAAAACATGCAATGAATATAAATATCTCGGATCTATAATATCTAAAGAAGGTACTACCAAAAGAGACATCGAAAACAGAACGCAGAAGGGAAAAAAGCGGTAAACATTCTAAACTCTCTACTATGGTCTAAAGATATTAGACAAGAAACGAAATTGACAATCTATCGAACCTCGGTTATGACTTATGGGGCAGAAATTTGGAAAAAAGATAGAAAGTAGTAGAAATGAATTTTCTAAGGAGAGCGTGTAGTGCATCCAAAAAAGCTCATATCAGTAATGAAGATATTAGAAGGAGGATAAATACTGTATATTTCAGTATAGACAGAATTGAAACGAGACAACTAGTCTGGTATGGTCACGTGAAGCGAATGAATGAAGATAGATGGCCAAAGAAAGCTTTAAATTACATACCACAACAAAGAAAAAGAAGAGGAAGGCCTTCAGTTGCCTCGAAAGAAAATGTACGGCAAGTAATGAGAGATAGTGCCATCAAAGGAGACGAACGGATGGACAGAACACGATGGCGGTCGAAATGCGAGAAGCGACAGAGGAACCTCGCTTATATATATTATGATTTATAATCATTTTCATTTAATAATCGTCCCAAGATAAACTTTAAATATGGATATGAACATTTTCTTATTTCCGTCTGACTCATTACATTCACTCACTCAATAAATAGGTACGTCGAAATATCATATCCACTGCCAAAAATATTTACATAATGAATTTGGGCTTTTTTTGATAAAAAATTCACTAAAAAAATAAATCACGCTGATTGTTCCTAAAAATTACTAATTTTAAGATATACAATTGATTATTATCCACAAATATTGAAATACAACCTCAATGGTTAATATTGCGACGTCCTTTTTGGATAAACGTTAACAAAATATGAATGAAAAATTCACTCTGGTTTAATAGATTTCTTATTTATAACAAACAAATACAGCTAAAATTAAATATTATTTTTGAAATAATGCCGTGGTAGTAATTATTTCTTCATAACCAGCATCGCAAAGAGACTGACTCCTAACTTAGATAAAGTCTATCGCAGTCACAGATGGTCGTGAAATTTTACCATTGATTATTAAATTATAAACAACCGCCCCCTAAAGGACGGTGAAACTGAAACTAAAGTAATGCAGCATATAATAAGATTATATTACCTTCTGGCGTCTTTCCTCAGTCTAACAAAATTTCTACATAAGCACAAATTTTTATTCATCCTAAGCACATCTCGCATCATCTGGACATATTCTACAGACTGCACCGTACTTTGTGTCTTGAGAGGGAAAACGTCGTTTTCAAAGTCATGATTTTGATAAATTGAATCAGTACTAAAAACAAAACAGAGTACCTACTTAGTAATTTAAATCGAATAACTACAGTCTTTAGAGAATTTTTATATAGTCAGCATTTCAATTTACCTTTGCAAAAAATCTTGAGATTCTTCATTATCCAAAAATCCAAGAATTACAGTGTTTGGTTTCATCGCTCCCATACCAGATAATCTCATCAAATGTTGTAGCCCCTCACGAACCGTTTTGGCCACTGTTAACTCAACGAAAGCTTTTACCTAAAAAATAGTTAAATCAAAACAAGGAAGGTCGCCATTATTTTCTTTGGTTTTATTTTTTATTTGGGGAAAATTCAACACAACAATTTTAATACGTAGAGTGTATCTAAAAACGATATCAAAAATTCCCTCAATCGAAACGTGGTAGAGCGCAGTTCAATGCTCCACTAATTCTTCCACTAGAATGAGTTGAGTATATTATGAGTTATAAATAAAACATGGTTATACACCACAAGAACAAAAAAAAGTCAAAGTTGACTGTCATTGGAAAAGAGCTAAAATTTTGCAAACTTTCATAAAATTAATTTTGGTTTTTTATAATCCACACTGTGAATCAATTCGGTGGAAAGGCCGTATTCCAACGAGAGCTAAGAAAGTTCGAATGAATAAATCAATAAAGGATTAATCTGTATTAATACCTTAACAACATCTTCACAATAATTTAAACAATAATCCTAATCGTGATAAAGAACATGGATTATCTATCACTCGAGCTCTGCGATATGTTATCTCTTAAAAGGTTTCTAATCAAGTATAACATCTCGATATTAGATCTTCTACGTCTACGTTATTCGACTGATCTGGTACCAATAGACTTTCGGCTATAAAGATAAAATCTATATTAAAAGGACATTTTTTAAACAGGTGAACGTGATAAAGGAAAAGTAACATTTTAGGCTCCGCTTGAAACAATGGACAATCTGTGTAGAGTGTTGTAGGAATAGCGGAGTGGTTAATATTCTACAAGATAACTAACTATATATAATATAATTTACTATAATACATAATATACCAACCAAATTCAGTCGGATGTAAAAGTTGTGGGTAATAACAGCGAGAGTGAGGAGCTAGCATTAAAAGACAAGGTGTGGATTTATGCCGCAAAGTATAAACAATCTTATAGTATAGAAAAATTGGAAGCATATCTAAAAAGTTCCCCGGATATGAGTTCTCGTGCACTTTGTACGAGAACAATAATAATTGGAGATTCAACATTGATTTCAAAAAGATTCTAATGAATTAAACAATTTCTGTGATCTAATTTCTATCTTTGGCTTAACCATAAATATTAATCAATATACTAGAATCACAACTAGATCAGCAACTTGTTTAGATAACATCTTAACAAAAATAAGCAGATAGTTTAGTTACTTAAAAATAAAGACATATAACAAGTAATGGCATCCTTACGTTAAAACAGTTGTTAAATGACGTTGATTGGTCTTTATTTATCTCAAAACATGAACATAATTAGCTCAATTTATTACCGAAATGTATGTAAAGTTAACTGAAATTCATTTTCCGATAAAAATCACGAACACATAATAAAGCTGCAGTTTCTTGGTTTGATGATGAATTAAAAGTAATGCGAGAAAATCTTTCCACAGTCAAGATAATTGCTAATGTTACAAAAGCTTAAAGTGAGCATAATAAGTTGAAGAAGCAACAACAAATCAACAATATCATTAAAGAAAAAACTGGCTTATAAGCATTTCTTTTTTAATTCAGAAAATATATCTCGTGACAGTTGGAAAGTTATAAATTATCACAGAAATATATTTCAAAATAAAAAAGTCTGTCCAAGCGCAATTACATCAAACGATTTCAATAATTACTTTACTTTAGTAGCTAAATATATTAGAAGTTCTTTTAATTCCACAAACGAAAATGTAGCCCTAGATTTTTTGAAAGATTTACACTCTCCTTGCCACTCTTTATTTTTATTACCTGTTAGTGATACTAAAAACAAGAATGTTTTGCATAGCTTGAAAAATTTACACTGCACAAATTTTTATTTCTTACAAAAAATAATTGTGGAAACCATCGATATCATTATTGACAAATTTATTATACTTTATAACAATTGTCTTATTGAAGGGATTTTTCCAGATGTATTAAAAGTAACAAATGTGCTACCACTGTTCAAAAAGAGATCTTTAGATGAAATTGGAAATTATCGTCCCATCTCAATCATTCCCATTTTAGGGAAAATTTTTGAAAGTATTCTAAATGTTCGTTACAATATCTAGAAAACACAAAATACTTCACTGTTATCAATATGGCTTTAGAAAAAAGTGTACACTATACTAACTATACAGAAAATTGTGAGAGATGTAGTTGATGGCTTGGAGGAAGGTCATTTTGTGTCTTTGACATTGTGTGAAAAAATGCATAAATACGGTATTAGGGAAAACACTCTTAATCTATTTAGATCATACTTAACAAATAGAAAACAGGCAGTTTTTCTTAATAAAAGCTATTCTCATTTTAACAGTGTCGAATATGGGGTTCCTTAAGGTTCGATATTACGATCCACTTTGTTTCTTATTATTCTGAACGATTTATTTCACTCTACTTTTCCTATAAAATATATATGCTTTGCAGACATTAATACTCATATTAATCAACATAATTTAAAAATTAAAACAGATAGTGATACTCAGAAACAAAAAACTGGTTTTTGCGTAATACGTTGAAGCTAAATGAAGACAAAAATCAGAATTTGATTTTTAGTTCCGATTGGAAGTATATCTCAGCAAATAGTGTTAAACTATTAGGAATCTTTCTAGACGATAATTTAAATATACGTTAGTTTATATTAGTGATGTAAGGAATATTCGCATTCGCGAAATTTGTGCGAATGTTTTGCGAATATAAATATGTATAAGAAAAAAAAATAATTTGAAGATTAGGTTAATAAAATAAAAATCCATTCACTTCTCAGTTTTTTTATTAAGAAAACTCACTTTATTTTACAAGCTTAGAAAACTATAAAATTAGAAAATACAAAAAAAAATCATGCAGTGTAAACAAACAAAAACAAATTATTCTCTGAAACTTTTATTATCCAAAAGTTTTTAATTTTAGACAATCATCTTGAAAAAGTCTAAAAATTATTAAACTACAAATTAAAAATAGTCTGTGTGTTTTTATGTAAAGAGTTTAAACAAACAAACATAAACCGTTCGACTTCAGTTAGATAAGTTCAGATAAATTTATTAATTCAGCAATTTTAGGAACAAGATACATATTATAATGTACACTACACTGTAATGTAAGACAGTACATGATTTGCATAACTGTTCTGAAAATTGCTGAATTACTAAATATATCTGAACTTATCTAACTACACATGAAAAAAAAACTGAATATTCGCATTCGTATTCGCGAATGTCGGTGGCATATATTTGCATTCGCATTCGCGAATGTTTAAAAACTGACATTCGTTACATCACTAGTTTATATGATTTCTAAAAGTACCCTCATAATGTGCCACTTTGCCATTCCATAGCCATTTAGAGGAATAACTTTTTTTGGTGATTCTTGTTACGCAGAAATATTTTTTAAACTACAAAAAAGAGTAGTAAGGATACTTGCAAGAGCTGAGTATATGGAACACGGTAAACCTTTATTTCTGGATTTAGGTATTACGCCATTTTCTTATACGTCATTATTCATTAAGGTAAGTTAACATAAACTCCAACTTTCATGATCATGATAAAAGATCTAGAGATGCTATTAGAGCACAACCTTTAGGTTGAGAAAGGTATAAAAAATTCGAATGATGCTGGTTTGTATAACTTTTTGCAGATGAATTAAAAAGTCTTCACTTATTATCGTTTAATCTTAAAATCAAATCAGACTTTTTAAAACATTATTTCTATTCAAAAACAGAGTACATAAGTACAGTTTTTACACAATAGTAGTGGTTTGGTCAGGATATTTGCCTATTATGACAATATTTCATGTTTTATATTTTTATTTAGTGTGTTTGACGTTTCTTAAATTATTAGTAATAAATATCTGTAATATTTAAATTCGCTAAAAATTTTACTTAAATTTTATAACGTATGTATGTAATAATTGTCACTATTCCATTGACTTAATGAACTTAAGTTCATTATTCATGATTCCATGAATAATGAATAAAATTATTTTTGTATATTGACCAAATAAATTCTGTTCTATTATTTATATACAGGATGGTCCTTAAATAATTGTATAAAAAGAAACAGTAGATTCTACACTTTAAAATATTACGATTTAAGCTAAATTGTTTTAATAAAATGTTGATATTAAGAAAATTACAGTGTGTTTAAGTGCAGAATTAAAATTTTATTTTTCGCTATAACTTTCATGTTTGTAAACATTTATGTATAAAAATTTACAACTGGATACTTTTAAATATGAGAAATTATCATTTGATGCACACTTTGATGTAACTGATAGAGGGCGACACTTATGCCACATATGTGGTATACATTTGCCCTTAACTTTTTTGCTCTTTAAGTTACCTGTATTTGAGATAAAAAATATTAAAGATATATTATTTTAACAAAAAAGAGGTATACTTGTTAATAACTCCAAAACTCAAGAGTTTTCGAGATAATCGCATTTTAAAAATCAGCTGCATAATTCTGATCTAAGGCAATTACTCCAGGCAACGAAGAAAAAATAGACAAAAACATTAATACTTCTGAATTTTGGCATAAATACTAAAGTTAATAGTTACCGAAATATTAAATAAAATAAATATACCAGCAGGATAATTAATAATAGGATTTGACAAAATAACAGAATAATAGGATTTTACATCAAACATTTTACGTTTTATGTTAAATTAAAGTCATAATCAAAACATTTTGTTTGAAAACCAAATTAAGAAATAGTTAAACTAAATAACATAACTTTTTGTCAAAGTAAGTGTTCGATATGTCCACCATTTTCTTTAATGCATTTGTCAATATATTCCATAAAAGATCGTCTCATATTAAACAGCATCATTGGTTCTAATGAAACTGCTGCAGTATTTATTTCTTCCCATATTTGGTTGCGAATATTTATGGGATTCTTATAGACACGTTGTTTTAATGCGCCCCATACATCAAAATCAAGCGGATTAAATTCGGGGCTACGTGGTGGCTATAATGTATAATGGATGATTATATTATTTTGGATACATATCCAAATCTTATGGTATATTATGGAACTACATCTTATTTGTCGCAAAAGTTAAATAATGTATTAAACTGTGATGTATCTCGTTCATTGGTTACTTATATACACACGGAATAACCTATCGATGACATTACTTATTTATATGATTACGTTACAGCTTACGAGCAACTATAATTACATCTCGAACAAATGGACTATTATGATTTACTAACGAACTAATATTATGCTGAACTAAATTGCCTGTGTGTTTACTATATTTATAACAATACCGGTTATTAGGACAACGATGATGTTTTTGTAAAAATGCTGAGTCTTTCAGGTTAGATTTGTAGCAAAAGTATTATGAAACAGGACACATATGTGTTATTCAATACCTGTGCTCTAGTTTCTATCTGTCCTAATAAAAATGTGTAAACAATTTACGTAATGAACAATAAAAATTCTTTAGATTTTGTATGAATTAAATAATTATATTAATATCTCAGCACATTGCCAAGGAATATGACTACTACGACCAATCCAACGTTCAGAAAAGTTGTATTTAAGTATGTTCTAACTGCCTTCTCTCTAGAATGTGGTGGTGTACCATCTTGCATAAACTACATATTTTGGATTTTTAGCATTTTACAATAGAGAAAAAGTAATACAACGCCATTATATAAACTTAAGAAGCGATAGCAAAGGAAAATTGTAAACATTATGACGGCCAACGTCTGAATACGGACACGGCACCTAAAGAAGAAGATGAAATATCTTTTCTCCAATAAGACATTTAGCACCCATAACAAAGCATTTTGTGAGGTTACATTATAATCTTTGAGTTGTTTTAATAAGAATAAACTATGAATTATGCTTATCTACAGGTATGCAGTGCTTTACAGCACAAATATCAAACTAAGAATTATTGTGCAGCTGCCTTATAAAATGCATTTATCTCGAAAACGGTTAAATTTTCAGGTTACTAACAAGTACACCTTTTCTTTGTAAAAATAATGTATCTTTAATATTTTTTAACACAAATAGAGCTAACTTAAAGAGCAAAAAAATTAAGCGCAAATGTATGCCACACATGTGGCATTTGTGGCGCCCTCTATTAGTTACATTAAAGTAAGTATAAAATTATAATTTATCCTACTTAAAAGCATCCAACTGTAAATTTTTGTCCAAAAAAATTTACAAACGTAAAAGTTATAGCGAAAAATAAAATTTTAAATTTCCACTTTAACACCCTGTATCTTTCTTAATATCAACATTTTATTAAAGCAAGTTGGCGTAAATCGTAATATTTTAAAGTGCAGAATCTACGGTTTCTGTTTGTACAATTACTTAAGGACCACCCTGTATATTCTATCCCAGATTTCACTAGAAATTTCGGCGCCCCTTCCGGAAACTAGTCGAATTCTCTAGACATTCTCTAGTTCGCAGGTCATCGAACGCCTACCTGATGTTCGATCATAGGCCTAGCAAGAGCTAACGTGTCACTAAGAAATGTGACTCGTTACTCTAAATATCTACCCATAAAATGAATTTATGTAATTTTTAGATATTCATAATATGTCAACATAACTTTTGATTTCTGACGTTTTCATGCATTTGATTTTTAGTGGAATTAATTTTCTTGTGTTGTTACTACAATGAGAAGTTGCCTTTGGTACAAAAAAGAAATTATCCATACATACTTTTGGAGAAGGACAAGGACTATAATACGAGGCTATAATAATATATATATACTAGACTATAATGATACATGTTTAGTCGAAATTTTACATGATAGTTAATATGTCTGATAATTTACTATATTTGGGAAAAAAACTCTGATGGGTTTACATTTTATTTAAATTTATTTCAACTGAATGGAAAAAACGGTCTGATGGGTTTAAATTTTATTTGAATTTATTGATTTAAATAAACACCAGAAAATATAAAATAATTATATTCTCGGTGATAAATATTTAATTTGACAAATTTCACGTAATTTATGTCAGATTCTTCCTTTTCATACTGAAGCATGAGGCAAAGATTTGCGAACAGAAAACAACGCAAGCAATCAGGCACCATCGCCTATTTTTCAGTTGTAACACAACTGCATTGTCTGTGTAAATAAGACTTTTAAATTTTAAATAAAACATAAAAATGCAGTTCAGTTTGAACCTATTTCGAAGTAAGTATTATCATTTTCATAACTGTTTACTTAATATTTATCAATTTTCTTATAACTTACCTTGAGATGATCAACTAAGGTCAACCAATGGGGTGCCTGATTTAAAGTCGGATCAACGCCTTCTTCGCTCATTTCTCCAGTTTCTACATGACCTATAACATACAAGCCACCCTTTTTGAGATCGTTAACAAAATCTATAAGAGGACAAGACGATCGTGGACTGTTTACCAATAGGAGAACTTGTGGTCGCCAAAACTTCACATGATCTTTACGAGAATCCAATAGTAATAAATATTTTCGTACCTACAATAAATAGATATAAATAATTTCTTCAAAATCATATACAACATACTTGGTTTATATACTTTTAAAAATATATTTACTATAAAAATATGTTCTAGGGATTAAAAATTGGGATATCGGGCCTTCTCTTGATACCACGTCAGCATATTTTCAAATACGTTTTTTAAATCCACTTGTACGATTTTCTTATTGTTTTTAGTAACTATTTGGTCGATTTCCATTGACAGTTGTATGTATACACCCGAAATTTTCAGTTTCATTCCTTCCATTAAAATATGTAAGGCTGTGTTAACGAAATAAGTACTGTGTTGTGGTCTGTGATACTCTTTTCTCGTTCTTCTTTTTTAAATATCGCAGTTATTTCAATTGACAGATGACATATTATGTGATGTAAGAATTTTAAGTAAAGCTTCTACTTTTCTACTTTCTTTGTTTATTTTGCATCTCTCTTGTATCATTCATCTTCTTCCAATATGGTTTCTTCTCTTCTTATTGCGCCGTCTGATCTTTTGCCCTGTACTTTTCCTTCCAGTATAACTTGAAGTAATTCACATCTTTCGCCTCTCAACACATGACCCAAGTATTGCATTTTTCTCTCTTTGATTATTCTTAGTAATTCTTTTTGTTTACACATGCGACGAAGTACCTCAACATTAGTAACTCTTTGTACCCATGGAATCCTCAACATTCGTCTGTATATATACATCTCAAAGGCATCTATTCTTTTTTCTATTTCAGAGTCCATTGTCCAACTTTCACAGCCATACAGTAAAACAGAAAAAACGTAACATCTGATCATTCGGATTCTAAGCTGTAGACTAAGGTCTGATCTTGTAAAAAATGTTTTCATGCTCATGTATGTTTTCCTTGCTTGTTCGATTCTTGATAGGATTTCTTCTTTTGGATTACACTGACTATTGATATTTGTTCCCAAATATTTTATGGAATTTACCTGTTCTATTATTTGACCCTTGGCATACACCTGTATGTTTATTGATGTCTTTGAAAATACTAAAGTTTTAGTTTTGGAAACGTTTAGATGTAAACCGAACATTTCGCTGTGGTGAACTACCGCATTTATTATATTTTTTAGTTCTTGTGCGTTGCTTGCTATTAAGACGGTATCATCAGCATATCTGATGTTGTCTCTGCTGATTCCGTTAATCTTAATTCCGCCTTGGACCTCGTCTAATGCTTCTCTGAATATAGACTCCGAATACAAATTAAAGAGTAGCGGTGATAAGACGAAACCCTGTCTCACTCCTCGTCGGATTTGTATGTCTTCGATTGTTGTGTGCTCTATTTCAATTATTGCTGTTTGATAATTCGCAAGTCTTGTTCGCCAACTCCAGTTGTTCTCAGAATTTCGATCATTTTTTGATGGTTAACGCAGTCAAATGCTTTTCGATAGTTAATAAAACATGTATATACATCTACATTCATGTCTCTGCATCGTTGCGTTAACACATTTAAAGCAAAAAGAGCCTCTCGTGTTCCCAATCCGTTTCGATAATGTTTGTGATAATGTTATTTTCATTAATTCGACATTCGTTCTCTAATCAGCGTATCAGCGTAAATCACTATTTGCCAGCTAATTTTATACCTTATCCATAGGGCAATTCTTCTGCAATGTGAGCAATTTTGTTTCTTTTCTTTCTTGTTTATTATTATTGGAATTAGACTGTTAGAATTAGACGAAAAGTCATCTGTTTTTCCCATTTAATTTGAATTTTCTCATGGAATTCCTCAGCTGGATTTTCTCTTCCAGATAAGATAAATTCTTTGTTTTCAATTTTATTCAGTACTTTTGTCATTTATTAAGCATATAACTTAAAAATAGAACAACGAAATACAAAGGTCTAAAATGCAAACATAAGGCAGTTCTGCGAAACGATCACCAATTTAGCTCCAACCATGACTGTAATAACACTACCATTCTTAGAAGATATTAAGTATCTCGGAGTTGACCTTGACAGAAAACTTACATGGAATGAGCAACTCGCACATATTTGATGATCTGAAAATCTAAAATGATCTATTGGTCATATATAATTAATCCTTATTTTTGCTTCGCTGCTTTGGTAGGACCAAACAATGCAGGAAAAAACAATAACGGAGTAATTTTGCTATGGAGCAAAGGCTCGCTTGTGTAGGAATCACTGAAACACTATGATCGTGCCAAAACTGCAGCCTTAGAGGTAATGCTAGATCTTTACCCTCTAGGTAACATGACTAGGTAACAATCCCTCCATGTCTGTATCTCCTAAATGTACAATGGATTTTTGTTTCGGCCTCTATGTTCAGTCTGAAATATCTAGAAGCCTAGATCTGTTGGATTGAACATACATTTCCGGTAAACTTAAAAGATCTTTCAGGTCACAATCTATTCGTCCAAAAGATGGCAATTTTACACATATTTGTTCATATACATTACCCTCCGTTTTGTGTTCTACTTTGTATTTAGCACTTCCTTAAAATATTATTTCCATATATTTAGTAGCCATTCATTTACTATTTATTATCCATTTTGACCATTTAAAAAGAGTTTTCCATATGCATTTCTGTTATGACTTATTTCACTTCTTAAAAAAAGGTTATTCTATTTACCTATAAAACGCATTTTAAATATAAGCTTTTGTACATTTCTCTTCAGTTTAAAGCATTTTTGTCTGGGTATTTCTCTAATAATTAGACATTTTAAAGTACAGCTGATATTAATTTATATTATAATGGATTTATTAAAATACGAAAGAAAAAAATATGTATAAAATGTTCATATTTTATAACAAAAATTATTAAAATCAGTATTGCTTACTTGGTGAAATATCAAAGCTTGTGATATACTTCCCCACTGAGCTTCTTTGGACGGCGAAAATAGATGCAGAGCGATCACCAATATCAAACACAACAGTATGCTACTGGCTGCATAAATGGGACTTATCACGAACATCATGATCAACGTCCCCAAGAACGCCAAGAGTGCCGTGTGCCACGTAAAGTACATAAACGACGGACGGAAGTTAGGAGCACCTGCTAATTCTAGTCCCAAGCATGCTATATTCGTAGCCAAATAGCTCAACAGAAAAAGAACCGAGTTCAATTGGGCGATGATGTTAAGAGAACCGATAAGAAGGATGAACTGGACCAATACTGCTGAGAGCACCACTGCTGCTATTGGATTTCCTTTCCATGTACCTTTTGGTATAAAGTTTAAGATTGGACCTGAAAGCAGTATTTTATATGAAAAATTCTAAACAAAAACTCGAAACATCTTCAACTTTGTAACTTTGATGTTAATTATATTTAAATACAAATTTAAAATTAGTATTGAACAACTTTCTTAATTTTTCTCTATAATTAATGTGTATTATTTTCTCTAGGAACTTGCCAAATGATTTTTACAAATTTTTATTTAATTTCATCTTTGGTTGTTGAATCACGAAAAATATTGGTCCTGATGTTGCAGTTATAACGCGAATTGAACATTCCAGAGCAATATTTCAAACCATGTACATGTTACTATGTAATTAACCATAAAATACAGTTGTTTTTGGCCTATATCTTCTGTCATACTTCTTCTTCTTCAGGTTCCTTCTCCTATCGGAGGTTGGAAATCATCATCGCTATTTTAGTTTTATTGGCCGCGCTTCTGAATAATTCTAATGAGCTGCAACCGAACCACTCTCTCAAATTTCTTAGCCAGGATATTTTGCGTCGTCCTGGGTTTCTCTTCCCTTGGATAATTAATCTAAGTACTCTTCTGTCATACAGCCAGACATAAATATAGATTTTTTAAAGCATATGTGTGCTCAGTTCTATTATATGGCGTAGAAGCTTTGACTTTAAAATTAGGTATTACGAATAGTGTTGAAGAATTTAAAATGTGGACGTTTAGAAGAATGCTAATAATTCCATGGTCAAAATACATTTTGACAATGTATTTCCAATAGTTTTAAATTGGAAAAAGACTGTATGACTTGTACACACTTCTAAAATACAGGTCAAACTGGCACAAGTTGTATGTTCTCAAAAAACTTAATAGTGTGTAAAATTTTTTTATCAAAATCAGCTGAGTACTTTCGGCATGTAACATGCCATCTTCAGAGCTTCGGCTTATAGGTTACAAATACCTCATAGAAGAGTGATTGTCGACACACAACACATTAAAAAACATTAGAAGACCAACGAAGGAAGTTTCTTCTTCTTAAAGTGCCTATCCGTTCCAGATGTTGGCGATCATCACGGCTATCTTTACTTTATTTATTGCAGCGCGGAACAGTTCAGTGGTAGTCGTGTTATACCACTTTCGTAAATTTTGAAGCCAGGAAATGCGTCTTCTTCCCGGGAAGAAGGAAGTTTAGATCAGCCAAAACAGCTGATTTCCCTCGTTTCAACGAGTCAGCCATTGGTTATACCAAGCACCTTTTAAATGTGATTTTTACAATTATAAGGGTTTTCACCCTTATAACAGAAGCGTTGGCATTTTAATGTTTTTTAATGTGTTTTGTGCCAACAACCACTCTTCCATGAGGTATTTTTAACCTATATGACGAAGATCTGAAGATGGCATTTTACATGCCGAAAGTACTCAGCTGATTTTAATAAAAAATTTTACACACTATCAAGTTTTTTAGAACATACACATGTTGCCAGTTTGACCTACATATTATTAAGATTATTTTAGACATTATTTTAGAAATTTATTCTGCCGTTTATATATAAACAAAAGCCAAAAGAAAAAGCACTTACAGCACTACCAGCATGTGCAAACAACCTTGCTTCAAAAACGGACTTTTGTTGTAAATGTTATTACGAAAATAAAAACTTCACATTTGTCTTTTCTTCTTGCCTTAAGACCAGAACACCTTTTGATTTTTTTCAGTTTTAATAAACAATTATCCACTGTTAATAAAATATTAAGAAATCTCATCTAGTTCGTGGTACTTGTTTTAATCTATCTATATAAACGGCTATGCGGCTATGATGACAAGTCACACCGTTTGTCCAGTACGGTAACGCCACCTAGGAAAGAAATCTGAACTACCAACTTTTGACATGTCAATCATATTTTGTTCTTGAAACGATATGGTTGATTTATTGCTAATTTATTCTACAAATTGATGATACAAATATTGTTATTCAGAAATTTTACTACTTCACAG
This sequence comes from Diabrotica undecimpunctata, assembly GCF_040954645.1. Classification (NCBI taxonomy): domain Eukaryota; kingdom Metazoa; phylum Arthropoda; class Insecta; order Coleoptera; family Chrysomelidae; genus Diabrotica; species Diabrotica undecimpunctata. The sequence goes on from NC_092803.1 coordinate 132,226,627, forward strand.
TAATTCATTTTCTCAGAAAATTGCTAAAAATATAGGTTACTGTAATAGGGTATCATATGAAGGATATCACGGATATATTAAGATAGAAAAAAACAAACAAGGCAACTACTAAAAGGGTAGTAAGATACACAGTATCTTCATTATTAATGAACATATATCGACATACGAGATATCATAGGGCACTATAGATAATATCCATATAGCCAGATCATACTTTATATTTACTTGGATTATATGCAAAAAGTTGATTATTTTAAAAATTTAATGACTAATTATAGATGACAATTGATGCGACGAGCAAAGTTACTGGTTTATTAATAAAATACAAATATCTTACCAAAAATTCTATCCTTTGAGAGAGCTTCAACAACCCTAGAAGCGCCTATGATGTTACTAAGGCTGGCAGACCAGGTAGCGGTAATTAATCCAATAGCGACACTTGCAGGAAAAGCACTTACTCCAGCCATATATACGTAATTGTTTTGCAGTAGCTCTTTTGTGCAAGTACCAGTAGTTAAAAAGGATATGAAAATGTAAATGATGAATGTAAAACCTACAGCGGATAGAGTTCCTCTTGGGATGGATTTTCCCGGATTTTTTAGCTCACCTAAAATATAACATTGTTAAGAAAGTTTTTCGAAAAATGCGTATTACTTTTTGACAAAACACTTTATTTTTAAACCAATATTATCACCATCATTCTAGTTGCCTTTATCCATATGTAGAGTCGGCTTTCCTAATTGCATTTACCCGTATGTTTCTATCTTGAGTTATACCAATCAGCGATTCTTTGTACTAAGTCCTTTTCGACGTTGCACATGCCTTATCCATTTTAACATATGCTCTCTCGTTTTGACAACATTAGATTCTTACTCCATTTCTTACATTTCTTCAAGTCTTACATTTAGGTACATCTCCTTTTCTTGTAATGAAACAGTCTATTTGATAATCATTTTGCCGTTTTTCTATTTAATCAGTGTATTTTCTCTCTTTTAGAAGAATATGTTAAAAATCACCATTTATAGTATTGCTAGTTCCTGACTCCTGATTACCACATTCCGGATCATTTCTACTTTCAAAAGCCTAATGATACAGTTCGATTTGACAGGTACTCACACATACACACAAACACCACATTCAACACTTCTTTATTAAATACAAATTTCATTTTCTTTAATTTCTTTGTCAGTAATTATACCAATTTCATTCTTAGTGCTATTTTCCCGTATATATCAAAATTTGCTTCATTCACGCACCAGCACAGCACAAGCTTTGCCGTATTTTCTTCTTTAAAACAGATGGCATCATGGTTAGCACAGGAGGCAGTATTGAGTGACTAACACTACATATTACTTTAGCTAACTTATATTTATTCTTAGTATATCTACGCACTATTTAGATGTTATTACTGTCACATTGCCTCGAGTCCTATAGACTTTGTCGTCACTGATCCTAAAGCACAGTTCTGGTCCCATGAGAGAAAGTCATGGGTCCAGTAACAGAGAGAGAAAGAGGTCCAAGACACCATTAACCAGATATGATTACATTAGAGCACCGCTCTAACAGCATTAAACACTGCCCGACCATCGGAGCAAACAAAAAATCTTGCACTTTTTTTTGCTAAATATTTTGACCTATATTCTCTGGATGCACCCAATTGCAGATATTAGTTCAGATTTAAGATATCCAGAAATGTTGTTTATGGCCCAGAAAACGATTTTCTCGTCACAAAAATCTTTATATGCCCGTCTGTCTGTCCGTCTCTATATGTGCGATGATTCTTAAAGTCCTAGAATCTTAAAACTTCCAGAAAAGTCTCAAAAGTACAGAATTTGCAAAAATCACGTTCGATATCGTCAAATTGCATCGGATCCACAGACGTGTAAATTGCTAATATTCTGCATGAAACAAGTTGGTTTGAGCTTAATCCACTTTCCGTTCCTGTTAGTTTGGTTTACTATTTTGTATAGTCTTGAAGAGTCATACGTCTCTCGGCATAAATATGATCACTAAATGATCAAAGTATCAAAAATATAAATAACTTACCGCTCATATTGGCCCCAGCCATGATTCCTGTAACTCCAGAAAACAAAACACCAAATACTGTCGAGAAGGAAGTTAGCTCTCCTTTGGCAGTATAATCACGTCCATATTGGGGAAACAAATTGCTATCAAATGTAGCACTAGAAAGCCCAGTATAATTTCTCGTAACATGCATCGTGGCATTTTGAATCAATGTATTTGTATCAGGGATGGGAACCTATGGAAATAATACGACAATTAAAAATAATAAATTAGTATTTTATATCTGTTAATAATGTGGAGATAAGTGGTGTTGTGACAATAAAATTTAGAAGAACTCAGAGTGAAGGTTACTGAACTTTTGAGATCTATAGCTCCAGTCATGTTGAAGAAATGAAATTTTAAAACCGTTATTAGTCAAATGAAACATATATATATATATATATATATATATATATATATATATATATATATATATATATACAGATTGAACGAATTTAAAACGGAACATACGAAATCAATGTATTTCGGCTCAACTCCGCTCTAGGTGGTTGGCCAACAAAAGGTTGTCAAATAATTATATTATAAAAATTAAATACTTCAGCGGGCTGCTGGATTCTGAATTCATTCAAGAACAAATCAAAACTCAACCCAAATAGGTTGCCTAGAATCATTGAAAAAACTAGACTACACAAGCAGTTATTATGCTGTCAAACCACTTATCGCTTCCTTATAGTCCAAGAGATAGAGCCGAAATTTTGAACTGATCAGTAATATGACATTTCTCTATTGGAATATATTCATTGTAACTGGGTTAAGACTTTGCCTTACAGGCGGACCCCCTCGTGGTACAGGGGGTGGCTATACAGGGATGAAGTTGTCATTTTTTTCGGAAAAATTAACGATCGATAATATGGCTGAAAATTTGCCCAGAGTAAGATCTTGGTATAACTAGACGAAATCCCAAAGGGCGGACGCGAGAGTGGATACATAAGGGGTGGCGGACAGGGGTGAAGTTGCAATTTTTTGGAGAAAAATTAACGATAAGTAATATGTCCGCCATTTTCATGGCTCATTATTTAGCCCCTAAAAACTCTAAATCCAAAAGGGCGGACAGCTGGGTTGGTACATAGAGGGGTCAAATGTACCACTTGCCTGCGCATTTTAGGTCTCCGTAAATGAAAATTTTTGTAATTTTTAAAGGTAAAATCTAATTTGTAGAATCCTTTTGATTTTCTGTAAGTTATACCATGATTTTTTCCAAAAATTTTCAAACGATTTTTCCGATAAGAAAAAAAATTTAGAAAAACTTTAAAAATTTCGTCATTTTTCTCACTCTCATTGATGTAAATTGATGGTGTTTGATTTGTGAAAACATTTGATAAAACTCTACGTCATCGTCTGAATCTTTTATAGAATATTTTGTAGTTTTAAAATGATATTATGATAATATTTGTTTTTCAAACTAAAGTCATATTTACTTTACAAATCACATTTTTTTCTTAAATATAAATATTTTACGAATTAATTTTTAATTGAATAAATGTTTGATATTTGATATTTTATTAAATTAAAGTAATTTTATAATATTAACTATTAAATGTTTTTTGTATAACAAATAGTAATTTTACTTATTTTTTATTATAATAAAAAGGTTTTTAAATTTATATTGCATAAATAATGGTTGTTCAGATATAAGAAAAATTTGATTTATTATTACATTAATAATCAAATACAAAATATATTATTTCTATTTATCAATAGGTAAAATTCAATTTGTAGAATTCCTTTAACATTTTACAAATAATTATTAATAAAAATCAATTTAATAGTAGAATTATCAGTTTTTTAAGTTTTGAAATTTACTTTGTAGATATTTTCAATATTTTTTTAACTTTTAAATTGATTAAATTTTTTTTTCATTAGTTAATTATAATTTTACAAATTCTGTTTGGACATTAATTTTGCATCATTATTATTGTAAAATATTAAAATAATAATGATGCGCGTTCCATTTAGACCAGTAATTCTAGACGCATGCGCTAAATGTAATAAGTATCAAGATGCTTTTATCCAACTTGGTGAAACTGACTTCGATTGTAATGAAGTTTTTGAAACCTTAGAAATTTTCATATGTCCTTATATGGAACAGGACTGACGAGAACAATTCCAAAAAGAAAAGTAAACGATGTCAGATTTTCACTATTTAACCGGCAGTATAAGTTGCATGATGTAAACGAGCCTTTAAAAAAAAACTAAAAAATTTCGATGCTTCAAGCTTACCACCATGTCAAGATGAATTACACCAACATCTACTGCGAGCCCATTATATTTCAAATATTTGGACAAATGCTCATAAAAAAGTACCAACAGAATTGATTGTTGAAGAACATGGTTGGGAGTTTTAAGATGAAACATATAAATTCAAATGGTTTAGTGGACCTCAGATGCCAGAATCAGTTCGAGAAGTAGTGATTGAAAATGAAGCAGATAATGAATGTGATATTACTGAAAGTGAAAGTGACGAAGATGATGAATGTGATGACATCAATGAGAGTGAGAAAAATGACGAAATTTTTAAAGTTTTTCTAAATTTTTTTTTCCTATCGGAAAAATCGTTTGAAAATTTTTGGAAAAAAATCATGGTATAACTGACAGAAAATCGAAAGGATTCTACAAATTAGATTTTACCTCAAAAAATTACGAAAATTTTCATTTACGGAAATTTTTTGGGAAAATTTTGAGGAAAACTACTTGACGCTTTTCAGAATAGTAACAGAAGTGAGCATACAAATTTTCAAATCAATCGGTATAAAAATATCATAATAAAATCAGTTTGAAAATTGTTACCGAGACCTAAAATGCGCAGGCAAGTGGTACATTTGACCCCGTTTTATGGCTCTCTGTACCAACCCAGCTGTCCGGTCTTTTGGATTTAGAGTTTTTAGGGGCTAAATAATGAGCCATGAAAATGGCGGACATATTACTTATCGTTAATTTTTCCCCAAAAAATTGCAATTTCACCCCTGTCCGCCACCCCTTATGTATCCACTCTCGCGTCCGCCCTTTGGGATTTCGTCTAGTTATACCAAGATCTTACTCTGGGCAAATTTTCAGCCATATTATCGATCGTTAATTTTTACAATTTCATCCCTGTATAGCCACCCCCTGTACCACGAGGGGCGTCCGCCTGTAAGGCAAAGTCTTAACCCAGTTACAATGAACATATTCCAATAGAGAAATGTCATATTACTGATCATTCCAAAATTTCGGCTCTATCTCTCCGACTATTAGGCAAGCTCATCTTTCCTTTAAAGGAGACAGATAGTTGAACGATATTTTATACAATGTCTATCACTGGGTATGGATTTATTTTTGTCCAAGTTTTATATTGGTCCACTATTTCAAATGCAGTTCAAACAGACATATATTAAATTGTATGTTCCGTTTTAAATTCGTTCAATCTGTATATATATATATATATATATATATATATATATATATATATATATATATATATATATATATATATACATCGGTTTAGAACGTCTTTCGACGTTGTCCGGTACCTAAACACCATCTCTTCCTATCTTCGCAGTCGTTTGTTGTTAAATTTCTTTCGCTCATGGACTTGTTTACGCCGTGTTGCCATTCTAATCTGGGTCTTCCTCTTTTCCGTCGACCTATCGGTTGCCATTCTATTACTTTTTTGGGGAGTCTTGATGCTGGCATCCGTTGAACATGCCCATACCACCTTAATTTTGTTTCTTCTCTAAATCTTGAGTTATATTTCCTTCTATTCCCATACGTTGTTTTATTACATCATTTCTGATTCGATCTCGTCTGGAAATACCTAAAGATCTTCTCATTGCATCCATCTCTACTGCTTCTATTCGCTTTTTGTTCTTTTCATTAATTAAGAAGAGTAGTTTTAATCATGGTCTCATATATATTAATATATAATGAAATACATTAAAATAAAACATATATAATAAAACTTATATTAGGAATAAACTCGAAGGGGACAAGGAAGCAACCCTGAAATACCATTGAATCAATCAGATAACAAAGAAAAACAACAATGGCTGAGATTACAGGAGCAGTAGTAAAATCACAGACTAATAAGGCACCAGCATTTTGTATGCTGCTGAACAGAGCATACAAAATATCCAACATAATTTATTAAAGATTAAAAACATACTGAGAAAAAGGAGTTGGCAAATACCAACGTGCCTTCTGCAGTCGAAAGTCAACAATAGAGCAGGTATTTGTTCTATGAAAAATAACAGAATTTAAAATATTGATATTGCCGAAAGAAACACTAAGGGTGGAAAGCAAAATCTGTATACAAAACGAAATAACGGAAATAATAGATGTAAATAAGGAACTACAACAGCACACTACAACTATTCACACTTGAGAAAATAATAAGGGCCTCGACATTCAAAATTTGAGCAATGATAATCAATACCAGGGTGCGATTATATTAGCCTTTGCAGATGACCTTGACACAATCGCAAAATTAAAAAGATAAATGATGGAAGGATTAAATCAAATATACCGAGCTGCATAAAACAGTGTCAAGCTAAAACAACAATTTTGAAAGTATAAAAAACGGTATGTGATCGAAGTGGGGAAGCATAGCTTTCTTATCGCCTACGCACGTAGCGATGGTTTTTAATTTAATTTATTCTTTTATTTTATTTTATTAAGAAACCCGCATGGGACTGCGTTAACGACTCCACGTAGTATGCGGTCGCGCGATCTGTCGTTACAGTCTGGCGTAACAATGTGTTTTAGTCGTTTTTTTTTCAAACCTCTGCGCGATCTACCGCACCGATCAATGCATTTCGTCCACAGCCCGCGAAAAGAAAGATATACTTCCAAAAACTATACATATATAGTAGTATATAGTCTTCCCCAACACGAGCCCTGAAATATCTGTCGGATAAAAAATCTTGAATCCAAATGTTTAACTACCCGGATATCATAGTGATCCAATTTAACTAGTAATCGACGTTTTGGAATACGGTTGAAAGCTCTGGAGAAGTCTAAGTAGACTACATCGGCAGGATGCTGATCATTTAAAGATGATGACCAATCATTTACACAATGAAGTAAGTTTGTGATCGTTGAACGACCATAAAGCCATGCTGTTGGCGAGGGATGACATTTTCTTGAAGAAGAAACTCAGACATAGCTTCCGAAATAATGGATTCATGACCTTCCCGACAATTGGAACCAGGCTGATTGGAAGATAATCAATCAAGTTTATTTCCTTTCTTGAATAAAGGAGTAACCGAAGCCAATTTCCAGGAAGAGGAGAGAGAACCTTGATTACAAGAAGCATTCATTATGAGGGATATAGGGATATCTACAGATTCTGCACATTGTTTGAGGAAAAAGGAGGTGAGTCCGTCTAATCCAGGTGATGAATTATTGCGTAGTTTCCATCAATGATGTTTAATTGCATCCGGTGTGAAAGAGATATTATCAACAGTTTCAGGGAAACGTGGGCACATTATTTGAGGAATGGTATCATTAGGTTCATCTGTAAAAACCTGAGAAGAGAATAACGATAAAAATTCCGAAGATTCGTTATTCGAAGAACATAAGACCCGTCACCCTTTTGAAGTAATGGTCTAGAGACTTTAGAAGATAAATATATGAGAATGTACCGATAAACTTTTTTACTATTACCACTTGCAATGACAGATTCTTCAAATTCTGTTCTTAACTTTAGCAACGATTGTTTGACTCGGTTAGAAAAAATACGGCAGGCGAAAAAATCATCAAGGGAACCAGTAAGTTTATATGTTCGCCTGTTATTACGGTATACCGCAAGGTTACCAAAACATCATACCGAGCGATCAGAAGTATTTACTTCAAAAACAGACATATAAAGATACAAATTTAAAAAATAATAAGGCCAATACCCTTATGATTCCAATCATATATCAAGAAAGGAATATCAAATAAAAATCGTCGAAACAAAGATAAAAACAAAAATAAAATCTAAAATAACAAATGGAAAATATTGCAAGACTATGACAACATGAATTATAAAAATATTTAAAAATGAGTGAATAACAACTTGCAAAAATAAGGAGTTATCCAGAAAATACGATGAAAGAAAAAGATGAAAAAAAACCATAAGGAATATGAATGATAAGGAAGGTGTTCGAGAAAAGTAGTAGATAGCACGAAAACACCAGAAATTGTAAAATGTTATTCAAAATAGGGCAGAGAACGAGAATTGCTGCCAATAATAAAAAGAAGAAAAACTGCTTACGTGGGTCATCTATTTCGAAATTCCAAGTACCAGTTCTTAAAGCTTGTTACGGAAGGGAAGATAGAAGGAAAACATGGCATCGGAAGAAAGAAATCGGAAGAAAATATGGCTTAAAAACAAGGGATTGGACAAACCTCGATGCCCATGCACTCTTTAGAGCCACACAAGATCGAGAGGAGTATGCCAGAATTGTAGCCAACATCCACTAATTGGATAGGGCACCATAAGAAGAATTCAAAATAGACTCATCTTGTGACAAATCATTCGAAAAATAGCTAATGAGTCGCAAATAATTGCCTTTTCACAGATATGATCCCACTATTCTTGGGGTAGAGTATAAATTTTCACAGAAAGTTTATAGAAGGGACCCCTGTAATGGCAGCTGCAGTTGGTACATACTTACAGCTTACGAGTGTGTGTGAGTGGATACATTGCCACTGATTGATAACGAACTTGTCGATGCGGAGACAAAGCCTTACAGCAGATTGAGCTAGAACTACTGTCTTCCGAATCCTAACATAACGTCATAGTGTTCGGGGTACTGAGCAAGACTATTCGTTCCATACTTACATAATAACTTGTCTACAGCATAACCTGGGCTTGTATCGTGGTTAAGAAGGGTTTATTTCCTATCTATAACGTCTACAGCATGTTTAGTTGATTGTTATCCGGTTCATATCCACAAAATTTACATCACTTGAACTGAGTATTCTCCTGTTCCTATCTGGAACGCCTTCAGAGTATATCAGATGGTTTGTGACTTTTTGATAGTGGTAAAAAGTAAAAGTTCGTGTAACCTTCTGGCTAAGGCCTAGTGTTAGGGTTTTTAGGTCGCGCAAGCGCCCCTAACATGACTTAACGACCACTTTCGTAGCCGGGACCGACGGCTTTACGTGCCCTCCGAAGAACGGTGGCAGCTCAGTTAAATTAGAAATTGAAATTTTTGTCGGTGCCGGGATTTAAACCCGGGCCCTCTAGCTTGTTAAGCCAGTAACATAGCCGCTCAGCTACGGCTGCCACATTGAATACCAGAACATGTTACAAGCTGCTGCATAAAAACATTAAGTCAACAAGTACAGTTTCTATTAAAACTTACAGTAATTGAAAGACAGTTAATGAGTAAAACGTTGTGGTAGGTGTTTTTTGATAATTGTTAATTTTTTTTTCAGAGCTAATATAGCAGAATTTATATTTTAATAAATAATAATGTTCAACAAACCTCCAAAAAGCCTTCATAGAAAAAACTGAAAAATGTAATTCCCAAGCAGCTGCACACAAGCACCAATATAAATAGAGAAGTCTTTGCAAACATCGAAGCTCCAATGAGGCATATGAAGAGATTTAGAATATTCAATAAAGTTCCATACAAGAATCCGTACCATCTACCTTTCTGAATAATACCAGGTACCAAATAACCTAAAAAATATAATTTTAATTTACAAAGAAAGCAAAACAATCTCATAAAATAAGAGCAAACTAACTATCGTTGCACATCATAGAAATGATTCAATGAGGTCATGAATCAATGATACCAGAAAGTTTAATTAAATCAAAAAACCTTTTGAAGCCTTCCAAAAGAAAATTTATTGTATCCATTTCATATTTAACGTGCTTAGTGCTTAATCTTTTCTGTCAACATTTCGGTTCAGTTTTAACATATTGACAATTATTCAGACGTAGGTCCTCTACTTTAAAATGTATAAATGTCCGAATTTTCACTATGAACGAGGCAATAAAATTAAACTGTTAGGTATTTTTTACCTTTCCAATTAAAAAAAATTAATTTAATTTTTTATTTTATTTAAACTTAATTTAATTTTTTATTTTATTTAAACTTAATTTAGTTTATTTTAGTTTAATCTTATTTATTTGATTTTAATTTATTTTATTTTAATTTATTGGAAGCATAGCTTTCTTATCGTGGGCTACGGACGTAATGCGTTGATAGAATCGTGCAGAAGTTTGAAAAAATAAAAACAACTGAAACGCAATGTAACGACAATTGCGGGACCACACACTACATGGAGTAGTAAATGCAGTCCCATACTTGTTTCTTAATAGTCATAGTCATAGTCATCTTTATTGATCCTTTAAATTAAAATCCTTTTAATAAAATAAAATGAAATAAAATTAAAATAAAATAAACTAAAATGAAACCATCGCTCCGTGCGTAGACAATAAGAAATCTATGCTTTCCCTTCTCGGGCACTCCCGGAGTGCCACATATGTTTATTTATTTGATTTGATTTTATTATTATTTAAATTAACTTTATTGTATTTTATTTAATTTTTTGTATTTATTTTATCTTATTTTAATTTAATTTATTTTATTTATGCCTAGTGCCTAGTAATATATCCAAAATCTATTCAACTTTTTTTGAAAAAGGAAGGAAGAGGGAATGACGGTACTATTGCAAAAATGCAGGGAATATAATAAAAACATATTATTACGTATAGATTTTCAAGATCATACTTAGATCCCAAGGATATTAATTTAATAAAAAATCTATACCACAATCAAACAGCGGTTACACGGGTGGAAGATAGTGAGATAGATAGATAGATAGATAGATAGATAGTTTATTTGAGTGTAAGTTACAACAAGGTTTACAGCAAGTCAAAACTAAAATTGTAAATATAAATTTAAAAATAATTACAAAGTATAATATAAATCACTATAAAGTCATTACAAAAAAATGAAAACAATAGGCACACTAAAAATATTTAAAACATTAAAATACATATAGAAACCAAGTAGAAATTCAAAGACGAGTCAGACAGGGATGTGTGCTGTCGCCACAATTATTTAATGTACTCCCAACTAATACGCCAGGAGGCACTATGGGAAAGAACTGAAGGTGTAAGGATTGGAGGGAGCATCATTAATAACATAAGATTTGCAGACAACACTGCAATCATGACAGATATTATAGACGATTTACAAATTCTTAGCATGAAATCATTAACAGAGAAAGAAAAGATGGGACTAACAATGAATATAGATAAACCTCTGTTGACAACATATATCTGACATTAGAGGGTAAACCGTTAGAGAGGGTCAACAAGTATAAATACCTCGGAGCAATTATAAACTCACAGTTAAATCAAGCTGAGAAGATAATGGTCAGAATTGAAATAGCTCAAAAAAGATTTATAAAATACAAGTCAATGTTTACAAATAAGAAATTGAGTATCATTATGAGATTGAGGTGCGTCGAATGTTATGTATGGCCGCAACTGCTATATGAGGTAATCTGTAAAAAAATTGGAGGCATTCGAAATGTGGTTATATAGGCGTGTAAAATTCCTTGGACTGCACAAGTCTCAAACGAAGAAATGTTAAGATACATTGGACACGGAAGAAAGCTTATGAGCACAATTAAAATAAGAAAAACATCGTATCTGTGCCTTCTTCTTCTTATGGTGCCCTATCCAATTAGTGGATGTTGGCGACAATTCTGGCATACTCCTCTCGGTCTTGTGTGGCTCTAAAGAGTGGATGGGCATCGAGGTTTGTCCAATCCCTTATGTTTTTAAGCCATGAGTATTTCTTTCTTCCGATCCCCCGTTTTCCTTCTATCTTCTCTTCCATAATATGCTTTAAGAACTGGTACTTGGAATTTTGAAATATATAACCCAGATAAGCAGTTTTTTTTCTTTTTATTATTTTCAGCAATTCTCGTTCTCTGCCTATTCGATTTAATACTTAGACGTTTGGTGTGTGATCTGTCCAGGGAATTTTAAGTAGTCTTCTAAATACCCACATTTCAAAGGCCTCCAACCGGTTCATCACATTGGCCTTTATGGTCCAGGTTTCTACACTATGTAGCAGTATGGAGTAAATATAATATTTTACAAAGCGATATCGAAGCATTAAGTTAAGGCTGCTGTTGCTTAGCAATGTTCTCATATTAGTAAATGTTGTTCTGGCTTGCTCAATCCTGCTACGTATCTCTATGTCTGGATCTAGATCTTCACTTATCCAGCTACCGAGATATCTGAACTTGTGGACCTTTTGGATGTTCTTATTGTTTACTCTCATATTTAATTGCATATTTGGTGTTCTGCAATCCACGATTACCTTCGTCTTGTCAATATTAATCTTCAAGCCCAGTCGTTCTCCTTCAGTGTTTATTCTATCTATTAGTGGTTGTAGCGCTTCTTGGCTATCAGCTATTACGACTGTATCATCAGCATAGTGAAGATTACTAATAGTCTGTCCGTTGATTTTGATTCCATCTTCAGTGTCACTTAAGGCTCTATCGAAAATCGTTTCAGAGTAAAGATTCAAAAGGAGGGGTGACAAAACACCTTTAAGGTCATTCTCATCTATCGAACGTTCCTGGAGCAATCTTACTAATTCTGAATAATTAACACAATCGAACGCATTCTGGTAATCTATAAAGCATAGGAAGACATCATTTTGCTGATCTCTGCATTTCTGAAGTAGGACAGTTAAGCTATAAAGTGCTTCTCTTATGCCAAATCCCTGTCTGAAACCGAACAGTGTGGGGCTAATGTCTCTTTCACATCTGTTGTATATTCTTGTGTGAACCCACATACTTCTAAACGATAAAAACTCTCTTCTACACGTTATGATGCACGAAAGAGTAGAGGGAAGAAAAGGCTGAGGAATATCAGAGATTGGACTAACCTCCGTGTTGAACAGACATTTCACGTTGCAAAGGATAGAGAAGCGTTTAAAGAAGTGATCGCCAACCTTAGTTAGAAGACGGCACAATAAAAAGAAGATAATTGTTATAGATATTTCTGTTTCAACTCAGTTAAACTGAGTTTTTGCTATTTAATCATCATTAGTCATTAATACCTTAGTCATTAATATCTTAGCAGATATGTTGTGGTTCATCATTGAGCTTCAGCAGCTCGGAACGTTTGATTAATAATATTTCTGCACTGGTCGCGGTCATATGTTACATGTACTGCCTCAGTATACTGTGGAGTCGCTGTAGAGATCTGCCGCGTTGGCGTTGACTCTTGAGGCCTTTTTTGATCCACCAACCACCCCATTTTGTGATCACTTCGATGGATATGGCCAAAGAACTTTAAAATTCTAGAGTAAACAGTACTAGAGAGAGGCTGATTGGGTTTAATTGCATCTAGAACCGAGACATTCGTGCGGCGAGCCATCCATGGAATTCGAAGCAGTCGTCTCCATGTCCACATTTCGAAAGCATCTAGGCATCGTCTAGCTGATTCTTTGACCGTCCGTGTCTGGCATGCCCAGTAAAATATGGAAAAGAAGTTAAAACGAAACTCTTCTTGTTTGTCGATGATTCTTGTTGATTTTATGATTTAGCTAGTGATAAATACAACTATAAGTATACTTATAGTAGGTAACAACTTTCTATTTTTAATTTCTCTGACAATCTTCCTTTTTCTTGTACCACATGTAAATAAATTCTAACACGTTTGCTGAATGATCATATAAGTCGTAAGTGTGATTGTTTTTTGTCTTTTGGCTATAGAATATGTATATATTAGTTTTAAAGAGAGAGAGAGAAGAGCAGAGAGTAGCAGAGAGAAAGCATATTTGTCATATTTTTTTATTCTTTCTTAAGCCAATTTTCTAACATATACAGTTGTGGTAATCTAAAAACTAAATATAGCACGCATAATTAGTGCGAAAAGAACATTATGAGGTTGTTCTGCTAACAGCGAGAGGGAGAGACCGAATAAAGTATGAAATTAGTACCGACATACGAGCTTGTTTTAACATCTATTAGATTGGATTCTAATTTTGCGAAAGTGACATTCAGTTTTGATAACGGAAACGTCAAATATTATTCGCAAAAAAACAGAATAAAGATATTGATATTTCAAGTTAGGAAAATGGTAACCTTTACAACTGAACATAAAATTCAAATTATTAAATGGCATTATGGAAGTAGTGCCGACGACGTAATCGTTAGGTTTTCGTTTTCATTCGAATGCCCTGTACCGACAAAATCTACAATTCACAACATTATTTTTAAATTTGAAAAAACTGGTTGTGTCAAGAATTGTAGAAAATGCACGGATAGTGATGAAGACGAAAATCAACCAGTGCAATTAATGAAGAACGGGAACAGCGTGAAACTGCCGTATGTAGTCTAGCTAAAATTAATTTTTATTGTAACAGCACCCTAATTTCAAGGGAAACTGGTATTAGTGCTAGAACTGTACGAAATATTTTAACAAGAAACAAGTACCACTGCTACTAAATGCAAAAAACTCAAGAAATTTTTCCTACTGATTATGAACGACGGGTGGTATTTTGTGAGGACATGATGTAACGCACCAATCGTGACGAAGATTTCATGAAAAAAAAATCTTGTTTACAGATGACTCTTCTTTTTCTTTAACTGGCCATCACAATCCATCTGTTACCGTAGAGTACTCTACAGATAATAGGCACATAAGTGTTCCTTACAAAACACAATACCGTCAAAAAGTCAACGTCTGGTGGACTAGTATTTTAGGTGACAACGTAATTGGCCCTTTTTTCATTGTGGGCACTTTGTGTCGTCGTAAATACCGAGATATCCTAAAAATCACATCATTCCAGCAGTTCGAGCATTACCTATTAATTTGGATGAAATTTAAATGCCGCAAGACAGCTGTCCAGCTTACAATGCACGGAAGGTGTTAGATTTTTTTACACATTACATTTCCAGATAAAGTTATTAGTACAAAAGGTACCATATAAATGCCACCTCGCTCTCCTAATCCTGTACCTTTGGACGTTTTCGTATGGGGTTATGTGAAGCAACAAATTTACCGACATGAGCATGAACGTGCCGAAAATTTAGACGAATTACGTCAAAAAATCACTCGACCCGTAAGCATAGTGCTTACGGGTCTATCACAGACATGTGGTTACATGTTATTATTCTCTCGGACATACAAGTCTATATAATATTTTTTCTCAGTTCGTTGCGTTGTCTTAATGCTCTATTGTCAGATAATTTTTTTCCATACCTGTATATCTCACATATAGGATTCCGAGTTTTCCTTGTCACTCTATAAAAAGATAAGGTGGAGCCCTTTATTCTTTTTATTTAGTTCTATATTTTATCCATTTTCTTTAAGTTAATATGATTCTCTTTTTACTTTCTTTCAGCTTTCAGTATTTCCGGTTTAGCGATCTGCAGACTCACGTCCCAACGCTCGCCGTTGTGACTTTCAAAACATCTGAGAGCCGTCACATAGTGAATCTTAAATTCCAAAGCTTATTTACGTTACAAGGTTAAGAAATTTTAAATTATCAATATTTGTACAAACTAAAATAATACTAACCTGATGGTCCAAAAAATTCTATCAAACCTTCAACGCAACCAGATATATAAAGAGCACTGCTAACAATGTTTGCAAAGAAAAATAATGTACCGATTGATCCACCAAACTCAGGTCCCAGTGTTCTGCTTATCATAACTGAAAAAAATAGTTTAAGTTTGAAAATGGTTTAAAAACGAAAGAAAATGTTTGTGTGTGTTTAGGGTGTTCATCGTTTAGACATTGTTTTTTTTTTAGTAAAATTAGTTGTCTGAAAATCGTTTCAGAACCATATAATGTATACACCATGACGAATGATTCTTCGTATAAATGTCTAAGAACCTTTTTCCTACTAATACATAAACTTCTAAGCAGATGAACACCTGGAATCTACAATACCATTTGGATACATTTTTTAAATAATTTTAAAGAATTAAAAATGGTTTTATTAATTATTTCTTTTGCATTTATATTTTTTATATTTTGTAATATATATATATATATATATATATATATATATATATATATATATATATATATATATATATATAATATAAATTATCCTTTCCCAAGTTAAAATGCTGCTTTGCTGCTTTTCTAATTTGCTGCACCGTAGTGAAGATGACCAATAGTCAGGAATACGTATACACGGTTGCCTTCCATCTTATACACATATTTTATTATATATATTTTTTTCCTTGTTGTGAGCTATGCCGGTACCTACTAACTTTATTTTGTTATTAACTAGCATTAACCTTGTCTTATATATATATATATATATATATATATATATATATATATATATATATATATATATAAAGGTAAAAGATATCGGCATAGCTCGCAATAAAAAGAGAAAAATATAATAAAATATGTGTATAAGATGGAAGGCAACCGTATATACGTATTTCTGACTATTGGTCGTCTTCAGTACGGTGCAGCCAAGTTAGAAAAGGAGCATATTAACTTGGGAAAGGATCACTACTGGAGCAATGCGACCAATTTGTGGCAATAATGTTAGAAGACTCTGAGGTTTCCAGAGCAACAACCAACACATCCACGGAGGAAGCTAAGCTACCTGAAGAAAGAAATGCCAAACGTTTAAAACGTTTCAAACAACAAGAAAAAGGATAATTCGAGTTAATAGTAAAATAAAGGTAAAAGATATCGGCATAGCTCGCAATAAAAAGAGAAAAATATAATAAAATATGTGTATAAGATGGAAGGCAACCGTATATACGTATTTCTGACTATTGGTCGTCTTCAGTACGGTGCAGCCAAGTTAGAAAAGGAGCATATTAACTTGGGAAAGGATCACTACAGGAGCAATGCGACCAATTTGTGGCAATAATGTTAGAAGACTCTGAGGTTTCCAGAGCAACAACCAACACATCCACGGAGGAAGCTAAGCTACCTGAAGAAAGAAATGCCAAACGTTTAAAACGTTTCAAACAACAAGGAAAAGGATAATGCGAGTTAATAGTAAAATAAAGGTAAAAGATATGCCGATATCTTTTACCTTTATTTTACTATTAACTCGCATTATCCTTTTTCTTGTTATATATATATATATATATATATATATATATATATATATATATATATATATATATATATACAGTAGGACCCCCATTATCCGGGGCTCTATTAACCGGGGTAGCAAAAAGCAAATTTTTTATTTTTGTTATTTTTATTTACGTATTTATTTTTTTTAAGTGTTTTATACGCAATATATTTTATATGTATGTATAACATATACTAAATCCGAAAAATATGCTCCTGGTCACAAAACTAGCAAAGAACGGCTTACAATTATGACATGTTGTAATGCTTCAGGAGATCATAAATTAAAATTAACTGTCATTAGAAAAGCGGTAAAACCTCGATTATTCAAAGGAACTGAAATAAGATGTCTTTCTTGTGACTATTACAACCATCGAAAAGCTTGGATGAACCAAACAATCTTTTCGTCGTGGTTTAAAGATAAATTCGTACCTTCAGTGCGTCACCACTTGAAAAAGAAAGGTCTACCTCTTAGAGCTGTTTTATTACTTGACAATGCTCCTTCCCATCCAGCTGAGTCGACTTTGACAACTGAAGATGGACAAATTTTTGTTCATTATCTTCCACCAAACGTCACATCCCTGATCCAACCGATGGATCAAGGGGTAATATCCAGTTTAAAGAGAAGATACAAAAAAATATTTCTGATGTTTCTCCTTGAAGGGAATAACAGCAAAGATTTAATAAAAGAAATTTTAAAAAAGTGGACCATAAAAGACGCATTCTTTTCAGTCTGTGAAGCCTGGGCAAACTTACCCTCCAAAACATTGAAACTTTCATGAAGGAAAATATTGGAACAAGATGATGTTGTACAAGAAACCTCAGAAGACCTGGAAACGGAATCATTTCTTGAAATTTTCAAAACTCTCCTGGATTTCATTCATGTTGATAGGAATGACATGAAAAACTGGCTGGAAAATGACAGAGACGAAGAGGGATTTGAACAACTGAGTGACAACGAAATAGCAGGTCTCCACAGAAAAGATGGGCCATCTACTTCGTCGCAGTTTCATTATGAAAACTCGAGAGAACGAAAACTCGCTATTCGTTACGGAAAGAAAAACAATAAAACACAACCAAGTATTGGAGGCAACAGAACTACTAAATTATTTTGAACAGGAGAACGCTGATTATAACAGAATTCTCTTGCTACGGACTATGAGAACTGATATTAGAAAAGAAATTTTTAATAAACAAACTAAAATTACTGATTTTTTCTCCAAATGAAAATTCAATATGTACATAGGTATGTAAAACATTATTGTACATTCATTATACATACATACATACATATTATTATTTATATGTACATAGTTTTGTATACATACATACCATAATTTAATATACACACGTGAAAAAACGTTTGTTTTTAAATAAAAGTGATTTTTCGGATACTTTTTTTTAGTTATCCTTATTTTTAACATTAAGTCAATAAAATAATGTATTTCCATTATCCGGTGTTTTCGATTATCCGTGCACCCCCAAACCCGTCATTAACCCGGATAACGGAGGTTCTACTATATATATATATATATATATATATATATATATATATATATATATATATATATATATATATAGCATTTATTTTCTAAGTGTTACTTCCAAAATCTCCCGTTAAAGAAGCAGAATAACAGGATTATTAGATGATTACCAATTTTTATTATATGCACCCGTACTATAAATTTAAAGTCGAAAAATTTGGTGTTTAGTGAAGATTTCGTTTTATATCTTACAAGTAAGTATTGCAAGTTCGTAGTAAATAAATATTCTAAAAGGCTAAATATTTTTTAAAACAAGTATAACTAGCGGACCAACTCGACATCGAGTTTTTTAAATGAAATTTTTATTTTGCGAGAAAAATATACAATATATACAATGACCTGAAGTAAAAATATTTTTATCAATAACTCAAAAACTATAAATGATAATTTCGTGAACTTACATTTTTGAACTCTACGTTGAATTCTCTATTAATTTGACTAATAAAAAAGAAACCGGAAGTCGACCTCAAAACCGGAATGCAATTTTTAGTTCATCAAATGTCGACATGGATATCATTTAGCAGTTAATTTTGCATGCTGATCACGAATCTGGTGTCAGATTTGCTCTATCTTGACGTTTTATGCGCGTTTCGGGTCACTTCCGGTGTCGGATCGCAACCGGAAGTACATATTTAGATTCGTCTCGACGAGACCTTTCGATCCATATATACATTGTGGGAAGATATGGAGACTACACTGAAGAGACATTGCAGGAATGTTTAAATGAATTAAAGCAGGAGAAATTTCACACCGAAAAACGGAGGAAACGTACAACATATTAAGAAGAACAATTTTAAACAAACTTAAAGGATGACACCTAAGGAAACCTGGAAAACAGCCCATATTTTCTTTACAAGAATATTTTGTTCAGTGTATTGTTGCTTTGTTACAGTTTGGCTTTCCCGCAGATACAACAGAATTGCGCCACGTTATTAAGGATTATTTGGACAGACATCCAAACGGTAGGGAAGTTAAGATTTTCCAGAATAATTTGACTGGTCTAAAATGGGCCAATTCGTCTATAACCAGACATTCGTCAAGAAACAAACCTTACGGATGATCCAGGAAAAAAGAGGATACTCTTGAAGAAAGCTTGCAAGTATCCTGAATTAATTTGAAATGCATCGAAGACTTCCATTTCCATTATGTTTGCAGGAAATGTGGCTGGGGGACTGTTGCATCCATATATTGTTTATCGAGCCAACAAGATGTGGACCACGAGTACGGAAAATGGGCCAAAAGGATATCACTTCAAATGATACCTTGACTAAGAAAATTAAAAGGAAAGAAAATCCTAATATGCGACGACCTTTCTTCCCATTTGACAGTTCATTCGTTTAGCCCCAATAGAACACACTTAACTCAGTCTCTGGAGGTGGCATTTTTCGCCCAGTTAAAATAGTATGGAAAAAAGTGCTATCGGACTTGAAACTATCGGAAGCAGGAATTAAAAATAGAAATATTCATAAACAGAACTTCCCACCACTATTAGAAAAATTGATGGAAATTATTGCACCAACCATCAAAGATAATTTGATATCCGGTTTTCGCAA
Organism: Diabrotica undecimpunctata; assembly: GCF_040954645.1. Lineage (NCBI taxonomy): Eukaryota > Metazoa > Arthropoda > Insecta > Coleoptera > Chrysomelidae > Diabrotica > Diabrotica undecimpunctata. The sequence goes on from NC_092803.1 coordinate 132,246,873, forward strand.
ATGTGGGATATTTCGTTTAAATGTATTATCCCGTATACCTCGAAATTCAAACAACACAGATGTGGTAGAATCTGCGTTTAGGATATTAGTTATTGGGCTAAAAGCACAACACTAACCTAGGAATAAGCCACAATAGAGCTTTTAGGCAGAGTGGAAGGGTGGTTAAGGTTCCACTCATACTGAACCTAATCTAACCTACATTTAATATCAAATTTATAATTAAAATTTAGGTAAGACTGCAATTTTCTACAATATTTTTAGCTCTACCTGCGTGCGCACCGAATTTTTCAAAACGCAGGGAAAACAGTTCTTTAAGAAAATCAACAGAACGAAAATCAATCCTGAAATTACATACTGTCACTTGAATTTACTTTCATATCTATACTGAAGTAACACTAGATCAATTTTGCTTTTTGCCCTATGATAATTTCCATTTTTAAATGTAATTTTAATAACACCAACGTTTTGATGAACTGGGCGTAAGTTTCTGTTATATGTTAACAATGTTATTTTGATAAAGTTTATTTGCTTTCTTTTTGTAACGTATATCTGAGTTTCAAAGATTTAAACTGTGGACTTACAATATGCACCGCCTCCTTCAACAGCTCCATTTGTAGATATAGCACAAATTGACATGACAGTAAAAACTAATATACCATATGCGATTGCGAACTGGGTCAACGTCACCAACAAACCTGCGTTTCCTACAATGTATCCTGAAATAAAACACATAAGTAATCAGTCAAGGAGTGTAAGCTGTCACGGCAGGAGTTTTCTAACGGTACACTGTTTTCGCAGTTTATAGGCCGTCGTCTAGAATAATTTCTTTCTGATGTTTCGTATGTAACTGCAACTACAAAGGTGATACAACAACGGCCGTAACTGCCTCATTCATCAGTGAACAGATTGCAGTTTGGGACGTTGCCGCATCGCATCTGATAATGTCTACTGTAGAATCAGACGAAACGCCTATAAGCCCAGAAAAAACAATCTACCACCATCAAACTAGGATAAAGACACTGTCTAACAATCTTATATAATTAGTGTCATTCTTAATTTAAATAAATATTATAAAATTTTTATTCTATAAGTCAATTTTTGAATTGTAACTGATAGATATTTTTTTTATTTTATCATACAGCAAACTCTAATAATAAATTTATAAATGAATACAAACAGTAGGAGTATCATATGTAAACCAAACAAGTGTTGAGGACACAAAACGAAAGAAGTACCAGATGACCATAAATCAAAAGCTAGGAAATACTAAAGGAAAGATGGAGGGTCAAAACGTAGAACAACTATGGAACTGCCTCAGAGAGGTTATAATAAATACATCGACAGAAGTATGTGGAACAAGTAAGAAAACATTAAAAGAAAACAAACTGCATAGTGGAATGAAGAAATAAAACAACAAATTAAAAGAAAGAAAAGTGCTTGGAAAATATACTTACAAAATAAAACACCAGAAAGATATGAAGAATATAAAAGATATAGAAGATTAGTAAAATAATTTGTTACAAAGGCAAAAAGGACAAATGCACAGAATTTGGGAGAGATGAAGATAATATTTTCAAGGGACGCTACAAACACTATCAAGAAGAAAACAACCTGTTCAGTCAAAGAATAGAAAATGATAATGTAATGTTCAATAACCATATGAACTGCAAAAAGCTATTGCAGAAATGAAAAACGGGAAGGCACCAAGGTATGACAGAATAACAAGTGAAATGATGAAAAAAATGGGATAAAATATAACAGAGTTATTACTAAAGATATTTAATGTTATATGGAGAGAAAAAACAGATACCAATTAACTGGCACAATGCTCAGATAGTACTGATTTATAAAAAAGGTGATAGAACGGATTGCAACAATTACAGACGAATAACACTCTTAAGTACTGCCATGAAAATATACAAAAAAATATTGAACAAAACAATTACAAATCGGATTCAGAAAAGGCAGAAGCAACCATGATCATATATTTACCATCAAGCAAATAATAGAATGGGAAATAGAAACGCAAGATCGTAAAAATTATGGAAGATATTAGAAACAAAAGGTATTAGTAACAAAATGATAAGGGGAATTAAAAACATTTACAATAGCAATATCAGCTATATCATCAGTCAAAACAGAACATCATTTACTACAAACGAGAGTCTGAGACAAGCAGGAGGGTTAAGTCTAACGCTATTTATAATATACATGGATGAGATAATTAAGGAATATAACGTAAAGTAAAAATGCAAGTGGGTTATAGAAATTTAAGAAGAGTAGACGTTTCAAAAGGAGCATTCGCCGACGACGTCGTCAATTGAAAATTAAAAACAACTACACAAAGACCTACAGAAATAGGTATGGAATAAAGTACTAAAACAATATGGAATGACAATTAATAAAAATAAAAAAAATAGTTATGGTGATAGGAGAAAATAAAGACGAAGAAAAGATACGTACAAAAAATGGAAGAAGTAAATATAGAACAAGCATAACCTTCCAATACTTAGATAGTAGGAGTAGAATTAGAAGACAACGGAAGACAAGAAATAATAGAATTATAAAACGATGAACTTATACTATGCAAATCTATAAATAAGACTGAAATTACAAGAAAAACAAAAATTAATGTGTTACAAATAGAGCCAACTTTAGAATATATTGAAAGAAGGCAAATCAGTTGGTGAGGTCATTATCTTCAGAGAATGAAGAATACAAAATCGATGAAAGAAATTTGGCAAGTACAAACCAAAAGAAGTAAGAAGAAAGGTAGACCACCACAAACATGTGATAGAACCCTAGGAAACATTATCGAAAAAATCGGAACAACATGGAGAGAGGCAATGCAGCTGGCCAGCAATGAGAAGGAATAGGTCAGCTTTGTACATAATGTAAATATACAGTAGAATATAGCACGGATGGAATAGAAAAACCAGAAATTCAAAGAATAGTAAAGGGAAACAAAGCTTACTTTTCACTCGCCCATGTATTCCGCTTCAAAAACACACACTGGAGATCGAAAATCAGGTTTTACAAAACTATTATCAGACCAATAGTATGTTAGGGATGCGAGACATGAGTGATGACAGAAGACACAAAACGAAAGTTGGAAGTCTTTTAAAGAAAAGTCAAGTAAAAAAAAAAAAAGATATTTGGACCTGCACACAACCAAACTTATATGGAATCACCATGTATTTCAAACTAATATTTATTTCTTTTGAGAAAACTTGTTATTGTTTAGATAGATAGGTATAGATTATTTATTTTAGTTGAAGTAAATTGAACGAAAATAAATAAACTTACTTTCGCTTTCAAAAAGGAAAATATGCCTTATGTGGGGTTAACGTATGTGCAAAGGGGAAACATTATTGGTCTTGTGGAGCAATGAATGTCTCAGAGGGACATAGCTACAGTAATATGCATAAAACAGGGCGTTGTGTAAAAAACCTATGCTAATTATCAGGTTTTAGAAACGCTTAAGAATAGACGCCAAATAAAGTCGCCAAAAAGTAACAACGGCCTGCCACAATCGTGTTATTGTCCAAGTAGCTAGAAGAGACCTAACAATTTCTCACCCGCAACTTCAAAAGCAGTTTTTGGAAGGTACAAGTGTAAGTGTTTCAGGTGAAACGATAAGAAGAAGACTTCGTGCCCAAGGAATATACAGCAGTAGACAGTTACGGATTCCCGAATTAACCAGGCAGCACAAGATTGATCGCCTAAATTGGTGTATTCAATACCAAAACTGGAACATTGGAAATTTTCAAAATGTGCTATTTTCAGACGAAACCAGGATTTGTGTAAAATCATATGACCAATGATTTGTGTACTAGAGGGTGAGGAAGACAAGAAATAACGGAAACAGCCAGATCTGTTCACAGACCTAAAGGAGGAAGTGCTATGTTCTGTGGAAATAATATGGTGGGTAAAAAACTTCTTTAATTTCGATTCAACCAATTTTAATAGCTCGAAGGTATGTTGATTTGGTTCTAGACCTCTAGTTAGACCTAGTTAGAAAAAGTGCAGTGAGAAAAAATTTAATTTTTATGCATTATAATGCACCTCCTCATACCAGCAGAGTCACTAGAGACTTCCTTGAAGTAGAAGATATCGCTATTTTGTAGTAACCTGCTTGCTCACCCGACCTTACTCTATAGAATATTTATGGAATATGCTTAAAAAAAGAATTAGACATCGCCGGGATAATCCACAAAACACCGTACATCTAATACAAGTTGCTCTTAATGAAAATAAACAACCTACCACAATAAAATGTTGACTGTTTAGGAGCATGCCCACGCGAATTGGAGCTTGCATAAGGCCTAGGGTTAGTAACACTGACTACTAAAATAAACATAAATAAATAAAAAAAATTGAAACATCATTCCTTGTACATTGAAATTTTGTATACTATTGACTTCAAAATAAATAATTTCAATTTTATTATTTCAGAATTATGGGTTTCTTTAATTTTTATGTATTGGTGATTAAATTGCTTTAAAATAAATACTCTTTGACTTCGTAAGCTTGTTTTTTTAAATTCGCTTAAAATAATAAGAAATATCAGATGATTCCATATAAGTTTTGTTGTGTGTATTAACGAAAATGGAGTATAGAGATTCTGGTACAACCATGAACTTTACCAACTATTCAAAGAGACACCGATCTCAGAACAGCAAGGTTGGATGCATAGTTTGGAGAAGGCCAAGGCTCGATTTGGGCTGTAGCGCCATTGGAGAGAGAGATAGTTAAGTTTATAAATAAGATGAAGTTTGTTATTAATATTGGATTTTATTTCTATTATAATGTATTGTCGCCTTACATCACTAAGTGGTATAAGGGTTTTTGAAAAAACATATACAATTAAAAATTTTCCATTGCCGAATATAAATATGCATAACATACCATAAAATTTCAAAAATAAACATTTAAACTTTTGTTTTATTGTTTTAATTGATGCAGTCTTATTGTTTTTTAATTGCACGTGAATTATTTTTTACCTCTAAGTTACAATAATTATTGTCTATGAGCATGTGTGCTTGGTTGTTTAGTAACTTCCAGCCACTTTCAGTCGATATCAAAACTTGAACAACATAGCACAAAATTAAATACTAAATTTACTAGTCACTTATCACGGAGATCAGTAAATTGCGTATAAGCACAATTGATATATCTATAGTATAAAATCAACATTTTTATTTTTATACTAGTTAATTGATAGATTTTATTTTATTTACAAGGAGATACTTACCCATTCGCAGAAATATAAGCGCTGAAAACATGGACAAAGTCACTGGAGAAAACACTCCTGCAAATGTTCCCAAGGTCCTAGTGCTAGATTCTTCAGAGAATGTTCCAAACTCCACATACCCCATCCCGCTATTACTTCCATGACTACTACCATCTCTGTTAAAAAAGCCTAAAAGGGATAAAGAATACAATAAATCAATGTGCTTAAAAGAAGTAACAAAAATATTAAAAGAAATAAATTTTGAAGCCGGTGTTAATAAGTGAAAAAGTAATAAATGTAAAAGTACCCAAGGTAAAACATCTCAGCTCTACAATTAACACTTTCAATATCGGATCAATTTACTTCTTGGTATCTACTTATACTACAGATCTAATAGATATACCTGTGGATATATCATCTACTAATTGCCGTACTTTATATATGGTCTCACACATCCTTCTCATAAGCGAAGTACAACTCAACAGATATAACTGCAACGCTCAAGGTCACTTCATCGATAAAGGGGGGAGCCTATAGTCAGTTGTATACAAGTCCCCAAAGCGTAAACACCCGTATACTTACCATTGAACATCAATTTTACTGCGTTTGCTACGTTGTCAGATATCTTCGTAATTCGTGAAATACTTATTTTTTGTTGAATTTTCATATTAAAAACTAGGAGACGAAATAATTTTTTATTAAAATGAATCGCGTAAGTGCCGTAAAAAATCGGATTCTGAGTGCAAAAACTCGTGAAATTATATACCCGGTTTTAAAATTTATGCAACAGGAAAAAGAAGGAAATGTTCTTATTGAGTTATCGAAAGTGCAAGAACGAGTAGCTGCTTTAACAGGTAAATTGATTGTATATTTAAATTAAAATGTATATACAGTATACTCCCTTTATAACGAACACGGTTATTACGAGGTTTCGCTTATAACGAGGTACATTAGATGTCCCGTGAAATTTCTATTGAACTATAACCCTTTATAGCGAGGTAAATTTGCTTATAACGAGAAAAAATAAGATTGAAAAACGTGTTTTTTACGTTTTGGCCCGGTCGTAGCTATAAATAAATACCCTTTTTGAACTGCGGGCCGCCCGCAATAAACTTCTTACAATTTATGATTCTTAGTCGGAAATATAAAATTTATGATTCACAAGTGTCATTGTATTGGGTTGACCATTCACACGTGTTTTAAAGGTTGTCAGAAACTTTATCCAAGGACAAAACGCAAATGAAGAAGCATAAAACTGTTTCACATCTTTAGAAAATATGATAGATAGAATACTGGACAATTTAAAGCAGTCAAAAATGACAAAATAACTTTATACGCTTTATACATATTTACAGAATACAGATTTTTTGTTTTAACGTATATCATTGACAGTAAAAGTAAACAACTCTTTTTTGTTTTAATGCATTTCATTGACAATAAAAGTAAACAACTTTGTTTTAAAAACGCCATTCAAACAATATTTATTAGCATCTTATATTGCTCCGAATGGCTTCACTATAGAAAGTTAATGTTTTAGAAAACCACATATTCATATGTATGCACAGTATTATTGTTGTTGGATATAACGAGATCCGCTTATAACAAGGTAATTAGTCTGCCATTTCAGTTCTCGTTATAGAGGGAGCCTACTGTATATATATATATATATATATATATATATATATATATATACAGTATACTCCCTCTATAACGAACACGGTTATTACGAGGTTTCGCTTATAACGAGATACATTAGATGTCCCGTGAAATTTCTATTGAACTATAACCGTCTATAGCGAGGCAAATTTGGTTATAACGAGAGAAAATAAGATCCAAAAACGTGTTTTTTACGTTTTTAGTCCGGTCGTGGCTTATAAATAAATACCTTTTCAAACAGCCCCTCAATAAACTTAACTGCAGCCCGCAATAAACTTCTTTACAATGAATAAATACAACTGTTTCACATCTTTAGAAAATATATGATAGAATGATACTGGACCATTTAAAGCAGTTAAAAATGACAGAGTTCTTAAAATTGCAGAAGCAATAGTTTATGTTATCCTTGAAAATACGATTTATACATTATGTAGTTGGAAAAAAATATAAGTACAGCTTTTTTGTTTCAACGTATATCATTGATAATAAAAGTAAACAACTCTTTTGTGTTTTAATATATTTCATTGACAATAAAAGTAAATAACTTTTTTTCAAAAACGCCATTCAAACAATATTTATTAGCATCTTATATTGCTCCGAATGGCTTCACTATAGGAAGTTAATGGTTTAGAAAACTACAGATTCATATGTATGCACAGTATTATGATTGTCTGATATAACGAGGTAACGAGGTCTGTCATTTCAGTTCTCGTTATAGAGGGAGTCTACTGTATATATATATATATATATATATATATATATATATATATATATATATATATATATATATATATATATATATATATATATATATCATCATCATCAGTGGTGCTACAGCTCTAGTTGAGCCTTGACCTTCCCCAGCCTATTTCGCCAGTCGTTTCTGTTCATCGCCAACCGTTGCCAATTTGCCGCGCCGATTTTCCTTGCGTCCTCGTCCACACCGTCCCTCCATCTCAGTCGTGGTCTGCCTCTACTCCTATTTCCCACTGGGACCGATAATAGAGTTCGTCTGGGTGGGTAATTTTCATTTGCTCTTGACACATGTCCAGCCCATCTAAGCCTACCTATTTTTATGAAGGATATTACATCTCTACCATTTACTATTTTTTTATACTTCTCGTACAATTCGAAATTATATCGCCTTCTCCAAATACCATTCTCACAGAATGCGCCCATTATTCTTCTTAGTATCTTCCTTTCGAAGACGAGCAGAAGATTTGCGTCTGTTTTGGAGATGGTCCATGTTTCTGACCCATATGTCGGCACTGGTAGGATGAGTGTTCTATATATTATTAGTTTGGTTTTCTGGCTTAAATTTCTGTTTTTTAGCTGCTTGCTTAGTCCAAAATAACATTTGTTTGCTAGCAGTACCCTCCGTTTTACTTCTTCAGATGTGTCATTATCGTTTGTTATGAGAGAACCCAAATATGTAAACTTATTTACTACCTCAAAATTATATTGTTCTATACTGAAATTTTCTTCGGCGTTTCTAGCTCTATCTCTGTTATTTGGAATAGATGCTAACATTTTGGTTTTTTCCTCGTTTATTTTAAGGCCCATATTTTGTGCGGCTCTCAAGAAGGTGGAAGTCATCTCTTTAAGTCCTCGTGTAGTACGTGCGATCAAATCCAGATCGTCAGCGTAAGCCATAATCTGCGTTGATTTATTAAAGATTGTTCCCCTATTGTGTAACTCGGCATCTCTTATAGTCTTTTCTAACGCTATATTAAAGAGAAGGCACGCCAGCGCGTCTCCCTGCCGTAACCCTGCATATGTTTCAAACGCTTGTGACATATCGCCTTGTATTTGCACTCTGCAGATCACTTTACTCATAGTTGTTTTTACGAGCCTTATTAATTTATGGAGAATGTTAAGTTCATTCATGGCTTCGTATAATTTACCTCTTAGGACGCTATCATACGCTGACTTAAAGTCCACAAAGAGATGGAACGTGTCAATATTAAATTCATTGGTTTTTTCTAAGATTTGACGTAGCACAAAAATCTGGTCAATTGTTGACCTACCTGGCCTAAAACCGCTTTGATACTCACCAAGGATTTCTTCCACGTACGTACTTAAACGGCTGTACAGGGTGTTGGAGAATATTTTATACATTGTATTCAGAAGAGTTATACCCCTATAATTTTTACATTCCAACAAATCTCCCTTTTTGTGCAGTGTACATATGATTCCAGTGCACCATTCCTCTGGCATTTGTTCTTCTTCCCAGACTTTGACTATTATGTTGTGAATTTGGTGCATAATGCTGTTACCTCCATGTTTGATGAGCTCTGCGGGGATACAATCCACTCCTGGGGACTTGCTATTTTTGAGTCGTGTGATTGCGTCTTTCACTTCAAATATTGAAGGAGGTTCTACGTGAGTGTTATTTCTTGGTTTTTGGGGTGACGCATCATTTTCCACTTCGGTACCAAGTAGTTCTTTGAAGTGCTCAACCCATCTGCTTTGTACTGCGTCAGCGGTATTGACTATATGTCCATTTTTGTCTCTACACATCGTCAGCCGTGGTTTAAATTCTTTTCTTGTCTTATTTAGGATATTATAGAACTTTCTAGTTTCATTTTGCCCCTTTAATGATTGAAGCTCTTGCATAATCTGGTTTTCGAAGGTCCGCTTTTTCCTTCGATGTATGCGTTTTTCCTCCTTCCTAAGATCTTTGTACATTTGCTCCTTATCCCGTGTTCTTCTTTGTTGCATAAGTTTATATGCATAATTTTTTCTTTTAGTGATATCTTCACATTCATCGTCGAACCAACTGTTGCGTGGAGTGGATTCTTCTGGTCCTAGGACGTTGTTTGCCGCTTCCTTAATTGTTCTTCTACATATATCCCATTGCTCGCTAGCTGTTAAATTCTCATCTGTTGTGCTTTCATGTTCAAGGTAATTTTGATACCTTTCTAGTGCACGGGGCTCTTTCAAGAGTTTTAAATTGTAGCGAGTACTTTTCTTGCCCTTTTCTTTTTTTGCATTTGAGATTCTTGCTCTTATTTTTGCGCCTACTAAGAAGTGGTCTGAATCTATATTAGCTCCACGATAAGTACGTACATCCATTAGATTAGAGAAGTGCCTGGTTTCTATTAGGATGTGATCTATTTGATTTTTGGTTGTACCATCAGGCGACGTCCATGTTACTTTATGGATATTCTTATGGGGGAAGTAGGTACTTCCAACGACCATGCCCTTGGATGCTGCAAATCCTATTATTCTATTTCCATTGTCGTTGGTGACGTCATGAGCACTGCATTTTCCGATGTATGGACTATATATATTTTCTTTCCCTATTTTTGCATTAAGATCTCCAATTATGATCTTGATGTCGTTTCTGGGACATCTATCGTAGATGGTCTCTACTTCCTCATAGAATTGATCTTTGACATCCTCTTCTTTGTCTTCGGTTGGGGCATGTACATTTATGAAACTGATGTTAAAAAAACTTACCTCTTACTCTTAGGTAACATATTCTTGGACTTATTGGTTTGAAGTCCATAATAAGATGTTTTACTTTTTTGTTAACAATGAATGCGGTCCCGAATTCGTGATTATTCTTGTGACAGCTGTAATATATATCGCATTGTCTCTTGCTATATATATATATATATATATATATATATATATATATATATATATATATATATATATATATATATATATATAGCAAAACTGGTAGGATTATCGACCGAAACGTAAATAACAATTTATTGTAGTGGTGTATCGGGTATGCAGTCTGTTATTTGAAAAAAACTCTTTTTTTTTTCTTTTATTTCTCTATATTTCGCTAATTTTTTGTCAGCTTCATCAGGAGACAACTAAAATATGGTTAAAATTTGTATAAATATAAGGTGAGAATAAACAATGAATTACTTACAGATTTAGGGTTTAATAATATATATATATATATATATATATATATATATATATATATATATATATATATATATAAATATACATATAAATGTTTTGCATACTTAGATTACCATTTTTTTGTTATAAATCGAATATAAAAAGAGGTGCTGTTATAGAAAGATAGAAAATAATCGAATAAGAGGAAAAGTTAATATAATATTCAATTGTTATAGGTGTCGCTTTCTCCAGAGTCAAAAAAATCGCTAAAGATGGTCGTGAGGTTGCAAATGGAAAAACCCTCAAATTCTCCACACCTAATAAACGACAAAAAAGTCCTCAAAAATACAGCTAGATCCATGTGATCAAAGTACATTACGGAGACAAATATATGACTTCCATCTTCGCGATAAGCAAGTTCCCACAATTAAAAAAATTCACCAAAAATTTGTAAATGAATTGAACTATGCGGGAAGTAGAGAAAGTATGAGGATGGAATTCCACAAACTTGCGTTTCGCTGGAAAAAAACAGCCGACAACAGAAAAATGTTGATAGAGAAACACGAAATTAGACATTTAAGGTTGCTATATCTGAGGAAAATCAAGGAAGCAAGGGATGCAAACAAATGTAGTGTTTACTGACGAAACTTATTTACTAACGAGCCATATTGCAAAAAACAATTGGTGTGATACCAGTAATAATTTACTTAAAAAACCAGTGTCAAAAGGGCAACGTTTAATTATTGTTCGGACTGGAAATGAAGAAAGATTTGTTCCTGGTTCTTATTTGAGGTGGCAGTCGACGTCAAATTGTGGAGACTATCATGATGACATGACTAAGCAAATTTTAAAAAATGGTTGGAAGAACATCTTTTGTGTAACTTGCCTCCGAATAGTGTAATAGTGTTAGATAATGCGCCATACCATTATACACAGGAAGATAAATGTCCCACATCCGCATCGAAGAAGTGTATTATGCAGGAATGGTTTCGGGAAAGAAATATTGCATATACTGCCTCTATGTTAAAGTCTGATCTCTATAATATATTAAAATTGCATAAACCTCGTTATGTAAGTATGCAATCGATAGAATTATACGAGCACAAGGACATGATGTATTTAGACTCTCACCATACCATCCAGATTTGAATCCAATTGAAATGGTTTGGGCAGCTTTGAAATCATATGTGGGAGCCAGAAATATAAACTTTACATTTACGTCAATCCAGCAGCTGTCGGACGAATTTTTTCAAACATTTCCTGTGGAAGAGTGGAAAAATAACAGACAAAGTCATCGCAACTGAACGTGAATTGATATCAAAGGAGCCACTAATTGATGTAGTCGTAGATCGTATTTTTATTAATCCAGACGAAGATTCAGATAGCGACGATTTACAATTAAATTCCGACAGCGAAAATAGCGACCTTGATGATATTTGAAAATAAAAACAGGTAAATCTATTTTTATAAGCTTATTTCTACAACCGTTGGAAACAATTGATTTTAACTAAATATCGCAATTCTCAGTATGAAACAAATTTAGCTTTCTAATTTAATAGACTTCCATTCATTCAGTTCATTTTAATGATTATGACTAATAACTTCAGCAAGTAACATATTTGATCAATTACCTTAAACATTTAAACTTTGATATTAGTGCTCTGATAATAAATACATGAACAAATTCATTACAGTAATTATGGAGTATTAATATTACAGTACATTACAGATGGACAACCTCTAAAATAATATTCGATTAGGCAACACCGCATCAACCAACGTCTGTCGTGTCTGGTCGTGTCAAATCGTCACCGTTGCAGTTAAATCTGATTTACTGTACATGATATTTTAGTCCGAGTAGTATGGGCGCACTAAAAATATTCTCATTCCATATTTTTGCGCAATCTTACTTGAAACAGTCCTCTTAGAACAAAAGTGCGTCTTGCCAAGAGAAAATGATGGTCAAACATTGTTGAAACAATATTTTTTCAACAAATTGCAAAATTTAATATCTTTTGTCCAGATTAAGTCTATTTAGGCTAATCGGCTAATTCTTAGAGCAAAAAAGGTATGTGCGTAGTAACTTTTCTCTAAAATGCATTGTTTTCAAGTTATAAACAATTTAAGGTCCGAAAAAGCGCGAAAATGGTCATTTTCAAAGCTCGATAACTCGAGTGAAAATTAATATTTTTAAATAATATACGAGAAGGAATATTCACATAGACCTATTAGGGAAAATGGAATGAAAAATATCTCCCTTCGTATAACTGTGGTTAATTCAAAACCTTTTTGTCATTTACTGACTGGTGAAATCTAGTTTAAATAGACTATTTAAACTAGATTACACCAGTCTGACAAAAAGGTTTTGAATTAATCACAGTTGTACGAAGGGAAATATTTTTTCAGTATTTAAGCTAATATTTTGAAGTTTAGCAATCGTAAAATTAAACCTAAAACTCCATTTTACAAAATCCCAAACAATTTTTATCCGTAACTTTATTGAAACTCATTATTTTTTTAATTGTTAATTTCGCGATGCGTCGAGTTCCGCGACCGCTATACTCGTATATCTATATATCATGAGTATACAATAGGAGGGCAGCTTTTGTCCAAAAACGTCGATTTCATACTCACAAGCTAAAACTTGTTTTAATCGATAGATTATGATGCCAATATGCTATATGAAAGTATTCCACGGGAACCTATTTATTTATAAAAATTTTAAACAAATTATAAAAAATTGCTATTTTCGCTACAAAATTACCCTTTTTGATAATATAGGTTATTTTAAGACGAAAGTTATTGTTGTGATTTGTTCGCAAAATGCTTATTTTAAGCATACAATGCAAATAAACAATTGAAATGCTGAAAATGTAAATTTTGGCGTTTTCGATGCCATTTTCAATAGGTTGGACATCGGATTAAAAAAAAAAAACAAAAATATGAGATAAAAGCTTAAATGACATAGTTTCAAACTGAGCAATTCCATTTTGATCTTATATTGCCAAAGTTAGTTTAAAAACTCTAAGTATAAAACAAATCCCCACAAGCTTAAGCTTGTTTTAATCGGGAGAATATGATGCTACAACATTACAGTATAAAGTTTACCCAAGTTTTATCACGGAAACCTGCTTATTTATAAGAATTAAAAAAAATAAAAAACATCTCATCGTTGTGTTATTTAATTAAATTAATAAAAATTGGTGGGACACAAAAGTAAACTAGTGTTATGACATTAAAAATATATATTCTACATTATAAAATAAAACTCAACATTTTTACCCTTTAATCATAATAGAAATTTGAAATATTTAATTATAATTATTTTCTACAAGTTATAAATAAGCAGATTCCCGTGACAAACTTTGGGTAAACTTTTTACTGTAATGTAGAATCATATTCTTTTGATTAAAACAATATTCACTTGTAGGTAAGTAATAATCAATGTGTTTCGAACGTTAAAATTCAGAGTCCTATATATCCCGAAACGCAACGGTATATCAATTTGTTTATGAATTTCTTAAACTGACTTTTGCAATATAAAATCATAATATACTCAGTGATATTAGAAGTGTTACACCCAGAAGGAATATTTCTTGAACTTAATTTTTTGGCAACAGAATGACTATATTTAAAACATGCTATGATAACAATACCAATGTTTTTATCTTTTCTACTTTTTGTAAAAATAAAATTTTATCTTTAATTGTTTTTGTGAAGAGACCAATTTGTGAAAACCGGTTTGTATAGAAATTTTTAGTTATTCTCGAGTTCGAAAACACCAAAATAAACAACCTTGTTAGCGATTTTAACAGGGGTAGAATTATTGCGTATAGAGATATTGGTTTGTCCTATCGCAGAATTGGATCGTATTAATTGTACGGAATGACGGTTATGCGTATCTGTCGTGTGTGGACAAACGAAGGTAGCGGAACACGAAGAAAACCAACTGGTCAACCGAGGCGTACCACAGAGCGTCAAGATAGGCGCTTTAGATTACTGGGTCCTCGAGACCGCTTTGCTACTATACGTCAAATTGCTGACCAATGGTTTGGAGTAGTAGGTAGACCTGTTAGTATGCGTACACTATACCGTCGCATTCGAGCCTTTGGACTGGTTTCATTCCGCCCACTAGTGCTTCCTTTGACTGCGGACCACTGTCATCAACGTTAGAATTGGTGCAGAGAACGGCAGCATTGGGTGGCAGAATGGCGTAATGTAGCATTTAGCGATAAATCACGATTCTTTTTAGGAATGCATGATGATCGTAGGATGATAAGACGCCGCCGTGGAGAGCGACCAGATATCGGGTTTGCTATTGAGAGGCATGTACACAGGACAGTTGAAGTAATGGTTTGGGGGGCTATTGCCTATGGTAGCCGATCACCACTTGTATTTATTCGAGGCAATATGACAGCTACGCGTCATGTTAACAACATCTTACAAACCACTTTACTGCCTTATCTCGACGGCCGTCGAGACGTCCTTTTTCAGCAAGCCAACGCGCGTCCCCATATTGCTCGTCAAACTATGGACTTTCTCCAAGAAGCTGGCGTTAATGTTTTGCCGTGGCCGCTCCGTGCTCCGGATTTAAATCCTATCGAACATGCATGGGATATGATGGGAAGGAGACTGTCCACTTTGCACCATCCTCCACAGACTCTGGCACAGTTAATACATGAAGTTCAAGTTGCTTGGAACGAGGTGCCATAAGCAGACATCGATCATCACATTTTGTCAATGCCTAGACGTATACAGTAGTGTATTCAGCTACGGGGACGCCAAACACATTAAATTTTTTTTTATTACTTCTTAATAAAAATTCTTGACAACGTTAACGTTTCATTCTTGATGTAAATCTACCATGTTGCCAAAAAAATTAAGTTCCTAGAAATTATTCCTTCTGGGTGTAACACTTCTAATATCACTGAATATATAATTAAGCATTTTGAAACTACTTGACTTAAGCGTTCATCTCATATTTTTTTTAAATTCGATGAACAACCTATTGAAAAACGTCCTAGAAAAACATTCAAATTTGATTTTTTTTCGACATTCTTAATGGTCTATTTTTGGTCTATTATTAACTCCCGTCTTAAATAACCCAAATTAAAATTAAAAAAAAGTGATTTCGAGGCGAAAAAAGCAATTTTTTATAATTTATTTAAAAATTGTTATAAATAGGTTCCTTGGAAAAATTTCGGTAAACTTTTAAACATAGCATATTGCCAACATAACATTTCGGCGAGAATTTCTGGTCTGGTCCAGATGCTGTGTTATTTTTTACTGCTTTTATTGCTCTCTTTTCTTTTGATTCCAATATACTGGGCCTCTATCTAATTCGTTGTTACAGATAGTATGTCATAATTTTCTCGACTGTCAATATTGAAAAATACCATTAACATATTCTTCTCATTCTCTGTGATGTAGTTCATGATCAAGAATTTTTCGTCGGCATCCTTAGTGCGTAAGTGACATTTTTTCCACATTGTTATAATACCTAATATTTTAATTTCTATTTTTACAAAGAATAAATATCTTTGTAAAATAACATTGGTAAATCATAAAAAGTAAATGTTTGGTTACAAATTTTATACAATGTTTCATGGTGATAAAATGTGCGTTTTTTATGTGATAAGACAAAGATAAAAGTGATTCAAATGTTCATGGATATTTATAACACATTAGCAATTGGAATTAAAATAAATTCAATCACTATTTATACTTGTGAATGTTGTTTATTAATACTACACACTGGTATAATACTATATTGGAATAACAACAATTTGGTGATAAACAAGTCTTCAGTTAATATTATGTTATTAAATAACATTTATGAATGGGAAAATAACAAAAAAAAAATATTTATGCAACTGATTTCGATTCCTTTTTTCCTTTCTTTATTTTTTACTCTTTTGTGTTCACATTGTAGGTAGGTTTTCTTTTACATTACATGTTGTTTTTGTAGAATTATCCAATTAAAATCCACAAGGAAAATAAATTCCTGCAGCTGGCTGTATACCACGTATCACAACAAGAGGTTTAAATCTTTGTATGTAGGTATATTTAAATATACCTACATACAAAGATTTAAACCTCTTTTTGTAATTAATCAATTGCGTGGACTTGAAAAAAACTTATTTTCTTTTATTTGATTTTAAGGCATTTACTTTTACCAGGTTTCGATAAACCAGAAGATTTGAAAAACATTGGTGGGTATGAGGATCATAGTTGTGATTTATATTCATTAGTGATGGACTGGTTACTTATCCTATAAAGACTGAATAGTTACAAAGAATGACAGGAGGAAGAGGAGGTTATAACTTAAACTTTTGGGCAAAATATTCGTTAAAATGGTTTTTGTTCAATATACAATCTCACAGTTCAATATTATTCTAAGTTATTTTTTTGTAACATCTTAGATTTTTAAAATATCTTTTTAGAATACCAGATCAATAATTATTTGTCATAATATGAGGATGTATTGAACAATTCTTAGTTTACTATAGAAGCAAACAAAATTTGGAAGTAAAAGTCCAATAATTTTTTTTTGCTCTGCAAACCTAAGTCTAAAGCTTCTCTTCATTGGAAGAAAATTTTTCTAGATCTGGTGAATAGGGGAGTGTTTGAGCAATGCAAACCGTTGAACCAATTCTTCAATTTCATAATTTCCTTCGACATTCTTTTTTTCAAATTTTATTGTGCAACTATGATTTGACTTCTTGAGGTAAAACTTTAAACTGACACTTCTAATAAGTTATCCTTTTTTGTTGTGTACATATATGGAACATATCTGGAATATGTGTATTGTCGTACATATTTGGAATTTACTCCATTTAGTTTCAATGATTAAAAACTAGGTGGCTGAATTTAAGGCTGGCCATATGTCATCTAGTACTCTGCTGATGTCGTTTTTTCACAAAAAATGTAGTTTTGTTTTCAAAAAAAAAAAGACAAAGATTGTTTTCCATCGGTATAATGTACTTCTGTGTACAAATTTTAAAAAACGGCTCGACAATAGGAGATTTGAATCTAATTCTTTCATCTAAATAGTAAATCATTGTATCCTCTCTTCTTCGCCACAACTGTCTATCCACTAACCTACATCGTTCTAAAATCCTCCTCCACGTTGTGTAGCCATTGCTTCCTTGATCTACCACTCCTCCTTTTACCTTCCATTCTTTTATACAAAATTTTGCTAATATAAAAAATTTCTGGTATAATTTCATTTCTATGAATTTCTAAATATGGCAGTCTGACAGACTATATCTTACAGTTTATGTAATATTTTTCACCTTATTGACTAAACATTAAAAACTACTTTGTGTGTCTGGTTGACTAGTGATACTACAATAAAAACATTATGAGCCACATGCACATAATCTCAAATATCATTAAAATTTGTTAATAATTTTTGTTCATATCGACAAAAATAAGGTATTCTTTGATACTTATAATTATCTTTATAATCATTTTAAGCCTGGTTTCCTAGCAGCTTTTATTTCCTATTTATGTAATACTTCACATTGTTTTTCTCTCTAGTTTTATAATAGTTGCTTCAACTTGCTTCTTTGTATCTTTGTTTTCTCATTGCTCATTGCATGTATCATTGCTCAAATCACAAACTACACTATTATTTAATGCTATGTTTATGGAATTTATCAAATATCATAATCAATGCAATACCTTGGTAAAATAAAGCTGCCAGTTTAACATGGGTCGAGCTTAAGAATAGACAAGGTAGACATTGTCTACCCAAATACAAAAATCCCCAGAATATTTTTAGAAATGTCTTTAAAAATAATTAATATTAGCCAAATATACTAAAAGCCTGCACTATTATTACAGAAAAATTAAAACTAAACTGAACAAATTCTAAACCTAGGACGAAAAATCTTTAGCGATTGGCGCCTATACTATAAAGACAATAGGTACCATATTTGTCTATTAAACGCAGGGATTTATCACAGTCCGACCGAGTCCGACATATACCGACGATGGCGAAATTTATGTCCCGAAGAGACAGTTTCTGATTTGCCTAGCACAACGGACCAAATTAAATCCTTGATATGTGTCGGGCGGGTTTTCAACAATACTTATTTGATTTATTGGAGAATGCTTTAATGCTGTGACGACTTGTGGACATCTTATTTCATTTTTTTTACTCGTCTCAGACAGGTGATTTAAGAGCGTTCAATAGATCTATTTTCTTTTTTAAATAGTTTATTATGGATTCAGTTGATTTCGACCCCGTCATGTTTTTAAAAGAGAATTTGTTTTCTGCGCTTAACTTAGAAGATAAAATTAAATCGAAAAGTAGTCAAAAAACGACCTAAATTAAGTTTATCACAAAAAGATGGAAAAACAACAAGACATTTCAATCATAAATGGTACGAGAAGTTTACACGGCTTTGCGGCAGCGAAACTGAAAATAAATTATATTGTTTTCCTTGTCTGTTATTTGAAGACGATTCATCTTGAACTAGAAGTGGAATAGATACTATAAAAAATTTTGTGGACAAAGCTAGCAAACATGCTACTTCAAAAAAACATATTTCATTGCATGAAATGTTCCATTTGTTGGGAAAAGTTCGAATAGATCATGCAATTGACCACGGAAAAAAATACATGCTCAATGTCACAAGAAGCGTGTTATTAAAAATCGCAAAATTGTTGGTCGTTTAATAGGTGTAGTTCGTTTTTTGGCTTGTCAAGAATTAGCTTTTTGAGGACATGATGAAACTGGTACTTCAAAAAATAAATAGTAGAAGTTACTAAATTTTAATCACCTTACTATTGCGAAAATATATTTTATTATAAAATACTCTAACTCTAGAATTTTCATTCTAGAATTAGAGTATTTTCATTCATTCTAAGAAAATTTGAAATGTATTTTAATATGCTACCCCTTATTAACCAGTTGCTGAGTGTTTTAATGATTGAATATTTCCAAACTGTATCATATGCTTTGCTCATATCAAAAAATATTCCAACACAGTGCTGTTTTATTGCAAATGCTTCGTGGATTTCCGATTCTAAGTCAACCAGGTTGTCTAAAGTTGAGCGATGTTTTCGGAAACCACATTGTTCTGGAATAATTAAGTTGTTTGATTCTAAATACCACATAAGAATATTGTTTATTATCTTTTCTAATATTTTACCTATGCTACATGTGAGTGATATCAGTCGATATGTTTGTGGATCTGATTTTGGTTTAGTTGGTTTTAGAATAGGTATTATGATTGAATTTTTCCATGAGTTAGGAAACATGTTTCTGGATAGGATATTGTAGATTTTGAGTAGATGTTCTTTAGATTGAGGGCCTAAATTTTTAAGAAATATAAACGGTATATTGTCTGGTCCAGGACAAGTGTTCTTACAGTTTTGAAATACATTTTCTAATTCTTCCTTTGTTATTGGTATGTTTAGATCGTTATTGTTTTGATCGTAATATTCTATAGGATTTTTTTCTTCTTTTATTTTGATATTTAAGAAATTGGAAGTATAATTTAAGTTAGTTGAGTTATATTCATAAGTAGATGCTAGTATATTGGATATTTCTTCTGGGATTTTAAAAATAGTGTTATTTTGAGTTAGAAAGTTGATTCATTTATGGGGTTTTGATCTAGACATTATGTTGACTTTTCTCCATATAGTTGTTATAGGAGTTGAACTATGTATTGTGGAAGTTTATTTTTTGTGAAATTGAAATTATCTACCCAAAATTTTTCATCAAGCTTCGCCACTTCAGTTTAATAGAGTGGCCTTTGTTTTTGTAAGCAAAAAGAATCCTGTTGCTTTAATCTTTTACTGTATGTTCAGTTATTCTTTCTTCTACTTGATATATGCAATGTATGACAAATCAAAATTCATGAAAAAAAAAAAAAGAATTTTGGCCAGCTGTATAGATGGACCTTCTTTCATCTAGACTATTCAATTTTCTACTTTCTTTATTTCTATTCCCATATAAACACATTTTTTAAATATTTGCTGCACTTGTGTATATGGGGATGCAAGTTGTTTCTTGCACTTATTGACAGTTATCTAATGTCTTAAGGATGCTGACTTTCTGATATGATTGTACATGTTTGCTATGTGAGTTACAAATCTGAGGTACTATTATTTTGCCTATATTTGCATCCAGCACATGTTACTGTCAATACACTATTTGGATAACTAATAACAATAAAAGCAAAGCAACATTATACAACATCTAAATTAAAAAATCCTTTTTAAATAAGTCTTTCCATTCATTTAATGTGCATACTATCTACTATGTAAATTAATCATAGCTTTAAAAAATCACTGAAATGATCTATATAATTAGATTTACTTACACAACTGTTCATTGGCATGTGTCGTAAATTGTAAATATATATTATAGATATAAAAAACAAGCAATTCTAATCAATAACAGTAGGTCAGTAACCACCAATATGCCACCAATGTTGAAATGTGATAAGAACATAAAATTGATAATAACAATCACAGTTTCTATTAAGTTACAATTATTTCATAGTTTAATGTATATAAACTAGAAATTTTAAATACAGAAAAGGATGAAGTGCTTTTTTTTACTAGGGGTTAGGCATGAAATATGTATTTAATATTAACATTGTTGTTGTTTAACTGTAAAGTACCCCTGATTTTTTTTATCAAAATATTTGGATGTCAAAAAAATACCCACATCCATGTATTACCCACATCTTGTGCTATGTAAGTTGATTCATTGTTTGGCTTTGTGAAATTTTGTTTCATCAGTTAACAAATATTAATAGACAAGCACTAGACTAAATAATAAATAGACTAACATACCTGAAATTCTTCTCGTAAAACTATTGGAATTATTCACTAATGGTTCATTGTTGGTTGAACCTTCAGTTGGAGCAATCATTTTTGTTTAAAAAAAGGCGACTGTTTATTTAAAATATATAAATTTTATATCATATCTGCCTGACACACTTTGTGTTTGAGGATATTTGATATATAATCTTTATGTGTACATAATAATTATTGATAAATGAGTCATAAAAAGTGTTTCTAAGTAAAAATAGATAATTTACAGAGAATGTTTACTATATTGACATTTTATTAAAATCTGTCAAAATTAAACATTTCTTTATCCAGATGACTGATGAATCTCATGAAGATAGCTGTAAAACACTCTCGGCAGTAGCGTAGATAAAGATACAATTTTTGGCAGTTCGAATTGATAAATCGAAGGAAACAATTTAATTATAAACAGAACTGAATTTGGTATATTTAATAATTTAACTAAGTACCTGCATAAATCAAAAGCCAGCTCAACATGCAAGCAGCATTTTAATGCAAATTTACAGAAACTAAAATGATTTTTAACGATATAGAAAAGAAATTTCCTGAAAATGTGATAAGGAATAATTTTTATGTAAGTACAGTTTATTTACTTTTATCTTAAAAATAAAAAGCTAAAGTCCTATATAGCTATATATTACAGAATTGGACATCATGCTTGTTTATTTCTGGGTAACTGATATTGTTTGGCAAAGTATTTAGAGTTTACTTAAATATTTTATTTTATTATTCTTAATATTTTTAACATACGATCTTATTTAAAAGCTAATTATTTTCTTTAAATTTTCAACGTTAAAATAGCAAGTCAACACATATAAAAAACGCCATAAATTGGAAGATACTCTTAAAACACGTGTGTGGGGTAGTTCCTTAACTTTTTACCCCCAATCATATTTCACTAGAAAGTGTCGAGCTTTCTATTACTTCAAGATCAGTTCCTAACCAATAGAACTCACATGTTTGGTTGACCACCCTTGAGTTCTTGGATAAACAAAGACAAAGACAAATAGGCTAACTACCCTCCTAAAAGGCCAGAATATCGTCGATGTCCGTGGGCGCACAACATATCTAGTACCTACTATACTATTCTTCCCCTTCAACCAATCAAAACTGCAATCGACCTGCCCTCTACATTCAGTTTCAATCGCGAATAAATGGGTTTTGTATTCTTGTGTACTCTGGTGACGTAACTCAAGCATCCCCACCCCAGTCGGAAGAGGCAACCGTAGTAAGTCTACGAACCGTGAGTACATCCCACACAGGAAAGCCACCTGCGGCCAACGGGTACAATTACAATTGAAACAAAGGGGTGAGTGGATATATTTCATTATTTATTATTTTAATTAATTAACCAGCTATATATATATATATATATATATATATATATATATATATATATATATATATATATATATATATATATATATATATATATATATATATATATATATATATATAACTAAGGTACACTCGAAGAGTGGTGGGTTTATCGGTCAAAGTGGAGAAATAAAAGACAAAGACGATGGCTACTTCATCTATTTATTGAAGACGTTTCGCTATCTGCTCAGAAAGCATCATCAGTTCATCTAAAAAGAACAATATGAAACCAAACATCCATAGAGAAGTTATAACCAAAGTGTGTTACCTTACAAAGACATGTAGCAGTCAGTGATGTAAAAAATATGAAAAAGCTTACAAAGCTGGACATTCAGAGTTAACGTTGTATATAACAATTAATTGAAACTAGGTAAAGTTTGCAATTTGACAAAATTAGCACAGCAAAAGAACATGTGATAAAAATACATGTATATATAAAAAAAATTTTATAAAAACTTAGTAAAAAACATTAAGGTTTATTTTAAAGTGTAAAGAACTAGAAAGATCATTAGATTGCACTTCCAACAAATTTATTTAAAAATTATATTTTAATTTTAACTTTAGGTAACATTATAAGTTATTAAAGATTAATAGTAATAAAGAAACAAAATGAAGTTACCAGTCTTTAGCTTACTGAGGCTCGTTGGTAAATGAATTAATGAATTTAAAAGTTTTGACACCCACGCACAACAACGTGAGTAGAAGTGGCCTTGAAGTCACAATGACATAAACAGCAAGGCAAGCTACCAACCTCTATGTATAAGGCGGTATATTCAAAGAGTGTGATAAATTTGGTTGACAACTTGTCGTTAAAAAACCAAGCAGTGAAAGGAAAAGGTGGTTAAGATCACCATTTAACCCTACAGTGATTGATCTGTCAACAAAGAACAAAGCAAGAGAAGTCAATCCAATATATCATATATTGTAATATTATGACGTCACTAGTTAGCCAGCTAACAGGTGAAGATTAATAAAAATTTCCACAGTCCAAAGGTTCAAATATTAAGGACCATAATGAAAAGGATTCTATGAATCAGATTCAATTTAAAGTTTTATCAAACAAGTTCATCAAAAAGAACAATTACTTAATTATGTAAAAGTGTTATTGACAAATATTAATAAAAAAAAATGAGTTGATAAATCTTAATTAAAGAAGGAATAATTTATTTATATTTATTTTTATTTTTATTTAAATTTATTATAAGAAAATGTGATAAAGAAAACCCCAAAATGGGACAAAATTTAAGTAAACAACATATCAAGCCTAATTCTGTAAAATTAATGCATGATAAATTTGGCTCAAATTACTAATGTCCGTTCTCTTATTAAGAGTATTAGGATGTTTTAATATTGCACACATTTCTAAAAACTGTCTTTTAACGAGATTGCGTTCAGTGCCAAGAATTTTAACTTCATTAAAGTTTACTTCATGCTTAGTGTTAATGGCATGTTGGGCAAGAGCACAAGTATGCTTAGATAAATTGATATCACTGCGGTGTGTCGTCAGACGCCCTCTCAGTGATCTCCCAGTCTGACCGATGTAACATGAGTCACACTCAGCACAAGGTATATGATATATTACATTCACTTGTTCCAGAAGGGACAGAGGTGTTTTAGTTTTAGAGAACAAATTCCTGACAGTCTTAGCATTCTTAATAGCAATTTTAACAGGTACGTTATTATGTTTGTACAGTTTAACGAGTTTCTCAGTAACTTGAGGAAAATAAGGTAAAGAGGAGTAATGGGTAGTTGGATTCCCAAGTACAGTATTAGGCAGAACAGTGTTATTAATTGAATTATTTGATATCATTCTAAGTTGGTCACCATTGGGTATATCATTTAAAGAAGAACCATAGCTTTGAGCGAAAAGGTATTTATTAATAAGGGAGGATGGATAGGAATTCTCAACCAGAATATTTTTAAGTAATTGAAAGGATTCCCTTCGATTAATCGGATGTATCAGTCTATTTAGCCTGCAGCTTAAAGCTTTAATAAGGTTTAATTTGTATTTAAAGGGATGACAAGAATGGTAGTTGAGAAACCTATTAGAGGCCATTGGTTTCCTGTACCAACTTGTAGTAAGGGTGTTATCTCCCATTCTAATGACACGCATGTCTAAGAAGGGAATACTATTTGTGTTGGAGTCCTCAAGTTCAACAGTGAACTGTAAATGAGGATCAAACTCATTGAATACAGACAAGGTGGCCTGAATCTTGTCTGGAGGTAAGGCTAGTAATAAGTCATCAACATACCGTTTAATAAAAGGGATTTGGAAATCTAAAAGACCCAGACGGTCAGATACTAAATCATCCAGTACATAATTAACTAGGATGGGAGAGATTGAGGAACCCATAGGTGTCCCAAAAATTTGAAGGTAATATTTGTCGTTGAAGACCAAAAAATTAGTGTCAAATGTTAATTGTAAAAGTTCTGCAAAAACATCCCAGGATACAGGACAGTTTGGTTGGATGGAGTTCCAGTGATTTCTTAGGGAGGTAATAACGCTCGAAAGAGGTAAATTAGTGAAAAGAGATACCACATCAAAACTCACTAAAATGTAGCCTTGTGGAAGTTCAAAATTATTAATAAATTCACTAAAGTGAAAAGAATCAACAATATTAAAGTTGTTATTATAATTATAAGATTTAGATAAGATGTCAGTTAAAAATTTTGCAATATTAGTATTTGGTGAATTAATGGAGGAAACAATTGGCCTCATGCTCAATGTGGGCTTATGTATTTTAGGTAGACAATAAAATCTGGGAGCATATCCATCATAATTATGTAAAAATTTTGCAAGTGGTTGATCTATGATCTTAATATTTTTTAAGTGTGTAATGAATTTATTTATTTTATTTGTAAATTTAGAGCAAGGGTTGGTAGAGAGAGGTTGATAGTATCTATCATCATCTAACAACGATTGGCTGAGATTAAGATATTGATCTCTATCCATGAGGACAGTAGCATTCCCTTTATCACTAGTAAGGACGAGAAGATTAGGGTGAGTTTTTAAAAACGATACCGTCTCCCTGTAAATCTTATCTAACTCCGATATGGGTTGTCTAGGGCGATTAGAAAAGTTCAACAGAATATTATTGGAAGAAGACCTAAGAGATAAAAGGTCAGAATTGTCAGCATGTGACAAAATATTTTCCACATCTGCTAAAATTCTACTAACAGAATAATCTCTGAAAGTTGGCTGTAAGCCAAATTTGGGGCCCAAGGATAACAATTTAAGAATGTCCTGAGGAACCTCAATACTAGATAGATTTTTAATCCACTTAGGATTAAGTTTAAAAAAAATTCCATTTAATCCTAAGTGGATTAAAAATCTATCTAGTATTGAGGTTCCTCAGGACATTCTTAAATTGTTATCCTTGGGCCCCAAATTTGGCTTACAGCCAACTTTCAGAGATTATTCTGTTAGTAGAATTTTAGCAGATGTGGAAAATATTTTGTCACATGCTGACAATTCTGACCTTTTATCTCTTAGGTCTTCTTCCAATAATATTCTGTTGAACTTTTCTAATCGCCCTAGACAACCCATATCGGAGTTAGATAAGATTTACAGGGAGACGGTATCGTTTTTAAAAACTCACCCTAATCTTCTCGTCCTTACTAGTGATAAAGGGAATGCTACTGTCCTCATGGATAGAGATCAATATCTTAATCTCAGCCAATCGTTGTTAGATGATGATAGATACTATCAACCTCTCTCTACCAACCCTTGCTCTAAATTTACAAATAAAATAAATAAATTCATTACACACTTAAAAAATATTAAGATCATAGATCAACCACTTGCAAAATTTTTACATAATTATGATGGATATGCTCCCAGATTTTATTGTCTACCTAAAATACATAAGCCCACATTGAGCATGAGGCCAATTGTTTCCTCCATTAATTCACCAAATACTAATATTGCAAAATTTTTAACTGACATCTTATCTAAATCTTATAATTATAATAACAACTTTAATATTGTTGATTCTTTTCACTTTAGTGAATTTATTAATAATTTTGAACTTCCACAAGGCTACATTTTAGTGAGTTTTGATGTGGTATCTCTTTTCACTAATTTACCTCTTTCGAGCGTTATTACCTCCCTAAGAAATCACTGGAACTCCATCCAACCAAACTGTCCTGTATCCTGGGATGTTTTTGCAGAACTTTTACAATTAACATTTGACACTAATTTTTTGGTCTTCAACGACAAATATTACCTTCAAATTTTTGGGACACCTATGGGTTCCTCAATCTCTCCCATCCTAGTTAATTATGTACTGGATGATTTAGTATCTGACCGTCTGGGTCTTTTAGATTTCCAAATCCCTTTTATTAAACGGTATGTTGATGACTTATTACTAGCCTTACCTCCAGACAAGATTCAGGCCACCTTGTCTGTATTCAATGAGTTTGATCCTCATTTACAGTTCACTGTTGAACTTGAGGACTCCAACACAAATAGTATTCCCTTCTTAGACATGCGTGTCATTAGAATGGGAGATAACACCCTTACTACAAGTTGGTACAGGAAACCAATGGCCTCTAATAGGTTTCTCAACTACCATTCTTGTCATCCCTTTAAATACAAATTAAACCTTATTAAAGCTTTAAGCTGCAGGCTAAATAGACTGATACATCCGATTAATCGAAGGGAATCCTTTCAATTACTTAAAAATATTCTGGTTGAGAATTCCTATCCATCCTCCCTTATTAATAAATACCTTTTCGCTCAAAGCTATGGTTCTTCTTTAAATGATATACCCAATGGTGACCAACTTAGAATGATATCAAATAATTCAATTAATAACACTGTTCTGCCTAATACTGTACTTGGGAATCCAACTACCCATTACTCCTCTTTACCTTATTTTCCTCAAGTTACTGAGAAACTCGTTAAACTGTACAAACATAATAACGTACCTGTTAAAATTGCTATTAAGAATGCTAAGACTGTCAGGAATTTGTTCTCTAAAACTAAAACACCTCTGTCCCTTCTGGAACAAGTGAATGTAATATATCATATACCTTGTGCTGAGTGTGACTCATGTTACATCGGTCAGACTGGGAGATCACTGAGAGGGCGTCTGACGACACACCGCAGTGATATCAATTTATCTAAGCATACTTGTGCTCTTGCCCAACATGCCATTAACACTAAGCATGAAGTAAACTTTAATGAAGTTAAAATTCTTGGCACTGAACGCAATCTCGTTAAAAGACAGTTTTTAGAAATGTGTGCAATATTAAAACATCCTAATACTCTTAATAAGAGAACGGACATTAGTAATTTGAGCCAAATTTATCATGCATTAATTTTACAGAATTAGGCTTGATATGTTGTTTACTTAAATTTTGTCCCATTTTGGGGTTTTCTTTATCACATTTTCTTATAATAAATTTAAATAAAAATAAAAATAAATATAAATAAATTATTCCTTCTTTAATTAAGATTTATCAACTCATTTTTTTTTATTAATATTTGTCAATAACACTTTTACATAATTAAGTAATTGTTCTTTTTGATGAACTTGTTTGATAAAACTTTAAATTGAATCTGATTCATAGAATCCTTTTCATTATGGTCCTTAATATTTGAACCTTTGGACTGTGGAAATTTTTATTAATCTTCACCTGTTAGCTGGCTAACTAGTGACGTCATAATATTACAATATATGATATATTGGATTGACTTCTCTTGCTTTGTTCTTTGTTGACAGATCAATCACTGTAGGGTTAAATGGTGATCTTAACCACCTTTTCCTTTCACTGCTTGGTTTTTTAACGACAAGTTGTCAACCAAATTTATCACACTCTTTGAATATACCGCCTTATACATAGAGGTTGGTAGCTTGCCTTGCTGTTTATGTCATTGTGACTTCAAGGCCACTTCTACTCACGTTGTTGTGCGTGGGTGTCAAAACTTTTAAATTCATTAATTCATTTACCAACGAGCCTCAGTAAGCTAAAGACTGGTAACTTCATTTTGTTTCTTTATTACTATTAATCTTTAATAACTTATAATGTTACCTAAAGTTAAAATTAAAATATAATTTTTAAATAAATTTGTTGGAAGTGCAATCTAATGATCTTTCTAGTTCTTTACACTTTAAAATAAACCTTAATGTTTTTTACTAAGTTTTTATAAAATTTTTTTTATATATACATGTATTTTTATCACATGTTCTTTTGCTGTGCTAATTTTGTCAAATTGCAAACTTTACCTAGTTTCAATTAATTGTTATATACAACGTTAACTCTGAATGTCCAGCTTTGTAAGCTTTTTCATATTTTTTACATCACTGACTGCTACATGTCTTTGTAAGGTAACACACTTTGGTTATAACTTCTCTATGGATGTTTGGTTTCATATTGTTCTTTTTAGATGAACTGATGATGCTTTCTGAGCAGATAGCGAAACGTCTTCAATAAATAGATGAAGTAGCCATCGTCTTTGTCTTTTATTTCTCCACTTTGACCGATAAACCCACCACTCTTCGAGTGTACCTTAGTTATATTGGATTGACGGTCGTACTCCTTTTCTCGATATATATATATATATATATATATATATATATATATATATATATATATATACTTTATTTAACTTAATTTACGTATTAAATTGGGTCATATTACATATTATATAAATTTAGTTCGTACTTTTTAAAAATTTTAATACAAGCACAATATTCTTAACAGATTTTACATAGGTACATTACTATTTATTATTGTTGCTTATTCTTTATTTCTTATTCTTTTATTCTTATTCTAATATACCCATTTCTTTTGCATCTAGAGTATTCTTTTGTATCTAGTATTCTTCAAATCTAGAGCAATTCTTTGGTGTTTGATTTGTTTAACTTTGTTGGCATTGTCTTCTTTTTTCCTTTGTTTTTGCTTATTTTTGTCTCACAATGCCCAGTAAAATAAAGTCAACTTTTCGCGCCAAACAGCGTTTTCTAGATTGAGGGAAGCCCATGAGATAGGCATTCAAGCATCAAGGGATGATACTGTCAAATCATCATACTTAGCCAGGGCAGAGGAAACGAAACCATTTATCAAGAATTTCATATATCTCACAAGCTAATCATCGGATTTATAACGATGAGGAATTTCTGGAGCAGGATCAATTTAGGGTGGCCACTGATTAGGCATACAAATGGAATAGGAATGTACTAAGGAGTAAAATCCATTAAAAGTGACTTTACAATTAGGGATTCGTAGTCCTCAACTTCAAATATTTCCTCACAATCGAAGTCATCATCTTCAAGGCATACAGTTAGATTTCCAAAGCTTATTATACCCACATTTCAGGCAATTTACAAGATTGGAATAGTTTCTTTGATCTATTTAATAGTTTAATCCACAACAATCACGATTTGTCCGATGTGAAAAATTCTCTTATTAAAGCCATTCCTCTGACCGATACAAAGTATCAGATTGCTTAAGACATGCTATGGAAAAGGTATCAGAATAAACGAATTCTTGCTACCCAATACCAGAACGACATTTTGAAAGCTTCAATTATCAAAAATTTTACTTCTGTTAATTTAAAAAATCCCTTGAATACTTTTACGAAAAAGGTTGCCGCTTTCCGTGTTTAACAACACATTATTCAATATGTTGTTGAACAAACTGGACACCAATACTCGTAGAGATTTTAAATTAGAAAATAGTCGAATCTGTGACAATCCCACTTTATAGGCAATTAATTTCATTTCCAGAACAACAATGCATAGCTTTAAAATCAGTCCCTACTCACTTTCGATCATTTCCTCATGATTCAAATAAAAAACCCCTTACATCTAGTTTCGTCAGTGCCACAAATTAACACAAGGTAACTAATCAAGGCGGTAAATATATCTTGTATTCTGGCTTTCACCCTTTATATAAATGTCTGTCTTTTTGGCCAAAAGGCCTCAAGAACGTTTCTTGTTGGTTAAACACCATAATTTATCTGTAAACTGTTTAAGTTCATCTCCTTCTTTCAAGAGCTGTAGTTTTTGGTACAAATGTAGAGTTTGCAAATCACTGCATCACACTACTTTTCATTGTAACCAACTGTCCAATGAACCTTACTCCTTTAGTCAACCGCCTCCCCAAACTTCCAAACACCAACATTAAATGAGAACTTCAACCCCGTACTAGAGACGTCTCAAACCCCTCAGTCTAGTTTTGCTCCGACGTTTCTAATGAACACCAACCTTTCTACATAACCACGTTTATTGGTATTGTTATCCACATATTTAAAACATATCAAGCATATCTTAAGCAATTTTCATAAAATTCGTGTCCTGATGGATACAGGCTCCATGGCTAATTTTATTTCGGATAGTTTTGTTCGGCGCTTAGATCTTTCCCGTAATAAATTATCAATCCCTGTGGAAGGTCTAAACGGAATGTCGATATGTACCAGTCAGAAACCGTGTGATCCTGACGGTCCGATCTTCTCGTTGAACTCGATTATTGTAAACAAAGTGTGTTCAAATCAACCCAAAGTACACACCAATCCTTGCGATCTCTCATATTCGTGATCTGAAACTAGCAGATCACACATTTTATCAACCAGGTCCTATAGACATGATCATAGGTGCTAAATTGGTTCCTCTTTTTTTTTAAAGTCTGGTCGAATTCTTGGCGAATCAAATCAACCTGTAGCCTTAAACCATCTTCGGTTATGTTCTACAAGGACCGGTCTCCATGACTCTTTATAATTATTACTTCACTTCCCTTTACATACGTCTAAGAGATACGTAGACGTATGTATAGGGACGTAGATATTCGTTTACGAAAGTTTTGGGAAGTCGAAAACATATCTAAACCTGTTATTTTGTTCCAGGACGATCAAGCTTCGGATATTTATAAGTAATTAACTTTCCGAGAGTTAACAGACAGATTTTCTATTTCTCTACCGTTTCGATAACCCAATCCTCTTTTTTGCGGTACTTATTCTCAGGCATATCGTCGTTTTTGTATGCTAGAGGATCATTTCAGGAAGATCCTGCATCTCAAAGGGAGATATATTGAGTTCTTGAATGATTATGATTATATTACTTCTCAACATATAATACCGGTTCTTGAATCCGATATTAAATCGCCTACTTCTTAAAACTTGCTCATCACGCAGTTTATAAAAAAAATGTTGTTTTCAAAATTCGTGTTAGGTACGTGACGTTCGAGCTGTGTCTCTCAATGACATTTTATATACTTGTCCTATGCTTCAAAAAGACGACTCTTCTTCTATGGTGTTTCTTCTTCACCTTATCTCGCTTTAAAAACTCTACAAGAGTTGGTCAATTAGACAGAGTCACGCTTCATTAATGTGTTACAAGCGTTAAAACGACATTTTTATATTGACGACGGTTTATTAGGAAGTGTTTCTCTTTCATCTACTAGCTCTCTCAGGTGGCAGCCGTAGCTCAGTGGTTGTGTTACTGGCTAAACAAGCTGGAGGGCCCGGGTTCGAACCCCAGCACCGACAAAATTTTCAATTTCTAATTTAACTGAGCTGCCACCGTGCTTCGGAGGGCACCTAAAGCCGTCGGTCCCGTCGTTAACTTTTTTTTACTAGCTCTGCAGTTAGAGCTTATTCAATTTTTAAAGCTTGGTGATTTTGAGCCGGGAAAATGGGCTAGCAATTATTCCATTCTACTTCAAGATTTTCACTCAGATATTCTGACATATTGTTCGTTTGATAAGGAGTAACCTTCCGTTATTAAGGTGTTAGACCTAAAATGAGAACCGACGACTAACGTCTATGATGACGACTAATGAGACATTTATAGTGGTAATAAAATGTTTAATAAATACACGTTGCCAACTCAGATTCAGATCCCTTGTGAAAAGCACCTTCCTCAGTTTGTTAAAATTTGTATGTGCTTTTTCTATGCGATCTCGTAATTTCTTTGGAGTAATCATTCCTGTGATTGATTATGGTGCCAGGCTGGTTGTAACTTGTAAATCTCTACTTATACAAGTTTTCTCGTTAACTTTTAATCGTTTATCGTTATTTTGTGATGATTTTGAATTCTTCATAAATTTTCTTATCTATATATCATAAATATCCTTATTAAATATCTCTAATACACTCCACTGATATGATAAGAGAAATCATGAATCGACTATCTTCACTTTACTTGAATTGCCTATCTTTGTTTTATGGACAATAAAATTGAAAAGCCTATAACAGTATGACAAAGACAAAAGTCAACAATAAGTAAACTGTCATTGTCACTGTCAAGTGTCGAAAGTTTATGTACACACAAAAAATAACAAAAATTAGGAAATTAAACAAATCCCAAAATTTGTTTTAAAATGTCTGAGGATGGAGAACAAGGTGTTACGGATTCCCCAATAAGAGGTACTATATTCATAAATAATTATAGTTTATTTCATATTTCCTGTAAATTAAAATTGTAGTATTATCTTTCCAAATGTATTTTTCAATTTATCCTTTAAATAATATATAAATATAAAGGTACACATTTTATATTTTAGGTCCTACTCTTTCTACTTCTACATCTAGTTTTGAAGCTCTAGATCCTCATGATCCAAACCTAAGTCAACTAGCAAATACAATGTTTAGTAAAACTTCAGAATATTTATATGGAGAATTAACTTCCACCTTAGACGATTATAGACTATTAGAAGTAATGAATAAATCAGTAATTACTAAGTATTCAGATATGAAAAATTTGGCTGTCAATGTGAAAAAAAGTATGAATGAATTAAATGAAAAATGTAAGCATTTTAATGTTATTAATTTATGTGTATAAACTAGAGTACAAGAATTCTTCTATAAATTATAGTTTCTAAAGTCAAATAATGAAACTGTATTATTCAGTAGTAATTTAAAAACCAACAGTACATTTAATAATAATTTCATAGATTTCCTTCACATCTATATAAAATTTGTGTTCTAGACTCATTACTTTGCTTCTGCTATAACAGAATATAATATAAATAATATTGCTATAATATAAATAATTTTAAATAAGTTTGTGGATAAGTTTTTCTCAAAGTCAATAGTTCTCACACATATGCAACTTATGATTTATATTAATATCTTGGAAGAATAATCTTAATTAATAGTACATTACAATTCCTCTTAAATTGTTACCTCAGAACTACATACCTGAATGGTTGACATTTTGGCCAATTAATCCAATGTGCCAATCAATCCATTCCTTATTTTATCTCTGAGACAAATTCATCTTTTTGTTCTTAATAATTTCGTTTCTATAGTTCTCATGAATCGTTTTGTAAGCAATGTTTCAGTTCTTGTTTCTGCTGCATATGGTAATTCTGAAGTTGTTCCGAATATGGAAATAATTCAACAATCAGCCTTTTTAAATTCAGGATGCTTCAATTCTGGTACACATTTCCAAAATTCAGTTATAAGCATTGATTTATATTTTAATTATAGAGCTTGATCTTCTTGCATTTCTATTAATTCTAATTCTCCAGATGTTCTTTGGGTCATAATTAAATTGTAAATGGACAACTCATGTTTTTGTGTTATGGTTATGTTAATAATTTCAAATGGATTCAGAAAAAAAATATGTTATTAATTTCAAATAGATTCAGAAAAAAAATCAGGAGCTGATTTAAAATATTTTGTTGTTAAAAAGTGTTGAAATCTATTTTGAAATTCTGTCAATATTCCTTCTAGTTTTTTTATGTACTTATTGAGTTTTTCTTGTTTAACACTTTATCAGACATGTAATCATACAGTAACATTGTATATTATAATCTTATCAGGCACCACTTTAAAATGGCTTTAAAAAATAAGTTTATATAAGATGTCTCTAAATGTTAAGTATAATCAAATATTGATATTTATATATCTGAAACATTATCCTGGAACAAATTGTAACCTTGTAACCATATGGTAACAAGTTCTGCAAAATAAATTTCAAAAATTACTAACTTTTTATTATTAGAACTATATGGTGACAAGGAAACAAAGCAGTTTACAATTTTTTGTTTTGATGAAAGGTTTTGAAATAGTTTTTCTCCTCAGTGAGACAGAGCCTTGCACACTTTCACACTTTAGATGACTCGTTCCCTTGATGCTTACATCTTCCTTTTGTGGTATGTATTGGCCAATGTGTATAAGAATCCAATCTTCCTAAATTATTTGGCTGTTCAATTACTGGACATTTTATTTTTGGAAAACGACTCAGGCACAAACTTGATCTTCCTCTTCTGAAACCTTTTCCAACTTGATGTAATGCCTGACTTTTGCAATGTCCAATCTAAATTTCTTTAGAGGCATGAACTTTATGTTCAAAGCTTTAGAGTCTATTTTGTACAACAACCAAGCATTTGACATACATATGTCAACAGTATAAGCAAGAAAGTACCATCTTTTAGCTTTGTGTGGAGATTTGTAAATACCCATTAATGCATTAGCTGTATATATGCCTCCCTTTGTTTTTGAAATTTTACTGTACCTTTTTACTGCATCTACTGGTTCTATTCCATGCAATGTACTTCCTAACAATATCACTTTATTCTTTATTGTCAACCCATTTTATGACAATAATGCTTTTGTCTTTATCCGCCTTGTAATCATACTTTCCTCTTTCTGTTTTTTAAAGATTTTATCTGTTTCTAATGGACATCCACCAACTTTGTTACTTCCCGAGTTCCCAAGTTTTTTCAAAAGCTATATATACACCCATATTTTCTTTTAAATATATAAAAAGTGGTAAGGCTGCTAAATAATTGTCGAAAAAAAAAAACTGTTGACTTCTAGGAATGTGTATTGATTTTGATAAAGCTATAACAATAACTGCACCTACACTTGGTTTTATCTCCTCCTTCTCCTAAGGTGCTTGAACCTTGGTATGGAATAAAATCCACAATATAACCAGACACCCCAAATAAGATTAAAAATTTGTAACCCCATTTGTGCAGCTTGCTTTTGATATACTGACGTAAATTTCCAGCTCGTGTACCTTTGTATGCTACCATAGTTTTATCAATGGAGTATTCATTCTCAGTGTGAAACTTTTTAAAATCTTCTCCAACTTTTTCTAAAATCGGAAGAATTTTGAAAAACGTGTCTGTTGTAGTTTTTGTGTTATATGTTCATTATTATTGAAATGAATAAATCTTCTCAGAAATTTAACACATTTAAATGACATCAGACTTGCAACTTGTTCGATATGTGTTCCACTGGCCCAATAATCTTCATCGAAAGAAGATCTATTATACCCATCATCAACAAAATTGACAAAAAATCTGCCATCTCATCAGGATCAGTACCAATGCTTGTGCCCTTTCTTGGAGTACTATACAAATTTGTGTGTTCAATTATATAGTCTAAAATATCTAGTGAGAGCAGTTTGGTAAAATACTCCAATGGAGGAAGTAGTTCTTCATTTATTTTAGGAGCAAACTTAGTGCCTTTTTCATTTTGGGGTAAGTCACTTTTCGTCCAGTTGAATGTTATTCCTGACTTTTTCCTTTTTCTAGGAGGTTGATCAGCAGCTTCAGGGTCGTTTATTATATTTTCTAAAATAGAAACTGGAATACGAGTTAGTAGCTCCTAAAGCCGGTCAGATAGCCAAGGGGGCCAGGCGACCGATTCTCATTCGCTTCACTGTCGAATGGTTCAGTGGATGTGGGTTCAAGCCCCGGCTTAGTGTACAGAATAATAAAAAAGGCTAAAGCAGCAGCAGTTTAAAATTCTAAAACGAATCTGCGGCTTAGACTAGAATATGCTGGTGTCTGATTGGCCTATGGTGAAGCAGTATGGCAAGAGATAAGGGCTTGCGGCTCGCTGATACTCCTTCATAGATCCCTACTGGAAGGGCGTAGCGCCTAAATACCGGTGTATATAATAAAAATAGCTCCTAAAGTTTTACCTATGTATATTTTACCTACCGGAAGGGCGTAGCGCCTAAATACCGGTGTATATAATAAAAATAGCTCCTAAAGTTTTACCTATGTATATTTTACCTGTAGTTTATGTCCTTATTTAATGAACATGCTTCGCTGGCAATGAATTCCCAGAAAAATCAGTGTTCAGTCACTTGGTATTATATCTGAATCATCATCCAAAATTATGAAATAGTATTATGTAAAATAAAAATAATTTAAAGTTTGTAAATTATTATCAATAAATGTTCTAACTTTTTTTTTTATTAACTCCATTCAGTACAACAATCTGCCCATTGGGCATTAAGCATTTGATGTGGTAAAAAATGCAGACATGTAGAGAGTTACTCCATTGAGTAACCTCTTTACAATTCTAAAATTAAAATTTTATTAGTTTGAATACACTTATTATGTTCAGTTGGACAAGTCGGACGGCAATTGCCGTTTTAGTCTACGCACTTCAAAGACGTTCCGCACATTTAGTTGTCAAGCAAACGCATTAGGATGCACTAGCACTCGTTTACAGTATTTAGCACTAAAACGTTGTATGGCTTTGACTATTGTATTGACTATGGCACGCAGCACCTTGTTTTGGAATCTCTGTAAAATGTTTGTATTGGAGACGCTAGCAGTGCCCCATAGCTGAATCCCATAAGTCCATATGGGCTTGAGGATGGACTTGTAGAGTAAAATTTTGTTATCCAAAGATAGTTTTGAATTGCGTTCAATGACCCAATACATATTTCTCAATTTAAGTCCAAGCTGTTTTCGTTTGTTAAAAATATGTTTTTTCCAAGTTAGACGGCGATCCAAGTGCATGCCAAGATATTTAGCGCCCTCGGATTGAGGAATTAAACATTTATCAATATATACAGAGGGACATGTCTCTCTACGTAGCGAGAATGTAACATGTATTGGCTTAGTTCCATTAGATTTGATGCGCCATACTTTCATCCATTGCTGGATTCTACTTGAGTTTGATTGAAGATTTCTTGATGCTGTTGATGGATCTGTGTGGGATGCCCGGATAGCAGTGTCATCTGCATATGTTGCAACAGTAGTTGTACTAGATGTTGGAATGTCCGCTATATATAAAAGATATAGAATTGGGCCGAGAACGCTGCCTTTTGGGATGCCTGAGTGAATAGGATATATCTTAGTGTGCTCGGTACCGTGCTTCACCAGGAAGTGTCTATTTTCTATGTAGGATTTTAAGAGCTGGAAGTGAGGATAGGGTAGGAGCTTCTTTAATTTTATTTATAGTCCTATGTGCCATACCTTGTCAAAAGTCTGAGATATGTCAAGGAAAGCGGCAGAACAATATCTTTTGGCGTTAAAATTCTTGTTTATTTGGTTGACTAGTCTATGCACTTGTTCTATGGTTCTGTGTTTGTCTCGGAAACCGAATTGATGTTCTGGAATTATTTTATGTTCGTCTATTATCGTTTTTCACCTTTTTACGTACATTTTTTCAAAGACTTTGCTAATCATAGGCCGAAAAGATCAGCTTTTTCGTTGTCGTTCCTAGCCCAGGTGTTTGCCTCATCTTTGATTGGTGAGTTATGCTGTTTGAGGTTTTTCGTGGCTTTCCAGAGTGAGTAATCTGTAGCTTCAGTCGGTGTTAAATTTTCTAAATATTCTTGGATTCCATGGTTTTCTTCTTCATGGATTAATTCCTTTAATTCCTTTGTTGCTTTTTTAAGTTTTTTCTTATTTTCTGTCGTTCTTGACTGTTGCCAATTTTTACGTAATTGTCGTTTTTCTGAATTTTTTGTTTAATTGTGGGAGATGATTTTGTTTAATTGTTTAACATTATTTCTGTTTGCGAGATGGTTCGTAGCTGGTAGTCGCATACCATGCAGCAATTTGTATGTTTTTTGTTAGCTTATCTACAGCTGATTCTAGTTGGAGTTCATTTTTCAAGGACAGATTTAGTGAGATCAGGCTGTCTAGTTTTTTTCTAAATTGGAACCAGTTAGACTTGGTGTTATGCAAAGTTGGTTGATGTACTTTGTTTAAGATTTTTTCGAAGATTATTATTATAAACGGTGAGTGGCCTGATGATAAATGGAAGCATAATTTAGCTTTACATTTTTTGGTATCGATGCCTTTTGTGATGCAGAAGTATTTTCGGCATCACAAACGGCATCAGGTATTTTGTTTAAGTCAGACGACCAATAAGTTGGTTCGCCAGTAGAGATTTGTTGCAGGTTATTTTCTTACATTGCTTTAGCTAATTCTCTGCCTCTTGGTGTTGTTAGTCTAGAGCTCCACATCGGATGTTTTGAATTATAATCTCCACCTGCAATGAATTTGTTCCCTAGGGTGTTGAAATAT
The DNA here is from genome assembly GCF_040954645.1 of Diabrotica undecimpunctata. Taxonomy (NCBI): domain Eukaryota; kingdom Metazoa; phylum Arthropoda; class Insecta; order Coleoptera; family Chrysomelidae; genus Diabrotica; species Diabrotica undecimpunctata. The sequence continues at coordinate 132,286,069 of NC_092803.1, forward strand.
ACTAGGAAATGTTCTTTTTTAACGGCATGTTTAGGTGGGCAGTATAAGGCAGATATTGTTATTGGGCCGTGATGTTCTAACTTGACAATTTTTTTTCGAAGGTTTTTGAAAACTATATTTTCTTCATCCTCCATATCGGAGCTATCAGAAACTTGAGGAGGAGGTGGTATTTTACCCTTCAATTTTCCGTAGAAACTACATGAAGGAATCTCATTGAATCCATCCATAATAGCAAAATATTATGTAACACAAATCATCAAATATAGGTTGGAGAAACCATCATTGAATTCGTTTTTCATAGAAATATATTTTTACTTACCAAAATAATTCTTATTAGTAGGTACAACCTACTAGTAGTAGTAAATCCTTATTCCTTGTATTATTTTTCTCTTTATTGTTCTGTCAATTTATTCAGCGGACTTCTTTTTTATGATAATTCAAATGATATACAAGTTCAATTATTTCTCATTATTATTTTGTAGATATAATTGATATTTTCCCAATTATCTCCATATAAAAGTAATAAATTTTCTTATTTCTTGTTGTCTCACAGTTTTTTCACACACCGTCTCACAGTTAATTTATGTTTTTATTGTGTAGTTCAATTTTTGTTTGATTCTGAAATTATGTATGTAATCATTTTGTTGTGTATTTTAGTAGATTTATAATGATTTTCTCATTACTTCCTGTAACGCGGTTGCTTAATTTATGTTACATTTATTTGTTATCATTAGTTTTTCAATAATTATTTTACTTGTAAAAGCTTTTTTATTTTTACTGTTATTTCTATTTCCTCAATTTTTGTCTACCTATTTGTATTTTGCCGTCAATATGGATTCAATAATATTTATTGTAATTGCTTAAAAACATCTTTAATACCTCTATTTTATATATTTACAGATAACTCTCTGGTTCCACTACTGCAGCAAATTGACCAAATTGAAGCTAGTGTAGTCAAATTAGAACAAGCAGCCTATAAGCTGGATGCATATTCTAAAAGACTGGAAGCCAAATTCAAAACTTTAGAGAAGCGGTAGTTGTAGGTTTTACATATTTTAATTTTTTTTGTTAATTTTAAAATGTTTATTTAAGAATGTTATCAAAAAACCATATTATAAGCACTATGTTCAGCAGTTACCTATTTATTCCTATAGTTAGTAGCTTTTTTCGCTTAGACAATTATCGGATTTTCCAATGTCTGTTCAAATGTTGGCCAAACAAGCATTCAAAATTAGATAACACAATGAAAGTTAAAGATAAATAAGTGACCATTAAAAAGCTTCACTATGTGGTGAATACTTAGTTAATGTATTTACACTGAATTATGAAGCAGACGATGAAAAAGCAAGATATCTCTCGAATATTCTAAACAACATACTTACAGCCAAATAATTTATTGTAACAAAGAGAAATAAAGCCCCTACAATCAAGGAAAGCTCCAGGGATTAATAAAATAACTTCCATAATGTTAAAATAACTTCTGCGCCAAGTAGTCACTTACATAATGCACAATTCTTCAACTAAACTACTAACTCGATATTTTAAAATTGCTGAATTAATTTTTATATCAAAACCCTGAAAAACGCCAAATGAAGTTTCATCTTATATACTCAATCAGTTTGTTACCTCAATTATCACAGAAAACTTTTTCAATTTATTAACATCTAAGAACTTCTAAAAAGCTACATTGTTAGTCTAAGAGCAGTTTCTTAAAATAGGCTCACCTTCGTTAATGTCGTCGTAGAACTTATGATATTTAATCGAATTTGTTCATTTACTTGGTAGATAAGATATATAACTCTATCACTTATGATTTTAATTATAAGTATATTCTTTGTGTTTCTTATTTACCATAAATCCGACATCACCATTAGAAGACTCTCCTCAATAATACAATTCGCGATTGAAACTGAATGTAGGAGGCAGGTCGATTGCAGTGTCATGGCCGATATAAATGGTATAAACAAACATAGCAGTCCAATGTTTACCATTGCTTTTGAATGTTTAGTTTTATTTAAGACGATTTATTTTTGTTATATAAAAATGGAAATTAGCTTTAATTATAACTTTGAGTATTATTGTGGTGAAACAGTTTTCAATGCCAACCATATATTTATTTGTGGCATTAAAACAAACGGGAACCACAGTTGAATTATTTGCTCTTTGTCTACAAAGTAGCAAAATTCATGATGCACCCCATGAAATAGACATTAAAGTGAGTGGTGAGGGTACAAAAAAAAAACAATAAAATGTGCTTGTACATGTAAAGCAGGAGCAGGAGAAAAATGCAAACACATAATTGCAGCATTATTATATGTGAACAGGTGTGTTAAGTATAAGTAAATTGTATTAAAAAACCTAAGTATTTCCTTACATCATATAAATGACTATATTCATATTATTTTTACTTTATAGAGGGAAAATAACAATTCTGAATGATTTGGGTTGTACAGATTTACAACAAAAGTGGGGTAAACTAAAAACAAATTCCAGAGAGATATACAGGGATGAACCATGGAAAACTTTTGTCACATACAAAAAACAGGAGATTATGCCTCCAATAAAAATGTTCCTAGTGAGGAAGTATTAAAAAATTGTGCTCTAAACTTAATAAAAGGTTTGTTACATTTTTTTATGTATAATTTTATTTTTAATAAATATGTTTTTACAGCTCATCCAACTTCAGAAGCTTGCCTTCATTTGAAAAGAAGGAACACATTTGCTGATGAGTATGTAGCAGATGATTTAATGCAAGCATCACTGATTCATGCCATTATTAATAAAAATTTAAATTGTTCTTCTACTTTTCAAGAAATGCCTCACCTCGGTGAACAAGAACAAATATTTTATAAAAAAAATATATTTTTATCTACAGAAGATGCTGTTGATTTATGTAGTAAAACATTAGGCCAATCTAATGAATTGTGGAAACAACAAAGGAAACTACGAATAACAGGGTCTATTTGTTATAGTTTATACACTTTCCACAAAAACAGCCACACTGAGAGTGAATGGACAGAAAAAATAAATAAAACTTTGAACTCCTCTTTTACAGGAAACTCAGCAACACTATATGGTGTAAAAACCGAACATATGGCAAGGCTAAAATATTCAGTCAAATTGAACAAAACCATTGAAAATTTAGGGCTTGTTGTGAATACAAAAGTACCGTGGCTTGGTTTTAGTCCTGATGTCTAATTGAAATTAAGTGTCCCATACTAGGGCAAAAAATAACTGCTGCAGAGGCTGCTAAGAATATGAAATGTTTTGCTGGAGAATTTCCAGAAACATTTCATTTAAAATCCAATCATATATATATATATATATATATATATATATATATATATATATATATATATATATATTTATATATATATATATATATATATATATATATATATATATATATATATATATTATGGTCAAATTCAGCTTGGAATGTTTTTATTAAATTTATCAAAATGCCATTTTTGTGTGTACTCATCCTTTGATGATAGTATTTTTGTTATTGAAATACATTGAACATATGACAGTGAATTTGTATATAAAATGTTAAGTGTTTTAAAGCTATTGTATTTTAAATATTTTTTACCAACACTGATGAAGTGCATACCATAAAATGTAATTAAAAACTATTACCTACTCCTACTAAATAACTATTTTATTTATAAAACATTTAAAAATAATTTATCTCTGTTTAATTTATACTAATTAAAATATCTTATATTTGTTTGGATGATATCTAATACATCTACTATCTATTCACAAGCTAAATTCCAAATATAATAAATATTCATTGGTGAATGTCTACTGCAACCTTATGGTACTAAGTAACAAATCATGAGGAAAAAACCTCATGATTAGACTTCGGCAAATATGCAAATAAAAATGTAGAAAATATGCGCATAAATATGCACGTGTTTACCCGAAAATATGCAAATATTTTACAAAATATGCATACAAATAAATAAAAAAATCGTAAAATAGTAACAATTTTATTTAAAAAAAAAAGTGTACATAACTAAATATTTCCTACTATTCATTAAGATTTACATTTATTTTAAGTAACTACATCATTTTTAAGTATGAATAAACTTATTTAGAATTATGGTAACAATAAATGACCAAGTGGTGTTCAAAATTTTCTAACAAAAACTTGTGGTTTCTGTCTGAGTACATATATTTATATATGGAAAAACTTCGTTCAACATCAACTGATGTAACGGGAGCATTTTTCAAACTAACCAAAACATTTGGTTCTAAATTAATTGTTTCCGAAATATTTCCAGCTAGAACACTGACTACTTCAGAAAGAATATGGTAACCTTTATTTTTTTCCATAGTAGCTTCAAATTTTTTTAAAATATCTTTTCCAATATTACCTCTAACGTTCCGACAACATGACGCAAATTCTTTTATTAATGCTGTACTTTCTAACAATGACAGTTTTGGTGATTCTAACTGAGTAATTGTTTTTTGAACAAAACTAAAATTTGATTTTATAAATGAAAGTTCTTGTTGAAGCAAGTTACTCTGAAAAGTTTGTTTAGAATCCAAAAGAGATTGGGAACTTTCATCTGTTAACGTATCAATTATGTTCTTTATTTTAACAAAATGATCTGCATAAAAATTAGCTGCTTCTAACCATGTTCCCCATCGCGTTAAAATAGGTTGTGGTGGAAGAGGAATGTTAGGTAGCATTTCTTTATAAAGTTGAATTCTTATAGGAGATTTAAGAAATACTTTTTTGACACTGGATATCATGGTATTTACAAGAGGAAACTTTTTTCGTATTTCCTCTGCAACTCTGTTTAATCCATGCGCTACACAAGTAACATGTATTAAATCTGGGAAAAATATTTTTAAATTTTGTCCTGCTTTCACCATATAAGGAGCAGCATCCGATAAAATAAGCAGTAATTTATTAGAAGGAATAGTTGTCGGAAGAAAAAAAGTTGCTAATGTTTCTTGTATAAAACTCGAAATTGTTAAAGCATTTGTTTTCTCAAGTTGCTGGCATGAAATAAGATGAGATTTTGGTAAGGTATCTTCTTTAAGAACACCAATCAATAAATGAGCAATATACTTTCCTGAGGAATCAGTGGTTTCGTCTACAGATATGTAAAAATAATTATCTGCAATTTCTTCCTTAATATTAATTAACACCGACGAGTGTAGCCCGTTCAGATTATTTCTTCTTAGAGACCGATCACTTGGAACATTAAGTTTGCAATATTTTTTTAGAAACGAACTAAAATTTACATTTGCTAATTTTGAAAGCGGTATGTTTGCAGACACTAATGCGCGACACAAGTCTTCATTAAAAGTTTCTTGCTCATCTAATTTTTTTGAAGTAGATTGGAAACATTTAGCCATTGAAGTTTGATGTTTTCCTCCTATTTTTCCTTTTTTTGCAATGTGTGAAGCAGTTCTCACATGTTGGTCTATCTGAAATTTCTTCTCACATGCTATCTATAAATAAAAATAAAAACCTTTATTTTAACCCAACCTTTAAAATATAAAAATATACAAGGTGTTTTTGGTTAATCAAATAACTGGTTTGGAAAAAAAAAACACTCACGCTAAGTGTTTTAAATGCAGTATTAATCCACAAATTAGTTTTTGTTACTAACCATTAGTACATCATATAACTTATTTTAAAATTCAACAAAAGTTTTTTTTTTTGTTAATTCAATTACAATAAAAATAATTGTGTTTTAGAATAGCTGACTTCATAAAAAAAAGTAAAGGTGAAAAATTTTTCTAAATACATACCATTGTATTGTACCATGGACAATTTTTTCTCACTAAAGGAAGCTATTTTTCATTTAAAAACAACCTACGAGTACTAAATTTCAAGTAAATACGTTTATTGGTTTTAAAGTTATTGTTGTTATTAACTAAAAGAATTTAATTTTTTTTAATTTTAACACCCTGTATCTCGAAGAGTAAATAAGTTTGACCCCTCATTAACTATATCGTTTTGTTCAATTTTTCGAGAAGTATCTACAGTCAAACGTTGTAAGTGTCATTTGGAAACACCCTGTATGTATGAAATATTAGATATTTAATAGAAAATATTAGATACTTACAATTTTGCCACAGACTGAACAGTAGATTTTTCCCATATCCATAGACAGCTCTTTATAAGGTTTAATCCAAGTTGAAGCACTGGTTGTTTTAGGCATTATAAAATCAGAATCTTCCTTTTTGTTACGCACAACGAGTGTTTACGCTTTGAATATCAAAACAAAAATGATTTACAAATCTGAGCATCAAATTAGAAATGTTTAGGTACCTAATTCAATAAACTGGGAGATTTTGGAAAATCCCTAAATTAGGAACAAAACTATTAGCCGTTTACCTGCTGTTAAGATACAATAAATTGTAGATAGATTTGGGGATTAGATCATAAAATGCAAATGAGCGAACCCTTAGCGATTATCCAATAACTGAATGCCTCAGTGACCGAGACTTTCTAAGAATGTTGAGGGCTACTTAAATTGATCTTCTTTGAAATTGTAAATGTTTTGTACCTGTAGAGATTACGTACTTAGATCATTTCTTGATTAAAATGACTACAAAATTTTATACAAGAATTGAAATAAATTGGTATGTTTAAAAATTTTCAAATACAGTATAAAAATCTGAACTTTTATGCACTTTATGCAAACTTTTATACAAATATGCCAAAATATGAAATATTTGCATAAAATATGCACAATATGCAAAATATGCAATATGCATATTTGCCGAAGTCTACTCATGATACTATCCCAACATGATAAGTATTTGTAGTTCTGTTATTTAAGAAAATAAATAATGTATTCTCAATAATATGTTATTGACTTAATGATAGTGGTATTTTCTTTTTATTAATTTCCTCTTTTAATATCAGTAGCCAGTTCCTACTGCACTCTGCCGATGAATTTGCAACAGAATTGGTCTCATTAAGCATAATTAGAGCCGCTTTCTTGATTTTTCTCTTTTTACTATCTGTTTCTTTCAGGACTATACTTGAATCTTTCCATTGGACCCTATGTTCATTTTTCCATGCGTGGTTACATATTTGAGATCTATCAAATTCTCTATTTTTAATATAAGTTTGATGTTCACTTATCCTAATATTTAATGATCTTGATGTTTTATCTAAATAAAAAGATCGCATTCACAAGGTATTTTATTAATACAATTCTTTGTTACTTCTTGTTCATTGTTAGGTTTAGTTTTATTAAATAATAAAATAGATTATTAAAGCAAAATAAATCTTTTATTTACAAATTTGTGACCAATACAATAATTTAACCAGACAACCAAATGGTTTAATTTCAGTAAAAATTTCAGATAAATCTGGACAAAAATATATACTGGAATTCAGATATATACAATCATTTAACCAGACAACCAAATGATTTAATTTCAGTAAAAATTTCAGATAAATCTGGACAAAAATATATACTGGAATTCAGGTACAATAATTTACTATCAAAATTAAAAGTTAAACATAAAAAATATTTAACAAGAATGAATGAATTTATCTTCATGTAAAATTGGCTTTGTTAAATTTACGATTGCAGCAACAACAACCATCATATCATCAACATATGGCAATAAATTTTGACCAATGGGTCCCTTAAAAACTTTAAATAACTTAATTCTTTGAATAGAGCGTTCAATATGCACCCTTGCAGCAGCAATACCAGCGGTGTCAACAGCTTCTAAATGGTATACATTTTTCTAATAACTTTAACTGCATTAAAATTGCTTTATCTGAAGTTCGACCTCCATAACTTTTACTGATGACGGAAATCATGCCAGAAGTGGTAGTTTCAATTAAAAATTCTATTGTATGATTTCCTTTGTAATGGGAATAAATTCTGATGCGACAAGTGAGACATTTGAATTTTTCAATGGCAATTTCAGTGCAGTCAAGTATTACTCTAGTATTCTTGTATTTTGCAAAACACTTTGGTAAATTGCCTAATATTTCCTCTTTCTCAGGAAAACGAATTACATACTGCAAAACCGTTTTTAAGGATATTAAAGTTTTCTTAAAATAATTTTTACAACATGTGTTACTTAACTTAAAAAATGCTGAAATGCACATAAAAGAAATATTCAGTTTGAGTTTTATCATTGTCAGCACAACACGATGAAGCATTGATATTTTAGTATTTGAAGAACTTTCAACTACTTCAACACACTTAACTATATCATTTAATAACTGGAAACTTGGAATACCAGTAAATGCATTTAATTCTTTATTGCTATTGAGCAAATCCAGCACATTGAATTTTTGCAATTTCAATTCCATTTCTGTTGTTTGTACTGCAACATCATTGGTTAAACAGTGCAATTCATCTGCACTATTTACTATTTTGATAACATCATCTCTCTGTAATTCTAGTGGAATTTGTTCTGGTTGTTTTACCATTGCTGATGTACTTGGAAGATTTCTACTAGAATTTTCCAACATTTTCTTCCTACAACAATGTAACAAATGTTATACAGTTTAAAATATTGTGATGTAAGTACATACCTCTGTATATTTCTTCTTTGGATTCTGTCCATCCTAATTTGTGTCATAGCAGGGTTATTGATTTTTGTAATGACAGAACTTCGAGGTAAATTTTGGGATCGCACAGCATTTTTCTTCAGCCTTCTTCTCTTTATTGTTATATCTGCAAGATGTCTGACATTAGAATCAAAGTATTTGTTGATTTATAAACATGTATTTTGGGATATTATCAATAAAAATGTTATTATTTAATTACTAACCTGGCAAAATTAAGTCACTGCTAAGAAAATGTAGACTGCAAACGTACATATAAGGTGTTACTTTCTTTCCGATCTTTAAAGCATCAGACCATTTTTTCTTCAAGTTTTCCAGTTTAGGAAAGAGAAATAGGGAAATATCTTTTGTTGATCTTGATTTGCATTGAGGAACAGAACAATATCGATTTGATTCAAAATACTTTAACGTAGTCATAATGCTGAAATTTATAAAAAAGTTTAATAACTCTATTCAAATCAACAGCTTTCTGGTTTGTTTATACCACTTTTAGTAGTTTAAATTTATTCCGCCAGAGGTCAGATACCTACTTTGCTTTCAATCGCGAATAGCTAACGAAAGTACCATTTGTTCTTCACCTTTTCGCCGTCCTTCTGTCAACCCAAGTGTATCTCATTTTATATGCTTCAGCTCGTCGCGTCTTCAGGTTCCACAAGTTTTTCGTCCTCTTTGATGTTAAATGTTGTCATAAACCATGTTATATGTTATCCTCTGTCCCTATACCTCTGAGACTGCTACTATAGCCTGTTTTCAAAGTAGTACCGGATACTGAGATCTTGCATTTTCTTCATTCATGTGTTAGGAAATTTGACGTCATCGGCAAGGATAATAAGTTGGGATGAGGTACTCTCTCGATTAACAGGAGTGAAAGTGAACCAAAGGCTGCGTAGGCAGGGTCGCGATCCTGAAGTAGACCAACTTTGATTATCTAGCAACTGACTTACAATTTTGTGATATTTACTTAAATCCTAAGGACGGATTACATTCTGACCTACTTCTTGATCTGCTAATATCCCGAATTTTTCCCCCACGTTTTTCAGTAGCATTAGAATGGCAATCAACGACTATATCCTATGCTCAGGGAGTATAATGGATAGGTTCGTGGATAGATATTTTATAGACGACTCGATAACGTCTGATCATCTCCCCTTCTGTTTTTACCCGGCTATTCCAATGTCCAAATATAACACCTATACTCCAACATCCTTAACCAGGTGAGAAGGGACAATCTCCTGGGGCAACAAAGAAGAAGACTAGTCTAGACTGGAATACTCACCACGGTACTCTTCACATGTTCAAAACATATATCCGACAAGTGGTTGAGTACAGGGCGCGCCTTTACTCCATGCTAAACAAACGTCAAATGAACATCCTGATAGCCACTGAAAGAAACATCTGAGGAAAATAATGAACCGACGTAATCACTATCCGATAACATACCAACACCCATACTTTCTCCAAAACTATCCTATCTGGTAACCCTTCACTAGGTAGAACAATAATATAATACACCCTCCGGTCCTCTTTTTTACCATAATCTTTGGTCAATACCTAGGCAAAACGTTTACTCGCTTCTACAATCTCGATTCCTACAGAAAAAATAAACGGAATAGCCATTCTTTGAAGAGGCAACAGCGTAATCGAGGTTGTCATAACTATTTTGATCGAGTTTTATTAAGGTATTAGAAAGACTCATATTACAAATAATAAATATGTGTTACTCCAGGTAACCAAATAAGGCAAGCCTTTGACAATATTGGACATGATCGACTGCTGTACAAAATATTAAAAATTCTTCCACTAGACTTGTTTTGACTACTTGAATCATATCTTCTTAACAGATCGTTTAGGTCAAAAGTCATTAACATATATATTAATTTTACTATAAGAAACGAACAGTGCCCCCTCTATATATAAAGAACAAAGAAATTCCTAAAAATAACTCCTCTAAATACCTTGGTATTTATTTAGACCCAAAGTTAACTTGGAAAGTATGTATAACGTAGAAAATAGACTTAAAAACAAAAGAACCAAGTTACTTGAAGTAAAATTGAGTTTTGAAAAAAATACCATAATTAAACAAATATTGATGTATAGAATTGAAGTTTGGGGATGTATAAGCAAATCTAATTGCCGTCATTCAAAGTAGGCATGTTTAAAAACACACCCTGGTATAATACAGTAGCGCACCTAGACTTTGCCTCTGGGGGGTGGTTTTGGTTGGTCACCGAAATTTTTTTTATGATGCTACCTCCATTTTGAGTCCTTAAAATGTGTGAGTAACAGTATCGGAATAGGTTCCTGGGGGGGAGGGGGTTTAACCCCCAAACCCCCCCTGGGTGCGCCACTGGTATAATATGACCAATGTAACAATCCAACAAGACCTGAGAGTACCTTTCGTCAAAGGTGTTAAACGAAAATACACAAATATCACACAAAAATGGATACTCACCTAGACACTCCTAGACAATCCCCCCGCGCCAATGAAATAACCTATGTAATATTCTGATTGTTGAAAACATTACCATAAAAAAATTACTTTGAAAACCCCATATACACGGATAAAAAAAAACTCATTCTGACGTTGCAGTATATATTAAAATTTTTGTGTATGAAATAAGATATAACTAATTTTCTTCCTCTTCTTCTTCTTCATCCAAAGAAATTTGACAAGTTTTTTCACTGGGAATTTTGTGACACTCATTTTCTTCTTCTTTTAAAAATGATTTTTTAATAGCTTCGATTCTAGCGGTATCTACACAATCTATAAAGTTGTTCATGTAAGTACTGCATTTTATTATGCAGGTTTTATGAGTTTTCAAACATTCTATTAACTGAAAAATAAAAAAAACTATAATATACATATTTTTTTCTTAAGTAATCACTTGAGAAAAGTACTCAACAACAAAAACACAAAAAAACGTAATGAAAGGGCGCAAACTCTCGAACGCCAAATTAGACCGAGTTCGGAGCAGGGAGTCGGCACCCAAAAGCACAATGATGATATGTCAGTTAAGATAATAGCAGGATTATAGCGCCTAACGGTCTCCAGCCTAACTAGGAGAAGTATTTCATGTGGATGTCCCGGTGTCCTTGTACTCAGGACTCCCATGTTTTTTGCAGATTTGTAGCCTATATAGCGCATCGGGAGGTGGATAATGGTCTGGAGAATTGGGGCGACGAGGAGTGGTTTCTGATCTACTCAAATTAATCCCCTCACCCCAATGAATTGTAACACCTACATGTAATTTGCTAATGGGTGTGCATGTCTCACATGTTGGGTTCGATTCTATTGCTTGTTTGCTTGCGTGTAAGCAATAGACTAGAAAACGACGTAGTGGGAAGATATGTAGATCTTTTCACGACGTCGTTCCCTTGCCTACACGTACATTTTAAATTACACAATCAACCAAAGTGGAGAAAAATAAATTGAATTCTGTAACCTATATTGTCGGCTTAACATATGGAATACTTTTTTTCCTCAAAGACATTCATATATTCACTTGTGAGAGAAAATCGCTTAATCAGAAATCTATTATAGATTTCGTTATTAACCCAACAGAAATATATTTTCAATGTACACGATAAGATAGTGAAAAGGTCTTATCTGATCACTTCAGTAACCAGCCGGAAACACATACCTATTAACAGTTAGAAGTCATCAATAAATACCAGTGGTAATACAATACCCGAATGTAATGCTTACATCTATAGCAAAGAATATAAACGCTTATATAAGCGTCTATATTCTTTGTCTATAGTATAAGTTGTATCTTTTACCAGGTTAGAATATCAAACTATCATGTCAATAAAGACTAACTCCATATTTAAACAGAAACCCTAGGACAAATAATATAGAAAAAGATGATTACAAAATAAAACATGAAATTCATTCGTAATTCAGAAAGTTTACATCAATGCAAACTAGAAATATCGAAGGTATCAAATGAAGGGTACACAGGAAAAAGTCCATTTTTGTCGAAATTACATTTTTTATGCCATATTGTAGTACATTCCAGTTTGCATCTGGACAAGACACGAGAAAAAGTCCACACATATATGCCCATACATGACAACAATAAGCTAAGTCCACGCGGTACAGAAAAACAACAAGCTAAGTCCAAAACATCGAAACGCGACGGCTTCCTTATTTAGGTGTCAGTTAGACGATTAGTCATAATAACGCTTATTTTGTGTTGTGTTTACTTTTAAGTCCTTTATTAAAAAAAAAAAAAATTAAAGAATTTGCAGTATCAAAGAAGCATCCAAGATTGTATAGACAGTTTTACCATGCAATGTGGGAGACTGCTGTAATTAAAAAAACAAACCGAAAAAGTAGCGGTTTGAACGAAGGCGAATTTATTCTTCCTGAAACAAGTTATAATGGTAAAATCCACGTGTCATATCTCTAAAACTGTTTTAATATTTTGATATTTTTTCAGATCAACATATCTAAAGAAAAGTATGCTGATTTGCAATGTTTAAAACAATTTTATGGTCCAGCAGCTTAACAATTTCTTTCTACCCTCCATCACAATTGAGTTTTACATTACAGCCACATAAGCAGAATGTTATTTTATTTTCCTTAATCCGGAAAATTAAAAATATACTATAAAGCAATTATTTTTTTATTCAACAGGAAAAAAAGTAACTAACCTTTAAGATACAGTACATAACCTTGAATTCCCAGGGCTGGAATTATAATAGCAAAGTTAAACTATTCCCAGAATGTGAAAAATATACCTTCTTTTGTAGTTTTTTCCCTTACAAGTCTAAGACTCGAGCTAGCAACAAATATACAACGGACTAAAAGTTAAAAGATCCAATAACTCAAAATGGTCAATCTGTGACAGCAGATTATTTCCGTGTACCCATCAAATATAATAAGGGAAGAAAAATCCAGAATCTGGAAGTTAAAGTGCCAGGTAATAAGTAGGTAATTTGATCGGTGGATCATAATTAAATGAGGTGTATAGAGGTTTGAAGTTATTTTTATCAATTTAAAGATCAAGTTAGTTACTATCAAGTCTTATTGACATGAGACAGGTAAAATAGTACAGAAAGTACTACTACAAAGAAATACAAAAGTACAGAGTAAAGAAGAACCAGAAAGTAATGGCAATTTTGAGAATTTAGTATTCTCAGAAGAGAAAATATCCGTTCGTCTGAAAATAAACCATGAAACAAAAGAAAAACATTAAATATAGTAAAATTATACAGAAAAGGATGATATAGAAGAGACCCAATAATTACAGAGGTTTGAGCGTGTTAAGTTGAAGATGCGCAAAGAATTATGTGAAGAAGAGGGCGGATTTATACCTGACAAGAAGTGAAAAAAGAACTCATAAGTTAGTTACGTTTAATTAAGCAGAGGGTGGTAGGATTTATTTTCAATATTTTAAACATATTTTTAATTTTTTTTTTGAAAAATTGGTTAATATAAATTCATGAATAATATTAGTATATTATAGTACATTTCAAGAGTATTATTTAAAATTTTGGTACAAAAATATTAAAAATTAAGAAAATGACAGCTAATTTTCCAAGATTAAAAAAAAATTATCTTTTGGTGTTCATCGTGACTTAAAACTGGATCATCTATTGACAAAAAACTAAAATGATTTCGTTAGTTTATGAGTTTCTATCGATCGCAACGTCGAGATATTGTTCATTTTATCGTTTTTTTTTTTAAATTTTAGAAGTAAAAAATACGAACTTTTTGAATTTTCGAAAATTTTTTGTTAAATTTTGACTAATTTGATGTTTAATTTATCTATAGTAGTAATTTATCAATAAAAAAGTATGCAAAATTTGATAAGGATTGATCAAGTAGTTTTTGAGATACAATAAACACTGACTTAAAAAAATTTTCAGAGAAAAACGTCTTAAAAAAGCTTTTTTTTTATACTCATACAGTATCGTCCATTCCAGGGCCATATAGCGACCTGCTTCATGCTAAAATCTCTAGAGCATCTTTTTGCTCCTGCTTTCGACGAACTATGCCTTTTTTTGTTGCATCTGCAGATATTTTATCTGCTGTAGTAATTCGATGTTATCTGCCGCGAGAGCATAATTATGAGAACTTAAACTGTACTTATTCCAATTTCTATGTGAGTGCTTACTCACCTCACTAACTAATCTTACTTACTGAGCAAGCTCACGTACGTCACTCACTCACCTCACTCACTCACCTCACTCACTCACCTCACTCACTCACCTCACTCACTCCTAAATCCCTATAACTCTATCAATTTTGCTCCGTTCACTCTGAAATTTTAACTGGATACTCTTGAAGACTTATACTATCGAATAAAAAAAATAAAAAACGCAAAATACCCTACTCCATTTAAAGAATTATAATAATAACTCATCCTTTGAGAATTTTTAGATAAATACATCTATGACTATATAAAGCAGCCAAGCCGCGAGGATCCTGGAATAAAGGTATAAGATCAATGATACTGAATGATAGATCTCGAATACGAGTACAAGGTGAATATGTAAACATGGAAGAAGAACAAATACAACAAGCGCTTAAATCGATAAAGAATAACAAAGCATCCGGGCCGGAGAACATACCAGCAGAACTTCTAAAAAACGGAACACCAAAACTAATAAGCTATCTTAAAGTGCTATTCACAAGATACTTAAATGGGGAAGAAATCCCGAATAGTTGGAAAGAAGCATGGATTACTCCAATTCACAAAAAAGGTCCAAAAGATATTTGCGGAAACTACAGATGTATGTCTGTCACCAGTACCGTTAGCAGGCTGTTTAATTCTTAAAAAACATGATTGAGAAAGAATACGAACCTCATGAAATTGAACAGCAAGCAGGATTTAGAGCTGAAAGATCTTGCGTAGACCACATATTTACCCTAACACAACTGAATGAAAAGAAAGTTGCAAGAAACCAGGAAATACATCTTTTATTTGTGGATCTCACAAAAGCATATGACACGATTCCTGTGAGAAAGCTGTGGCAGTCTCTTGAACGATCTTCATTAAATAGCACGATCATCGCCGCAGTCAAATAATTATACAATAAAGCATCATCAAAAATCAAACTAAACAACACCTTATCAGAAGAATTTCCAGTAACAAAAGGCTTACGACAAGGATGCTGCCTCTCTCCAATACTATTTAAGATCTATTTAAATGAAGCACTAAAACACTGGAGAAGATCATGTTCAGGAATGGGGATCCAACTTGACGACGATACAACATTATACACTCTACATTTTGTGGACGACCAAGTAGTAGTGGCAGCAGACAAGGAAGATTTAGAATTCATGACGAGACGGTTGTTTAAAACATATGAAGAATGGGGCCTCTCTGTAGATAGAAACAAAACGCAATACTTATGCATCGGGAATGAAGTAGAAAATCTAATGGTCAACGAACATGAAACAATCAAGAACTGTGAGGAATATATATATATATATATATATATATATATATATATATATATATATATATATATATATATATATATATATATATATTTGGGAACAACAATCAACAAGAGTGGGCGCACCGAAAAAGAGATAGAGCAAAGAATCGTGAAAGGAAAAAGGGTGATAGGATGCCTAAACCCGATGCTATGGTCAAAAGAACTATCAAATTAAAGAAAGCATCTCCTCTTTAACTCCATCTTTAAAAGTATAGTGCTCTACGGATGCGAAACATGACAACTTACTAAATCCCTTGAGCGACGCCTACTTGAGAAGATCAGCTAGAAAATCAAGGCTTGATAGAATACAAAATGACCATATCAGAAATATAATGGGAGTCAAGTCAACCATCATTGACGAAATTCAAAGGAGACAACTGATCTGGTATGGTCATGTGAAAAGAATGGACGACGACAGGCTGCCAAACCAACTTTTAAAATGGACGCCAAGGGAAAGAAGGAAGAGAGGAAGGCCAAAACAATCCTGGCTGGGCGGCATTCAGAAGGCAATGTCGGAAAGAAACCTTCACCCTGGCGAATGGAATGACCGACGTAGCTGGAAACTGGGAACCGGAAGGCGGAGAACGCTATAAAAAACCGGGGGAAAAAAGATCAATGATAACAAGCAGAGGTCTACAAAAGCAAGATATGAGTGTGGCTGTGCTAAGCGTATAAAAATTATTAACAAAAAACATTAAAAACTAATCTTTAATGTTTAAACTTTAAAAAATCAGAATTATTGACATGGTGTACAAAACTCTAAAGAGTATGCTCTTTATTTTAATTTAAATATAACTTCCGCATTTATTGACAGACGAGCCGCAGCTTTTGTAAAATGCTGACTTTTTCATAATGCCGAAAAGACTGAAACTACTTTCAACTTAAAATAGTTGTTTTAGGTATCTATGGATTTTTTACTAAGATATAAGTAATAATTTTTTTTACCTCGTCGGTAGGACAGTCAGCTTGTTCTAACTTTTCACCAATTTTTTTCTCAACCGTGTCAAAAAGTTGTTCCATATTCTCCAAAGTTATTCCATTTTCTTCTGAGTGTGTTCTATCGATACATCTTAATTTTCTCATCCACTTATCATCTTCGATCCTTTCATCCGATGGTTTGCATATAACATCCTCTCTTTCCTCTAAGTATAATATTAAAATTATTAGCAAAACAAAAGTATAATTTATTGAAATAAGTATATAGGAATTATTTTTTATTGCGTGCCCTCGGTTTAAGTATTTTTAAGATGGTCTAATCTAATTTGGTGCAATCTGAGCATCGTCGATTATAGGAGTCTTCGAGAAAAGGTGGCCTTCGAGAATTTCGGATTTTCTCGAGGATTTGAAAATCGTCCTAGCCAGCTGTCCAATGTCCAAGGACATTTTGTTTTCGTTATATAATCCCGTAGGGGCGGGCTTTGAGATTAGTACTGGTGATTCTAGGTTGTTTTCTAAGCGATAATTATTAATGTAATTCGTAATTCCGATATTTGCAATTAAATGAGATTTTGAGTTAAAATTATTTAAACCACGTGCTTTACTTAATCTCTAAACCCACAAACAACGTACCAGTATTTACGCTTTTATCTAGGGGATATCTAGGAGCGTTTGTTTGATATTTGTTTTGGTTTCGTTGTTTTCACTGCCTGGATATGGGCCTTTTTTTATTTGTGACCAAATATTTTCTGCTGTGGAGGTATACCTACATATTTCAAGATGTGCATACATGCCACGAACATCAGAATGCTATAATATATTCTGAAAGGTCAGCGATGATGTAGGTACAATCATCTACATCATCATTTGTACTAATCCTGATTGGTAAAAATAAATAATATTCTCGTTAAATCTGCAAAAATCTACAAATAAAATTAAGCTATTGTTTTTAATGCATAATACCCTGATATATTCATGTTTAAATATATTTTACAAAGGGAGTTTTATCATAATTATAACCAGTTGAAATACCATAATGTAGTTGGGCTGTTCTAGTTCAATGAAAACTATTAAATTTTGAATACAACTAGTATTATCATAATTATTTCTCGGGTTTTTCCGGCACGGCGACGATATATTATTCATATCTTTTTTATGTGTTTAAAGAATATTCATACTAAAATTACCTGGGGGTTTTATTAATTTTTCAACGCAACTATCCGACAAACTTATAGCACTTTCATCAGTAGGGTGATCACAAGCTCTTCGTCCAAATAAAATGTTCCCCATGTTTCAGAAAAACATGGGGAAACTGTCAAAAGGTTTTGACAAAAAAATTTTACTTATTTCTAATCAACGTCAATCTTCAAAGTAAAGTGACATTTGATGGAATTATAATGTGACAAAAGGTGAATGTGAACATCGACGAAGTGACGGGCGTGCATCAACAGGAGGCAGTAATCTAAGTGATGAGACGCTATTATTCTTCCGTTGTTTAATAAACCTAATCCATTTTTAACATTTACGTTTTTTAAGGGTTAATAGATTTAATAAACCTAATCCATTTTTAATATTTACGTTTAATAGACATTATAATACAAATAGATACAGTGCTGCTACACAGGTCCGTTCGTCCAGTGCAACAGAGAAAACTTACGCAAAACAGTCCCTGCATATTTTTCTAATGGCACGTATTTATCAACCACGTGACCTAAATTAGCAATGGGAAAGTGATCTGACATTCAAACTCCGCGGTCGCTTTTAGTATTATTTCTGAGACAACGGTTTATTCTACACAATAATTGCTAATAAACATTTTTGTTCAAAATTATCTCAGCTACATTTTTTATTTGAAACATTTTTTCAATGGCGTACAAATTTTAAATATAGATAGAGATGTAAAATAACTTAATTCTGCCTGTAAGGTATGCAACAAACTATACATGGACTTGTATTAATTAATTATCTCTGTATCTTTGGGTAAAAGGTATGTTTATCAAGTGGTCAAACTGTTTACCTGTCGTTTTCGCTTAGCTTGGAACTGACAGAAGTCAACCATTTTAAAAGTTTGAATAATGACTTTATATTCGACCTTTGAAAGTAACAGAGGATTCTCCACCGACCAACGCCACGTGGTTCTCGAGTTAGAAAAATTTTAAGTTTATTCAGAGGCCAATTTAAGTTTTAATAAGGCATGTTCATTTTAATAAGTATTTGAAGTTTTGAGAAAAGGAGGTTTTAGTTTAAATACTGGAATATTGTTGCGTTGGTCGCTGGAGGAAAAAAACAGAATATAACAGTCAATTTTCATTTTGGATTTGGGTACTGGATGGAGGTTGTTTTCTTTTGAGTTTTTGGTTTTTCCCCTGGATTCTGGAGTTACTATTTAGTTTTTGGTGCTAGAAGAGTGAGACTTCTAACTTTCATCCGGACGAGTCCCAACGGCGTTAAGGCTTCCGGAAGAAGAACTTTCTCGGTTTGAGAGTAGTCAGGTTCTTTATTATTCTCGTACTATTTTTAAAAATAAGTTACCTAAATTTTGTTTAAACTTTTAGTGAGCCTAACGAACCAATCTTAATAATCATTATAGTCAATTTTCATAATCCATATTTGCATTTCATTATCTATAATAACATTCAATTTTTCTTAATATAATTTGTTATGTTATTATTATTAAATTGGGTTGTAAGTGATAATCTGTTTTATTAAACCACCTTCTTTTATATATAAGTGTATATCTAGTTACAGAAAATCATAGTTATCGGCAGCAATAAAGTCACTAGGTTAAGTGTTTGTTAGACGAAGAGTAGTAAACATCTTCCCTGGCGCCCTAATCATCCTTCTTTCGTACATTCCTGTTGGCGGTACTTACTCTTAGTTTGTTTTATTTATTCTTATATTTTCTTAGTGAATATCTATCGTTACTATTCTTTACTGTTTTCTCAGGGCATGCAAATAGGCCTAATCCTACCTTGAATATCAACTGGCCAGTCTCAAGCATACCCAGCTAGTTTCAACTTCTACTTTTAACTTAGTTTGAAACTTATCTTCATTACTACTCTACAGATCTTTACCACATCATGGACCTTGCCCCAAGTGATCTATTTACATTTTGTTACAGTAGCGCACATCGTCTTAACGCAACACGGATTTGTTACACGTTCCCCCCTACGAGAGAGCCTTTTAGGGAGAAGCCGGGGGTAAAAGTGTTAAAATTTTTTGCATCTTTTGGGATCAAAAAATTGACATTCTCAGCAAAGTTAGCTTGTTCGTATGATTTTTAGAGGTTTAGTGGCATGTTCATCTCTGACGACTGGAGCATCTGATTCTGATACCAATCCAAAACAATCCGAAACTATATCTAGCAATAATAACAGTAACGTTACCTATTCAAACAAATACCAGATATCCTTATCATAAATTAGTGGATTCACCTAGCAAATATCGAAAACTTGTCAAAATTTAAACCCAATATTGCTAAAGATCATCAGTTAAATGTTATTTATAAAGTAAATTGTAAAGACAGTAATTCAACATATATCGGGCAAACACATCTATATCTACATAAAAGGATTGTTTCTCACAAAATTAGTGTAAAAACCAACAAATCAAACACTATAGCCTTAGCTAATCAATCTCTAGAAAGTAGCCGTTCTTTTGATTTCAAAAGAATGGTCAAATTTATCTCCATTATTAGCCGATATATTTATGGAAGATTTTGAAACAAATATTATTTCTATACAAAATTTAAAACCCACAGTATGGTGGAGATATGTAGATGATGTGTTCTCAATATGGCCTTATGGATCAGAGTTGTTGGACACATTCCTGAATGATATAAACGATAAAGAAGAGACATTTACCATGGAAAAGGAATATAATAACACACACTACCTTTCCTGGAGGTTTTAATCTCTAAGAACGATACTGTATATGAGACTCAGGTGTATAGAAAACCAACACACACCAGCAGATATTTAAATTTCAAATCAAATCACAATATTAATATTCAAAATGGAATCATTAAATCCTTATACGATAGAGCCAAAATTGCTTGTTCTAATGAAAATTCGTTCTTGGAGGAAAAACATTTGTTAACATTTGTTTTATTAAAAAATTATTATCCTTTATCGTTTATAAATAAGAAATTTTCAACAATCGACCGAATAGAACATAACAGAACGAGATCCTACAGCATATACAAGGAATAATACGAGGAAAATAACAGTACCATGCATAAAAGGATTATCAGAAAAACTTAAAAGGATAGGAAATAAATTCAACATTTCAACAACATTCAAAACAACAAACACATTGAGATCTATCTTGTCTAAAACCAAACCTAACAATGAACGAGAAAGGACAAATAATTGTATTTATAAAATACCTTGTGAATGCGATCAGTTTTATTTAGGTGAAACATCAAGAATATTAAATGATAGAATAAGTAAACATCAATCTTATATTAAAAATAGAGAATTTGATTATTATTATTAAACAATTAATGAAGGTCCTGAAATCAAAGAAGATTGACTACAACGACCTCAGGATCTCATCAAATTTATACTATAAACAGCGAGCAAAAGTACGTGTTACCGAAAGCTGTCAGAAGAAATTGAAATAAGATGTCGAGTGAGACAGGGATGCATATTGTCGCCAATTCTTTTTAATTCCTACTCCGAAGAGATCCTGAAAAACGCTCTTGAGGGTGAAACAGCTGGAATAAAGGTAAATGGCGTTCCCATTAACCACATTAGATATGAGGACGACACTGTGATCTTAGGCAAAAATATTGAAGATCTTCAGAGACTGGTGACCAGAATAGCAGAGTATGGAAAAGAGTATGGTATAACAATGAATGCCAAGAAGACGAAATTTATGAGAATATCGAAAATTCAAAGAAATAACTAGAATCTTCTAATAAACGGAACCAACGTCGAACAAGTGGACAAATATGCATATCTGAAAACAATGATTAACTCCACAAATGATTACATTTGTGTAACATCATTACAAAATCAGAATTGAAAAGGCTAGAGCAAATTTCAACAAAATGAGAAGAGTGCTATGTACAAGGGATTTAAAATTGGAACTAAGAGTTAGGTTGGCGATGTTTTTTCGACTTTATTTTATGGAATGGAATCTTGTGCCTTGAATGCGACATCAATGAAAAAAACTGGAATCATTCGAGCTGTGGGTGTATAAAAGAATTCTGAAAATATCGTGGACAGGACACGTCACAAACAAAGAGGTTCTGAGAAGGATAAATAAAGAAATAGAAATTTTAAATATAATTAAAACAAGAAAATTGGAATATCTCGGACATATTACACGTGGAGAGAAATACACCTTGCTCCAACTGATTATGCAGGGAAAGATCCAAGGAAAGGGAAGCATAGGGAGGCATAGAATGTCATGGCTGCGCAACCTGAGAGAGTGGTACGGATGTACATCAAATGAACTTTTCAGAGCAGCCGCGGAGATGGCACTTGAAGAAGAAATATGTAAACACGCATGATATAATGAATATAGGGTTCGATGAAATGATTCAAGTATAGTAATAAAAGAAACGGATGGTAAAAAGAGAAAAATCAAAGAAGCGGCTCTAATTATGCTAAATGAGTCCTGTCAATTTTTTCACATGCGAAAAATCATGTCATTTTTTCGCTGTATTACTAACTATCATTCTACCACAATACCACGTTCTACAGATAGTTGTAAGATAGCAAACAAGAAAGACCTCTCTCTTGCCCTCTATCTATGTGCTCTATCTCGTGATTTCAGTGTTAGTACCGCGAAACACGTATTTAGAAACCGGTACCCGGACAGCTTCCCCCTATGAAGAACAACCGCGAGTGAAAGCCTGTAAATACCGCTAGTGTGTATGCAGCAGAAGAATTGATAAGACTTTGTATAAACTTAATTTGCTATAATCTGTATAACCCTTCACTACTTATCCTAATTTATTTTGAACCAGCCCTATATAATACAGTCCTCATACACTAAAATTATATTCATAATTTAACATATCTACACCGTTTTTGTACAAGTCCAATTGTTTCTCAAATTCCTCGGCAGAATGCAGTAAGATCTAGTTACCCATATTAAAAGAGGAAGTTAATAAAAGGAAAATACCAGTATTAGTAAGTCAGTAACATATCGAGGATACATCATTTATATTTTTTAAATAACAAACATATAAAATCAGAATTTGATGTTTATTGAGAGTAAACTAAATGTTTAAGACCAAATACTTACCATTTCGGGAGAGTATTATGAGGTTTTTTCCTGGTTTTTTCCTCATGATTTACTATAAAATCACTAACAGGAGAATTTTACTGTCATCATGACATGTGGTTGTCTTTGTAGTTGTCTTTGTAAAGTCGTCTACTTTAAAATGTATAATATATGTCTGAAATGTCAATATACATGAGTCAGATAAAATTAAATTATTAGAAGAATTTTTCATCACGTAACAAAAAACAAATTTGTTTAATTTATTAACGTCAATAAACTTATTTTAACATTTAAATTGTGGCTTATTCCTAATAAAATATTATCTAATTTTAAATGCCACAAGAAAATAGCTTCAGAACAATTATATATATATATATATATATATATATATATATATATATATATATATATATATAACAAATTATTAAATTAGTTGTTGTAAATGCATCTTACGCAGATCTTTTAAATACGGCCCTGAACCAGTCCTAGTTGTAGTGTCTGCCATGTAGCATTTAGTGTAGAATATCACGCTTTGTATTCCATCGCAAATGAACAAACATATATAAATATAAAATGTAATAAGTAATGTTTTATGTAATTAAAGTGCTTATTGAAAATGGCGAAGGTAGTAGAAACGTTTAAGCAATAATAAAGTGTTTGCGAACTATTTTCATCAGGTGATAAAGGTAGAGATAATGATCATCATGGAATCAATAATTTTCGCGATAAATGAGAATACCTATAAAGAGAGAAACGCCCAAAAAATTATTGACAAGATTATTTTCTCATTGCCATCCTCGTCATGTATGGCATCCTGCTATAAAACTTAACGGTTAAATTACTTTTTGAGATTGAAATTTTCTAAGCCTTAGTTCATGATTTATATACGTTTTAAAAATTTTTATAGTAATTTGGTGATATTTTTTGAGCAAATTACAAAAGTATTATTGAAAATTGCGCTCGATAATAAATGTAATACGATATGTACGCATGGCACAGTTAACTACTACATTATACGTGTTTATTATTTATATACAAATTTAAATATTTTAAAAACTAATCTATAGGTGAATTAACATTTCAGTATAACTTTTGATAACTTTTGAAACGGTAATAAAATGGGTTTTCTTTCAATTTTAAAGGTAAGTGCTGTGTTTTTTTTATTAAGGACTATTTAGGTTGTATCTCGTATATGTCCATATGGGATGACTTGAAGTTAAGGGACCTAATTTAATATCGATTTGACGCAAATGATCTTATCCACAAATGTTTCTAAGCGAGCTAGGTTTTTTAAAATGGCATTTTCACTATGCTTGATTTTGAAGTGATATTTTATAAATTTGTTTAATCAAACGTAGGTATTGTATGAATACGTCTTAATTTCAGTCCTATGCGACTCGTTTGGGAGGTTTATTGAATAATCTTATTAACAATTTTATATTTTCAAAATTACTTCTTCTTCAAGTGCCATTATGGCTATGTGCACCCTCTTGACTACCGGTCTAAATAGTTCTGCACTACTGCATTCATTTCGCTTTCCTAGAATTTTACCTTGCCTAATATGTTGTAATAATGAGTATTTTTGCCCTCTCATCACATATCCTAAGTACTCATGTTTTCTTCTATTGATAGTTAATATTTTTTTTCTTTCATTTACTATCCTTCTAGCTACGTTACTTCCACGTTTGACATTCTTTGAATCCATGATATTCGTAGATTCGTAGGATTCTTCTATAACACAAATTCAAAGGCGACTAACCTATTTATATGAACATGTTTTAGTGTCCACGCTTCCAATAGCCCAGTCTGGTTAAAAAAAAAGTCGAAACATTTTTCGCAGATATCTGAAGCTTTTAAGACATAGGTGGGGGTTACTAGATGACGAATAGATGAAAAAGTACTCGTATTTTTACCTTGCGTTTTTTTTTAAACAATAATTTATGGTCACAATTTGATTTTTGTCTAAGTTTTTTCCCTTATATTTTACATAAACAATATTTATATCATTTTTTTATATCAGGAATATCTTTATTTTCCCGTTTTTTAAATTAAAATTGATAAATAATTTACGGAGATATTTGCAACAAAGCAGATTTTTGGCACTAATTTATAAATTTTAATAATTTTTTATTAATAAAATAAAATGTTATTAATACTTTTGAACATCGAGGAATTACCGTCTTTTAAATTTGTGCGAAATTTTCCCCCGATCGGTCAAATAGTTTTAAAGTTATATAATTTATTATCCCTGAGGCTAAATATTGAAACTATTGAACTTGCTCTATTAATGATGCTAGACATATTTAGCAAATTTCATAGGATTCTTTAAGACTTAAACTATCTTAGAAGTTAAATGCATTTTGCGTTTTCATCGAAATTATTTACAAAATAAACGTTTGAAAAAGGGGTATGCTTTTTACTTATAAACAATTGTAATAACTTCTAATGTTTTTCAAGCTACAGACTTGTACGTACAACTATCGGATAGCTGGTAAAAAAAAACTCACATTTAAAAAAACCTATGGTCAATAGAAACGAAGTTAGGGACTATTTTTAAAAAAATCATATCTCCGTTGTTTATATACATTAAGAAGTAAAATTTGCACAAATTTTGAATGAAAATCTAAACTTTATATTGAAACTTATAGCTATACATCTATTCGTCATCTAGTAACCCCCACCTATGTCTTAAAAGCTTCAGATATCTGCGAAAAATCTTGCCGTGAAATCGATGATTTATATCCAAAATCTCTTCAAGTTAAACATCATACTAAATCTTCATCAATTTCCAAAATTCTTAGAGCAACTGGTTTTTTGCTTCTTCGAAATCCAATTCATTCCACCCGACGCAACTTAGATACAACAAATTCCCAACTTCTTAAAATTTACAATGACATCCACTCTTTTAATATCCATCCATTATTATGGGACACTTTCGATCGTTTTTCTCACCAACAAGCCCAACACATTTCTGACAACAAAACCTAAACCCAGAAACGTAAACTGGACCAACTTATCTCTCAACAAAATCCAAAGCCCATTTCTAATCAACAAGCTTCTACTGTTGTCCGCAATTTCTCAGATATCCACATATCCGATTCAGCTACCAAAGCTCTATCAAAAGGCTTCAATTTTTCTGTCACACCTCTTTCAATCCCAACTGAGAAAATCATTTGTCAAACTGAAGAAGCTATTTCTCATCTTCCTTCCGACCAAGCTGAAGTCGCCAGACAAGATGTCGCCAGAATTCTCCGTACTTCCAAACCCCCACCGTCAAATATCAGTCTTTCAGAAAGACGCGCCCTCAAAGAACTTTATAACAACCCTGACATTGTCATTCTTCCGGCCGACAAAGGTAATGCCACCGTCATTCTTAACTCTTCTAATTATTTCGACAAAATGTTCGAACTTCTCAATTCCACAGAATACAAACGCGTCCCAAACGATCCCACCGCCTATCTGGAAAAAACGACCAAATCCATCATAAATAAGTCTACTCTACCTTCAGACATCAAACAATCTCTTATACCCAGAAAAAAATCATCCCGAATTCCAAAGATATACGGCCTTCCAAAAATCCATAAGCCCAATGTTCCCCTAAGACCCATCGTCAGTGCATACAACTGCCCCACTCAGAAATTGGCAAAACATCTCGCTCTATCCTTACAACCATTAGCCGAAAAAGCTTCGTCTTTTGTCAAAAACTCTTTTCATTTTATTGATCTTCTGAAAAATATTTCTATTTCACCCTCAGATATACTAGTTAGTTTTGACATTGTTTCTTTGTTCACCAACATTCCCATCGATGAAACCATTTCCATCTTGGACTCTAAACATCAAATCCCCCAAGACATACTATCGCTTATAAAACACTGCATGTCCAATACATACTTTTCATTCCAAAATCATTTCTATCGTCAAATCAAAGGTGCCCCAATGGGATCTCCCCTCTCTCCCGTAATAGCTGATATTTTCATGGAACATTTCGAAACAGCAGCCCTGTCGTCATCAAATCTCAAATCCACCTGCTGGTTACGGTATGTTGATGACACTTTTGTCATTTGGCCTCATGGTAAAGACACGTTAGATCTCTTCCTCTCCCACCTGAATGGAATACATCCTAGTATTCAATTCACGATGGAAGTTGAGTCTGAAGCGTCTTTGCCATTCCTTGATGTTCTTATTCGGAAAAACTTACCTCACAGTTTTTCCTATTCCGTGTACCGGAAACCCACTCATACAAACCGATATCTTAATGCCCAGTCACATCATCACCCCGCCCAACTCAATTCAGTTGTCAACACTCTCATTTCTCGTTCCATAAGACTTAGCGACAACAATCATAGGTCATCCGAAATTAATTCAATAAGGCAAACACTCTTACAAAACGGCTACCACAAAACCCAAATCAATAAGAACATTCAAAAACATCTAAACCCCATTCCATCCAAAAAAGAAACCTTGCCGCCGGATCAACCCAAAATCTTTTTACCTTTTATTAAAGGTGTCACTGATAAGATCAGTAGAACTCTTCTTCCTCTAAATATCAAAACCATCTTCACTACTCACTCCAAGTTGTCCAATCTCCGATTGTCAGATCCGTAAAAGACCAAATCCCTAATGAAGACCATGGTGTTTACGAGATACCCTGTTCCAGTTGCCCACGTACATACATCGGACAGACAAACCGACGAATCCATAACCGTATTTACGAACATTCTATATCTGTCAAACATTCCGATACTACTTCAGCCCTAGCCCAACATCATATTCAAACAGGCCACAAAATAGATTTCGAAAAAGCAAAAACCATCGCCCCCATCCGCTCCTTATAATCGAGAATCATTCGTGAAGCTATCGAAATCGAAAAACGGCCTAACAGCTTGAACACGCGCGATGACGCGAAACGATTGCCGGCAACATGGCGACCCCTGCTGATATTACCGCCTCCACCGCCCACACCGCTCAGGCCACGTCAGTTCAGACCACGTCAGCGCATACCGTTCCCGCGCATACAGCGAGTATAAAAGTAGCCACAGAGGGTAAGACCGGTTGTCACTCGACACTGAGGAATAGGCAGATTGAGACCTCAGTGCCGAGAGACAGTTCTTGCAATATAGAACACGATACTGGTACGTCTCGAGTGAGGGGAGTAGGCAGATTGAGACCCCGAACTCGAACCGAACCGTATCACTCTTGATAATGGCTCCAAAATGGGTGCCGAAACGTCGAGTAACAAATTCTCAACGCGGTTCTTCCCGAGAACTAAGTAATTTTCATATATATATATATATATATATATATATATATATATATATATATATATATATATATATATGTATATATATATGTATATATATATATATATATATATATATATATATATATATATATATCTGATATATGATAATTGCTATCGACACATTTAACTTCATATATATATGTGTATATATATATATATCTATTTATACGACATGCTTGGCCACGAATACTTACATAAATGAGATACTGTAAGACATTTATTGGAAAAAATTTAAACTGATGTATAACGTTGCACACTTTTATACCATTGGCGTTGTCATTACGTACATACTTTATACACGTTATTTCAAATGTAATTTCCCATTACTAAGAACACTTTTACAATACTACTGATGAAATTTGATTATTATGATTAATTAGAGAATCATTAACATTTTTAAGAATTAGAAACTAGCGAGTTAACTTTTAAATGACTGATTCCTTATCGATCACCATAAATTATTAGTGTGGTTGAAGTGAAGGTACCTATATAAAAATCTATTTTAAGTAGACAAAATAGCAATGAGTACTACAGATTTTGCGGATGTGGTAATAAAAAAGGTATTTAGGATAATTTATTTTTATGTATACAGTAGACACACGAACATTATCATCAGGTATCTTTTTTAAGTAGGTTTACATTTACATATAGTAGGTAATAGCAAATCAAAAACTTAATATTTTGGAGCGATATTCTGCTTTCAATCAGCACTGTTTTAAGCAAAAAGTAGTAAATATTTTTCAAAATATCTTTCGGTTGTAGTTGAGTTCATATCAGTAACAGAGACTTACTAGAGAGATTAGAATAGATACCATTATTTTGTCTGACCAGTGATGTACTAAAAATATTTATTATACAGTGTGTCCGTAAAGTATTGAATAAATCCGATATTTCCTAAATGAAAAGCGTTTTTAAAAAAACCTAAAACACGTCAATTTTTAAGTCACCCTATATTTGATGACATTTTTAGACCGATAAAAATGAGCTGACTCCAAAAAAGTATAATACTCGGGGTCTAATGGATATAATTTGAAACATATGCGCTTAGAAAATAAATTATTTATTATCAATTGCAAAAAGTAGCCTACTACTAGTTTTTAGTGAAACGTAATTATTTTTAGTAACGTTCAATAACAATTAAGTAGTAGAATAATTGTATTAATTATTCTGGAGTTAATCCTGGAGGTATTAATGAAAGGTTATGGTTTAAATAAGATGGTGCGCCTCCGTATTATGCTGTAGATGTTTGAAGGTACCTAAACGAAATTTTTCACCAACAGGTGGATTGGAAGACGTACACATATTGAATGGCCAGCGAGGTCGCCAGACCTTTATCCTTTGGATTATTTTATGTGGGGTCATTTGAAGAATGTTGTTTATAAAACGAAACCTGCAAATATTGAAGACTTAAAAACAAGAATTCGTAAAAAATAAACAATACTTGTCAAGAAACCATGAACAAGGTTCTACAAGAATTTGTACAATGTTTGGGTTACTGTCAAATACAACAAGGGCTACAATTCGAACATTTAAGATAAAGTCATGTATCAATTACTGGATTACTTTTAAGTTATTTATTATAACTTATTAATATTAGAAATCAATAAAAATTAATTTTCTAAGCGCATATCTTTCAATTTACAACCGTTCGATCCCCAGTATTATACTTTTTTTGAATCAGCTCATTTTTATCGATCTAAAAATGTCCTTAAATACAGAATGTTACATTTAAAAAAAGAGCCAATGAAATCATCACCTTAATGTGTATCACCTTGTACAATGAAATTTTATTGTAAAATGTAGAATATTAAACTTAAAAATCAGCGTGTTTTAGATTTTTTGAAAAATGCTTTTCATTTATGTAATATCGAATTTATTTCATGCTTTACGGACACACTGTATATAAATTATCATTAAGTATGTTCTGTCATATTAAAAAAAATCAAATTTAAATTGAGTAGCAGATAATTCCGAGAAATGTTTTATGTACTCTCAGAATATGATTCTGAAACTATTTTCTTGTGACATTTTTATGTTATCTAGTTATTTATGGTAATTATCTACAATTTTAATTAAAAATACGTTTCGATATCTACTTTGCAAACCGTTCCAAATACAAATCTTTTTTGGATTTGTATTGATATTGTGTATCGATGAAACATTTGCAAAAAACGGTTGACGAAGTGCACTAAAATTTTTCAACCAGGACGTGCGTCGTTTCGACGGTCCTCTTTTTCCTTCCACTTTTCCTTGTATAAACAATCGCATCAACTCATATTTTTCCTTCTTAGTATCTGACCAAAGTAGCTCATTTTTCACTCATTTAATCAATTGTTGGATTATTAGGAATTGGTCTATTTCCAGTTAGGAAACAAGCTATCTGGAGAAAGCAACAAAATTATCGACGAAACCTCTCCTCCTCTTGACCTAAAACAATCTATAATTCCTTGTGAAAAGCTTTCAGAACACCTCGAATATATAGCCTATCCGAAATTCACAAACCCGATATTCCTCTACGTCCCATTATCAGTGCATGCAACTACCCTACACAACCATTGGCCAAGTACTTGGCAAAAACTCTACAATCTCTCGCCGTAAATGCTTCATCCTTCGTCAAAAATTCTTTTCATTTCATCGAACTTCTTAAACAAGTAAGTTTCGATATCGTTTCACTCTTTACAAACATTCCTGTAGACGAAACTCCAAATATTCTGACTACTGAATACAGTATCAGAAACTAAATACAGTATCCTACAAGACCACTTATCTCTCACTAAACCTTGTAGGTGCAACACTTATTTCATCTTCCAAAATGAATTCTACAGACAAATAAATGGTGCCCCAATGGGTTCCCCACTATCTCCACTAATTGCCAATATCTTTATAAAAGACTTCGAGACCCGAGCACAATCCACATCAATGCTCAAACGCACATGTTGGCTACGATATGTTGACAATACATTCGTCATTTGCCCCATGGCAGGGATACTTTGGTGTCTGTTCAAACCCATTTGAATGGTACATATCCTAGTATTCAGTTCACGATAAAAGTGGAAACTGATTCATCTCTATCGTTTCTCGACATTATCATAAAGAAAAACCAATCCCTAGGTTTTCATCACTCTGTTTATCGAAAACTCACCCACACCAATCGTTACTTGCATAATAACTTTTATCATCCACCTTCACAAATTAATTCAGTCATTAATACCCTTGTCTCCGGATCAATACGTCTTTGCGATGATGCAAATAGACCAGCTGAGCTCTCTCTATTAAAACAAGCCCTCATCCAAAATAATTACCGCGAAAATCACATCAACAGATGCATCCAAAGACATCAATCTCAACCCAAAGACTCATACCCTCATCACACGAAAGCTTTTCTTCCTTACATCAAAGGTGTCACTGACAAAATCGACAAAATTCTTAAATCAAGAGGAATAAAGACAATGTTTACCCCCCAACTAAAACTATCATCTCTTGTCCGATCAATCAAAGACAACATTTTAAATGAACAACATGGAGTTTATGAATCCAAAATAGGATTTATGAGCATTCCATTTCTGTTCGCAATTCCGACTCAATTTCAGCTATAGGTCAATACTATCTTCATACAGGTGACAAAATTGATTTTGATAGCTCCAGAACCATATCCCCCATCCGCTTCTATAAACCAAGAATAATCCGAGAAGCCATAGAAATTGAAGAAAGGCCAAATTGTATCAATAAAAGAGATGACGGCATACGGTTACCTTCGACTTGGAGACCTCTTATAAAGAAAATATCGTCTGCTCCATCCGTTAATCAAAATCCAACTGTCAGAAATGTTCGCGCTAACCCCCGCAACAATTACCGAGCCAATCCCAACGCTGACCCCCACGCCAACCTCCACCCAAACCACGTCACCATCAACGGTTTAAATGAACCGTCCTGTGTTCCCACTACCAGTAATGCATTGGTTAGTGATCAGTGTAGTAGTATCTGGGGGTTCGGGAGACTGAGACCTCGGAAACCCTGAAGAAGACATCAAAGAGGATGTCGAAACTTCGGAGAATCGACGCTGTTCAACCCGTAAGCCTGTTGAGTTTAATATTAATTCCTGTAAGAGTAATAATCTTATCTCTAGCTCTAGCCATGAATTTCCAAAGGATGAATGATCTTCTTTTAGATCATGGATGAAGAACATTTGCTTAAAAAACTTTGGGCAGTATTCAAAAGTCCCATCTTTATAAATAGTGTTAAAATCTGCTAAAAATTGTAAATTGCTGCTGCAGGAAAACATAATAATTTGGTTTTCTATGTCGTTTAGCATTAGAAACGTTATTATTGATTTTCCTGGAAATGTTTTTAATATCTCATAAGTTTTTTTCATACTTTTTGGAAATTTAGGCAGAAGAAATCCTCGGGCGTTATACATATTTTTTCGGACCAATCCCACATCCTTGGTGGTCAAGGTACTAATATAGCCATTTTGTAATTTCTTATGTAAAATTTTCATAGGTCGTTCACTGATATCTTCTACTGCTTTCGCTTAAAATTTGGCGATTAAATACATCTTCGTCTAATTTACTATGATTGTGGTCATCCCTAATTTCTGTCACTGTGTTGTCTCCTTGGGTTTTTAAAAATGTTACATTTTCTTTCTTCTACGCACAACAAATCCAACGCTTGCACAATCAACTCGTTTTTCACTACCAACAATTTTCATAGAACTCATTTTGGAAATTTTTGTGGGGTATTCCTTTTTATATATGATCACCCTAAATGCATAACCAATATTAACTATACTTACAAATACTTACAAATTAAAAAGTTATTAGAAGGATTCCGCTGCCCGGGTCTTAATTCGACCATCTAAATATTTTGACCCTTCTAATTCAGGAAGACGGGGCTCAACTTACGTTTTGCCATATAAACTCTACAGTCCAAAATATTCTACAGGAAGTATTATTTGCACAACGATACAATTTCACTAAAAACTTAATATTACCTATTTACAAATGCGTATTTCCGCACTCAGGAAATACGCATTTGTTCTTGACCAGTAAATTAAAGGTACAATATAAAACTTTTTGTGGCTTGTAGAAGTTTGATAGATACAGATTATTGTATAGCAATTTTGAAAATATAAAAATGATTTACAAGATCGGGAGCTATTAACAACAAAATAAAGTATACAGAAAAACAAAACAAGTTTACAAAATTAGCATATTTTATCTTAACTTTCAGATTCTGACGTACTATTGTTATGACTAATGTTAATACTGAGAGGCTCAATTTGTGCTTCAATCAAATTGTCCAACACCTACATTTTTGGCTCCACTTCTTCTTTTATATGTATGATGCAGTTTTTTCATTTCCGTGGTAATGGAATATTCATGGAATACATTTTTAATGCCAGCAAATTTAAATATTGTGCTATTGGATGCAACATAATTCTTGATTTGCGCACATAAAAGCTT
Source organism: Diabrotica undecimpunctata (assembly GCF_040954645.1). Lineage (NCBI taxonomy): Eukaryota > Metazoa > Arthropoda > Insecta > Coleoptera > Chrysomelidae > Diabrotica > Diabrotica undecimpunctata. The sequence goes on from NC_092803.1 coordinate 132,320,030, forward strand.
GATTGGATTGAGCTCGCAGTGAAACTATTCTATTTGTACTTCATACCAGTTCATCTACTATGTAGTTATCATATTCGCATTTTTGTTCTTTAACTATGTCTAAAAGTTGTACTCTTAACAGCGTTTCTTAAAAAGGAATGTCTTTTGAACGAAGCCAATTTTGAATATCTGACTTTTTTGTAGTTATAATGGGAATTTTTTTTATTTTCTGGAATGGTAAGGTGTATTGTTCATAACAATTACGGTATTTTCTTCGGGTGTTGGTAAAGTTTTTTGGAGACAACTTTCAAATGACTTCCCATCCATCTCCTTATGGTAGTCTCTACTTTTGCTCGATTCAAAAGCCGGAACATTGTTTTGTGCATCCGGAGCAAAACCATTCTTACTTCCGATGTGATAGATTATTTATCTTTTACCTTTTTCTAGAAGTGATATTAAAGATGATAATTAAAAAATTGAAGGTTTATTTTAAGTTGAATTACCTGAGGGATTTCTTAAGCCCATCCAGCAATGTACGTGTTGCAGAAGTCACAGAACCATCCGCCCAAAATTTTAAGTTTGTATGGCCAGCATTTTCGTAAGAGTTTGTAAAACGTAGTTCTCTTAAAATTTGTTAAGTCGTTATCATTATTTATATCTCTGAAGACTTTGTCAATTATAGGAATTTCGTTACGGAAAAATATTGGTAAATCTTCCTTCTTATAGCTGACATATCGAAGTTATCTACAGTATCTATTGATTTGAACGATTTTGGTTTGTTTTGGTGCAGAGAATGTGTGGGTAATTTTATATTCTCTAATGCCATTCACAACACTTTTCAAACAAACTCTAACTTTATCTGCAACCCTTTTTTGAATGTCAGTTAAGGCTAAAGTAGGATTATCTTGTAATTCACATTTGTATGTATTAACCATTATTTTTTTGGTTCTTATATCTATGTGATTTTTTAACTCTTTTCTTAGAAGGACTTAGTGCTAAAAGTTGCCCGTTTTCATCCACAGACTACGAATCAGACATTTTTAATAAATGTAATTATTATACTTACTTTTTCCAACTAAAATAACAAAATATGCATTTTCAAAATTTACTCTGATAAATGCTTTATTATACTTACCGGAATTATTTTAAAGTAGAGAAAACTTTTGTATTGACTAGAAATACATTTTTTAATAGAAGCCAAACATATGAGAGCCACAAAAGATAGCCGAAGTTACAGAGGTGCTGATGCAAATTCGGACCACTTTTTGGTCAAAGTTAAAATGGAGCAAATAATACCCACAATTAATAACACTAGTTCTAAAAAAATAGAAAGATATAACGGTGCACTACTTCAGGAGGGAGAAGTTAAGAAAAAATTCAGGCAGCAAATTGAAGAGAAACTGAAAAGCCAGACAACAGTAAATGATATAGTAAGCAGATGGGTACAACTAGAAGAAAAAATTCAAGAAGCAGTCGACTCAGTATTATCAGGAAACAGACAATGTAAACAAACGGATTGGTATGATGAGGATTGTAAGAAAGCCATTAGTGACCGAAATAAAGCTAGAATAAATAGCATAATAAGAAATAATGAAAAAAGTAAAAAAGCTTATTCCGCAAAAAGACGGGAAGCAAAGAAGATCTGTAGAAGGAAGAAGCGGTCAAGTTTAGAGCAGAAACTAGTTCGTATTGAAGAAGATTTTTTACATAAACAAGTCAGGAATTTCTACCAAGAAATAAAACGAGACCGAACCCAGTACAAAACCACCTCATTATATTATAAAGATGAAGAGGGGAATCTGTTAGGTGGAACAGATGAAAAATTAAGAAGGTGGGCCAATTATTTCGAGAATATATTATGTACGGACGACCAAGATGAAAGAGAACAAACGCAACTACAACATGAAGAAGTAAGGGACCCAGATGTAAATGAAGAAGTACCTACCAAGGAAGAAATTATAGAGATCATAAAAAACTTAAAAAACAACAAAGCACCTGGTGAAAATGGTATCATTGCTGAGTTTCTAAAAGAAGGTGGCGAAATGGTGCAAGAAGAAATCGCTGAGTTAATACGCAAAGTGTGGATCAAAGAAAAAATACCCAATCAGTGGAAAGAAGCAATCTTATGTCCAGTGCATAAAAAAGGAGACGTTACAGAATGTAAAAATTACAGGGGAATAGCTCTACAAGATACAGTGTATAAGATTCTGGCCATATCAATTAGAAATAAAATTAAAACAAAAGTTGAAAATTGTCTAGGTGAATATCAAGCAGGTTTCAGAGCAAATAGATCGGTAATAGACCAAATTTTTACAATGAAACAAATTTTAGCTAGCTCATTACACATGCTGTTTATTGATTTTAGACAGGCATATGATACTATAAAAAGAAATAAAGTATATGAAGCACTAGAATATTTTAAATTTCCACCAAAAATAGTAAGACTGACTAAATGCATACTCAATGATACTAAAAGTAAAGTCATGTTAGAAGGACGGGTTTCGGATAGCTTTATCACCAATAGAGGTCTGCGACAAGGTGACCCGTTATCAACAGATTTTTTTAATTTGATCTTACAGAGGCACTAGAGGCACAATATATCATCACAGGCATCAATGCGTAGCATATGCAGAAGATGTTACCTTAATAACAAGGAGACCTGCAGAATTAAGAGAAATCTTTACTAGAATAGAGAGAATAGCCAGGGAATATGGTTTAGAAATAAACGAAGAAAAAACAAAATATATGGTGATAAAGGGAAACGAAAATCATCTAGGACAGTCCTTTAAGATACAAAGCCCAAGTAAAGAATATAACTTTGAAGTTGTTAGCCAATTCGATTACTTGGGAGTGACACTAACAAATAGGAACGAAGAGAACCAAAAAATCATAAAAAGAATGGCCAAAGGTAGTAAGAGTGCTGGGAGCCTGACTAAGATACTGAGGTCGAAGATAATATCCAGAACAGCAAAAAAACGAATACATATATACAACAGTTATCCGACCTACAGTACTCTATGCTAGCGAGACCTGGACACTAAATAAAGATATGGAAGTAAAATTAGATAGATGGGTACGAAAAATTCTTAGAAGGATATACGGAGGTGTAAAAGAGGGGAACATCTGGCGAAGAAGAACGAATGAAGAAATAATGCAAATATATGGGCAACCAAAAATAACAAGACTCGCTAAAATTCAAAGATTAAGATAGCTCGGACATATAGCAAGAATGAAGGAAGGAAGAGTTCCCAATGAATTAATAAACACGGAGGCTGGTACAAAAAGAAAAAGAGGCCGCCCCCGAAGAAAATGGCTGAAGTCGGCAAAAGAAGATCTGAAGTCTCTGCGGGTACAAGATTGGAAAAACTTAGCACAAGATAGAAAGATATGGAAGAAAATCGTTGAAGCCTTGGGCCTTTGAGGCCTGTTGAGCTGAACTATATATATATATAAATAAGTTTTTAAAAAAAGACTTGCACTATATCAACAAACGACCTAGCGATTAACAAATAAACAAATTAACAGTTTTGCACAACTCACTACTAGGACTCATTTGTCGACGGAAGGCAAAAACAAAGTACGTGTCTGTTAGCCCAACCGACATGACTAAGATGGTTCGATAACTTGTGGCCAATAGCAAGGTGTTCGTCACGTGCAGACTTGAATATCTAGCAGTGAATTCTGTTTATTCTGTCGGTAGCTTGGGGTTGGATATAGTTTAGTGTATATTATTATTTAATGTGGGATCGTTTAAAAATACATGGACCTGTTTGCACAATAATTTGTTATGCAATCTAGTTTTCGTAGATATACTGTGTTTCTTATTGATGTGTAGGTATAGGCGTGTTGGTATAGTGGTCAATATACTTATTTAATTTTTATTTTGTAGGAAAAAGAATATATTAACAAAAGACGAAAAAAATCAACAAAATCAAAATTCGAATTTGAACCTCCGACATATCTTACAGTACTGCTAGCACTGATTGGGTACTACATTCTTATATCAATCGGATTTTTAAACAAATTTCTGTTTCCTTTAAAAGTAGTAGAAGAAAAAAACAGAAAAGGTTACGAAAGCATTCTTGATAACTATACTCCGTTTTATTTAAAATACGTAGTTTATCGATTTAAAGACTGCATTCAGAGGACCATATGTAGTATTGCAGGACCTGAAGTGACTTTAAAAGAGCGAGTATTTACCACAGACTCACAATATCGGTAGGTTATATGAAATACATCATACAAATGTTCATTTTTTTAGGTCTATAAGGACTGCTACATAAGTTTTAAAATATCGCAATACTAAATGTAAAATCATACAACATTATATTGCAATGTTTTAAATATTCTAGCGGTTATACGTAGTTAAAGACACAGAGTGATGTATATTTTCTGTTATATAAATTATATGACGCTAGGTAGAGATAGCACTCTTGTCAAGTGTAAAATTTGCGTAAATACCTGCGTTTCCCCTTTCAGTCTGTCGTCAGTTCTGAGTCTACCTGATGGGTTCCCAACAAATACGAAACGTCATGACCTAGTGTGAACAAAGACAGACTTTTGGGAGAAAAAACAGTTATCAATATATATATATATATATATATATATATATATATATATATATATATATATATATATATAGTTTAATACAGTTATATAATTGATGTGATTCATAAAATCCTTTATCATTTGCAGCTCTAAGTGTATGAACCTTGGACTGTTGGAAATTATAATTGATCTTCACCTGTGGCTGATTAACCAGCCACAACGTTGACGATTTATATATGAGTTTTTGGATTGATCTCACTTGTTTGTTTGTTTTTTCTTAACCGATCACTGGGGGAAAATTTGGTGTTAGTAACCACCTTTCCTTTCATTTATTGGTTCATTACAAGCAGGTTGTCATCCAAACTCATCTTATCATTTAAATAAATCGCTCTATTATTAGGGTTGGTATTTCACCTTTTTGTTCTGTCATAATTAATGACCTCAAGGTTTACTGTCTTTTCACGTTGTTGGCACGTTTGTTTTAATATAACACCATTTTACCGGCAGCATTCAAGAAGCCAGGAGCGGTAATTTCATTATACATTAAATTATTCAATTTCAATATCAATTACTTTAATAATGCTACCTAAAGTTAAAATTAAATCATAACTATTGCTATATTGTTGGAAGTGCATCTCTGATTTTCTTAGTTGTTCATGTTCTTTTCAATGTTTTTTTTTACTTATACATGTATAAAAAACCACATGTTCTTTTTGCTGTGCTTAGTTTGAACAAATTGTTAACTGTATTTAGTTCAATTTATTGTTTATACATCGTAATCGTATAATGTCCATTTACTTAAGCGTCTTTACAATTTTAATATCACTGACTGCTACATATCTTTTTAAGGTAACACATGTAACAACTTTTCCATGCTTGTGTGGTTTTTTCATATTGATACTAGATGAACTGATGATGCTTTCTTATTAAGAAAGCGAAACGTCTTCAATAAATAGATGAAGTAGCCATCATCTTTGTCTTTTTTCTCCACCTTTTGACCGAAAAAACCCACCACTCTTCCGAGTGATCCTTAATATATATATATATATATATATATATATATATATATATATATAATATATATATAATATATATATATATATATATATATATATAATATGTATATGATAATATATATATATATATATATATATATATATATATATATATATATATATAAGGTTCCTTTTGATAATTAGTAACACAACTGAGTTTCTGAAATTAAAGATTTATTAAAACATGTTCTATTTACATTATTTACACAAAATTTTACCTGAAATTAAAGAAACGACATTTAATGTCACTAACTCTGGATGTTTAACATTCTTAATTACAAAATAAAATCTGACAAGGTGACAAGTTTTTAAATATACAGATGACAGAAGTGGTTGTGTCTAATATTCCAGATAATGTGCTCGGTAGAGCGCGGCAATATTTGAATGATGAAATTATTATTTCATTACATCCCCTTTCCCAGAGGAGAAAATATTCATGCCTTGAAAGTTTAGTAATCGTCTATGTCTTCTTCATCTTGTTCTTCATCTTCAGATGTTGAGATTGGAGTCAGCTTGGATATGTGGAACAGATTGGACTCTTGATGTTCTTCGGTTCAGGTTTATTCTGTAAATTGAATTTGACAATTTTTCCGTAATTTCATACGGTCCTATTTTCAGTTCGTCAAGTTTGTTCCTGTTTAATTTGTTTCCATTTTCCACATATACCAAATCACTACCATATATTTCCACTATCTTGAAATCAAAATGTTTACGGTTTCTGTCATAAATTTGTTTATTATAATTATGAGATTTTATCGTTCTATCTAGAGCAATATTTCTATTACGAATCCAATCTTTCTCAGAAGTTAATTTTTTTAGTTCATTTGGCAACATTGCAACATTTTTGCCATACATTAAGTATGATGGTGCAAAACCAGTGACAGTATGTTCTGTTTCATTGTATTTGCGCACACATTCTTGTGCTATTGTTGTCCAAGCAGTTTTTTGTTCTTTTTCGTTAATTTAACATCTGATTTTATTAATTAGGGTCTGATTTAATCTTTCATTTAAGCCATTAGAAAATGGTGAATTTGTGACAGTGAAGGTTATTGGTATAAATTTTTCATCTAAAAAATTTTTAAAATTTTTTGAATTTATTCCTGGGTATTGGTCTGTTAGAATCATACCAATCTGATCTGTCTCTGATATGCTTTTCACACGTTTAATAAAATCATTTGCAGTTTGAGTTTTCGATGTTAGGATATATGCATATCGTGTAAAGTGATCCACTAGAAGATGCAAATATTTTTTTGTAGATCGAGAACCCCCAAAACCTCCAATTGTGTCTATGGAAATAATTTCGAAAGGTTTTGTGGCTGGACCTAAATGTGACATTAATCCAAATTTTCCTAGTCCTCTTGATTTGTTTCTAGTACATACTGCACAGCTTTGACATATTTCCTTTATATTTTTCGTTAAATTTTTAGCTGTATAGTATGGTCCTATCATCATATGCATTTGTTTTATTCCTATATGACACAAGTTTCTATGTACATCTTTTAAAAATTGTATGCTATAATCTTCGGTTAGAATGATTTTTTCGTTTCCTCTTACTTTTTTGTAATAAACATTATTTTTAGTTACTAGTTTATTATTATGTTTTATATCTTTATTTTTTTCTTGGTCTTTCAATATATCTTCAAGCGTTATCAAATTTGTAACTTTCAACTGCTCCTCCATATTTTCATCGGGTTCTAAGACAGGATTTCTGCTAAGGCAGTCAGCTTCTAAGTTATATTTTCCAGGGCAATATTTCACCACAAAATCATATTGCGATAAATAATATGTTAAATCACCTAGTTCTTCATCTGTTCTAGACTTTATATTCATATTCTCCAATGGCTTGTGGTCAGAAAAAACAGTAAATTTCTTACCTATTAAGTAATGTTGCCAATATTTAACACATTCTTTAATTGCTAGGCACTCCAGGTATATAGCTTTTTTCCTCTTCTGTACTTCATTTAGTTTCTTTGAGAAATAGGCCACTGGTTTTTCTTCATTGTTTTCCTGTGGTTGTTTTAGCACCCCTGCTATTCCTAGTAAGCTAGCATCAGTATATATGTGTATCGGTAGAGTTGGATCAAAAATAGTTAGTACAGGTTGAGTTAACAATACATTTTTTAAATCTTCAAATGTTTTTTGGCATTCTTTAGTCCAATTAAATGGTTGACCTTTTCTCAGAAGATTATGCAAAGGATACAATTTTATTGCTATTTTTGGCACATATTTATGATAAAAATTGATCTTCCCTAGAAACTGTCTAACATTTTTCTGTGTTTTAGGTATTGGAAAGTTTTTTATTGAAATCAAGTTGTCCTTCAGTGGCTTTACACAATTATTTTTTATTACATGACCCAAGTATTTTACTGATTCAGCTGCAAACATGCATTTTACAAATTTTAATCTGAATCCTTCACTTTTGATTGCTTTAAATAGTTGTGATAGATGTCTGATATGTTCCTGGAATGATTTTGAAAAAATGAGTATGTCATCTATGTAGCTCACTGTGAAATCTGCAAGTTTGTGTTTTCTTATTATGTTACACATTATTCTTTGGAATATTGCTGGAGATGTTTTTAACCCAAATGGTAAACAAGTCCATTGAAAGTGTCCTTCTTGTGTAACAAATCCAGTTTTGTGCCTATCTGTAATGCGCATAGGGATTGACCAAAAAGCAGAGTTTATGTCCAATGTTGAGAAAAATTTGCAATTTCTTGTCTTTACCATTAAATCCTCTATAATTGGAAAGGGTTGTGATTGGGGTACTATAATTTTATTCAAGTCTCTAAAATCAATGCACAATCTTGACTTTGTATTTTCATCTCTTTTATAAGCTAATGTAACTGGGGCTGCAAAAGGACTGTAAGATTCTTCTATTAGATTCTTGTCTAGTAGCAATGCAATTTGTTTCTCAATCTCCTTTTTATCATCAACTGTGGTTCGATATGGCCTTTTGCTGCAATATTTCTCTTCTAATAAATCAATGTGTGCTTCATATTCCTTCACTGTCCCTACATCATATTTGTCTTTTGCAAAGACAAATTTGTTTTCACATATTAACTCATTTATTATTGATTGTTGATCACAATCTAAATGGTCTACATGAATTTTAAAATTTGTCTCATCAAAGTGTTCATTGAAATTTATTAATATTTATTTTCTATTTCATTTAAACTATTAATTTCATTTGTTTCCTTAGAATCACATTTTATTTGTTGATTATTATCTCTTACTTTCTTATAAATGTCACAATTTTTTGAAATTGTTTCAATTTCCGTAGTAACATCATTTTGAATAGGCACTTTTTGACTTATTTGCAAGTTTTCATTTTGACACAAATAGAATTTTTTTATACAGTCTAAACCGATTAAAAAATCGTAATCAAAATTATATTTTTCGATCACAAAGACTTCTGTCTCTTTTTTTATATCAAAAATTTTTACATCTAATTTTACCATACCACTAGTTTTTTTAATGCCATTAATAGTTTTTAAATAAGTATTGTTAAAATCAATTGAATTATTGTTATTTATTTTTAATAACTTTGAATTTATTAATGAAACGTTTGAACCTGAGTCATATACTCCAAAAAGCTCAATATTTTTATTCAACACTAATTTTATTTTTATTAATGTCAGTATTAATAGTTTTTTGAATTAGAATTTTGTAGTTCACTTTCTAACTCTGAATTATTGATAAGTTTAATTTGATCATCCTTATTAGTTTGATTATCCTTTGGTTTAAACCAACAAGTTGATTCAAGGTGGTAGCGTGGTCCTTTTTAAGTTTTTCACAGATGGTACATGTATGCTTTTGCTCTCTGTCCAGTCTATCTGTAAGAATACTTTTTCACTTCCTTTATTTGCTAAGTGTTCATTATTGTTTAATTCACTGAAAAGGTAAGTAGTTGAAGTCAGTGAATCTTTATCAAGTCTGTTCATGATGTTTTCTGGTAAACCTAACACAATCAGGTTTATTAGTGTGTTATTGTCAATTAACTTATTAACTTCTAATAATAATCTTTCTTTTTTTGTGGCATATTCTAATAGAGAACCAGTTTGATATTTGAATGTAAAAGCATATTTTATTTGGGACCAACATTTGTTTTCATAAGTATCACAAAAGTTTGTTTTCCAAGTTTTTCAATCTGATTTCACTGTATATTTAATTAACATACTACCATACCAATCTAAACATTGTTTTTCAAGTAGATGTCTCAAACTTTCTATTTTATCTTCATCATTTAAATTCAAACCTTTCACATTCTTTTTCAAAATCTTCCATCCATTGTCTAACATTTGGCATTTTAATGGAAAATTTTTCAATTAAAAACTTTTCTGTTAACTTCCCCACATTTTGAATGTTTGGCAAATCTTCATAGCTAACAGCAGCCGGTTGTAGTTTTTCTTCTAAATACTGATCACCAAATTGTAAATTTTCACCTTCATCCAAATAAATCTTCCTTAATTCATCATCTAATATCATCATCATCATACATTTCGTTTTTGACCTCTTTTTTTCAATGAGTTTTTTTACTTTTGTAAATGAACTGGATCTAGATATGTAATGTGTGTTTATTTACCTGCTTAAATTCGTCTGAGATATCAAAAATACGACCATCTGGGAGTCTCAATTGAGGCAATACAGATTTCATTTGATTTACTGTCTGATGATCCTAGTATTATGAATTTGAATCTCAATTTGTCCATGACCAAAAATGTCGTTTTATAAGGTTCCTTTTGATAATTAGTAACACAACTGAGTTTCTGAAATTAAAGATTTATTAAAACATGTTCTATTTACATTATTTACACAAAATTTTACCTGAAATTAAAGAAACGACATTTAATGTCACTAACTCTGGATGTTTAACATTCTTAATTACAAAATAAAATCTATATATATATATATATATATATATATATATATATATATATATATATATACTAATATATATTATATATATATATTTTTTAGTGGATTTTCTTGGGCTTAGGTTTATAAAAAAAAAAAATTTGATTTTGATACTAAGACATTTTCATATATTTTTTTTCGACGTTTCGGGCAGGAAATCCATGCCTTTTTCAAGAAGCAATATTGACTAAAAAAACATTTTATGAAATACATAATACGGTTAAAAGTTTAAACTTTTGACTTACCAAGCATGTAAAAATTCGGTACTAACAAGTAGACGTCACAATTAAAAATAATATTAAAAACATAGGACATACCCACTAAGTCACTACATGTAAAAATGTTTTTTAAATCTAATGTGTTGTTTATTGATGTTAGTTTATCGTTTAAACAATCAGTTATTTAACATCATAGGTGTTCTGAGATTGTCTTTTTTATGTGTTTTTAATTAAGTTAAAATATATTTTGTTCAAATTTTTGACATCTTTTTTATCATTTATTGCATTATTATTTTTTTATTGTATAGACTCTAGAAGCTCTCTCTCTTCCTGTTGGTATACTTCCCAGGATCTTGGTTTTCTCAAAATCAAATTTATGTTTTTTTTTCGTTTTCATGGTTTGTGAGGGCGGTCGAGTTTTTTTTTTGTCAATATTTGTGGGAACGTATTCTTGAGTTAAGTAGCTGACTGGTTTGTCCAATATAAACTCCATCACAATTCGAGCAGGGAATTTCATATAAAACATGCGATCTTTTTAATAGAGGGGTTTTGTTTTTAGTCTTGTAAAATTTTTTTCAAAAGATTGTGCCCTTTATGAGCAACCGTAATATTATGTTTGGACAGAGATTTGCAATTTGTTCTGATAATCCTTTTATATAGGGAAGAGACATATAGTTTTTCTTTACCGTGTTGGTTTCATTGTTATTATTGTTATTGTAAAATTTATGCAGTCGCGGTTTGAAAGTGTTGTCGATAAAGGTGGTGTGGGTATGAATTAAGTGTTAGTGCTGTTTTTGCTTTTTAATGGCCTGAGGTCTATTGATAGGATCGGATAATCTAATAGCTCTATCGGCGTAGTCCGATAACTACTGATTTCTTTTGAGACAGGGGATGATGAGAGTTGAAATTCAGATATCTCGACGACCAGGTTTTTTTGGTGTACCATGAAGTAGTTATAGTACTGTTTTCTCTATGTAAGGTCAGGTCCCAGAAAATTAATTTGATAATTTTTTTCAATTTCTAATGTGAATTTTAGTTTTTGGTTAAAGTTATTGAATTCATTTAGTAAAATATCCATTTTATTCTCTGGGCTGCCCTGCGCTCAAGCAGTCATCTATATAGCGATAGAAAAAAGGTATATCAAAATCTATTTTATTTAAAACAATTTCCTCTAGATGCTCTAAAACTAATTGCGCGATGGCACTGGATATGCTAGCACCCATAGCACATCCATCTGTTTGTGGAAGATTTTGTTTTTATATAGGAAATAGGTTGACTTTAATGTTGTTTCGACTGCTAGCAGAAATTCTTCTAGAGGGATGTCTGTGAACGCTTTGATTTCATTCCACTTTTTTTTAATAATGTCTTTTGCTAAAGATATTGGAATATTGGTGTATAAAGATACCACATCGAGAGAAACTAATTTATAATTTGGAGGTAAATGTATATTTTTGAGTTTTAATTTCAGGTGATCAGCGTCTTTTAAATAGTGCGCATTTTTATTTATTACGTTGGAAATAATATTCTTCAAATATTTTGAAAGGTTTTCAAAAGGAGACTGAATGCATGAAACAATAGGTCGCAGCGGCACACCCTCTTTATGTGTTTTGGGTAGACCGTATATTTTTGGAATTACAGCATTATGTATCTTGAGGGAATTAGCAGTGTTTGGTGAGATGTAGCACATTTTTTCCCATCTGTCGACAAGACTCTTGAACTCAAGAATACGTTCCCACAAATATGACAAAAAAAAACTCAACCGCCCTCACAAAACATGAAAACGAAAAAAAACATAAATTTGATTTTGAGAAAACCAAGATCCTGGGAAGTGAACCCAACAGGAAGAAAAGAGAGCTTCTAGAGTCTATACAAATAAAAAAAAATAATAATGCAATAAATGATAAAAAAGATGTCAAAAATTTGAACAAAATATATTTTAACTTAATTTAAAAACACATAAAAAGACAATCTCAGAACGCCTATGATGTTAAAATAACTGATTGTTTAAACTATAAACTAACATCAATAAACAACACATTAGATTTAAAAAACATTTTACATGTAGTGACTTAGTGGGTATGTCCTATGTTTTTAATATTATTTTAATTGTGACGTCTACTTGTTAGTACCGAATTTTTACATGCTTGGTAAGTCAAAAGTTTAACTTTTAAACCGTATTATGTATGTCATAAAATGTTTTTTTAGTCAATATTGCTTCTTGAAAAAGGCATGGATTTCCTGCCGAAACGTCGAAAAAAATATATGAAAATGTCTTAGTATCAAATCAAAATTTTTTTATGAACCTAAGCCCAAAAAAATCCACTAAAAAATATTTATTAAGGTTCAAGAACTAAACTCAAACTATATATATATATATATATATATATATATATATAATATATATATATATATATATATATATATATATATATATATCACACATATGTCCAAAAGTTTGGAATATTGGAATATTTCATCTTTTTATTGATTTTTATATATAAACTGTTCTGAATAGTTAAACATCATTTTGTTTCAATTCTCAACAATACTAAATAAATCTCAAAACCAGATAAACGATATGCAAAAAAATTATTTATTCTCTTGGAGTGAAAAACTTACAATGTAGAACATTTAAAAATAAATTAGTATAGAAAAAAATAATTTTTAATAAAACTTATAATTAGTATTTCCTCCATTGGCCTGTGTGCATGCCTGTAGGCGATTTGGCATGCTGCCGATTAACTGGTCGAGCTGGGCTTGCGGAATTCTTTCCCATTCTTTACGAGCAGCATCTTTTAGTTCTCGAAGTGTAATAGGGGGATTGTTTCGCTTCTTGATGCGTGTTTTGAGAATGTCCCAAGCATGTTCAATAACGTTCATGTCAGGGGAATTCGAGGGCACTCTAATGTAATGTAATGTAATGTACATATTCCTTCTTCTTACAGAGAATTTTGTGCTGCTGCTGTTCGATAAGGAGGTGCGTTGTCATGCATAAACACAAATTCATCACCTACTGCCCCTCGAAATAGACGTACGACAGGATTTAAAACTTCCTCGATGTACACAGCACCAGTAACTCCTTTCTCCAGAACCAGCAGTGGCATCCGTGTACCACTCATAATACCACCCCAAACCATAATACTGCCACCTTTAAATGGGACACGGGGTTGGGCTGTTTCTAGTCGGGCTTGTCGTCCTGGGGCTCTCCAAACCAGTGTTTTTCGCGAACCAGATACCAAGCCAATTTTTGACTCATCAGAGAACATCACGTTATTCCAGTTAGGACCATGATGCACTATTTCTCTAGCCCATTGCAACCTTACTATTTTGTGTTGGTAGGTTAGTTTGGGAACACGTAGCGGTCTTCTACGATACAAATTTACCGCATTTAGTCTGCGTGTTATTGTTTGCCGTAAAATATTCAGTTCTTGAAGCCTAGAAATTTCTCTGGATATACCACTTGTAGATTCCAGACGATTTCTACGAGCTATCAATGTTATTTGCTGGTCTTGTGCTGCTGTTGTACATCGACTTCTACCACTTCTGGGACGATCCTTGACGTCATTTGTATCTTGGAATTTTTTTTAATTTTCGATACAGCACTCTGAGTATCATCAACAATATTCGTGATATAACTTTGACTATAGCCCTGTTGTAACAAAGCAATTACTCTAGATCTGTTAAAGTGAGATATCACATTTCTAGGCATTTTTAAAGGCTCAATTCAAATTTAAACAAAGACTGAAATAATGTGTAAATACGCTATTGAATGTGACCAAAATCATACAAAAACGATTCAAATTTTTTATCATTTTCATTTAAAAACGCTATAGAATGAATATCAACAACAGTTTTAAAACCACCATAGGCGTAGGTATTTTATTTGTACGTATTCCAAACTTTTGGACATGTATATATATATATATATATATATATATATATATATATATATATATATATATATATATATATATATATATATATATATTAGGGCTGCAGTCAGAAGGTTGGCCGGGATTTTAAAGAAACACTCTTTTGACTTTTTGTCTAGCTTTCGGAATTATTTTATTCCTTATTAACACAAACATAAAATAATGGACAAAATACATTCTAAAATTTTGATAAGGATAGTAAGACTTTGTTTATTATATGACATCTTTTGATCTTTTTTTACTTTTACTATCTTTACCAAAATTTTAAAAAGCTGACTTAAATTTAAATTCGAAGGAGGGAAATAATTGGATAAACAGCTGCTAATAAAAGTATACTATATCTCTTTTTACTATATCCAATATATTTCGCCCATTTTCATAGGCATCATCAAGGAAAGCTACAATGATGGTCATTAGGTATATCTTACATATAATGAATTAGTCTTTTTTACTTACTAAGTGAGGATGTTTGTGAGATGTTTGATAGGAAAGATACATAACAATAATGGAAACTAAAATTAATTCACAGAATTTACTTACAATTTAAATTAATGTGTATAATGTTAACTAAAGAAAACTTTTGTATATTATATCTGACAGATTTATGATTTTAAGTAAGGTTAGACATTTATTTGATGTACAATTTTGTTTTATATAAATAGCTAGTTAGTACAATTTTTTTGGCGATTATCATATTAAGTTAAATGGTTTAAGTAGTTTACCAGCAATCAACATTATTAATAAATTAAGCGATGGGTCTGAGGAAAACCTGTTACCTTTGGTTTTTCAATTCTTATCTTATTTATTACTCCTATTTACTAACCTTGGATAGGACTAACCTATAATGACCATCATTGTAGCCTTCCATAAACGAGCAAACGACATTGATTTAGGTATTTTTTCACATGTATTTGGTCCAACGAATTTTATTATCGAATCAGATGTTAGATATTTTTAGTTTATCAGAATTTTAAAATATAACAATACATGTCGCTTAACTTGCAAGTGTCTGTCTTATAATTAATTGACTTTTTGTTTTTGTTTATGGGGTACATTTTGAGAAATAGTCTGTTTTAATAGATGTTTTCTATATCCAAGATTTTGAAATCTGACTGCAGCCTAATTATATTGTTAGTTTAGTTAAGCTATTTACATATGCTAACTTTTTGTAAATAACGAGATCTGTTGGTCTGTTATTACATTGTTATGCTTATCACATAAATCAGTGCAGTTTTACTCGTTCATAGAATACCACGTGTCTCTCTGATACAATTCGAATTCGATTATATATATATATATATATATATATATATATATATATATATATATACAGTGTGACCCATTTAGATTGGAAACACCTCTATAAAATTTGAAGTTGTTAACCGATTTTAACCAATTTTTTTTTAATGTCATGTAATAAAAGGTCTATTGCGGTACAAAATATGAAATATTTAGTTAAATTTTTACGGCAGTCTACGATACTTTTTCTTCGTCGAAAATGCAGAATTTGTATTAGCGATTTTTTTATTAAAAAAATTTCTACGCCACTGGATTTAGAGTGTCTTCAAATAGCTATGACAAAAATTTTATTAAAATATATTATTTATAACGAAGTTATGACAACTTAAAATTTTAAAACTCACTAAGCTACGAGTCAAAAAGAACACCCTGTATCAACAGATAACCATAAAACTAATTATTTTTCAAATCATTTTATTAATAATCCACTACTAGACAAACAAATGTTTAAAATAGCATACAAATTTAATGCAAGTAACGCACTTACATTATTATTAACTTTACATGCTACAACTTAAATCTCAGTTGCCATGACAACGATATTACAAAGAAGAAGAGGAAATGATCAAATCATTTTAGATCATTTCAGAAATAACCCTAATGCCAGTTTAAGGAATGCCAGTTTATATTTGAATGTGCATCGAGAGAGTATTCGGCGATGTATTAAGGTAAATAATATTAAACCTTTCAAACCAAAATTCTTACACACATTACAAGAAGGCGACGAAGCAAAACGTTTAGAATATTGTTTATGGCCCCAAGGGGAATATTTAGAAAATATAATTTTTTTAAAAAACGTGTTTACCGACGAAGCCACTTTCACTACAAATGGAGTAGTATCATCACAAAATTGTCGCTATAGACAGCAGATAATCCCCATTGGGTAATAAACTGTAAAAGCCAGTATTCTCAAAAATCAATGTCTGGTGTGGTATACTGAACGAGCGAGTTATTGGTCCTTTCTTTTTGAAGAAAACTTGAACTCACAGAACTTTTTAGAATTTTTAAAACACTGACTTGAGGGATGCTATTCATGAGCTCCCAATTAATGAACGATTAAATTTGTATATCCAGTTAGATGGGTGTCCTGTTCATTACGCCAGAACCGCAAAGCAATGGCTAAATAAAAATTTTCCGAACCGTTGGATAGGTAGTCCGTTGCTAGATTGGCCACCCAGATCTCCAGATCTCACAATTTTAGACTTCTTTCTCTGGGGAGTTATCAAACAAAAAGTTTACCAAACCCGTGCAAGAGACGTAAACGAACTTCGTGCAAGAATTCGACAGGCATGTGCAGAAACTACTCCCCAACAACCTAAGAAATGTAATTAGAAATATTCATAAACGCTACGACAAATTTTAATGTATCCAATTAGATGGTGGATTGGTAAAGGCAACTAGGATTTAAACTAAAATTATGTTTCCATGTTTCTGTTAATACAGAGTGTTTTTTTAACGTTAATACAGAGTGTTTTTTTCTTAGTGAGTTTTAAAATTTTAAGTTGTCATAAGTTTGTTATTAATAAATATATCTTAATGAAATTTTTGTCATAGCTATTTGATGCCACTCTAAATCCAGTGGGTGTAGAAATTTTTTAATAAAAAAATCGCTAATACAAATTCTCTATTTTTGACGAAGAAAAAGTATCGTAGAATGCCTGAAATTTAACTAAATATTTCATATTTTGTCCCGCAATAGACCTTTTATTACATGACATTAAAAAAAATTTGGTTAAAATCGGTTAACAACTTCAAATTTTATAGAGGTGTTTCCAATATAAATGGGTCACACTGTATATATATATATATATATATATGATATATATATATCTTTAACTACATATAAATAGATACATATATTTTTATTTATTCTTACAGTGCAGTAGGTGCCGAGTACAAGTGTTTAAATTTGGGCTCCTACAACTACTTAGGATTCGCCGAAAATTCTGGGCCTTGTGCAGAAAATGCAATCAAATCCATATACCAATATGGCATTAGCACTGGTAGTTCTAGGGTGCAGCATGGGACATGTACGTTGCACGATGAGGTGGAAAAACTCCTGGCAGAATATTTAGAGTAGAAGATTCCGTTATATTCGGAATGGGTTATGCCACAAATGCGTTAACTATACCTACATTTGTGTCGTCTGAATGTTTGGTACTGAGCGATAGACAAAATCATTCCAGCGCGGTGTTTGGTTTTAAACTATCAAAAGCAACAGTAAAAATATTTGAACACAATGGTAAGTAATCTTGATTAAGTAAGTAGTAGTAGATGACTTTATATGATTCGCATACTTTTTACCCAATTTAAAATAAATTTAAATTATTTTTTATATCCTTAGGTTAAGACCAAACAGTTGTAAAATATTGAAACTTAGTTGGTAGGTACGTTATATAAAAAGCATTTTGCTGATGTTATTTCAAAAAAAGGCAATTGGATACTATACTTGTTAAATCTGTATCTGTTTTCTAGATGTGGAGATGTAGAAGTTGGATGTTTATCTTTTTACTTATTACGACAGGGTTAAATTTGTTAGCATCTTTTCAAAGGTCCCTTTTAGTATTTCTTAAAGTTCATATTGTTGTGGTAATCAAGTATTTTAGATCAGAATTTGACCTATAGATAGCAAGCGATTCTCCTTTACAGCAGTAATCATAATGAAACTCCTGCTTTTAAACTGCTTCCTTCAAGCTGCTATAACTGCTATAATTTCAATTATACTGTATTATATGTAACCGAAATACAAGTAGATACCTTCTATGAAAGTGATTAATAGGTTTCCAGTATGAACTTGATAATGGTATCTTTTTCTTGACGAATAATAGTTCTTGACTAGTGGAAGTAAAAATTAATTTCACTAAAGGTTTAAAACTGAATACCAAAACAAAAATTGAATGAGGCAATAAAAGAAATTAATGTTAACTAACTTGGACGATCTCCATTATACCTCGTTTTTGTCACAAATTTTATTGCAATTTCAAGGTCATTTATGTAAACGAGGAGTCTGCTACCCTTTTCATAAAGTAGCAGCTTACAAACGTAGCAAGCAAGAAATAGTATTGAACTCTCTCTGTGAGCCTGTGAGACTTGCGCACTATTAAGAATGACATTCGGGTGCTACAATCCATTGAGGCGAGAGGGATAGGCTCATGTAATCAGAAACCACTCCACATCGTCACAATGCTTCAGACGATCCTCCACCCACTTTAATGCTTTAGACCATCCTCCACCCTCCGATAGCACGCTGATGCGCAATAGAGGCTTCAAATCAACAGAACGTTTGTTATGTGCGGACCCTGGGTTCAAGGACTCCCGCATGATAACCTACCCCGAACTATGCAGGATAGCTTGAGGCGCTTTAGTCTAGCTATCTCTAGTGACTTACCATCGAACTGTATTGCTTGCTCCGTCGCTGAATTCCTGCTTTGGGCTAGGCCCAGTTCGGCGACTCGGCGCTAATCTTATTTCTATTTCTGCGGTTAGTGATAAATTATCTGATCCATATTATGCTCCTTTTCGTGTTTTCTCATCTTTAATCTTTGTTACTTTCTTGCTTAGCTGTTACGATACCTATTATTGTTTTGACTTCCTCATTTGTTGCGTCTCGTTACTGAAAGTTTCTGCCGTTTCGGGAGAGTTTTAATAAATTAAGGTTTGTTCAAGGAATTGAGGTCTGATTGACCTTAATATTATACCTTATAGTTTTCTCAAACCAGCCAAAAATGTTTTTTAAAGATTGTTTACTAAAAACTTCTATTTTGTA